>NW_026061810.1:0-661875 GCF_023897955.1 Schistocerca gregaria | reverse complement strand
TGTTGATGAAACATAGAAATAGCATCGCTAATGAATACAACAGGCACCGTGCAGACATTTCTCCATGGGAGTAATGTCTAATACTGTCTACGCCTTGATCGAGTCCTGGGAGACCAGTAGCAGTTTCAGAAGCACATCTGGAGGCATTCTGTAATCTGTGAAGCTTCTGAGTGTTGATGAAACACAAAAATTGCATCGCGATTTAATACAACAGGCACAATGCGTACTTTTCCACATGGGAGTAATGTCTCAAACTGTCTACGCTTTGATCGTACGCAGGAAGACCAGTAGTAGTTTAAGAAGCACATCTGGAGGCCTTCTGTAATCTATGGACCATCAGAGTGTAGATGAAACACAGGAATTGCAATGGGATTGAATACAACAGGCACCATGCAGACTTTTCTCAATGCGAGTAATGTCTCAAACTGTCCACGATTTGATCGTTCCCTGGAAGACCAGTAGTAGTTTCCGAAGCACATCTGGATGCATTGTGTAATCTGTGGAGTTTCAGAATGTTGATGAAACACAGAAATTAGATTGGGATTGAATACAACAGACACAATGCGGACTTTTCTCCGTGGGAATATTGCCTCAAACTGTCTATGCTTTGATCGTTCCCTGGAAGACCAGTAGTAGTTTCCGAAACACATCTGGTGGCATTTTGTAATCTGGGGACCTACAGAGTGTTGATGACACACTGAAATTGCATGGGGATTAATACAACAGGCTCATGCGGACTTTTCTCCATGGGAGTAATGTCTCAAAGTTTCTTTGCTTTGATCGTTCCCTGGAAGACCAGTAGTAGTTTCCCAAACACATCTGGTGGCATTCTGTAATCTGTGGACCTTCAGAGTGTTCATGAAACACAGAAATTGCATGAGGATTAATACAACAGTCACCATGCGGAATTTTATCTATGGGAGTAGTGCATTAAACTGTCTACACTTTGATCGTTCCCTCGAAGACCAGTGGTAGTTACCGAATCACATCTGGAGGCATTCTGTAAATTGTGGAGCTTCTGAGAACTGATGAAACACAGAAATTGCATCGGGATTGAATACAACAGGCACCATGCCGACTTTTCTCCATAGGAGTAATGTCTCAAACTATCTTCGCTTAGATCGTTCCCTGGAAGACCAGTATAAGTTTCCGAAGCACATCTAGAGGCATTCTGTAATCTGTGGAACTTCGCATTGTTGATAAAACACAGAAATTGCATTGGGATTTAATACAACAGGCACTATGTGGACTTTTCGACATGGGAGTAATGTCTCAAACTGTCTAAGCTTTGATCGTACGCAGGAAGACCAGTAAAAGTTTCCGAAGCACATCTGGATGCATTCTGTAATCTATGGTACATCAGAGTGTAGATGAAACACAGGAACTGCAATGGAATTGAATACAACAGGCACCATGCAGACTTTTCTATATGCGAGTAAAGTCTCAAATTGTCTACGCTTTGATCGATTCCTGGGAGACAAGTAGTAGTTTCTGAATCACATCTGGAGGCATTCTGTATTCTGTGGGCCTTCTGAGTGTTGATGAAACAAAGAAATTGCATCGAGATTGAATTCAACATCCACCATGCGGATTTTTCTCCGAGGGTGTAATGTCTCAAACTGTCTCCGCTTGGATCTTTCCTGGGAGACCAGTAGTATTTTCCGAAGCACATCTGGAGGCATTCTGTAATCTGTGGGCCTTCAGAGTGTTGGTAAAACACTGAAATTGCATGGGGATTAATACAACAGGCTCATGTGGACTTTTCACCATGGGAGTAATGTCTCAAAGTGTCTTTGCTTTGATCGTTCCCTGGAAGACCAGTAGTAGTTTCCGAAACACATCTGGTGGCATTCTGTAATCTGTGGACCTTCACAGTGTTGATGAAACACAGAAATTGCATCGGGATTTAATACAACAGGCACAATGTGGACTTTTCGACATGGGAGTAATGTCTCAAACTGTCTATGCTTTGATCGTACGCAGGAAAACCAGTAGTAGTTTCCAAAGCACATCTGGAGGCATTCTGTAATCTATGGAACATCGGAGTGTAGATGAAACACAGCCACTGCAATGGGATTGAATACAACAGGCACCATGCAGACTTTTCTCCATGGGAGTAATGTCTCAAAGTGCCTACGCTTTGATCGATTCCTGGGAGACCAGTAGCAGTTTTAGAACCACGTCTGGAATCATTCTGAAATGTGTGGATGATCTAAGTGTTGATAAATCACAGAAATTGCATCGAGATTCAATTCAACATCCACCATGCGGATTTTTCTCCAAGGGAGTAATTTCTCAAACTGTCTCCATTTTGATATTTCCTGGGAGACCACTAGTAGTTTCCGAAGAACACCTGGAGGCATTCTGTAATTTGTGGACATTCAGAGTGTTGATGAAACAAAGAAATTTCATCGCGATTGAATACGACAGTCACCATGCGGAGTTTTCTCCATGATAGGGATGTCTCAAACTGTCTACAATTTGATCTCTCCCTGGAAGAACAGTTGATGTCTCGGATGCACATCTGGAGACACTCTGTAATCTGTGAACTCTCTGAGTGTTGATGAAACACATATACTGCCGCGGGATTGAATACAACATCCACCATGTAATTTTTTCTCCAATCGATTAATGTCTCAAACTGTATTCACTTTTATCTTTCCTGGGACACCAGTAGTATTTTCCGAAGCACACCTGGATGCATTTTGTAATCTGTGGACTTTCAGAATGTGTATGAAACACAGAAATTGCATCGGGATTGAATACAACAGGCACTATGCGAACTTTTCTTCATGGGATTATTGTCTCAAACTGTCTATGCTCTGATCGTTCCCTGGAAGACCAGTAGAAGTTTCCGAATCACATCTGGAGGCATTCTGTAATCTGTGGAGGTTCTGAATGTTGATGAAACACAGAAATTGCATCGGGATTGAATACAAGCGGCAACATGCCAACTTTCCTCCATGGGAGTAATGTGTCAAACTGTCGACGCTTAGATCGTTCCCTCGAAGACCAGTAGCAGTTTCCGAATCAACCCTCGATGCATTCTGTAATCTGTGGACTTTAAGAATGTTCATGAAACACAGAAATTGCATCGTGATTGAGTACAACAATCAACATGCGAACAATTCTCCATGGGATTATCGTCTCAAACTGTCTACGCTTTGATCGTTCCCTGGAAATCCAGTAGTAGTTTCCGAAGCACACCTGGAGGCATTCTGTAGTCTGTGGACCTTCAGAGTGTTGATGAAACACAGAAATTGCACCGGGGTGAATACAAGAGGCACCATGCGGACTTTCCTCCATGGGGGTAATGTCTCAATCTGTCTACGCTTTGATCGCTCCCTGGAAGACCAGTGGTAGTTTCCGAAGCACGTCTGGTGGCATTCTGTAATCTATGGACCATCACAGTGTAGATGAAACACAAAAATTGCATTGGGATTGAATAAAACAGGCACCATGCAGATTTTTCACCATGGGAGTAACGTCTCAAACTGTCCACGATTTGATCGTTCCCTGGGATACCAGTAGTAGTTTCCGAAGTACATCTGGTGGCATTCTGTAATCTGTGGACCTTCAGAGTGTTGATGAAACACAGAAATTACATCGGGATTGAGTACAACCGGCACCATGCGGTCTTTTCTCCATGGCAGTAATGTCCCAAATTGTCTCCGCTTTGATCGTTCCCTGGAAGACCAGTAGAATTTTCCGAAGCACATGTGGAGGCAATCTGTAATCTGTAGGGCTTCTGAGTGTTGATGAAACACAAAAATTGCATGGGGATTGAATACAACAGGCACCATGCCGACTTTTATCCATGGGAGTAATGTCTCAAACTGTCTACGCTTTGAACATTCCCTTTAAGACCTGTAGTAGTTTCAGAAGCACATCTGGTGGCATTCTGTAACCTGTGGCCCTTCAGAGTGTTGATGAAACACAGAAATTGCACCGGGGTGAATACAACAGGCACCATGCAGACTTTTCCTCCATGGGAGTAATGTCTCAAACTGTCTACGCTTTGATCGTTCCCTGGAAGACCAGTAGCAGTTTCCGAAGCACATCTGGAGGCATTCTGTAATCTGTGGACCTTCAGAGTGTTGATGGAACACAGAAATTGCATCGGGATTTAATACACAGGCACCATGTGGACTTTTCGACATGGGAGTAATGTCTCAAACTGTTCAAGCTTTGATCGTACGCAGGAAGACCAGTAGTAGTTTCAGAAGCACATCTGGAGGCATTCTGTAATCTATGGACCATCAGAGTGTAGATGAAACACAGGAATTGCAATTGGAATGAATACAACAGGCATCATGCCGACTTTTCTCTATGGGAGTAATGTCTCAAACTGTCTACGCTTTGATCAGACTCTTTAAAACCAGTAGTAGTTTATGAAGCACATCTGGTGGCATTCTGTAATCTGTGGACCTTCAGAGTGTTGATGAAACACAGAAATTACATCGTGATTGAATACAACAGGCACCATTAGCTCTTTTCTCCATGGCAGTAATGTCCCAAGCTGTCTCCGCTTTGATTTTTCCCTGGAAGACCATTAGTATTTTCCGAAGCACATCTGAAGGCATTCTGTAATCTGTGGGGCTTCTGAGTGTTGATGAAACACAGAAATTGCATGGGGATTGAATACAACAGGCACCATGCCGACTTTTCTCCATGGGAGTAATGTCTCAAACTGTCTATGCTTTGATCGATTACTAGGAGACCAGTAGAAGTTTTAGAACCACATCTGGAGGCATTCTGAAATGTGTGGATGTTCAGATAGTTGATGAAACACAGAAATTGCATCGAGATTGAATTCAACATCTACCATGCGGAGTTTTCTCCATGATAGGGATGTCTCAAACTGTCTACAATTTGATCTTTCCCTGGAAGACCAGTTGTTGTCTCGGATGCACATCTGGAGGCATTCTGTAATCTGTGGACCGTCTGAGTGTTGATGAAACACATATATTGCATCGGGATTGATAAAACATCAACCATGTGGATATTTCTCCAATCGAGTAATGTCTCAATCGGTCTACGCTTTGATCTTTCCTGGGAGACCAGTAGTAGTTTCCGAAGCAAACCTGGAGGCATTATGTAATCAGTGGACATTCAGAGTGTTGATGAAACACAGAAATTGCATAGGGTTTGAATACAACATGCACCATGCAGACATTTCTCCATGGGAGTAATGTCTCAAACTGTCTATGGTCTGATCGTTCCCTGGAAGACCAGTAGAAGTTTCCGAATCACATCTGGAGGCATTCTGTAATCTGTGCAGCTGCTGAATGTTGATGAAACACAGAAATTGCATCGGGATTGAATACAAGCGGCAACATGCCAACTTTCCTCCATGGGAGTAATGTTTCAAACTGTCGACGCTTAGATCGTTCCCTCGAAGACCAGTAGCAGTTTCCGAATCAACCCTCGATGCATTCTGTAATCTGTGGACTTTAAGAATGTTCATGAAAAACAGAAATTGCATCGTGATTGAGTACAACAGGCAACATCCGAACAATTCTCCATGGGAGTAATGTCTCAAACTGTCTACGCTTTGATCGTTCCCTGGAAGTCCAGTAGTAGTTTCCGAAGCACACCTGGAGGCATTCTGTAATCTGTGGACCTTCAGAGTGTTGATGAAGCACAGAAATTGCACCGGGGTGAATACAAGAGGCACCATGCGGACTTTCCTCCATGGGAGTAATGTCTCAATCTGTCTACGCTTTGATCGTTCCCTGGAAGACCAGTGGTAGTTTCCGAAGCACGTCTGGTGGCATTCTGTAATCTGTGGACCTTCTGAGTGTTGATGAAACACAGAAATTGCATTGGGATTGAATAAAACAGGCACCATGCAGATTTTTCACCATGGGAGTAACGTCTTAAACTTTCCACGATTTGATCGTTCCCTGGGATACCAGTAGTAGTTTCCGAAGTACATCTGGTGGCATTCTGTAATCTGTGGACCTTCAGAGTGTTGATGAAACACAGAAATTACATCGGGATTGAATACAACCGGCACCATGCGGTCTTTTCTCCATGGCAGTAATGTCCCAAATTGTCTCCGCTTTGATCGTTCCC
Organism: Schistocerca gregaria; assembly: GCF_023897955.1. Taxonomy (NCBI): domain Eukaryota; kingdom Metazoa; phylum Arthropoda; class Insecta; order Orthoptera; family Acrididae; genus Schistocerca; species Schistocerca gregaria. The sequence goes on along the minus strand of NW_026061810.1, from coordinate 655,797 downwards.
TGGAAGACCAGTAGAATTTTCCGAAGCACATCTGGAGGCAATCTGTAATCTGTAGGGCTTCTGAGTGTTGATGAAACACGAAAATTGCATGGGGATTGAATACAACAGGCACCATGCCGACTTTTATCCATGGGAGTAATGTCTCAAACTGTCTACGCTTTGAACATTCCCTTTAAGACCTGTAGTAGTTTCCGAAGCACATCTGGTGGCATTCTGTAATCTGTGGACCTTCAGAGTGTTGATGAAACACAGAAATTACATCGTGATTGAATACAACAGGCACCATTAGCTCTTTTCTCCATGGCAGTAATGTCCCAAGCTGTCTCCGCTTTGATTTTTCCCTGGAAGACCAGTAGTATTTTCCGATGCACATCTGGAGGCATTCTGTAAACTGTGGACCTTCAGAGTGTTGATGAGACAAAGGAATTACATCGGGATTGAATACAACAGGCACCATGCGGACTTTTCTCCATGGGAATAATGTCTCTAACTGTTTACGCTTTGATCGTACACTGGATGACCAGTAGTAGTTTCCCAAGCACATCTGGATGAATTCTGTGATCTGTTGACCTTCAGAATGTTGATGAAACAAAGAAATTGCATCGGGATTGAATACAACAGGCATCATGTGGACGTTTCTCCATGGAAGTAGTGTCTCAAACTGTCTACACTTTGATCGTTCCCTGGAAGACCAGTAGTAGTTTCTGAAACACATCTGGAGGCATTCTGTAATATGTGGACCTTCAGAGTGTTGATGAAACAAGAAAATGCATCGGGATTGAATACAACAGCCACAATGCGGACTTGTCTCCATGGGAATAATGTCTCTAACTGTCTACGCTTTGATCGTACCCTGGAAGACCAGTAGTAGTTTCCCAACCACATCAGGTTGCATTCTGAAATCTGTGGACCTTCAGAGTGTGGATGAAACACAGTAATTGCATCGGGATTGAATAAAGAAGGGACCTTTCGGAATTTTCTCAATGGGAGTAGTGTCTCAAACTTTCTTCACTTTGATCGTTCCCTGGATAACCAGTAGTAGTTTCTGGAGCACATCTGGAGGCATTCCGTAATATGTGGGGCTTCTGAGTGTTGATAAAACACAGAAATTGCATGGGGATTGAATACAACAGGTACCTTGCCGACATTTCTCCATGGGAGTAATGTCTCAAACTGTCTATGATTTGATCGATTCCTGGGAGACCAGTAGAAGATTTAGAACCACATCTAGAGGCATTCTGAAATGTGTGGATGTTCAGAGTGTTGATGAAACACAGAAATGGCATCGGGATCGAATACAACAGGCACCATGCGGACTTTCTTCCATGGGAGTAATGTCTCACTCTGTCTACGCTTTGAACGTTCCCTGGAAGACCAGTAGTACTTTCTGAAGCACATCTGGAGACATTCTGTAATCTGTGGACCTTCTGAGTGCTGATGAAACTCAGAAATTAACATTGGGATTTAATAAAACAGGCACCATGTAGATTTTTCACCATGTTAGTAATGTCTCAAACTGTCCACGATTTGATCGTTCCCTGGAAGACCAGTAGTAGTTTCCGAAGCACACCTGGAGGCATTATGTAATCTGTGGACTTTCAGAGTGTTGATAAAGCAAAGAAATGGCATCGGGAATGAATACAACAGGCACCATGGGGACTTTTCTCCATGCGAGTAATGTCTCAAACTGTCGTCGTTTTGTTCGCTCCATGGAACACCAGTAGTAGCTTCTGAAGCACATCTGGATGCATTCTGTAATCTGTGGAGTTTCAGAGTGTTGATGAAACACAGAAATTGCATCGGGAATGAATACAACTGGCACCAGGCAGACTTTTCTCAATGGGAGTATTGTCTCAAACTGTCTACGCTTTGATCGTTCCCTGAAAGACCAGTACTAGTTTCCGAAGCATACCTGGAGACATTCTGTAATCTGTGAACATTTTTAGAGTGTTGATGAAACAAAGAAATTGCATGGGGATTGAATACAACAGGCACCAATCGGACTTTTCTCCATGGGAATAATGTCTCTAACTGTCTACGGTTTGATCGTACCCTGCAAGACCAGTAGTAGTTTCCCAAGCACATCTGGATGAATTCTGTAATCTGTGGACCTTCAAAATGTTGATGAAACACAGAAATTGCATCGGGATTGAATACAATGGGCACCATGTGGACGTTTCTCCATGGAAGTAGTGTCTCAAACTGTCTACGCTTTGATCGCTCCCTGAAGGACCAGTACTAGTTTCCGATGCATACCTGGAGACATTCTGTAATCTGTGGACATTTTTAGATTGTTGATGAAGCAAAGAAATTGCATCGGGATTGAATACAACAGGCACCAATCGGACTTTTCTCCATGGGAATAATGTCCCTAACTGTCTACGCTTTGATCGGACCTTGGAAGACCAGTAGTAGTTTCCCAACCACGTTTGGATGCATTCTGTAATCTGTGGACCATCAGAGTGTTGATGAAACACAGAAATTGCATCGGGAATGATTAAAACAGGCACCATGCAGACTTTTCTCCTTCGGAGTAATGACTCAAAGAGCTTACGATTTGATCGTTACCTGGAAGACCAATAGTAGTTTCCGAAGCACATCTGGAGGCGTTCTGTAATCTGTGGACTTTCAGAGTGTTGATGAAACACAGAAATGGCATCGGGATCGAATACCACAGGCACCATGTTGAGTTTTCTCCATGGGAGTAATGTCTCTAACTGTCTACGTTTTGATCGTTCCCTGGAAGACCAGTAGTAGATTCCAAAGCACATCTGGTGGCATACTGTAATCTGTGGACCTTCAGCGTGTTGATGAAACACAGAAATGGCATCGGGATCGAATACAACAGGCACCATGCGGACTTTTCTCCATTGGAGTAATTTCTTAAACTGTCTACGCTTTGATCGTTCCCTGGAAGACCAGTAGTAGTTTCCGAAGCACATCTGGATGCATTCTGTAATCTGTGGGGCTTCAGCGTAATGATGAAACACTGAAATTGCATCGGGAATTAATACTACAGGCACCATGCAGACTTTTCTCCATGGCAGTAATATCTCAAACTATCTACGCTTTGATCGTTCCCTGGAAGACAAGTACTAGTTTCAGAAGCACATCTGGTCTCATTCTGTAATCTGTGGACCTTTAGAGTGTTGATGAAACACAGAAGTTGCATCGCCATTGAATACAACAGCCACAATGCAGACTTTTCTCCATGGGAGTAATGTCTCAAACTGTCTACGCTTTGATCGTGCCCTGGAAGACCAGTAGTAGTTTCCGAAACACATCTGGTGGCATTCTGTACTTTGTGGACCTTCAGAGTGTTAATGAAACACCGAGATTGCTTCGGGATTGAATAAATCAGGCACCATGCAGACTTTTCTCCATGGGAGTAATGTCTCAATTTGTCTACGCTACGATCGTACCCTGGAAGACCAGTAGTAGTTTCCGAAGCACATCTGTAGGCATTCTGTAATCTGTGGACCTTCAGAGTGTAGATGAATCACAGAACTTGCATCGGGATTGAATAGAACAGGCACCATAAGGACTTTTCTCGATGGGAGTAGTGTGTCAAACTGTCTACATTTTGATCGATCGCTGGAAGACCAGTAGCAGTTTCCGAATCACTTCTGGAGGCATTCTGTAATCTGTGGAACTTCGAAGTGTTGATGAAACACAGAAATTGCATTAGGATCGAATACAACAGGCACCATGCAGACTTTTCTCCATGGCAGTAATTTCTCAAACTATCTACGCTTTGATCGTTCTCTGGAAGACAAGTAGTAGTTTACGAAGAACATCTGGTCTCATTCTGTAATCTGTGGACCTTTAGAGTGTTGATGAAACACTGAAATTGCATCGGGATTTAATACTACAGGCACCGTGCGGACTTTACTCCATGGGAGTAATGTCTCAAACTGTCAATGCGTTGGTCGTACACTGGAAGACCAGCAGTAGTTTCCGAGGCACATGTGGAGGCAGTCCGTAATCTGTGGACCTTTAGAGTGTTGATGAAACACGAAAATGCATTGGGATTGAATATAACAGGCACCATGCTGACTTTTCTCCATGGCAGTAATATCTCAATCTATCTACGCTTTGATCGTTCCCTGGAAGACAAGTAGTAGTTTCCGAAGCACATCTGGTCTCATTCTGTAATCTGTGGAACTTTAGAGTGTTGATGAAACACAGAAATTGCATCGCCATTGAATACAACAGGCACAATGCCGACTTTTCTCCATGGGATTACTGTCTCAAATTGTCTACGGTTTGGTCGTTTCCTGGAAGGCCAGTAGCAGTTTTAGAAGCACATCTGGATGCAATTCTGAAATGTGTGGAACTTCAGAGTGTTCATGAAACACAGAAATTGAATCGGGATTGAATACAACAGTCATCATGCGCACTTTCCTCCATAGGAGTAATGTCTCAAACAGTCTACGCTTTGATCGTTCCCTGGAAGACCAGTAGTAGTTTCCGATGCACATCTGGAGGCAATCTGTAATCTGTGGACTATCAGAGTGTTGATGAAACACAGAAAATGCATCGAGATTGAATACAACAGTCACCATGCGCACTTTCCTCCATGGGAGTAATGTCTCAAACAATTTATGCTTTGATCGTTCCCTGGAAGACCAGTAGGAGATTCCAATTTACATCTGGAGACAATCTGTAATCTGTGGATCCTCTGAGTGTTGATGAAACAAAGAAATTGCATCGGGATTGAATACAACAGACACCATGCAGACTTTTCTCCATGGGAGTAATGTCTCAATCTGTCTACGCTTAGATCGTACGATGGAAGACCAGTATTAGTTTCCGAAGCACACCTGGATGCATTCTGTAATCTGTGGACCTTCAGCGTGTTGATGAAACACTGAAATTGCATCGGGATTTAATACTACAGGCACCATGCGGACTTTACTCCGTGGGAGTAATGTCTCAAACTGTCTATGCGTTGATCGTACACTGGAAGACCAGCAGTAGTTTCCGAAGCACATGTGGAGGCAGTCCGTAATCTGTGGACCATTAGAGTGTTGATGAAACACAAAAATTGCATTGGGATTGAATATAAACAGACAGCATGCTGACTTTTCTCCATGGCAGTAATATCTCAAACTATCTACGCTTTGATCGTTCCCTGGAAGACAAGCAGTAGTTTCCGAAGCACATCTGATCCCCTTCTGTGATCTGTGGACATTCAGAGTATTAATGAAACACAGAGATTGCTTCGGGATTGAATAAAACTGGCACCATGCAGAGTTTTCTCCGTGGGAGTAATGTCTCAATCTGTCTACGCTATGATCGTACCCCGGAAGACCAGTAGTAGTTTCCGAAGCACATCTGTAGGCATTCTGAAATCTGTGGACCTTCAGAGTGTAGATGAAACACAGAACTTGCATCGGGATTGAATAGAACAGGCACCATAAGGACTTTTCTCGATGGGAGTAGTGTGTCAAACTGTCTAAACTTTGATCGCTCGCTGGAAGACCAGTAGCACTTTCCGAATCACTTCTGGAGGCCTTCTGTAATCTGTGGAACTTCGAAGTGTTGATGAAACACAGAAATTGCATTGGGATTGAATACAAAAGGCACCATGCATACTTTTCTCCATGGCAGTAATTTCTCAAACTATCTACGCTTTGATCTTTCCCTGGAAGACAAGTAGTAGTTTACGAAGCACATCTGTTCTCATTCTGTAATCTGTGGACCTTTAGAGTGTTGATGAAACACAGAAATTGCATCGCAATTGAATACAACAGGCACAATGGTGACTTTTCTCCAAGGGAGTAATGTCTCAAACTGTATAAGCTTTGACCGTTCACTGGAAGACCAGTAGTAGTTTCCGATGCACATCTGGATGCATTTAGTAATCTGTGGACCTTCAGAGTGTGGATGAAACACAGAAATTGCATCGGGATTGAATACAACTGGCACCATGCGGTCTTTACTCCATGGGAGTAATTTCTCAAACAATATACGCTTTGATCATACCCTGGAAGACCAGTAGTATCTTCCGATGGACATCTGGTGGCATTCTGTAATCTGTGGACCTTCATATTGTTGATTGATTGTTGATTGAAGACCAGTAGGAGTTTCCAATTTACATCTGGAGACAATCTGTAATCTGTGGATCCACTGAGTGTTGATGAAACAAAGAAATTGCATCGGGATTGAATACAACTGGCACCATGCGGACTTTTCTCCATGGGAATGATGTCTCTAACTGTCTACGCTTTGATCGTTTCCTGGAAGACAAGTACTAGTTTACGAAGCACATCTAGTCTCATTCTGTAATCTGTGGACCTTTACAGTGTTGATGAAACACAGAAATTGCATCGCGATTCAATACAACAGGCACCATGCAGACTTTTCTCCATGGGAGTAAAGTCTCAAACTGTCCACATTTTGATCGTTACCTGGAAGACTAGTATTAGTTTCCGAAGCACATCTGGTGGCATTCTGTAATCTGTGGACTTTCAGAGTGTTGATGAAACACAGAAATTGCTTCGGGATTGAATAAAACTGGCACAATGCAGACTTTTGACCATGGGATTAATGTCTCAATCTGTCTACAATTTTGATCTTTCCCTGGAAGTCCAGTTGTAGTTTCCGAATCACATCTTGAGGAATTCTGTATAATGTGGAACTTCTAAGTGTTGATAAAACACAGAAATTGCATCGGGAATGAATACAATAAGCATCATGCTGACTTATCTCCATTTGAGTAATGTCTCAAACTGTCTACGCTTTGGTCGTTTCCTGGAAGGCCAGTAGTAGTTTTCGAAGCACATCTAGAAGCATTCCGTAAACTGTTGACCGTCAGAGTGTTGACGAAACACATAAATTGCATCGGGATTGAATACAACAGTCAGCATGCGGACTTCTCTCCATGGGTCTAATGTCTCTAACTGTCTACGCTTAGATCGTTCCCTGGAAGACCAGTAGTAGTTTCCGAAGCACATTTGGGGGTATCTGTAATCTGTTGACATTCAGAGTGTTGATGAAACACAGAAATTGCATCGGGATTGTATACAACAGGCACACTGCGGTCTTTTCTCCATGTGAGTAATGTCTCAAACTGTCTACGTTTTGATCGATTCCTGGAAGACCAGTAGTAGTTTCCGAAGCACATCTGGAGGCATTCTGTAATCTGTATACCTTCAGAGTGTTGATGAAACACAGAAACAGCATTGGGATTGGATACCACAGTCACCATGCGGACATTTTTCCATAGGAGTAATGTCTCAAACTGTCTACGCTTTGAATTTTTCGTGGAAGACCACTACTTGTTTCCGAAGCACATCTGGATTCATTCTGTAATATGTGGAACTTCAGAGTGTCGATGACACAGAAATTGCATCGGGATTGTATACCACATTCACCATGCGGACTTTTCTCCATGGGAGTAATGTCTCAAACTGTCAACGCTTTGATCGATTCTGGAAGAGCAGTTGTAGTTTAAAAAGCACATCTGGAGGCATTCTGTAATTTGTAGACGTTCAGAGTATTGATGAAACACAGAAATAGCATCGGGATTGTTTACAACAGGCACCATGCGGAATTTTCTTCATGTTAGTAATGTCTCAAACTGTCTGCGCTTTTATCGATTCCTGGAAGACCAGTAGTAGTTTCTGAACCACATCTCGAGGCGTTCTGTAATCTGTGGACCATCAGAGTGTTGATGAAACACATAAATTGATTCGTAATTGTATACCACAGGCACCAAGCGGACATTTCACCATCGGAGCTTTGTCTCAAATTGTCTGCGCTTTGATCGATTCCATTAAGACCAGCAGAAGCTTCCTAAGCACATCTGGAGGCATTCTGTAATCTATAGACCTTCAGAGTACTGATAAAACAAAGAAATTGCTTCGGGATTGAATACAACAGGCATCATAAAGACTTTTCTCCATGGGAGTAATGTCTCAAATTGTCAACGCTTTGATCGACCCCTGGGAGAGCAGTAGTAGTTTAAGAAGCACATCTGCTGGCATTATAATCTGTGGACCTTCAGTGTGTTGATGAAACACAGAAATAGCATCGTGATTAAATACCACAGGCACCATGCGGACTTTTCACCATGGGAGTAATGTCTCAAACTGTCTACGCTTTGATCGACTCCTGGAAGACCAGTAGAAGCTTCTGAAGCACATCTCGAGGCATTCTGTAATCTGTAGACCTTCAGAGTACTGATGAAACACAGAAATAGTATCGGGCATTGTTAACAACAGGCACCATGCGGACTTTTATCCATGGGAAAAATGTCTCAAATTATCTGCGCTTTGATCGATTTCTGGAAGACCAGTAGTAGTTTCCGAAGCACATCTGGAGGCATTCTGTAATCTGTGGACCTTCAGTGTGTTGATGAAACAAAGAAATAGCATCGTAATTAAACACAACATGCCCCAAGCGGACTTTTCTCCATGGGAGTAATGTCTCAAACTGTCTACGCTTTGATCGTTCCCTGGAAGACCTGTAGTAGTTTCCGAAGCACATCTTGAGTGATTCTGTAATCTGTGGTCGTTCAGGGTGTTGATGAAGCTCAGAAATGTCATCGGGATTGGATACAAAAGGAACCATGCGGACTTTTCTCCACAGGAGCAATGTCTCAAACTGTTTACGATCTGATCGTTCCCTGGAAGACCAGTAATATTTTACGAAGCACATCTGGAAGCATTCTGTAATCTGTGGACCTTCAAACTGTTGATGAAACACAGAAATTGCATCGTGATTGAATACCACAGGCACTATGCGGACTTTTCTCCATGGGAGTAATGTCTCAAACTGTCTAGGCTTTGATCTATTCCTGGAAGACCAGTAAAAGCTTCCGAATCACATCTGGAGCTATTCTGTAATCTGTAGACCTTCAGAGTATTGATGAAACAATGAAATTGCTTCCGGATTGAATACAACAAGCACCATGCAGACTTTTCTCCATGTTACTGATGTCTCAAACTGTCTACGCTTTGGTCGATTCGCGGAAGAGCAGTAGTAGTTTAAGAAGCACATCTGGAGGGATTCTGTAATCTGTGGACATTCAGGGTGTTGATGAAACAAAGAAATTGCTTCGGATTGAAAACAACACTCACCATGCAGACTTTTTTCCATGGGAGTAATGTCTCAAACTGTCAACGCTTTGATCGATTTATGGAAGAGCAGTAGTAGTTTGAGAAGCACATCTGGAGTCATTCTGTTATCTGTGGACTTCAAGAGTGTTGATGAAACACAGAAATTGCATCGCAATTCAACACAACATGCACCATGCGGACTTTTCTCCATGGGAGTAATGTCTCGAACTGTCTACGCTTTGATCGTTCCCTGGAAGACCAGTAGTAGTTTCCGAAGCACATCTGGAGGCACTCTATAATCTATGGACCTTCAGAGTGTTGATGAAGCACAGAAATAGCATCGAGATTGGATACAACATTCACCATGCGCACTTTTCTCCATAGAATAAATGTCTCAAACTGTCTACGATTTTAATCGTTCCCTGGAAGACTAGTAGTAGTTTCCGAAGCACATCTGTTGGCATTCTGTAATCTATGGAGTTTCTGAGTGTTGATGAAACACCGAAATTGCATCGGGATTAATTACAACAGGCACGATGCAGACTTTTCTCCATGCGAATAATGTCTCTAACTCTCTACGCTTTATCGTTCCCTCGAAGTCCAGTAGAAGTTTCCGAAGCACATCTGTTGGCATTCTGTAATCTGTGGACCTTCAGTGTGTTGATGAAACAAAGACATTGCATCGTAATTGAACACAACATGCTCCAATCGGACTTTTCTCCATGGGAGTAATATCTCAAACTGTCTACGGTTTGATCGTTCCCTGGAAGACCAGTAGTAGTTTACGAAGCACATCTGGAAGCATTCTGTAATCTGTGGACCTTCAGACTGTTGATGAAACACAGAAATAGCATCGGGATTGAATACAACAGGCACCATGTGGACTTTTCTCCATGGGAGTAGTGTCTCAAACTGTCTACACTTTGATCGTTCCCTGGAAGACCAGTAGTAGTTCCCGAATCACATCTGGAGGCATTCTGTAATCTTTGTGTTGATGAAACACTGAAATTGCATCGGGATTGAATACAACAGGCATCATGCCGACTTTTCTCAATGCGTGTAATGTCTCAACCTCTCTACGCTTTGATCGTTCCCTGGAAGACAAGTCGTACTTTCTGAAGCACGACCGGATTTATTCTGTAATCGGTGACTCTTCAGGGTGTTGATGAAACAAAGAAATTGCATCGCGATTGAATACAACAGGCACGATGCCGACTTTTCTCCATGGGAGTAATGTCTTTAACTGTAAACGCTTTGATCTATTCCTGGAAGAGCAGTATTAGTTTCTGAAGCACGTCTGTAGGCATTATGCAATCTGTGGACCTTCAGAGTGTTGATGAAACAAAGAAATTGCATCGGGATTGAATACAACAGGCATCATGCCGACTTTTCTCCATGGGAGCAATGTCTCAAATTGTCTACGCTTTGATCGTTCCCCGGATGCATTATAGTAGTTTCCGAAGCACATCTGGAGGCAATCTGTAATCTGTGGACGTTTAGTGTGTTGATGAAACACAGAAATTGCATCGGGATTGAATACAACAGGCACCATGTATACTTTTCTCCATGGGAGTAGTGTCTCAAACTGTCTACGCTTTGATCGTTCCCTGGAAGACCAGTAGTAGTTTCCGAAGCACATCTGGAGGCCCTCTGTAATCTGTGGACCTTCAGAGTGTTGATGAAGCACAGAAATGGCATCGGGATTGGATACAACAGGCACCATGCGGACTTTTCTCCATAGGAGTAATGTCTCAAACTGTTTACGATTTGATCGTTCCCTGGAAGACGAGTAGTGGTTTACGAAGCACATCTGGAAGCATTCTGTAATCTGTGGACCTTCAGACTGTTGATGAAACACAGAAAATGCGTCTGGATTGAATACAAAAGGCACCATGTGGACTTTTCTCTATGGGAGTAGTGTCTCAAACTGTCTGCAATTTGATCGTTCCTTGGACGACCAGTAGTAGTTTCCGAATCACATCCGGAGGCATTCTGTAATGTATGGAGATTCTGAGTGTTGATGAAACCACCGAAATGGCATCGGGATTGAATACAACAGGCACCATGCGTACTTTTCTCCATGGGAGAAATGTCTCAAACTGTCCACGCTTTGTTCGTTCCCTGAAAGACCAGTAGTAGTTTGCGAATCACATCTGGAGGCCTTCTGTAATCTGTGGACATTCAGGGTGTTGATGAAAGAAAGAAATTGCTTCGGGATTGAATACAACACGCACCATGCAGACTTTTCTCCATGGGAGTAATGTCTCAAATTGTCATCGAGTTGATCGATCCCTGGAAGAGCAGTAGTAGTTTAAGAATCACATCTGTTGGCATTCTGTAATCTATGGAGTTTCTGAGTGTTGATGGAACACCGAAATGCATCGGGATTGAAAACAACAACCACCATGCGAACTTTTCTCCATGGGATTAATGGCTCATACTGTCTACGATTTGATCGTTCCCGAAAGACCAGTAGTAGTTACCGAAACACATCAGGAAGCATTCTTTAATCTGTGGACCTTCTGAGTGTTGATGAAACAAATAAATTGCATCGTAATAGAACACAACATGCACCAATCGGACTTTTCTCCATGGGAGTAATGTCTCAAACTGTCTACGGTTTGATCGTTCCCTGGAAGACCAGTAGTAGTTTCCGAAGCACATCTGGAGGCCCTCTGCAATCTGTGGACCTTCTGAGTGTTGATGCAGCACAGAAATGGCATCGGGATTGGATACAACAGGAACCATGCGGACTTTTCTCCATAGGAGTAATGTCTCAAACTTTCTACGACTTGTTCGTTCCATGGAAGACCAGTAGTAGTTTACGAAGCACATCTGGAAGCATTCTGTAATCTGTGGACCTTCAGACTGTTGATGAAACACAGAAATTGCATCGGGATTGAATACCACAGGCACCATGTGGACTTTTCTCCATGGGAGTAGTGTCTCAAACTGTCTACACTTTGATCGTTGCTTGGAAGACCAGTAGTAGTTTCCGAATCACATCTGGAGGCATTCTGTAATCTATGGAGTTTCTGAGTGTTGATGAAACACCAAATTTGCATCGGGATTAATTACCACAGGCACCATGCGGTCTTTTCTCCATGGGAGTAATGTCTCAAACCGTCTACGCTTTGTTCGTTCCCTGGAAGACCAGTAGTAGCTTCCGAATCACATCTGGAGGCCTTCTGTAATCTGTGGACATTCAGGCTGTTGACGAAACTAAGAAATTTGCTTCGGGATTGAAGACAACATGCACCATGCGGACTTTTCTCCATGGGAGTAATGTCTCATACTGTCTACGCTTTGATCGTTCCCTGGAAGACCAGTAGTAGTTTCCGAAGCACATCTGGAGGCACTCTGCAATCTGTGGACCTTCACAGTGTTGATGAAGCACAGAAATAGCATCGGGATTGGATACAACATCCACCATGAGGACTTTTCCCCATAGAAGAAATGTCTCAAACTGTCTACACTTTGATCGTTCCCTGGAAGACCAGTAGTAGTTCCCGAATCACATCTGGAGGCATTCTGTAATCTTTGTGTTGATGAAACACCGAAATTGCATCGGGATTGAATACAACAGGCATCATGCCGACTTTTCTCAATGCGTGTAATGTCTCAACCTCTCTACGCTTTGATCGTTCCCTGGAAGACCAGTCGTACTTTCTGAAGCACGACCGGATTTATTCTGTAATCGGTGACTCTTCAGGGTGTTGATGAAACAAAGAAATTGCATCGGGATTGAATACAACAGGCACGATGCCGACTTTTCTCCATGGGAGTAATGTCTTTAACTGTAAACGCTTTGATCTATTCCTGGAAGAGCAGTAGTAGTTTCTGAAGCACGTCTGTAGGCATTATGCAATCTGTGGACCTTCAGAGTGTTGATGAAACAAAGAAATTGCATCGGGTTTGAATACAACAGGCATCATGCCGACTTTTCTCCATGGGAGCAATGTCTCAAATTGTCTACGCTTTAATCTTTCCCCGGATGCATTGTAGTAGTTTCCGAAGCACATCTGGAGGCAATCTGTAATCTGTGGACGTTTAGTGTGTTGATGAAACACAGAAATTGCATCGGGATTGAATACAACAGGCACCATGTATACTTTTCTCCATGGGAGTAGTGTCTCAAACTGTCTACGCTTTGATCGTTCCCTGGAAGACCAGTAGTAGTTTCCGAAGCACATCTGGAGGCCCTCTGTAATCTGTGGACCTTCAGAGTGTTGATGAAGCACAGAAATGGCATCGGGATTGGATACAACAGGCACCATGCGGACTTTTCTCCATAGGAGTAATGTCTCAAACTGTTTACGATTTGATCGTTCCCTGGAAGACGAGTAGTGGTTTACGAAGCACATCTGGAAGCATTCTGTAATCTGTGGACCTTCAGACTGTTGATGAAACACAGAAAATGCGTCTGGATTGAATACAAAAGGCACCATGTGGACTTTTCTCTATGGGAGTAGTGTCTCAAACTGTCTGCAATTTGATCGTTCCTTGGACGACCAGTAGTAGTTTCCGAATCACATCCGGAGGCATTCTGTAATGTATGGAGATTCTGAGTGTTGATGAAACCACCGAAATGGCATCGGGATTGAATACAACAGGCACCATGCGTACTTTTCTCCATGGGAGAAATGTCTCAAACTGTCTACGCTTTGTTCGTTCCCTGGAAGACCAGTAGTAGTTTGCGAATCACATCTGGAGGCCTTCTGTAATCTGTGGACATTCAGGGTGTTGATGAAAGAAAGAAATTGCTTCGGGATTGAATACAACACGCACCATGCAGACTTTTCTCCATGGGAGTAATGTCTCAAATTGTCATCGAGTTGATCGATCCCTGGAAGAGCAGTAGTAGTTTAAGAATCACATCTGTTGGCATTCTGTAATCTATGGAGTTTCTGAGTGTTGATGGAACACCGAAATGCATCGGGATTGAAAACAACAACCACCATGCGAACTCTTCTCCATGGGATTAATGGCTCATACTGTCTACGATTTGATCGTTCCCGAAAGACCAGTAGTAGTTACCGAAACACATCAGGAAGCATTCTTTAATCTGTGGACCTTCTGAGTGTTGATGAAACAAATAAATTGCATCGTAATAGAACACAACATGCACCAATCGGACTTTTCTCCATGGGAGTAATGTCTCAAACTGTCTACGGTTTGATCGTTCCCTGGAAGACCAGTAGTAGTTTCCGAAGCACATCTGGAGGCCCTCTGCAATCTGTGGACCTTCTGAGTGTTGATGCAGCACAGAAATGGCATCGAGATTGGATACAACAGGAACCATGCGGACTTTTCTCCATAGGAGTAATGTCTCAAACTTTCTACGACTTGTTCGTTCCATGGAAGACCAGTAGTAGTTTACGAAGCACATCTGGAAGCATTCTGTAATCTGTGGACCTTCAGACTGTTGATGAAACACAGAAATTGCATCGGGATTGAATACCACAGGCACCATGTGGACTTTTCTCCATGGGAGTAGTGTCTCAAACTGTCTACACTTTGATCGTTGCTTGGAAGACCAGTAGTAGTTTCCGAATCACATCTGGAGGCATTCTGTAATCTATGGAGTTTCTGAGTGTTGATGAAACACCAAATTTGCATCGGGATTAAATACCACAGGCACCATGCGGTCTTTTCTCCATGGGAGTAATGTCTCAAACTGTCTACGCTTTGTTCGTTCCCTGGAAGACCAGTAGTAGCTTCCGAATCACATCTGGAGGCCTTCTGTAATCTGTGGACATTCAGGCTGTTGACGAAACTAAGAAATTTGCTTCGGGATTGAAGACAACATGCACCATGCGGACTTTTCTCCATGGGAGTAATGTCTCATACTGTCTACGCTTTGATCGTTCCCTGGAAGACCAGTAGTAGTTTCCGACGCACATCTGGAGGCACTCTGCAATCTGTGGACCTTCACAGTGTTGATGAAGCACAGAAATGGCATCGGGATTGGATACAACATCCACCATGAGGACTTTTCCCCATAGAAGAAATGTCTCAAACTGTCTACGATTTGATCGTTCCCTGGAAGACTAGTAGTAGTGTCCGAAGCACATCTGTTGGCATTCTGTAATCTGTGGACCTTCAGTGTGTTGATGAAACAAAGAAATTGCATCGTAATTGAACACAACATGCTCCAATCGGACTTTTCTCCATGGGAGTAATATCTCAAACTGTCTACGGTTTGATCGTTCCCTGGAAGACCAGTAGTAGTTTACGAAGCACATCTGGAAGCATTCTGTAATCTGTGGACCTTCAGACTGTTGATGAAACACAGAAATTGCATCGGGATTGAATACAACAGTCACCATGTGGACTTTTCTCCATGGGAGTAGTGTCTCAAACTGTCTACACTTTGATCGTTCCCTGGAAGACCAGTAGTAGTTCCCGAATCACATCTGGAGGCATTCTGTAATCTTTGTGTTGATGAAACACCGAAATTGCATCGGGATTGAATACAACAGGCATCATGCCGACTTTTCTCAATGCGTGTAATGTCTCAACCTCTCTACGCTTTGATCGTTCCCTGGAAGACCAGTCGTACTTTCTGAAGCACGACCGGATTTATTCTGTAATCGGTGACTCTTCAGGGTGTTGATGAAACAAAGAAATTGCATCGGGATTGAATACAACAGGCACGATGCCGACTTTTCTCCATGGGAGTAATGTCTTTAACTGTAAACGCTTTGATCTATTCCTGGAAGAGCAGTAGTAGTTTCTGAAGCACGTCTGTAGGCATTATGCAATCTGTGGACCTTCAGAGTGTTGATGAAACAAAGAAATTGCATCGGGATTGAATACAACAGGCATCATGCCGACTTTTCTCCATGGGAGCAATGTCTCAAATTGTCTACGCTTTGATCGTTCCCCGGATGCATTATAGTAGTTTCCGAAGCACATCTGGAGGCAATCTGTAATCTGTGGACGTTTAGTGTGTTGATGAAACACAGAAATTGCATCGGGATTGAATACAACAGGCACCATGTATACTTTTCTCCATGGGAGTAGTGTCTCAAACTGTCTACGCTTTGATCGTTCCCTGGAAGACCAGTAGTAGTTTCCGAAGCACATCTGGAGGCCCTCTGTAATCTGTGGACCTTCAGAGTGTTGATGAAGCACAGAAATGGCATCGGGATTGGATACAACAGGCACCATGCGGACTTTTCTCCATAGGAGTAATGTCTCAAACTGTTTACGATTTGATCGTTCCCTGGAAGACGAGTAGTGGTTTACGAAGCACATCTGGAAGCATTCCGTAATCTGTGGACCTTCAGACTGTTGATGAAACACAGAAAATGCGTCTGGATTGAATACAAAAGGCACCATGTGGACTTTTCTCTATGGGAGTAGTGTCTCAAACTGTCTGCAATTTGATCGTTCCTTGGACGACCAGTAGTAGTTTCCGAATCACATCCGGAGGCATTCTGTAATGTATGGAGATTCTGAGTGTTGATGAAACCACCGAAATGGCATCGGGATTGAATACAACAGGCACCATGCGTACTTTTCTCCATGGGAGAAATGTCTCAAACTGTCTACGCTTTGTTCGTTCCCTGGAAGACCAGTAGTAGTTTGCGAATCACATCTGGAGGCCTTCTGTAATCTGTGGACATTCAGGGTGTTGATGAAAGAAAGAAATTGCTTCGGGATTGAATACAACACGCACCATGCAGACTTTTCTCCATGGGAGTAATGTCTCAAATTGTCATCGAGTTTATCGATCCCTGGAAGAGCAGTAGTAGTTTAAGAATCACATCTGTTGGCATTCTGTAATCTATGGAGTTTCTGAGTGTTGATGGAACACCGAAATGCTTCGGGATTGAAAACAACAACCACCATGCGAACTTTTCTCCATGGGATTAATGGCTCATACTGTCTACGATTTGATCGTTCCCGAAAGACCAGTAGTAGTTACCGAAACACATCAGGAAGCATTCTTTAATCTGTGGACCTTCTGAGTGTTGATGAAACAAATAAATTGCATCGTAATAGAACACAACATGCACCAATCGGACTTTTCTCCATGGGAGTAATGTCTCAAACTGTCTACGGTTTGATCGTTCCCTGGAAGACCAGTAGTAGTTTCCGAAGCACATCTGGAGGCCCTCTGCAATCTGTGGACCTTCTGAGTGTTGATGCAGCACAGAAATGGCATCGGGATTGGATACAACAGGAACCATGCGGACTTTTCTCCATAGGATTAATGTCTCAAACTTTCTACGACTTGTTCGTTCCATGGAAGACCAGTAGTAGTTTACGAAGCACATCTGGAAGCATTCTGTAATCTGTGGACCTTCAGACTGTTGATGAAACACAGAAATTGCATCGGGATTGAATACCACAGGCACCATGTGGACTTTTCTCCATGGGAGTAGTGTCTCAAACTGTCTACACTTTGATCGTTGCTTGGAAGACCAGTAGTAGTTTCCGAATCACATCTGGAGGCATTCTGTAATCTATGGAGTTTCTGAGTGTTGATGAAACACCAAATTTGCATCGGGATTAATTACCACAGGCACCATGCGGTCTTTTCTCCATGGGAGTAATGTCTCAAACTGTCTACGCTTTGTTCGTTCCCTGGAAGACCAGTAGTAGCTTCCGAATCACATCTGGAGGCCTTCTGTAATCTGTGGACATTCAGGCTGTTGACGAAACTAAGAAATTTGCTTCGGGATTGAAGACAACATGCACCATGCGGACTTTTCTCCATGGGAGTAATGTCTCATACTGTCTACGCTTTGATCGTTCCCTGGAAGACCAGTAGTAGTTTCCGAAGCACATCTGGAGGCACTCTGCAATCTGTGGACCTTCACAGTGTTGATGAAGCACAGAAATGGCATCGGGATTGGATACAACACCCACCATGAGGACTTTTCCCATAGAAGAAATGTCTCAAACTGTCTACGATTTGATCGTTCCCTGGAAGACTAGTAGTAGTTTCCGAAGCACATCTGTTGGCATTCTGTAATCTATGGAGTTTCTGAGTGTTGATGAAACACCGAAATTGCATCGGGATTGAATACAACAGGCACCATGCGTACTTTTCTCCATGGGTGAAATGTCTCAAACTGTCTACGTTTCATTCATTCCCTGGAAGACCAGTAGTAAGTTCCAAATCAAATCTGGACCCCTTCTGTAATCTGTGGACCTTAAGAGTGTTAATGAAACACAGAAATTGCATCAGGATTGAAAACAACAAAGACCATGTGAACTTTTCTCCATGGTATTAATGTCTCAAACTGTCTACGATTTGATCGTTCCCTGAAAGACAAGTGGTAGTTACCGAAACACATCTGGAAGCCTTCTTTAATCTGTGGACCTTCTGAGTGTTGATGAAACAAAGAAATTGCATCGTAATTGAACACGACATGCACCAAGCGAACTTTTCTCCATGGGAGTAATATCTCAAACAGTCTACGCTTTGATCGTTCCCCGGAAGACCTGTAGTAGTTTCCGAAGCACATCTGGAGTAATTCTGTAATCTGTGGGCGTTCAGGGTGTTGATGAAACAAAGAAATTGCATCGAGGCTAAATACCACAGGCACCATGTGCACTTTTCTCCATGGGAGTAATGTCTCAAACTGTCTACGCCTTGATCGATTCCTGGAAGAGCAGTAGTACTTTAAGAAGCACATCTGGAGGGATTCTGTAATCTGTGGACATTCAGGGTGTTGATGAAACAAAGAAATTGCTTCGGGATTGAATACAACACTCACTATGCAGACTTCTTTCCTTGGCAGTAATGTCTCAAACTGTCAAAGCTTTGATCGATCCCTGGAAGAGCAGTGGTAGTTTAAGAAGCACATTTGGATGCGATCTGCAATCTGTGGACCTTCAGACTGTTGATGAAACACAGAAATTGCATCGTGATTAAATACCACTGTCACCATGCGCACTTTTCTCCATGGGAGTAATGTCTCAAACTGTCTACTCTTTGATCGATTCCTGGAAGATTAGTAGAAGCTTCCGAAGCACATCTGGAGGCATTCTGTAATCTGTAGACCTTCAGAGTAATGATGAAACACAGAAATAGCATCGGGATTGTATACAACAGGAACCATGCGGACTTTTCTCCATGGGAGTAATATCTCAAAATGTCTGCGCTATGATCGATTCCTGGAAGACCAGTAGTAGTTTCCGAAGCACTTCTGGAGGCACTGTGTAATCTGAGGACCTTCAGAGTGTTGATGAAGCACAGAAATGGCATCGGGTTTGGATACAACAGGCACC
This sequence comes from Schistocerca gregaria, assembly GCF_023897955.1. NCBI lineage: Eukaryota > Metazoa > Arthropoda > Insecta > Orthoptera > Acrididae > Schistocerca > Schistocerca gregaria. The sequence continues at coordinate 636,484 of NW_026061810.1, read as the reverse complement.
ATGCGGACTTTTCTCCATGGGAGTAATGTCTCAAATTGTCTGCGCTTTGATCGATTCCTGGAAGACCAGTAGTAGTTTCCGAAGCACATCTGGAGGCCCTCTGTAGTATGTGGAACTTCAGAGTGTTGATGAAGCACAGAAAAGGCATCGGGACAGAATACAACAGGCACGATGCCGACTTTTCTCCATGGGAATAATGTCTCAAACTGTCTACGATTTGATCGTTGCCTGGAAGAACAGTAGTAGTTTCCGAAGCACATCTGGAGGCACTCTGTAATCTGTGGACCTTCAGAGTGTTGATGAAACAAAGAAATTGCATCGTAATTGAACACAACATGCACCAAGCGGACTTTCCTCCATGGGAGTAATGTCTCAAACAGTTTTCGCTTTGATCGTTGCCTGGAAGAACTGTAGTAGTTTCCGAAGCACATCTGGAGGCACTCTGTAATCTGTGGAACTTCAGAGTGTTGTTGAAGCACGGAAATGGCATCGGGATTGGATACAACAGGCACCATGCGGACTTTTCTCCATAGGAGTAATGTCTCAAACTGTATAAGATTTGATCGTTCCCTGGATGACCAGTAGTAGTTTACGAAGCACATCTGGAACCATTCTGTAATCTGTGGACCTTCAGTGTGTTGATGAAACAAAGAAATTGCATCGTAATTGAACACAACATGCTCCAATCGGACTTTTCTCCATGGGAGTAATATCTCAAACTGTCTACGGTTTGATCGTTCCCTGGAAGACCAGTAGTAGTTTACGAAGCACATCTGGAAGCATTCTGTAATCTGTGGACCTTCAGACTGTTGATGAAACACAGAAATTGCATCGGGATTGAATTCAACAGGCACCATGTGGACTTTTCTCCATGGGAGTAGTGTCTCAAACTGTCTACACTTTGATCGTTCCCTGGAAGACCAGTAGTAGTTCCCGAATCACATCTGGAGGCATTCTGTAATCTTTGTGTTGATGAAACACCGAAATTGCATCGGGATTGAATACAACAGGCATCATGCCGACTTTTCTCAATGCGTGTAATGTCTCAACCTCTCTACGCTTTGATCGTTCCCTGGAAGACCAGTCGTACTTTCTGAAGCACGACCGGATTTATTCTGTAATCGGTGACTCTTCAGGGTGTTGATGAAACAAAGAAATTGCATCGGGATTGAATACAACAGGCACGATGCCGACTTTTCTCCATGGGAGTAATGTCTTTAACTGTAAACGCTTTGATCTATTCCTGGAAGAGCAGTAGTAGTTTCTGAATCACGTCTGTAGGCATTATGCAATCTGTGGACCTTCAGAGTGTTGATGAAACAAAGAAATTGCATCGGGAATGAATACAACAGGCATCATGCCGACTTTTCTCCATGGGAGCAATGTCTCAAATTGTCTACGCTTTGATCGTTCCCCGGATGCATTATAGTAGTTTCCGAAGCACATCTGGAGGCAATCTGTAATCTGTGGACGTTTAGTGTGTTGATGAAACACAGAAATTGCATCGGGATTGAATACAACAGGCACCATGTATACTTTTCTCCATGGGAGTAGTGTCTCAAACTGTCTACGCTTTGATCGTTCCCTGGAAGACCAGTAGTAGTTTCCGAAGCACATCTGGAGGCCCTCTGTAATCTGTGGACCTTCAGAGTGTTGATGAAGCACAGAAATGGCATCGGGATTGGATACAACAGGCACCATGCGGACTTTTCTCCATAGGAGTAATGTCTCAAACTGTTTACGATTTGATCGTTCCCTGGAAGACGAGTAGTGGTTTACGAAGCACATCTGGAAGCATTCTGTAATCTGTGGACCTTCAGACTGTTGATGAAACACAGAAAATGCGTCTGGATTGAATACAAAAGGCACCATGTGGACTTTTCTCTATGGGAGTAGTGTCTCAAACTGTCTGCAATTTGATCGTTCCTTGGACGACCAGTAGTAGTTTCCGAATCACATCCGGAGGCATTCTGTAATGTATGGAGATTCTGAGTGTTGATGAAACCACCGAAATGGCATCGGGATTGAATACAACAGGCACCATGCGTACTTTTCTCCATGGGAGAAATGTCTCAAACTGTCTACGCTTTGTTCGTTCCCTGGAAGACCAGTAGTAGTTTGCGAATCACATCTGGAGGCCTTCTGTAATCTGTGGACATTCAGGGTGTTGATGAAAGAAAGAAATTGCTTCGGGATTGAATACAACACGCACCATGCAGACTTTTCTCCATGGGAGTAATGTCTCAAATTGTCATCGAGTTGATCGATCCCTGGAAGAGCAGTAGTAGTTTAAGAATCACATCTGTTGGCATTCTGTAATCTATGGAGTTTCTGAGTGTTGATGGAACACCGAAATGCATCGGGATTGAAAACAACAACCACCATGCGAACTTTTCTCCATGGGATTAATGGCTCATACTGTCTACGATTTGATCGTTCCCGAAAGACCAGTAGTAGTTACCGAAACACATCAGGAAGCATTCTTTAATCTGTGGACCTTCTGAGTGTTGATAAAACAAATAAATTGCATCGTAATAGAACACAACATGCACCAATCGGACTTTTCTCCATGGGAGTAATGTCTCAAATTGTCTACGGTTTGATCGTTCCCTGGAAGACCAGTAGTAGTTTCCGAAGCACATCTGGAGGCCCTCTGCAATCTGTGGACCTTCTGAGTGTTGATGCAGCACAGAAATGGCATCGGGATTGGATACAACAGGAACCATGCGGACTTTTCTCCATAGGAGTAATGTCTCAAACTTTCTACGACTTGTTCGTTCCATGGAAGACCAGTAGTAGTTTACGAAGCACATCTGGAAGCATTCTGTAATCTGTGGACCTTCAGACTGTTGATGAAACACAGAAATTGCATCGGGATTGAATACCACAGGCACCATGTGGACTTTTCTCCATGGGAGTAGTGTCTCAAACTGTCTACACTTTGATCGTTGCTTGGAAGACCAGTAGTAGTTTCCGAATCACATCTGGAGGCATTCTGTAATCTATGGAGTTTCTGAGTGTTGATGAAACACCAAATTTGCATCGGGATTAATTACCACAGGCACCATGCGGTCTTTTCTCCATGGGAGTAATGTCTCAAACTGTCTACGCTTTGTTCGTTTCCTGGAAGACCAGTAGTAGCTTCCGAATCACATCTGGAGGCCTTCTGTAATCTGTGGACATTCAGGCTGTTGACGAAACTAAGAAATTTGCTTCGAGATTGAAGACAACATGCACCATGCGGACTTTTCTCCATGGGAGTAATGTCTCATACTGTCTACGCTTTGATCGTTCCCTGGAAGACCAGTAGTAGTTTCCGAAGCACATCTGGAGGCACTCTGCAATCTGTGGACCTTCACAGTGTTGATGAAGCACAGAAATGGCATCGGGATTGGATACAACATCCACCATGAGGACTTTTCCCCATAGAAGAAATGTCTCAAACTGTCTACGATTTGATCGTTCCCTGGAAGACTAGTAGTAGTTTCCGAAGCACATCTGTTGGCATTCTGTAATCTATGGAGTTTCTGAGTGTTGATGAAACACCGAAATTGCATCGGGATTGAATACAACAGGCACCATGCGTACTTTTCTCCATGGGTGAAATGTCTCAAACTGTCTACGTTTCATTCATTCCCTGGAAGACCAGTAGTAAGTTCCAAATCAAATCTGGACCCCTTCTGTAATCTGTGGACCTTAAGAGTGTTAATGAAACACAGAAATTGCATCGGGATTGAAAACAACAAAGACCATGTGAACTTTTCTCCATGGTATTAATGTCTCAAACTGTCTACGATTTGATCGTTCCCTGAAAGACAAGTAGTAGTTACCGAAACACATATGGAAGTCTTCTTTAATCTGTGGACCTTCTGAGTGTTGATGAAACAAAGAAATTGCATCGTAATTGAACACGACATGCACCAAGCGTACTTTTCTCCATGGGAGTAATATCTCAAACAGTCTACGCTTTGATCGTTCCCCGGAAGACCTGTAGTAGTTTCCGAAGCACATCTGGAGTAATTCTGTAATCTGTGGGCGTTCAGGGTGTTGATGAAACAAAGAAATTGCATCGAGGCTAAATACCACAGGCACCATGTGCACTTTTCTCCATGGGAGTAATGTCTCAAACTGTCTACGCCTTGATCGATTCCTGGAAGAGCAGTAGTACTTTAAGAAGCACATGTGGAGGGATTCTGTAATCGGTGGACATTCAGGGTGTTGATGAAACAAAGAAATTGCTTCGGGATTGAATACAACACTCACTATGCAGACTTCTTTCCTTGGCAGTGATGTCTCAAACTGTCAAAGCTTTGATCGATCCCTGGAAGAGCAGTGGTAGTTTAAGAAGCACATTTGGATGCGATCTGCAATCTGTGGACCTTCAGACTGTTGATGAAACACAGAAATTGCATCGTGATTAAATACCACTGTCACCATGCGCACTTTTCTCCATGGGAGTAATGTCTCAAACTGTCTACTCTTTGATCGATTCCTGGAAGATTAGTAGAAGCTTCCGAAGCACATCTGGAGGCATTCTGTAATCTGTAGACCTTCAGAGTAATGATGAAACACAGAAATAGCATCGGGATTGTATACAACAGGAACCATGCGGACTTTTCTCCATGGGAGTAATATCTCAAAATGTCTGCGCTATGATCGATTCCTGGAAGACCAGTAGTAGTTTCCGAAGCACTTCTGGAGGCACTGTGTAATCTGAGGACCTTCAGAGTGTTGATGAAGCACAGAAATGGCATCGGGTTTGGATACAACAGGCACCATGCGGACTTTTCTCCATGGGAGTAATGTCTCAAATTGTCTGCGCTTTGATCGATTCCTGGAAGACCAGTAGTAGTTTCCGAAGCACATCTGGAGGCCCTCTGTAATATGTGGAACTTCAGAGTGTTGATGAAGCACAGAAAAGGCATCGGGACAGAATACAACAGGCACGATGCCGACTTTTCTCCATGGGAATAATGTCTCAAACTGTCTACGATTTGATCGTTGCCTGGAAGAACAGTAGTAGTTTCCGAAGCACATCTGGAGGCACTCTGTAATCTGTGGACCTTCAGAGTGTTGATGAAACAAAGAAATTGCATCGTAATTCAACACAACATGCACCAAGCGGACTTTCCTCCATGGGAGTAATGTCTCAAACAGTTTTCGCTTTGATCGTTGCCTGGAAGAACTGTAGTAGTTTCCGAAGCACATCTGGAGGCACTCTGTAATCTGTGGAACTTCAGAGTGTTGTTGAAGCACGGAAATGGCATCGGGATTGGATACAACAGGCACCATGCGGACTTTTCTCCATAGGAGTAATGTCTCAAACTGTATAAGATTTGATCGTTCCCTGGATGACCAGTAGTAGTTTACGAAGCACATCTGGAACCATTCTGTAATCTGTGGACCTTCAGAGTGTTGATGAAACAAAGAAATTGCATTGGGATTGAATAGCACAGGCACCATGCGGACTTTTCTCCATAGGAGTAATGTCTCAAACTGTTTGCGATTTGATCGTTCCCTGGAAGTCCAGTAGGAGTTTCCGAAGCTCATCTGGAAGCTCGCTGTAATCTGTGGACCTTCAGAGTGTTGATGAAATACAGATATTGCATCGTGATTGAATACAACATTCACTATGCGGACTTTTCTCCATGAGAGTAATGTCTCAAACAGTCTACGTTTTTATCGTTCCCTGGAAGACCAGTATTAGTTTCCGAAGCACATCTGGAGGGATTCTGTTATCTGTGGACGTTCAGGATGTTGATGGAACAAAGAAATTGCATCTTGATTAAATACCACAGGCACCATGCAGACTTTTCTCTGTGGGAGTAATATCTGAATTTGTCGACGCTTTGATCGATTCCTGGAAGACAAGTAGCAGTTTCAGAAGCACATCAGGAGGCATTCTGTAATCTGTGGTCCTTCAGAGTGTTGATGAAAGAAAGAAATTGCTTCGGGATTGAATACAACACGCACCATGCAGACTTTTCTCCATGGGAGTAATGTCTCAAATTGTCATCGAGTTGATCGATCCCTGGAAGAGCAGTAGTAATTTAAGAATCACATCTGTTGGCATTCTGTAATCTATGGAGTTTCTGAGTGTTGATGGAACACCGAAATGCATCGGGATTGAAAACAGCAACCACCATGCGAACTTTTCTCCATGAAATTAATGGCTCAAACTGTCTACGATTTGATCGTTCCCGAAAGACCAGTAGTAGTTACCGAAACACATCTGGGAGCATTCTTTAATCTGTGGACCTTCTGAGTATTGATGAAACAAATAAATTGCATCGTAATAGAACACAACACGCACCAATCGGACTTTTCTCCATGGGAGTAATGTCTCAAACTGTCTACGGTTTGATCGTTCCCTGGAAGACCAGTAGTAGTTTCCGAAGCACATCTGGAGGCCCTCTGCAATCTGTGGACCTTCTGAGTGTTGATGCAGCACAGAAACGGCATCGGCATTGGATACAACAGGAACCATGCGGACTTTTCTCCATAGGAGTAATGTCTCAAACTTTCTACGACTTGTTCGTTCCATGGAAGACCAGTAGTAGTTTACGAAGCACATCTGGAAGCATTCTGTAATCTATGGACCTTCAGACTGTTGATGAAACACAGAAATTGCATCGGGATTGAATACCACAGGCACCATGTGGACTTTTCTCCATGGGAGTAGTGTCTCAAACTGTCTACACTTTGATCGTTGCTTGGAAGACCAGTAGTAGTTTCCGAATCACATCTGGAGGCATTCTGTAATCTATGGAGTTTCTGAGTGTTGATGAAACACGAAATTTGCATCGGGATTGAATACAACAGGCACCATGAGGACTTTTCTCCATGGGAGAAATGTCTCAAACTGTCTACGCTTTGTTCGTTCCCTGGAAGACCAGTAGTAGTTTCCGAAGCACATCTGGAGGCCCTCTGCAATCTGTGGACCTTCTGAGTGTTGATGCAGCACAGAAATGGCATCGGGATTGGATACAACAGGCACCATGAGGACTTTTCCCCATAGAAGAAATGTCACACACTGTCTACGATTTGATCGTTCCCTGGAAGACTAGTAGTAGTTTCCGAAGCACATCTGTTGGCATTCTGTAATCTATGGAGTTTCTGAGTGTTGATGAAACACCGTAATTGCATCGGGATTGAAAACAACAAAGACCATGTGAACTTTTCTCCATGGTATTAATGTTTCAAACTGTCTACGATTTGATCGTTCCCTGAAAGACCAGTAGTAGTTACCGAAACACATCTGAAAGCCTTCTTTAATCTGTGGAACTTCTGAGTGTTGATGAAACAAAGAAATTGCATCGTAATTGAAGACAACATGCACCAATTGGACTTTTCTCCATGGAAGAAATGTCTCAAACGTTCTTCGGTTTGATTGTTCCCTTGAAGACCAGTAGTAGTTTCCGAATCACATCTGGAGGCATTCTGAAATCTATGGAGTTTCTGAGTGCTGATGAAACACCGTAATTGCATCGGGATTGAATACAACAGGCATCATGCCGACTTTTCTCCATGAGAGTAATGTCTTTAACTTTAAACGCTTTGATCTATTCCTGGAAGAGCAGTAGTAGTTTCTGAAGCACATCTGTATTCATTATGTAATCTGTGGACATTCAGAGTGTTGATGAAACACAGAAATTGCATCGTGATTAAATACCACAGGCACCATGGGGACTTTTCTCGATGGGAGTAATGTCTCAAATTGTCTAGGCTTTGATCGATTCCTGGAAGACTAGTAGAAGCTTCCGAACCACACCTGGAGGTATTCTGTAATCTGTAGACCTTCAGAGTAATGATGAAACACAGAAATAGCATCGGGATTGAATACAACATGCACCATGCGGACTTTTCTCCATGGGAGTAATGTCTCATATTGTCTACGCTTTGATCGTTCCCTGGAAGCCCAGTAGTAGTTTCCGAAGCACATCTGGAGGCAATCTGTAATCTGTGGACGTTCAGGGTGTTGATGAAAGAAAGAAATTACTACGGGATTGAATACAACAGGCACCATGCAGACTTTTCTCCATGGGAGTAATGTCTCAAATGGTCTGCGCTTTGATCGATTCCTGGAAAACCAGTAGTAGTTTCCGAAGCACATCTGGAGTCATTCTGTAATCTGTGGACCTTCTGAGTGTTGATGAAACAAAGAAATTGCATCGTAATTGAACACGACATGCACCAAGCGAACTTTTCTCCATGGGAGTAATGTCTCAAACAGTCTACGCTTTGATCGTTCCTCGGAAGACCTGTAGTAGTTTCCGAAGCGCATCTGGAGTAATTCTGTAATCTGTGGACGTTCAGGGTGTTGATGAAACAAAGAAATTGCATCGAGGCTAAATACCACAGGCACCATGTGCACTTTTCTCCATGGGAGTAATGTCTCAAACTGTCTACGCCTTGATCGATTCCTGGAAGAGCAGTAGTACCTTAAGCAGCACATCTGGAGGGATTCTGTAATCCGTGGACATTAAAGTTGTTGATGAAACAAAGAAATTTCTTCGGGATTGAATAACACTCACTATGCAGACTTTTTTCCTTGGCAGTAATGTCTCAAACTGTCAAAGCTTTGATCGATCCCTGGAAGAGCAGTGGTAGTTTAAGAAGCACATCTGGATGCATTCTGCAATCTGTGGACCTTCAGACTGTTGATGAAACACAGAAATTGCATCGTGATTAAATACCACTGTCACCATGCGCACTTTTCTCCATGGGAGTAATGTCTCAAACTGTCTACTCTTTGATCGATTCCTGGAAGATTAGTAGAAGCTTCCGAAGCACATCTGGAGGCATTCTGTAATCTGTAGACCTTCAGAGTAATGATGAAACACAGAAATAGCATCGGGATTGTATACAACAGGAACCATGCGGACTTTTCTCCATGGGAGAAATATCTCAAAATGTCTGCGCTATGATCGATTCCTGGAAGACCAGTAGTAGTTTCCGAAGCACTTCTGGAGGCATTGTGTAATCTGAGGACCTTCAGAGTGTTGATGAAGCACAGAAATGGCATCGGGTTTGGATACAACAGGCACCATGCGGACTTTTCTCCATGGGAGTAATATCTCAAACTGTCTACGAATTGATCGTTCCCTGGAAGTCCAGTAGTAGCTTCCGAAGCTCATCTGGAAGCAGTCTGTAATCTGTGGACCTTCAGAGTGTTGATGAAACACAGATATTGCATCGTGATTGCATACCACAGGCACCATATTGTCTTTTCTCCATGGGATTAATGTCTCAAACTGTCTACGCTTTGATCGATTCCTGGAAGACCAGGACAAGCTTCTGAAGCACATCTGGAGCCATTCTGTAATCTGTAGATCTTCAGAGTATTGATGAAACACTGAAATTTCATCGGGATTGTATACAACAGGCACCATGCGGACTTTTCTCCATGGGAGTAATGTCTCAAATTGTCTGCGCTTTGATCGATTCCTGGAAGACCAGTAGTAGTTTCCGAAGCACATCTGGAGGCCCTCTGTAATATGTGGACCTTCAGAGTGTTGATGAAGCACAGAAAAGGCATCGGGACAGAATACAACAGGCACGATGCCGACTTTTCTCCATGGGAATAATGTCTCAAACTGTCTACGATTTGATCGTTGCCTGGAAGAACAGTAGTAGTTTCCGAAGCACATCTGGAGGCACTCTGTAATCTGTGGACCTTCAGAGTGTTGATGAAACAAAGAAATTGCATCGTAATTGAACACAACATGCACCAAGCGGACTTTCCTCCATGGGAGTAATGTCTCAAACAGTTTTCGCTTTGCTCGTTGCCTGGAAGAACTGTAGTAGTTTCCGAAGCACATCTGGAGCCACTCTGTAATCTGTGGACCTTCAGAGTGTTGTTGAAGCACGGAAATGGCATCGGGATTGGATACAACAGGCACCATGCGGACTTTTCTCCATAGGAGTAATGTCTCAAACTGTATAAGATTTGATCGTTCCCTGGATGACCAGTAGTAGTTTACGAAGCACATCTGGAACAATTCTGTAATCTGTGGACCTTCAGAGTGTTGATGAAACAAAGAAATTGCATCGGGATTGAATAGCACAGGCACCATGCGGACTTTTCTCCATTGGAGTAATGTCTCAAACTGTTTACGATTTGATCGTTCCCTGGAAGACCAGTAGTAGTTTCCGAAGCACATCTGGATGCCCTCTGTAATCTGTGGACCTTCAGAGTGTTGATGAAATACAGATATTGCATCGTGATTGAATACAACATTCACTATGCGGACTTTTCTCCATGAGAGTAATGTCTCAAACAGTCTACGTTTTTATCGTTCCCTGGAAGACCAGTAATAGTTTCCGAAGCACATCTGGAGGGATTCTGTTATCTGTGGACGTTCAGGATGTTGATGGAACAAAGAAATTGCATCTTGATTAAATACCACAGACACCATGCAGACTTTTCTCTATGGGAGTAATATCTGAATTTGTCGACGTTTTGATCGATTCTTGGGAGACCAGTAGCAGTTTCAGAAGCACATCAGGAGGCATTCTGTAATCTGTGGTCCTTCAGAGTGTTGATGAAACACAGAAATTGCATTGGGATTGAATACAACATTCACCATGCGGACTTTTCTCAATGGGAGTAATGTCTCAAACAGTCTACGATTTGATCGTTCCCTGGAATACCAGCAGTAGTTTCCAAAGCACATCTGGAGGCATTCTGTAATCTGTGGACCTTCAGAGTGTTGATTAAACATAGAAATTGTATCGTGATTGAATACCACAGGCATTATGCGGACTTCCCTCCATGGGAGTAATGTCTCAAATTGTCTGCGCTATGATCGATTCCTGGAAATGCAGTAGTAGTTTAAGAAGCACATCTGGAGGCATTCTGTAAACTGTGGACCTTCAGAGTTTTGATTAAACACAGAAATTGTAACTTGATTAAATACCACAGGCACCATGCGGACTTTTCTCCATGAGAGTAATGTCTCAAACTGTCTACGATTTGATCGTTCCCTGGAAGACCACTACTAGTTTCCGAAGCACATCAGGAGGCATTCTATAATCAGAGTACATTGAGAGTGTTGATGAAACACAGAAATTGCATGTTGATTGAATACAACAGGCACCGTGCAGACTTTTCTCCATGGGAGTAATGCCTCAAACTGTCTATGCTTTGATCGATTCCTGGGAGACCAGTAGCAGTTTTAGAAGCACATCTGGAGGCAATTCTGAAATGTGTGGTCCTTTAGAGTGTTGATGAAATGCAGTAATGTTATCGGGATTGAATACAACAGGCGCCATGCGGACTTCTCTCCATAGGAGTGATGTCTAAAACTGTCTACGCTTTGATCGATTTCTGGAAGACCAGTAGTAGCTTCCGAAGCACATCTGGGGGCATTCTGTAATCTGTAGACCTTCAGAGTATTCATGAAACACAGAAATTGCATCAGGATTGTATACAACAATCACCATGCGAACTTTCCTCCATGGGAGTAATGTCTCAAACTGTCTACGCTTTGATCGATTCCTGGAAGACCAGTGGTAATTTCCGATGCACGTCTGGCGGCATTCTGTAATCTGTGGACATTCAGAGTGCTGATGAAACACAGAAATTGCATCGGGACTGAATACAACAGGCACCATGCGGACTTTTCTCAATGCGAATAGTGTCTCAAACTGTTTACACTTTGATCGTACCCTGGAAGACCAGTAGGAGTTTTCGAATCACATCTGGAGGCATTCTGTAATCTGTGGAACTTTGAAGTGTTGATTAAACACAGAAATTGCATCGGAAATGAATACAACAGGCACCATGCGGACTTATGTCAATGCGAGTAATGTCTAAAACTGTGTTACGCTTTGGTCGTTTCCTGGAAGGCCAGTAGTAATTTCGAAGCACATCTGGGGGCTTTCTGTAGTCTGAGGACCTTCGGAGTGTTGATGAAACACAGAAATGGCATGGGGATTGAATACAACAGGCACTGTGCACACTTCTCTCCATGGGAGTAATGTCTCAAACTGTCTCCGCCTTGATCGATTCCTGTGTGACCAGTAGCAGTTTTAGAAGCACATCTGGAAGCAATTCTGAAATGTGTGGACCTTTAGAGTGTTGATGAAGCACAGAAATAGAATCGGGATTGAATACAACATCCACCATGCAGATTTTTCTCGAAGGGAGTAATGTCTCAAACTGTCTACGCTTTGATCGTTCCTGTGAGACCAGTAGTACTCTCGGATACACAACTGGAGGCCTTCTGTAATCTGTGGAAGTTCTGAGTGTTGATGAAACAAAGATAATGCATCGGGATTGAATACAACGTGCACCATGCGGACTTTTCTTCATGGGAGAAATGTCTCAAATTGTATACGCTTTGATCGTTCCCTGGAAAACTAGTAGTAGTTTCCGAAGCACATCTGGAGGCACACTGTAATCTGTGGACCTTCAGAGTGTTGATGAAGCACATAAATGGCATCGGGATTGAATACAACATGCACCACGCGAACTTTTCTCCATAGGAGTAATGCCCCAAACTGTCTTCAATTTGATCGTTCCCTGGTAGACCAGTAGTATCTTCCGAAGCACATCTGGAAGCATGCTGTAAGCTGTTTACCTTCAAAGTGTTGATGAAACACAGAAATTGCATTGGAATTGAGTAGAACAGACACCATGCAGACTTTTCTCTATGGGAGTAATATCTGAATTTGTCGACGCTTTGATCGATTCCTGGAAGATTAGTAGCAGTTTCAGAAGCACATCAGGAGGCATTCTGTAATCTGTGGTCCATCAGAGTGTTGATGAAACACAGAAATTGCATCTGGATTGAATACAACAGGCACCATGTGGACTTTTCTCCATGGGAGAAGTGTCTCTAACTGTCTACACTTTCATCGTTCCCTGGAAGACCAGTATTAGTTTCCGAAGCACATCTGGATGCATTCTGTAACCTGTGGATCTTCAGAGTGTTAATGAAACACAGAAATTGCATCGGGATTGAATACAACAGGCGCCATGCCGACTTTTCTCCATGGGAATAATGTCTCTAACTGTCTGCGCTTTGATCGTTGCCTGGAAGAACAGTAGTAGTTTCCAAAGCACATCTGGAGGCACTCTGTAATCTGTGGACATTTGGATTGTTGATGAAGCACAAATATGGCATCGGGATTGCATACAACATGCACCATGCGGACATTTCCCCATGGGAGTCATGTCTCAAACTGTCTTCGATTTGATCGTTTCCCCGAAGACCAGTAGTATCTTCCGAAGTACATCTGGAAGCATGCTGTAAGCTGTTTACCTTCAAAGTGTTGATGAAACACAGAAATTGCATTGGAATTGAGTAGAACAGGCACCATGTGGACTTTTCTCCAAGGGTGTAGTTTGTCACACGGTCTACACTTTGATCGTTCCCTGGAAGACCAGTAGTAGTTTCCGAATCACATCTGGGAGCATTCTGTAATCTATGGAGTTTCTGAGTGATGATGAAACACCGAAATTGCATCAGGATTGTATACAACAGGCACCATGCGGACTTTTCTCCATGTTTGTAATGTCTAAAACTGTCTACGCTTTGATCGTTCCCTGGAAGACCAGTAGTACTTTCTGAAGCACATCTGGGGGCATTCTGTAATCTGTGGACCTTCAGAGTGTTGATGAAACAAAGAAATTGCATCTGGATTGTATACAACAGGCACCATGACGACTTTTCTAGATGGGAATAATGTCTCTAACTGTGTGCGCTTTGATCGTTGCTTGGAAGACCAGTAGTAGATTCCGAAGCTCATCTGGAGGCAATCTGTAATCTGTGGACCCTCAGATTGTTGATGAAGGACAAATATGGCATCGGGATTGCATACAACAGGCACAGTGCGGACATTTCTCCATGGGAGTCATGTCTCAAACTGTTTTCGATTTGATCGTTTCCTGGAAGACCAGTAGTATCTTACGAAGCACATCTGGAAGCTTTCTGTAATCTGTGGAATTTCTGAGTGTTGATGAAACACCGAAATTGCATCGGGATTGAATACAACAAGTACCATGTAGACTTTTCTCCATGCGAGTAATGTCTAAAACTGTCTACGCTTTGATCGTTCCCTGGAAGACCAGTAGTACTCTCTGAAGCACATCTGGAGGCATTCTGTAATCTGTGGATCTTCAGGGTGTTGATCAAACACAGAAATTGCATCTGGATTGAATACCACTGGCACCATGCGGACTTTTCTCCATGGGAGTAATGTCTCAAACTGTCTACGCCTTGATCGATTCCTGGAAGAGCAGTAGTACTTTAAGCAGCACATCTGGAGGGATTCTGTAATCTGTGGACCTCAAGAGTGTTGATGAAACACAGAAATTGCATCGGGATTGAATACAACAACCACCATGCGAACTTTTCTCCATGGCAGCAATGTCTCAAACTGTCTACGATCTGATCGTTCCCTGAAAGACCAGTAGTAGTTTCCGAAACACATCTGGAGGCATTCTGTAATCTGTGGACCTTCTGAGTGTTGATGAAACAAAGAAATTGCATCGTAATTGAACACGACATGCACCAAGCGAACTTTTCTCCATGGGAGTAATGTCTCAAACAGTCTACGCTTTGATCGTTCCTCGGAAGACCTGTAGTAGTTTCCGAAGCGCATCTGGAGTAATTCTGTAATCTGTGGACGTTCAGGGTGTTGATGAAACAAAGAAATTGCATCGAGGCTAAATACCACAGGCACCATGTGCACTTTTCTCCATGGGAGTAATGTCTCAAACTGTCTACGCCTTGATCGATTCCTGGAAGAGCAGTAGTACTTTAAGCAGCACATCTGGAGGGATTCTGTAATCTGTGGACATTCAAGTTGTTGATGAAACAAAGAAATTTCTTCGGGATTGAATACAACACTCACTATGCAGACTTTTTTCCTTGGCAGTAATGTCTCAAACTGTCAAAGCTTTGATCGATCCCTGGAAGAGCAGTGGTAGTTTAAGAAGCACATCTGGATGCATTCTGCAATCTGTGGACCTTCAGACTGTTGATGAAACACAGAAATTGCGTCGTGATTAAATACCACTGTCACCATGCGCACTTTTCTCCATGGGAGTAATGTCTCAAACTGTCTACTCTTTGATCGATTCCTGGAAGATTAGTAGAAGCTTCCGAAGCACATCTGGAGGCATTCTGTAATCTGTAGACCTTCAGAGTAATGATGAAACACAGAAATAGCATCGGGATTGTATACAACAGGAACCATGCGGACTTTTCTCCATGGGAGAAATATCTCAAAATGTCTGCGCTATGATCGATTCCTGGAAGACCAGTAGTAGTTTCCGAAGCACTTCTGGAGGCATTGTGTAATCTGAGGACCTTCAGAGTGTTGATGAAGCACAGAAATGGCATCGGGTTTGGGTACAACAGGCACCATGCGGACTTTTCTCCATGGGAGTAATATCTCAAACTGTCTACGAATTGATCGTTCCCTGGAAGTCCAGTAGTAGCTTCCGAAGCTCATCTGGAAGCAGTCTGTAATCTGTGGACCTTCAGAGTATTGATGAAACACTGAAATTTCATCGGGATTGTATACAACAGGCACCATGCGGACTTTTCTCCATGGGGGTAATGTCTCAAATTGTCTGCGCTTTGATCGATTCCTGGAAGACCAGTAGTAGTTTCCGAAGCACATCTGGAGGCCCTCTGTAATATGTGGACCTTCAGAGTGTTGATGAAGCACAGAAAAGGCATCGGGACAGAATACAACAGGCACGATGCCGACTTTTCTCCATGGGAATAATGTCTCAAACTGTCTACGATTTGATCGTTGCCTGGAAGAACAGTAGTAGTTTCCGAAGCACATCTGGAGGCACTCTGTAATCTGTGGACCTTCAGAGTGTTGATGAAACAAAGAAATTGCATCGTAATTGAACACAACATGCACCAAGCGGACTTTCCTCCATAGGAGTAATGTCTCAAACAGTTTTCGCTTTGATCGTTGCCTGGAAGAACTGTAGTAGTTTCCGAAGCACATCTGGAGCCACTCTGTAATCTGTGGACCTTCAGAGTGTTGTTGAAGCACGGAAATGGCATCGGGATTGGATACAACAGGCACCATGCGGACTTTTCTCCATAGGAGTAATGTCTCAAACTGTATAAGATTTGATCGTTCCCTGGATGACCAGTAGTAGTTTACGAAGCACATCTGGAACCATTCTGTAATCTGTGGACCTTCAGAGTGTTGATGAAACAAAGAAATTGCATCGGGATTGAATAGCACAGGCACCATGCGGACTTTTCTCCATTGGAGTAATGTCTCAAACTGTTTACGATTTGATCGTTCCCTGGAAGTCCAGTAGGAGTTTCCGAAGCTCATCTGGAAGCACTCTGTAATCTGTGGACCTTCAGAGTGTTGATGAAATACAGATATTGCATCGTGATTGAATACAACATTCACTATGCGGACTTTTCTCCATGAGAGTAATGTCTCAAACAGTCTACGTTTTTATCGTTCCCTGGAAGACCAGTAATAGTTTCCGAAGCACATCTGGAGGGATTCTGTTATCTGTGGACGTTCAGGATGTTGATGGAACAAAGAAATTGCATCTTGATTAAATACCACAGACACCATGCAGACTTTTCTCTATGGGAGTAATATCTGAATTTGTCGACGTTTTGATCGATTCCTGGGAGACCAGTAGCAGTTTCAGAAGCACATCAGGAGGCATTCTGTAATCTGTGGTCCTTCAGAGTGTTGATGAAACACAGAAATTGCATTGGGATTGAATACAACATTCACCATGTGGACTTTTCTCAATGGGAGTAATGTCTCAAACAGTCTACGATTTGATCGTTCCCTGGAATACCAGCAGTAGTTTCCAAAGCACATCTGGAGGCATTCTGTAAACTGTGGACCTTCAGAGTTTTGATTAAACATAGAAATTGTAACTTGATTAAATACCACAGGCACCATGCGGACTTTTCTCCATGAGAGTAATGTCTCAAACTGTCTACGATTTGATCGTTCCCTGGAAGACCACTACTAGTTTCCGAAGCACATCAGGAGGCATTCTATAATCAGAGTACATTGAGAGTGTTGATGAAACACAGAAATTGCATGTTGATTGAATACAACAGGCACCGTGCAGACTTTTCTCCATGGGAGTAATGCCTCAAACTGTCTATGCTTTGATCGATTCCTGGGAGACCAGTAGCAGTTTTAGAAGCACATCTGGAGGCAATTCTGAAATGTGTGGTCCTTTAGAGTGTTGATGAAATGCAGTAATGTTATCGGGATTGAATACAACAGGCGCCATGCGGACTTCTCTCCATGGGAGTGATGTCTAAAACTGTCTACGCTTTGATCGATTTCTGGAAGACCAGTAGTAGCTTCCGAAGCACATCTGGGGGCATTCTGTAATCTGTAGACCTTCAGAGTATTCATGAAACACAGAAATTGCATCACGATTGTATACAACAATCACCATGCGAACTTTCCTCCATGGGAGTAATGTCTCAAACTGTCTACGCTTTGATCGATTCCTGGAAGACCAGTGGTAATTTCCGATGCACGTCTGGCGGCATTCTGTAATCTGTGGACATTCAGAGTGCTGATGAAACACAGAAATTGCATCGGGACTGAATACAACAGGCACCATGCGGACTTTTCTCAATGTGAATAGTGTCTCAAACTGTTTACACTTTGATCGTACCCTGGAAGACCAGTAGGAGTTTTCGAATCACATCTGGAGGCATTCTGTAATCTGTGGAACTTTGAAGTGTTGATTAAACACAGAAATTGCATCGGAAATGAATACAACAGGCACCATGCGGACTTATGTCAATGCGAGTAATGTCTAAAACTGTGTTACGCTTTGGTCGTTTCCTGGAAGGCCAGTAGTAATTTCGAAGCACATCTGGGGGCTTTCTGTAGTCTGAGGACCTTCGGAGTGTTGATGAAACACAGAAATGGCATGGGGATTGAATACAACAGGCACTGTGCACACTTCTCTCCATGGGAGTAATGTCTCAAACTGTTTCCGCCTTGATCGATTCCTGTGTGACCAGTAGCAGTTTTAGAAGCACATCTGGAAGCAATTCTGAAATGTGTGGACCTTTAGAGTGTTGATGAAGCACAGAAATAGAATCGGGATTGAATACAACATCCACCATGCAGATTTTTCTCGAAGGGAGTAATGTCTCAAACTGTCTACGCTTTGATCGTTCCTGTGAGACCAGTAGTACTCTCGGATACACAACTGGAGGCCTTCTGTAATCTGTGGAAGTTCTGAGTGTTGATGAAACAAAGATAATGCATCGGGATTGAATACAACGTGCACCATGCGGACTTTTCTTCGTGGGAGAAATGTCTCAAATTGTATACGCTTTGATCGTTCCCTGGAAAACTAGTAGTAGTTTCCGAAGCACATCTGGAGGCACACTGTAATCTGTGGACCTTCAGAGTGTTGATGAAGCACATAAATGGCATCGGGATTGAATACAACATGCACCACGCGAACTTTTCTCCATAGGAGTAATGCCCCAAACTGTCTTCAATTTGATCGTTCCCTGGTAGACCAGTAGTATCTTCCGAAGCACATCTGGAAGCATGCTGTAAGCTGTTTACCTTCAAAGTGTTGATGAAACACAGAAATTGCATTGGAATTGAGTAGAACAGACACCATGCAGACTTTTCTCTATGGGAGTAATATCTGAATTTGTCGACGCTTTGATCGATTCCTGGAAGACCAGTAGCAGTTTCAGAAGCACATCAGGAGGCATTCTGTAATCTGTGGAGTTTCTGAGTGATGATGAAACACCGAAATTGCATCAGGATTGAATACAACGTGCACCATGTGGACTTTTCTCCATGGGAGAAGTGTCTCTAACTGTCTACACTTTCATCGTTCCCTGGAAGACCAGTATTAGTTTCCGAAGCACATCTGGATGCATTCTGTAACCTGTGGATCTTCAGAGTGTTGATGAAACACAGAAATTGCATCGGGATTGAATACAACAGGCGCCATGCCAACTTTTCTCCATGGGAATAATGTCTCTAACTGTCTGCGCTTTGATCGTTGCCTGGAAGAACAGTAGTAGTTTCCAAAGCACATCTGGAGGCACTCTGTAATCTGTGGACATTCGGATTGTTGATGAAGCACAAATATGGCATCGGGATTGCATACAACATGCACCATGCGGACATTTCCCCATGGGAGTCATGTCTCAAACTGTCTTCGATTTGATCGTTTCCCCGAAGACCAGTAGTATCTTCCGAAGCACATCTGGAAGCATGCTGTAAGCTGTTTACCTTCAAAGTGTTGATGAAACACAGAAATTGCATTGGAATTGAGTAGAACAGGCACCATGTGGACTTTTCTCCAAGGGTGTAGTTTGTCACACGGTCTACACTTTGATCGTTCCCTGGAAGACCAGTAGTACGTTCTGAAGCACATCTGGAGGCATTCTGTAATCTGTGGACCCTCAGAGTGTTGATGAAACAAAGAAATTGCATCTGGATTGTATACAACAGGCACCATGACGACTTTTCTAGATGGGAATAATGTCTCTAACTGTGTGCGCTTTGATCGTTGCTTGGAAGACCAGTAGTAGATTCCGAAGCTCATCTGGAGGCAATCTGTAATCTGTGGACCCTCAGATTGTTGATGAAGGACAAATATGGCATCGGGATTGCATACAACAGGCACAGTGCGGACATTTCTCCATGGGAGTCATGTCTCAAACTGTTTTCGATTTGATCGTTTCCTGGAAGACCAGTAGTATCTTACGAAGCACATCTGGAAGCTTTCTGTAATCTGTGGAATTTCTGAGTGTTGATGAAACACCGAAATTGCATCGGGATTGAATACAACAAGTACCATGTAGACTTTTCTCCATGCGAGTAATGTCTAAAACTGTCTACGCTTTGATCGTTCCCTGGAAGACCAGTAGTACTCTCTGAAGCACATCTGGAGGCATTCTGTAATCTGTGGATCTTCAGGGTGTTGATCAAACACAGAAATTGCATCTGGATTGAATACCACTGGCACCATGCGGACTTTTCTCCATGGGAGTAATATCTCAAACTGTCTACGCTTTGATCGTTCCTGGGAGACCAGTAGTAGTTTTCGAAGAACACCTGGAGGCATTCTGTAATCTGTGGACATTCAGGGTGTTGATGAAACACAGAAATTGCATCGGGATTGAATACCAGAGGTACCATGCGTACTTTTTTCCATGGGAGTAATGTCTCAAACTGTCTACGCTTTGATCGATTCCTGGAAGACCAGTAGAAGCTTCCAAAGCACATCTAGAGGCATTCTGTAATCTGTAAACATTCAGGGTGTTGATGAAACAAAGAAATTGCATCGGGAGTGAATACAACAGGCACCATGCCGACTTTCCTCTATGGGATTAATGTCTCAAACTGTCTTCGATTTGATCGATGCCTGGAACACCAGTAGTAGCTTCCGAAGCACATCTGGAGGCATTTTGTAATCTGTGGACCTACAGAGTGTTGATGAAACACAGTCATTGCATCATAAGTGAATACAACAACCACCATGCGGACATTTCTCCATGAAATTAATGTCTCAAACTGTAGACGCTTTGATCGTTTCCTGGGAGAATAGTAGCAGTTTTAGAAGCACATCTAGAGGCAGTTCTGAAATGAGTTGACCTTTAGAGTGTCGATGAAATACAGAAATTGCATCGAGATTGAATACAATATCCACCATGCAGATTTTTCTCCAAGGGGTAATGTCTCTAACTGTGTACGCTTTGATCGTTCCTGGGAGACCAGTAGTAGTTTTCGAAGCACACCTGGAGGAATTCTGTAATCTGTGGACATTCAGAGTGTTGATGAAACACAGAAATTGCATCGGGATTGATTACTACAGGCACCATGTGGAGTTTTCTCCATGATAGGGATATTTAAACTAACTATGCTTTGATCTTTCCCTGGAAGACCAGTAGTAATCTCGGATGCACATCTGGAAGCATTCTGTACCCTGTGGACCTTCAGCGTGTAGCTGAAACACAGAAATTGCATCGGGATTGAATACAACAGGCACGATGTGGACTTTTCTCCATGGGAGTAATGTCTCAAACTGTCAACGCTTTGATCGATTCCTGGAAGAGTAGTAGTAGTTTAAGATTCACATCTGGAGGCTTTGTGTAATCTATGGACCTTCAGAGTGTTGATGAAACACAGAAATTGCATTGTGATTGAACACCACACGCACCATTCGGAATTTTCTCCATGGGAGTAATGTCTCGAACTGCCTACGCTTTGATCGATTCCTGGAAGACCAGTAGAAGCTACCGAAGCACATGTGGAAGCATTCGGTAATCTGTAGACCTTCAGAGTATTGAAGAAACACAGAAATACCATCGGGATTGTATACAACAGGCACCAAGCGGACACTCCTCTATGGGAGAAATGTCTCGAACTGTCTGCGATTTGATCAATTCCTGGAAGACCAGTAGTAGCTTCCAAAGCACATCTGGAGGCATTCTGCAATCTGTGGTCCTTCAGAGTGTTGATGAAACACAGAAAATGCATCGGGATTGAATACAACAACCACCATGCGGACTTTTCTCCATGGGATTAATGTCTCAAAATGTCTACGCTTTGATCGTTCCCTGGAAGACCAGTAGTACTTTCTGAAGCACATCTGGAATCATTCTGTAATCAGTGGACCTTCAGAGTGATGACGAAACACCGAAATTGCATCGGTATTGAATACAACAGGCACCATGCGGACGTTTCTCCATGGGAGTAATGTTTAAAACTGTCTGCGCTTTGATCGTTACCTGGAAGACCAGTAGTAGTTTCCGAAGCACATCTGGAGGCACTCTGTAATCTGTGGACATTCGGATTGTTGATGAAGCACAATTATGGCATCGGGATTGCATACAACATGCACCATGCGGACATTTCCCCATGGGAGTCATGTCTCAAACTGTCTTCGATTTGATCGTTTCCCCGAAGACCAGTAGTATGTTCCGAAGCACATCTGGAAGCATGCTGTAAGCTGTTTACCTTCAAAGTGTTGCTGAAACACAGAAATTGCATTGGAATTGAGTAGAACAGGCACCATGTGGACTTTTCTCCAAGGGTGTAGTTTGTCACACGGTCTACACTTTGATCGTTCCCTGGAAGACCAGTAGTAGTTTCCGAATCACATCTGGGAGCATTCTGTAATCTATGGAGTTTCTGAGTGATGATGAAACACCGAAATTGCATCAGGATTGTATACAACAGGCACCATGCGGACTTTTCTCCATGTGTGTAATGTCTAAAACTGTCTACGCTTTGATCGTTCCCTGGAAGACCAGTAGTACTTTCTGAAGCACATCTGGAGGCATTCTGTAATCTGTGGACCTTCAGAGTGTTGATGAAACAAAGAAATTGCATCTTGATTGTATACAACAGGCACCATGACGACTTTTCTAGATGAGAATAATGTCTCTAACTGTGTGCGCTTTGATCGTTGCTTGGAAGACCAGTAGTAGTTTCCGAAGCTCATCTGGAGGCAATCTGTAATCTGTGGACCTTCAGATTGTTGATGAAGCACAAATATGGCATCGGGATTGCATACAACAGGCACCGTGCGGACATTTCTCCATGGGAGTCATGTCTCAAACTGTTTTCGATTTGATCGTTTCCTGGAAGACCAGTAGTATCTTACGAAGCACATCTGGAAGCTTTCTGTAATCTGTGGAATTTCTGAGTGTTGATGAAACACCGAAATTGCATCGGGATTGAATACAACAAGTACCATGTAGACTTTTCTCCATGCGAGTAATGTCTAAAACTGTCTACGCTTTGATCGTTCCCTGGAAGACCAGTAGTACTCTCTGAAGCACATCTGGAGGCATTCTGTAATCTGTGGATCTTCAGGGTGTTGATCAAACACAGAAATTGCATCTGGATTGAATACCACTGGCACCATGCGGACTTTTCTCCATGGGAGTAATATCTCAAACTGTCTACGCTTTGATCGTTCCTGGGAGACCAGTAGTAGTTTTCGAAGAACACCTTGGGGGCATTCTGTAATCTGTGGACATTCAGGGTGTTGATGAAACACAGAAATTGCATCGGGATTGAATACCAGAGGTACCATGCGTACTTTTTTCCATGGGAGTAATGTCTCAAACTGTCTACGCTTTGATCGATTCCTGGAAGACCAGTAGAAGCTTCCAAAGCACATCTGGAGGCATTCTGTAATCTGTAAACATTCAGGGTGTTGATGAAACAAAGAAATTGCATCGGGAGTGAATACAACAGGCACCATGCCGACTTTCCTCTATGGGATTAATGTCTCAAACTGTCTTCGATTTGATCGATGCCTGGAACACCAGTAGTAGCTTCCGAAGCACATCTGGAGGCATTTTGTAATCTGTGGACCTACAGAGTGTTGATGAAACACAGTCATTGCATCATAAGTGAATACAACAACCACCATGCGGACATTTCTCCATGAAATTAATGTCTCAAACTGTAGACGCTTTGATCGTTTCCTGGGAGAATAGTAGCAGTTTTAGAAGCACATCTAGAGGCAGTTCTGAAATGAGTTGACCTTTAGAGTGTCGATGAAATACAGAAATTGCATCGAGATTGAATACAATATCCACCATGCAGATTTTTCTCCAAGGGGTAATGTCTCTAACTGTGTACGCTTTGATCGTTCCTGGGACACCAGTAGTAGTTTTCGAAGCACACCTGGAGGAATTCTGTAATCTCTGGACATTCCGAGTGTTGATGAAACACAGAAATTGCATCGGGATTGAATACCACAGGCACCATGCGGAGTTTTCTCCATGATAGGGATATTTAAACTAACTATGCTTTGATCTTTCCCTGGAAGACCAGTAGTAATCTCGGATGCACATCTAGAAGCATTCTGTACCCTGTGGACCTTCAGCGTGTAGCTGAAACACAGAAACTGCATCGGGATTGAATACAACAGGCACGATGTGGACTTTTCTCCATGGGAGTAATGTCTCAAACCGTCAACGCTTTGATCGATTCCTGGAAGAGTAGTAGTAGTTTAAGATGCACATCTGGAGGCATTGTGTAATCTATGGACCTTCAGAGTGTTGATGAAACACAGAAATTGCATTGTGATTGAACACCACACGCACCATTCGGAATTTTCTCCATGGGAGTAATGTCTCGAACTGCCTACGCTTTGATCGATTCCTGGAAGACCAGTAGAAGCTACCGAAGCACATGTGGAAGAATTCGGTAATCTGTAGACCTTCAGAGTATTGAAGAAACACAGAAATACCATCGGGATTGTATACAACAGGCACCAAGCGGACGCTCCTCTATGGGAGAAATGTCTCGAACTGTCTGCGATTTGATCAATTCCTGGAAGACCAGTAGTAGCTTCCAAAGCACATCTGGAGGAATTCTGCAATCTGTGGTCCTTCAGAGTGTTGATGAAACACAGAAAATGCATCGGGATTGAATACAACAACCACCATGCGGACTTTTCTCCATGGGATTAATGTCTCAAACTGTCTACGCTTTGATCGTTCCCTGGAAGACCAGTAGTACTTTCTGAAGCACATCTGGAATCATTCTGTAATCAGTGGACCTTCAGAGTGATGACGAAACACCGAAATTGCATCGATATTGAATACAACAGGCACCATGCGGACGTTTCTCCATGGGAGTAATGTTTAAAACTGTCTACGCCTTGATCGATTCCTGGAACAGCAGTAGTACTTTAAGAAGCATATCTGGAGGGATTCTGTAATCTGTGGACATTCAGTATGTTGATGAAACAAAGTAATTGCTTCGGGATTGAATACAACACTCACTATGCAGACTTTTTTCCTTGGCAGTAATGTCTCAAACTGTCAAAGCTTTGATCGATCCCTGGAAGAGCAGTGGTAGTTTAAGAAGACATCTGGATGCATTCTGCAATCTGTGGACCTTCAGAGTGTTGATGAAACACAGAAATTGCATTGTGATTGAACACCACACGCACCATTCGGAATTTTCTCCATGGGAGTAATGTCTCAACCTGTCTACTCTTTGATCGATTCCTGGAAGATTAGTAGAAGCTTCCGAAGCACATCTGGAGGCATTCTGTAATCTGTAGACCTTCAGAGTAATGATGAAACACAGAGATAGCATCGGGATTGTAAACAACAGGAACCAAGCGGACTTTTCTCCATGGGAGTAATATCTCAAAATGTCTGCGCTATGATCGATTCCTGGAAGAACAGTAGTAGTTTCCGAAGCACTTCTGGAGGCATTGTGTAATCTGAGGACCTTCAGAGTGTTGATGAAGCACAGAAATGGCATCGGGTTTGGTTACAACAGGCACCATGCGGACTTTTCTCCATGGGAGTAATATCTCAAACTGTCTACGAATTGATCGTTCCCTGGAAGTCCAGTTGTAGTTTTCGAAGCTTATCTGGAAGCAGTCTGTAATCTGTGGACCTTCAGAGTGTTGATGAAACACAGATATTGCATCGTGATTGCATACCACCGGCTCCATGTTGTCTTTTCTCCATGGGATTAATGACTCAAACTGTCTACGCTTCGATCGATTCCTGGAAGACCAGGACAAGCTTCTGAAGCACATCTGGAGCCATTCTGTAATCTGTAGATCTTCAGAGTATTGATGAAACACTGAAATTTCATCGGGATTGTATACAACAGGCACCATGCGGACTTTTCTCCATGGGAGTAATGTCTCAAATTGTCTGCGCTTTGATCGATTCCTGGAGACCAGTAGTAGTTTCCGAAGCACATCTGGAGGCCCTCTGTAATATGTGGACCTTCAGAGTGTTGATGAAGCACTGAAAAGGCATCGGGACAGAATACAACAGGCACGATGCCGACTTTTCTCCATGGGAATAATGTCTCAAACTGTCTACGATTTGATCGTTGCCTGGAAGAACAGTAGTAGTTTCCGAAGCACATCTGGAGGCACTCTGTAATCTGTGGACCTTCAGAGTGTTGATGAATCAAAGAAATTGCATCGTAATTGAACACAACATGCACCAAGCGGACTTTCCTCCATGGGAGTAATGTCTCAAACAGTTTTCGCTTTGATCGTTGCCTGGAAGAACTGTAGTAGTTTCCGAAGCACATCTGGAGGCACTCTGTAATCTGTGGACCTTCAGAGTGTTGATGAAGCACGGAAATGGCATCGGGATTGGATACAACAGGCACCATGCGGACTTTTCTCCATAGGAGTAATGTCTCAAACTGTATAACATTTGATCGTTCCCTGGATGACCAGTAGTAGTTTACGAAGCACATCTGGAACCATTCTGTAATCTGTGGACCTTCAGAGTGTTGATGAAACAAAGAAATTGCATCGGGATTGAATAGCACAGGCACCATGCGGACTTTTCTCCATAGGAGTAATGTCTCAAACTGTTTACGATTTGATCGTTCCCTGGAAGTCCAGTAGGAGTTTCCGAAGCTCATCTGGAAGCACTCTGTAATCTGTGGACCTTCAGAGTGTTGATGAAACACAGATATTGCATTGGGATTGAATACAACATTCACCATGCGGACTTTTCTCAATGGGAGTAATGTCTCAAACTGTCTACGATTTGATCGTTCCCTGGAAGACCAGTAATAGTTTCCGAAGCACATCTGGAGGGATTCTGTTATCTGTGGACGTTCAGGATGTTGATGGAACAAAGAAATTGCATCTTGATTAAATACCACAGGCACCATGCAGACTTTTCTCTATGGGAGTAATATCTAAATTTGTCGACGCTTTGATCGATTGCTGGAAGACCAGTAGCAGTTTCAGTAGCACATCAGGAGGCATTGTGTAATCTGTGGTCCTTCAGAGTGTTGATGAAACACAGAAATTGCATTGGGATTGAATACAACATTCACCATGCGGACTTTTCTCAATGGGAGTAATGTCTCAAACTGTCTACGATTTGATCGTTCCCTGGAATACCAGTAGTAGTTTCCAAAGCACATCTGGAGGCATTCTGTAATCTGTGGACCTTCAGAGTGTTGATTAAACATAGAAATTGTATCGTGATTGAATACCACAGGCATTATGCGGACTTTCCTCCATGGGAGTAATGTCTCAAATTGTCTGCGCTATGATCGATTCCTGGAAATGCAGTAGTAGTTTAAGAAGCACATCTGGAGGCATTCTGTAAACTGTGGACCTTCAGAGTTTTGATTAAACACAGATATTGTATCGTGATTAAATACCACAGGCACCATGCGGACTTTTCTCCATGAGAGTAATGTCTCAAACTGTCTACGATTTGATCGTTCCCTGGAAGACCACTACTAGTTTCCGAAGCACATCAGGAGGCATTCTATAATCAGAGTACATTGAGAGTGTTGATGAAACACAGAAATTGCATGTTGATTGAATACAACAGGCACCGTGCAGACTTTTCTCCATGGGAGTAATGCCTCAAACTGTCTATGACTTGATCGATTCCTGGGAGGCCAGTAGCAGTTTTAGAAGCACATCTGGAGGCAATTCTAAAATGTGTGGTCCTTTAGAGTGTTGATGAAATGCAGAAATGTTGTCGGGATTGAATACAACAGGCACCATGCGGACTTTTCTCAATGGGAATAGTGTCTCAAACTGTTTACACTTTCATCGTTCCCTGGAAGACCAGTAGGAGTTTTCGAATCACATCTGGAGGCATTCTGTAATCTGTGGAACTTTGAAGTGTTGATTAAACAAAGAAATTGCATCTGAAATGAATACAACAGGCACCATGCGGACTTATCTCAATGCGAGTAATGTCTAAAACTGTGTTACGCTTTGGTCGTTTCCTGGAAGGCCAGTAGTAGTTTCGAAGCACATCTGTTGGCTTTCTGTAGTCTGAGGACCTTCGGAGTGTTGATGAAACACAGAAATGGCATGGGGATTGAATACAACAGGCACTGTGCACACTTCTCTCCATGGGAGTAATGTCTCAAACTGTCTCCGCCTT
Source organism: Schistocerca gregaria (assembly GCF_023897955.1). Classification (NCBI taxonomy): domain Eukaryota; kingdom Metazoa; phylum Arthropoda; class Insecta; order Orthoptera; family Acrididae; genus Schistocerca; species Schistocerca gregaria. The sequence continues at coordinate 608,582 of NW_026061810.1, read as the reverse complement.
GATCGATTCCTGTGAGACCAGTAGCAGTTTTAGAAGCACATCTGGAGGCAATTCTGAAATGTGTGGACCTTTAGAGTGTTGATGAAGCACAGAAATAGAATCGGGATTGAATACAACATCCACCATGCAGATTTTTCTCGAAGGGAGTAATGTCTCAAACTGTCTACGCTTTGATCGTTCCTGTGAGACCAGTAGTACTCTCAGGTACACAACTGGAGGCCTTCTGTAATCTGTGGAGGTTCTGAGTGTTGATGAAACAAAGATAATGCATCGGGATTGAATACAACATGCACCATGCGGACTTTTCTTCGTGGGAGAAATGTCTCAAATTGTATAGGCTTTGATCGTTCCCTGGAAAACTAGTAGTAGTTTCCGAAGCACATCTGGAGGCACTCTGTAATCTGTGGACCTTCTGAGTGTTGATGAAGCACATAAATGGCATCGGGATTGAATTCAACATGCACCATGCGAACTTTTCTCCATAGGAGTAATGCCCCAAACTGTCTTCAATTTGATCGTTCCCTGGTAGACCAGTAGTGGTTTCCGAAGCACATCTGGATGCATTCTGTAATCTGTGGACCATCAGAGTGTTGATGAAACACAGAAATTGCATCTGGATTGAATACAACAGGCACCATGTGGACTTTTCTCCGTGGGAGAAGTGTCTCAAACTGTCTACACTTTGATCGTTCCCTGGAAGACCAGTATTAGTTTCCGAAGCACATCTGGATGCATTCTGTAATCTGTGGATCTTAAGAGTGTTGATGAAACTCAGAAATTGCATCGGGATTGAATACAACAGGCACCATGCCGACTTTTCTCCACGGGAATAATGTCTTTAACTGTCTGCGCTTTGATCGTTGCCTGGAAGATCAGTAGTAGTTTCCGAAGCACATCTGGAGGCACTCTGTAATCTGTGGACATTCGGATTGTTGATGAAGCACAAATATGGCATCGGGATTGCATACAACATGCACCATGCGGACATTTCCCCATGGGAGTCATGTCTCAAACTGTCTTCGATTTGATCGTTTCCCCGAAGACCAGTAGTATCTTCCGAAGCACATCTGGAAGCTTTCTGTAATCTGTGGAGTTTCTGAGTGTTGATGAAACACCGAAATTGCATCGGGATTGAATACAACAGGCACCATGTGGACTTTTGTCCATGGGAGAAATGTCTCAAACTGTATACACTTTCATCGTTCCCTTGAAGACCAGTATTAGTTTCCGAAGCACATCTGGAGGCATTCTGTAATATATGGAGCTTCTGAGTGTTGATGACACAGAGAAATTGCATCGGGAGTGAATACAACAGGCAACAAGCGGACTCTTCTCCATGGGAGTAATGTCTCAAACTGTCTACGCCTTGAACGTTCCCTGGAAGAAGAAGTGTACTTTCTGAAGCACATCTGCAGGCATTCTGTAATCTGTGGACCTTCAGAGTGTTGATGAAACAAAGAAATTGCATCGGGATTGAATACAACAGGCACCATGCCTACTTTTCTCCATGGTAATAATGTCTCTAACTGTGTGCGCTTTGATCGTTGCCTGGAAGACCAGTAGTAGTTTCCAAAACACATCTGGAGGCAATCTGTAATCTGTGGACCTTCAGATTGTTGATGAAGCACAAATATGGCATCGGGATTGCATACAACAGGCACCGTGCGGACATTTCTCCATGGGAGTCATGTCTCAAACTGTTTTCGATTTGATCGTTTCCTGGAAGACCAGTAGTATCTTACCAAGCACATCTGGAAGCATTCTGTAATCTGTGGAATTTCTGAGTGTTGATGAAACACCGAAATTGCATCGGGATTGAATACAACAAGTACCATGTAGACTTTTCTCCATGCGAGTAATGTCTAAAACTGTCTACGCTTTGATCGTTCCCTGGAAGACCAGTAGTACTCTCTGAAGCACATCTGGAGGCATTCTGTAATCTGTGGATCTTCAGGGTGTTGATCAAACACAGAAATTGCATCTGGATTGAATACCACTGGCACCATGCGGACTTTTCTCCATGGGAGTAATATCTCAAACTGTCTACGCTTTTATCGATTCCTGGAAGACCAGTAGAAGCTTTCGAAGCACATCTGGAGGCATTCTGTAATCAGTCGACCTTCAAAGTGTTGATGAAACACAGAGATTGCATCGGGAATGCATACAACCGGCACCATGTGGACTTTTCTCCATGGGAGTAGTGTCCCAAACTGTCTACACTTTGATCGTTCCCTATAAGACCAGTAGTAGTTTACGGATCACATATGGAGCCATTCTGTAATCTATGGAGCTTCTGAGTGTTGATGAAACACAGAAATTGGATCTGGATTCAATACAACTGGCACCATGCGGACTTTTCTCCATGGGCGTAATGTGTCAAACTGTCTACGGTTTGATAGATTCCTGAAAGACCAGTAGAAGCTTCCAAAGCACATCTGGAGGCATTTTGTAATCTGTGGACCTACAGAGTGTTGATGAAACACAGTCATTGCATCATAAGAGAATACAACAACCACCATGCGGTCATTTCTCCATGAAATTAATGTCTCAAACTGTAGCCGCTTTGATCGTTTCCTGGGAGAATAGTAGCAGTTTTAGAAGCACATCTAGAGGCAGTTCTGAAATGAGTTGACCTTTAGAGTGTCGATGAAATACAGAAATTGCATCGAGATTGAATACAATATCCACCATGCAGTTTTTTCTCCAAGGGATAATGTCTCTAACTGTGTACGCTTTGATCGTTCCTGGGAGACCAGTAGTAGTTTTCGAAGCACACCTGGAGGAATTCTGTAATCTGTGGACATTCAGAGTGTTGATGAAACACAGAAATTGCATCGGGATTGAATACCACAGGCACCATGCGGAGTTTTCTCCATGATAGGGATATTTAAACTAACTATGCTTTGATCTTTCCCTGGAAGACCAGTAGTAATCTCGGATGCACATCTGGAAGCATTCTGTACCCTGTGGACCTTCAGCGTGTACCTGAAACACAGAAATTGCATCGGGATTGAATACAACAGGCACGATGTGGACTTTTCTCCATGGGAGTAATGTCTCAAACTGTCAACGCTTTGATCGATTCCTGGAAGAGTAGTAGTAGTTTAAGATGCACATCTGGAGGCATTGTGTAATCTAAGGACCTTCAGAGTGTTGATGAAACACAGAAATTGCATTGTGATTGAACACCACACGCACCATTCGGAATTTTCTCCATGGGAGTAATGTCTCGAACTGCCTACGCTTTGATCGATTCCTGGAAGACCAGTAGAAGCTACCGAAGCACATGTGGAAGCATTCGGTAATCTGTAGACCTTCAGAGTATTGAAGAAACACAGAAATACCATCGGGATTGTATACAACAGGCACCAAGCGGACACTCCTCTATGGGGGAAATGTCTCGAACTGTCTGCGATTTGATCCATTCCTGGAAGACCAGTAGTAGCTTCCAAAGCACATCTGGAGGCATTCTGCAATCTGTGGACCTTCAGAGTGTTGATGAAACACAGAAAATGCATCGGGATTAAATACAACAACCACCATGCGGACTTTTCTCCATGGGATTAATGTCTCAAACTGTCTACGCTTTGATCGTTCCCTGGAAGACCAGTAGTCCTTTCTGAAGCACATCTGGAATCATTCTGTAATCAGTGGACCTTCAGAGTGATGACGAAACACCGAAATTGCATCGGTATTGAATACAACAGGCACCCAGCGGACGTTTCTCCATGGGAGTAATGTCTCAAATTGTCTACGGTTTGATTGTTCCCTGGACGACCAGTAGTACTTTCTGAAGCACATCTGTAGGCATTCTGTAACCTCTGGACCTTCAGAGTTCTCATGAAACACAGAAAATGCATCGGGATTGAATACAAAAGGCACCCTGCGAACTTTTCTAGATGGGAGTAATGTCTCAAACTGTCTCCGCTTTGATCGTTCCCTGGGAGACCAGTAGTAGTTGCCGAAGCACATCTGGAGGCACTCTGTAATCTGTGGACCTTCAGAGTGTTGATGAAACACAGCAATTGCATCGGGATTCAATACAACAGGCACCATGCGGGCTTATCTCTATGAGAGGAATGTCTCTAACTGTCTACGATTTGATCGTACCCTGGAAGACCAGTAGTAGTTTCCGAAGCACATCTGGAGGCATTCTGTAATCTGTGGACTTTCAGAATGTTGATGAAAGAAATAAATTGCATCGGGTATGAATACAACAGGCACCATGCGGACTTTTCTCCATGGGAGTAATGTCTAAAAGTGTCTACGCTTTGATCGATTACTGGAAGACCAGTAGATGTTTCTCAAACACAGCTGTAGGCATTCTGTAATCTATGGACCATCAGAGTTTTCAAGAAACACAGAAAATGCATCGGGATTGAATACAAAAGGCACCATGCTCACTTTTCTCCGTGGGTGTAATGTCTCAAACTGTCTCCGATTTGATCGTACCCTGGAAGACCAGTAGCTGTTTCCGAAGCACATCTGGAGGCAATCTGTAATCTCTGGACGATCAGAGTGTTGATAAAACACAGAAATTGCTTTGGGATTGAATACAACTGGCACCATGCGGACTCTTCTCCATGGGAGTAATGTCTCAAACTGTCTCCTCTTTGATCGTTCCCTGGGAGACCAGTAGTAGTTGCCGAAGCACGTCTGGAGGCACTCTGTAATCTGTGGACCTTCAGAGAGTTGATGAAACACAGAAATTGCATCGGGATTGAATACAACAGGCACCATGCGGACGTTTCTCCATGGGAGTAATGTTTAAAACTGTCTACGCATTGATCGATTCCTGGAAGACCAGTAGTTGTATCCTAAGCACATCTGTAGGCATTCTGTAATCTCTGGACCTTCAGAGATTTCATGAACCACAGAAAATACATAGCGATTGAATACAAAAGGCACCATGTGCACTTTTCTCCATGGGAGTAATGTCTCAAACTGTCACCGCTTTGATCGTTCCCTGGAAGACCAGTTGTAGTTTCCGAAGCACACCTCGAGGCAATCTGTAATCTGTGGACGTTCAGAGTGCTGATGAAAAAAAGAAATTGCATCAGGATTGAATACAACAGGCACCATGGGAACTTTGCTCCATGAGAGTAATGTCTCAAACTGTCTACACCTTGACTGTACAGTGGAAGACCAGTAGTAGTTTCCGGAGCACACCTGCAGACATTCTGTAGTTTCTGGACCTTCAGAGTGTTGACGAAACTCAGAAAATGCATCGGTATTGAATACAACAGGCACCATGCGGACTTTTCTCCATGGGAGAGATGTCTAAACCTGTCTACGACTTGATGGACTCCTGGAAGACCCGTAATAATTTCCGAAGCACATCTGTAGGTATTCTGCAAACTATGGACCTTCAGAGAGTTTATGAAACACTGAAATTGCATCGCGACTGAATACAACACTCAACATGCGGACTTCTCTCCATGGGAGTAATGCCTCAAACTGTCTACGATCTGATCGTTCCCTGGAAGACCAGTACTAGTTTCCGAATCAAATCTGGAGGCATTCTGTAATCCGTGGTCATTCAGAGTAATGATGAAACACAGAGATTGCATTGGGATTGAATACAACAGGCACCATGCGGTCTTTTCTCCATGGGAGTAATGTCTCAAACAGTCTACGCTTTGATCGTTCACTGGAAGACCAGTTGTAGTTTCCGAAGCAAACCTCGATGCATTCTGTAATCTGTGGACCTTCAGAGTGCTGGCGAAAGAAAGAAATTGCATCGGGATTGAATACAGCAATCACCATGCGAACTTTTCTCCATGGGAATAATGTCTCAAACCGTCCACGATTTGATCGATACCTGGGAGACTAGTAGCAGTTTCAGAAGCACATAAGGAGGCATTCTGAAATCTATGGACGTTCTGAATTTTGATGAAACACAGACATTGCATCGGGATTGAATACAACATGCACCATGCGGACTTTTCTCCATGGGAGTAATGTCTTAAACTGTCTACGATTTGATCGTTCACTGGAATACCAGTTGTAGTTTCCGAAGAACACCTCGAGACATTCTGTAATCTGTGGACCTTCAGAGTGTTGATGAAATAAAGAAATAGCATCGGGATTGAATACAACAGGCACCATGCGGACTTTTCTCCATTGGAGTAATGTCTCAAACTGTCTAGGATTTGATCGTTCCCTGGAAGACCAGTAGTAGTTGCCGAAAAACATCTGGAGGCATTCTGTAGTCTGCGGGCCTTCAGAGTGTTGATAAAACAATGAAATTGCGTCGTGATTCAATACGACAGGCACCATGAGGTCTTTTCCCCATTGGAGTAATGTCTCAAACAGTCTACGATTTGATCGTTCCCTGGAAGACCAGTAGTAGTTTCAAAAACACATCTGGAGGCATTCTGTAATCTGTGGACCTTCAGAGTGTTGATTAAACATATAAATTGCATCGGGATTGATTACAACATTCTCCATAATGACTTTTCACAATGGGAGTAATGTCTCAAACTATCTACGCTTTGTTCGTTCCCTGGAAGACCAGTAGTAGTTGCCAAAGCACAACTGGATTCATTCTGCAATCTGTGTTCCTTCAGTGTGTTGATGAAACAAATAAATTGCATCGGGATTGATTACAACAGTCACCATAAGGACTATTCACCATGGGAGTATTGTCTCAAACTGTCTACGCTTTGATCCTTACCTCGCAGACAATAGTAGATTCCAAAGCACATCTGGAGGCGATCTGTAGTATGTAGAAGTTCAGAGTGTGCTTCACACACAGAAATGGCATCAGGATTGAATACAACAATCACCATGCGGACTTCTCTCCATACTAGTAATGTCTCAAACTGTCTACGCTTTGATCGTTCCCAAGAATACCAGTAGTAGATTCCGAAGCACATCTGGAGGCATTCTGTAATCCGTGGTAATTCAGAGTGATGATGAAACACAGGGATTGCATCGGGATTGAATACAACTGGCACCATGCGGACTTTTCTCCATACTAGTAATGTCTCAAACTGTCTACCTTTTGATCGTTCCTTTGAAGACCAGTAGTCGTTTCAAAAGCACATCTGGAGGCATTCTGTAACCTGTGGAATTTCAGAGTGTTGATGAAACATATAAATTCCATCGGCATTGATTACAACAGGCTCCATAAGGACTTTTCACCATGGGAGTAATGTCTCAAAGTGTCTACGCTCTGTTCGTTCCCTGGAAGACCAGTAGTAGTTGCCGAAGCACATCTGGAAGCATTCTGTATTCCGTGGACATTCAGAGTATTGATGAAACACAGAAATTGCATCGGGATTCAATACAACAGGCACAATGCGGACTCTTCTCCATGGGACTAATGTCTAGAACTGTCTACGCTTTGATCGACTCCTGGAAGACCAGTGGTAGTTTCCGAAGCACATCTGTAGGCATTCTGTAATCTGTTGACCTTCAGAGTATTGATGAAACACAGCAATTGCATCGCGATTGAATAAAACAGGCACCATGCTTGCTTTTCTCTATGGGAGTATTGTCTCAAACTGTCTACGCTTTGATCCTCACCTGGCAGACAATAGTAGTTTCTGTAGCACATCTATAGGCGTTCTGTAGTATGTGGAAATTCAGAAGGTTGTTGACACACAGAAATGGCATCGGCATTGAATACAACAGGCAACATGCGGACTTCTCTCCATGGGAGTAATGCCTCAAACTGTCTACGATCTGATCGTTCCCTGGAAGACCAGTACTAGTTTCCGAATCACATCTGGAGGCATTCTGTAATCCGTGGTCATTCAGAGTAATGATGAAACACAGAGATTGCATCGGGATTGAATACAACAGGCACCATGCGGTCTTTTATCCATGGGAGTAATGTCTCAAACAGTCTACGCTTTGATCGTTCCCTGGAAGACCAGTTGTAGTTTCCGAAGCAAACCTCGATGCATTCTGTAATCTGTGGACCTTCAGAGTGCTGGCGAAAGAAAGAAATTGCATCGGGATTGAATACAGCAATCACCATGCGGACTTTTCTCCATGGGAATAATGTCTCAAACTGTCTACGATTTGATCGATACCTGGGAGACTAGTAGCAGTTTCAGAAGCACATCAGGAGGCATTCTGAAATCTGTGGACGTTCAGAATTTTAATGAAACACAGAAATTGCATCGGGATTGAATACAACAGGCACCATGCGGACTTTTCTCCATGGGAGTAATGTCTTAAACTGTCTACGATTTGATCGTTCAGTGGAAAACCAGTTGTAGTTTCCGAAGAACACCTCGAGACATTCTGTAATCTGTGGACCTTCAGAGTGTTGATGAAATAAGGAAATAGCATCGGGATTGAATACAACAGGCACCATGCGGACTTTTCTCCATGGGAGTAATGTCTCAAACTGTCTACGCTTTGTTCGTTCCCTGACAGACCAGTAGTAGTTGCCAAAGCACAACTGGATTCATTCTGCAATCTGTGTACCTTCAGTGTGTTGATGAAACAAATAAATTGCATCGGGATTGATTACAACAGTCACCATAAGGACTATTCACCATGGGAGTATTGTCTCAAACTTTCTACGCTTTGATCCTTACCTCGCAGACAATAGTAGATTCCAAAGCACATCTGGAGGCGATCTGTAGTATGTGGAAGTTCAGAGTGTGCTTGACACACAGAAATGGCATCGGGATTGAATACAACAATCACCATGCGGACTTCTCTCCATACTAGTAATGTCTCAAACTGTCTACGATTTGATCGTTCCCAAGAATACCAGTAGTAGATTCGGAAGCACATCTAGAGGCATTCTGTAATCCGTGGTCATTCAGAGTCATGATGAAACACAATGATTGCATCGGGATTGAATACAACTGGCACCATGCGGACTTCTCTCCATACTAGTAATGACTCAAACTGTCTACGATTTGATCGTTCCCTTGAAGACCAGTAGTCGTTTCAAAAGCACATCTGGAGGCATTCTGTAACCTGTAGACATTCAGAGTGTTGATGAAACATATAAATTCCATCGGCATTGATTACAACAGGCTCCATAAGGACTTTTCACCATGGGAATAATGTCTCAAAGTGTCTACGCTCTGTTCGTTCCCTGGAAGACCAGTAGTAGTTGCCGAAACACATCTGGAAGCATTCTGTATTCCGTGGACATTCAGAGTATTGATGAAACACAGAAATTGCATCGGGATTCAATACAACAGGCACAATGCGGACTCTTCTCCATGGGACTAATGTCTAGTACTGTCTACGCTTTGATCGATTAATGGAAGACCAGTGGTAGTTTCCGAAGCACATCTGTAGGCATTCTGTAATCTGTGGACCTTCAGAGTGTTGATGAAACACAGCAATTGCATCGGGATTGAATAAAACAGGCACCATGCTTGCTTTTCTCTATGGGAGTATTGTCTCAAACTGTCTACGCTTTGATCCTTACCTGGAAGACAATAGTAGATTCCAAAGCACATCTGGAGGCGATCTGTAGTATGTGGAAGTTCAGAGTGTGCTTGACACAGAGAGATGGCATCGGGATTGAATACAACAGGCACCATGCGGACTTCTCTCCATACTAGTAATGTCTCAAACTGTCTACGCTTTGATCGTTCCCAAGAATACCAGTAGTAGATTCCGAAGCACATCTGGAGGCATTCTGTAATCCGTGGTCATTCAGAGTGATGATGAAACACAGGGATTGCATCGGGATTGAATACAACTGGCACCATGCGATCTTTTCTCCATGAGAGTAATGTCCCAAACTGTCTACGCTTTGATCGTTCCCTGGAAGACCAGTTGTAGTTTCCGAGGCACACCTCGAGACATAATGTAATCTGTGGACCTTCAAAGTGCTGTTGAAACAAAGAAATTGAATCGGGATTGAATACAGCAGGCACCATGCGGACTTCTCTCCATACTAGTAATGACTCAAACTGTCTACGATTTGATCGTTCCCTTGAAGACCAGTAGTCGTTTCAAAAGCACATCTGGAAGCATTCTGTAATCTGTTGACTTTTAGAGTGTTGATGAAACATAGAAATTGCATCGGGTTTGAATAAAGAAGGCACCATGCTTACCTTTCTACATGGGAGTAATGTCTCAAACTGTCTACACTTTGATAGTTCTCTGGAAGACGAGTAGTAGTTTCCGGAGAACACACCTAGAAGCATTCTGTAATCTCTGGACCTTCAGATTATTGATGAAACACAGATATTGCATCTGGATTGAATACAACAGGCACCATGCGGTCTCTTCTCCATGGGACTAATGTCTACAACTGTCTACGCTTTGATCGTTTCCTGGAAGACCAGTGGTAGTTTCCGAAGCACATCTCTAGGCATTCTGTAATCCGTGGTCATTCAGAGTGATGATGAAACACAGAGATTGCATCGGGATTGAATACAAAAGGCACCATGCGGTCTTTTCTCCATGGGGGTAATGTCTCAAACTGTCTACGCTTTGATCGATTAATGGAAGACCAGTAGAAGTTTTCGAAGCACATCTGGAGGCATTCTGTAATCTGTAGACCTTCTGAGTAATGATGAAACACAGAAATAGCATCGGGATTGTATACAACATGCACCATGCGGACTTTTCTCCATATGAGTAATGTCTCAAACTGTCTACACTTTGATCGATCCCTGGAAGACGAGTAGTAGTTGCCGAACACATCTGGAGGCATTCTCTAATCTGTGGACCGTCCGAGCGTTGATGAAACACAGAAATTGCATCGGGATTGAATACAACAGGCCCCATGCGAGCTTTTCTCTATGGGAGTATTGTCTCCAACTGCCTACGCTTTGATCCTTACGTGGTCGACAATAGTAGTTTCTGAAGCACATCTAAAGGCATTCTGTTATCCGTGGTCATTCAGAGTGATGATGGAACACAGAGATGGCATCGGGATTGAATACAACAGGCACCATGCGGGCTTTTCTCCATGGGAGTAATGTCTCAAACTGTCTACGATTTGATCGATACCTTGGAGTCTAGTAGCAGTTTCAGAAGCACATCAGGAGGCATTGTGAAATCTGTGGACCATCTGAGTGTTGATGACTCACAGAAATTGCATCGGGATTGAATACAACAGGCACCATGCGGACTTTTGTCCATACTAGCAATGTCTCAAACTGTCTACGATTTCATCGTTCCCTGGTAGACCAGTAGTAGGTTCCGAAGCACATCTGCAGGCATTCTGTGATCTGTCGACATTCAGAGTGTTGATGAAACACGGAACTTGCATCGGGATTGGATACAACAGGCTCCATGCGGACTTTTCTCCATGGGATTAGTGTCTTAAACTGTCTACTCTTTGATCGCTCCCTGGAAGACTAGTAGTAGTTGCCGAAGAACATCTGGAAGCATTCTGTAGTCTGTGGACCTTCAGAATGTTGATGAAACACAGAAATTGCATCGGGATTGAATACAACAGGCCCATGCGTAATTTTCTCAATCGGAGTATTATCTCAGACTGTCTACGCTTTGATCCTTACCTTGTCGACAATAGTAGTTCCTGAAGCACATCTGGAGGCATTCTGTAATCCGTGGTCATTCAGAGTGATGATGAAACACAGAGATTGCATCGGGATTGAATACAACAGGCACAATGCGGTCTTTTCTCCATGGGAGTAATGTCTTAAACTGTCTACGTTTTGCTCGTTCCCTGGAAGACCAGTTGTAGTTTCCGAAGCACACCTCGAGGCTTTCTGTAATCTGTGGACATTCAGAGTGCTGATGAAACTAAGAAATTGCATTGGGATTAAATACAAAAGGCACCATGCGACTTTTCTCCATAGGAGTAATGTCTCAAACTGTCTACGATTTGATCGATACCTGGGAGACTAGTAGCAGTTTCAGAAGCACATCAGGAGGCATTCTGAAATCTGTGGACCTTCTGAGTGTTGGTGAAACACAGAAATTGCATCGGGATTGAATACAAAAGGCACCATGCGAACTTTTCTCCATGGGAGTAATGTCTTAAACTGTCTACATTATGATCGTTTACTGGAAAACCAGTTGTAGTTTCCGAACCACACCTCGAGGCATTCTGTAATCTGTGGAGCTTCAGGGTGTTGATGAAACAAAGAAATTGCATCGGGATTGAATACAACAGGCACCAGGCGGACTTATCTTCATGGGAGTAATGTCTCAAAGTTTCTACGTCTTGATCGATTCCTGGAAGACCAGTGGTAGTTTCCGAAGCACATCTAGAGGCATTCTGTAATCTGTGAACCTTCAGAGTGTTGATGAAACACAGAAATTGCATCGGAACCGAATACAACAGGCACCATGCGGACTCTTCTACATTGGACTAATGTCTAGAACTGTCTACGCTTTGATCGATTACTTGAAGATCAGTGGTAGTTTACGAAGCACGTCTGTAGACATTCTGTAATCTGTGTACCTTCAGGAGGTTCATGAAACACAGAAATTGCATCGGAGTTGGATACAACAGGCACCATGCGAAGTTTGCTAATAGGGAGTAATGTCTCAAACTGTCTACACTTTGATCGTTCCCTGGAAGACGAGTAGTAGTTTCCGGAGCACTCCTGGAGGCGTTCTGTAATCTCTGGACCTTCAGAGTATTGATGAAAAACAGAAACTGCATCGGGATTGAATACAACAGGCACCATGCGGATTCTTCTCATTGGGACTAATGTCTACAACTGTCTACGCTTTGATCGTTTCCTGGAAGACCAGTGGTAGTTTCCGGAGCACATCTGCAGGCATTTTGTAATCTGTGGACTTTCAGACTGTTGATGAAACACAGATATTGCATCGGGACTGAATACAACAGGCTCTACTCGGACTTTTCCCCATGGGAGTAATGTCTCACACTGTCTACGCTTTGTTCGTTCCCTGGAAGATAAGTAGTAGTTGTTGAAGCACATCTAGAGGCATTCTGTAATCTGTGAACCTTCAGAGTGTTGATGAAAAACAGAAATTGCATCGGAACTGAATACAACAGGCTCCATGCGGACTTTTCTCCATTGGTGTAACGTCTCATACTGTCTACGAATTGATCGTTCCCTGGAAGACCAGTAGTAGTTGCCGAAGAACATCTGGAGGCATTCTGTAATCTGTGGACTTTCAGAGTGTTGATGAAACACAGAAATTGCATCGGGATTGAATACAACAGGCACCATGCGTACTTTTCTCCATGGGAGTAATGCCTCAAACTGTCTACGCTTTGATCGTTCCCTGGAAGACCAGTAGTTGTTTGCGAAGCACATCTGCAGGCATTCTGTAATCCGTGGTCATTCAGAGTGATGATGAGACACAGTGATTGCATCGTGATTGAATACAACAGGCACCATGCGGACTTTTCTCCATGTGAGTAATGTATCAAAATGTCTACGCTTTGATCGTACCCTGGGAGACCAGTTGTAGTTTCCGAAGCACACCTCGAGGCATTCTGTAATCTGTGGACCTTCAGAGTGTTGATAAAAGAAAGAAATTGCATCAGGATTGAATTCTACAGGCCCCATGCGGGCTTTCCTCTATGGGAGTATTGTCTCAAACTATCTACGCTTTGATCCTTACTTGGCCGACAATAGTAGTTTCTGAAGCACATCTGGAGGCGTTCGGTAGTATGTGGATCTTCATGGTGTTGTTGACACACAGAAATGGCATCGGGATTGAATACAACAGGCAGCATGCGGACTTTTCTCCATGGGAGTAATGCCTCAAACTGTCTACGCTTTGATCGTTCCCTGGAAGACCAGTAGTAGTTTCCGAAGCACATCTGGAGGCATAATTCATCCGTGGTCATTCAGAGTGATGATGAGACACAGTGATTGCATCGTGATTGAATACAACAGGCACCATGCGGACTTTTCTCCATGTGAGTAATGTATCAAAATGTCTACGCTTTGATCGTACCCTGGGAGACCAGTTGTAGTTTCCGAAGCACACCTCGAGGCATTCTGTAATCTGTGGACCTTCAGAGTGTTGATAAAAGAAAGAAATTGCATCAGGATTGAATTCTACAGGCCCCATGCGGGCTTTCCTCTATGGGAGTATTGTCTCAAACTATCTACGCTTTGATCCTTACTTGGCCGACAACAGTAGTTTCTGAAGCACATCTGGAGGCGTTCGGTAGTATGTGGATCTTCATGGTGTTGTTGACACACAGAAATGGCATCGGGATTGAATACAACAGGCAGCATGCGGACTTTTCTCCATGGGAGTAATGCCTCAAACTGTCTACGCTTTGATCGTTCCCTGGAAGACCAGTAGTAGTTTCCGAAGCACATCTGGAGGCATAATTCATCCGTGGTCATTCAGAGTGATGATGAGACACAGTGATTGCATCGTGATTGAATACAACAGGCACCATGCGGACTTTTCTCCATGGGAGTAGTGTCTTAAACTGTCTACACTTTGATCGCTCCCTGAAAGACCAGTGATAGTTTCCGAAGCACATCTGGAAGCATTCTGTAATCTCTGGACCTTAAGAGTGTTGATGAAACACAGAAAATGCATCGGGACATAATAGTACAGGCACTATGCGGACTTTTCTCCATGGGAGTAATGTCTTAAACTGTCTACACTTTGATCGTTCCCTGGCAGACCAGTAGTAATTTCCGGAGCACACCAATAGGCATTCTCTAATCTCTGTACCTTTAGAGTGTTGATGAAGCACAGAAATTGCATCGGGACTGAATACAATATTCACTATGCGGACTTTTCTCCATGTGAGAAGTGTCTCAAAATGCCTACGCTTTGATCGATTCCTGGGAGAACAGTATTAATTTCCGGAGCACATCTGGAGGCACACTGTAATCTCTGGAATTTCTGAGTGTTGAAAATACACAGAAATTGCATCGGGATTGAATACAACAGGCACCATGCGGACTTTTCTCCATGGGAGTAATGTCTCAAACTGCCTACGCATTGATCGTACCCTGGAAGACCAGTAGTAGTTTTCGAAGCACATCTGGGGCCATTCTGTAATCTGTGGACCTTCAGAAGGTTCATGAAACACAGAAATTGAATCGGAATTGGGTACAACAGGCACCATGCGAAATTTTCTCCATGGGAGTAACGTCTGAAACTGTCTACATTTTGATCGTTCCCAGGAAGACGAGTAGGAGTTTCCGGAGCACACTTGGAGGCATTCTGTAATCTCTGGAGCTTCAGAGTATTGATGAAACACAGAAATTGCATCGGGATTGAATACAGCAGGCTCCATGCGGACTCTTCTCCATGTGACTAATGTCTACAACTGTCTACGCTTTGATCGGTTCCTGGAAGACCAGTGGTAGTTTCCGAAGCACATCTGTTGGCATTCTGTAATCTCTGGACCTTCATAGTGTTGATGAAACACAGAAATTGCATCGGGATTGAATACAAAAGGCACCATGAGGGCTTTTCTCTATGGGAGTATTGTCTCATACTGTCTCATCTTTGATCGGTCCCTGGAAGACCAGTTGCAGTTTGAGAAGCACACGTGGGGGCATTCTCTAAACTGTGGACCTTCAGAGTGTTGATGAAACACGGGACTTGCATCGGAATTGGATACAACAGGGTCCATGCGGACTTTTCTCCATAAGAGTAGTGACTTAAACTATCTACACTTGGATCGCTCCCTGGAAGACCAGTAGTAGTTGTCGAAGAACATCTGGAGGCATACTGTAGTCTGTGGTCCTTCAGAATGTAGATGAAAGAAAGATATTGCATCGGGATTGAATACAACAGGCACCATGCGGACTTTTCTCCATTGGAGTAATGTATAAAACTGTCTACCCTTTGATCGATTCCTGGACGACCAGTAGTAGTTTCCGAAGCACATCCGTAGGCATTCTGTAATTTGTGGACATTCAGAGTGTTGATGAAACACAGAAAATGCATCGGGTTGGAATACAAGAGGCACCAAGCGGACTTTTCTCCATATGATTAATGTCTAAAACTGTCTACGCTTTGATCGATTCCTGGACGACCAGTAGTAGTTTCCGAAGCACATCTGTAGGCATTCTGTAATCTGTGAACCTTCAGTGAGTTGATGAAACACAGAAAATGCATCGGGATTGAATACAAAAGGCACCATGCGGACTTTTCTCCATGGGAGTAATGTCTAAAATTGTCTACGCTTTGATCGATTCCTGAACGACCAGTAATAGTTTCCGAAGCACATCTGTAGGCATTCTGTAATCTGTGGACCTTCAGAGTGTTGATGAAACAAAGAAAATGCATCGGGATTGAATACAAAAGGCACCATGCGGAATTTTCTCCATTGGAGTAATGTCTCAAACTGTCTACGATTTGATCGTTCCCTAGAAGACAAGTAGTAATTTCAAAAGCACATCTGGATTCATTCTGTAATCTGTAGACCTTCAGAGTGTTGATGAAAGATATAAATTGCATCGGGATTCATTACATCCGGCACCATAAGTACTTTTCACCATGGGAGCAGTGTCTCAAACTGTCTACGCTTTGTTCGTTGCCTCGGAGACAAGTAGTAGTGGCCGAAGCACATCTGGAAGCATTCTGTAATCTGTTGACCCTTAGAGTATTGATGAAACACAGAAATTGCATCGGGATTGAATAAAAAAGGCACCATGGTGTCATTTATTCATGGGAGTAATGTCTCAAACTGTCTACAACTTGATCGTTCCGTGCAAGACCAGTAGTAATTTCCGGAGCACACCAATAGCCATTCTGTAATCTCTGTAACTTCAGAGTAATGATGAAACACAGAAATTGCACGGAACTGAATACAATAGGCACTATGCGGACTTTTCTCCATGGGAGAAGTGTCTCAAACTGCCCACGCTTTGATCGATTCCTGGGAGAACAGTATTAATTTCCAAAGGACATCTGGAGGCATTCTGTAATCTCTGGACTTTCTGAGTGTTGATGATACACAGAAATTGCATCGTGATTGAATACAACGGGCACCATGAGGACTTTTCTCCATGGGAGTAATGTCTCAAACTGTCTACGCTATTTTCGTTCCTTGGAAGACCAGTAGTAGTTGCCGAAGCACATCTGGAGGCATTCTGTAATCTGTTGACCTTCAGATTGTTGATGAAACAAAGAAATAGCATCGGGATTGAATACGACAGGCACCATGCGAACTTTTTTCCATTCTAGTAATGTCTCAAACTGTCTACGCTTTGATCGTACCATGGAAGAACAGTAGAAGTTTCCGAAGCACACCTGCAGGCATTCTGTAATCTCTGGACCTTCAGAGTGTTGATGAAACACAGAAATTGCATCTTGATTGAATACAACAGGAACCACGCGGGCTTTTCTCTATGAGAGTATTGTCTCAAACAGTCTATGCTTTGATCGTAAGCTGGAAGAACAGTAGTAGTTTCCGAAGCAAGTCTGGAGGCATTCTGTAATCTGTGGACCTTCAGAGTGTTGATGAAACAAAGAAATAGCATTGGGATTGAATATGACAGGCACCATGCGGACCTTTACCCATTGGAGTAATGTCTCAAACTGTCTACGATTTGATAGGTCCCTGGAAGAGCATTAGTAGTTTCAAAAGCACATCTGGATTCATTCCGTAATCTGTGGACCTTCAGAGTGATTTTGAATAATAGAAATTGCATCGGGATTGAAAACAACAGGCACCATGCTGACTCTTCTCCATGGGACTAATGTCTACAACTGTCTACGTTTTGATCCATTCCTGGAAGACCAGTTGTAGTTTCCGAAGCACATATGTAGGCATTCTGTAATCTGGGGACCTTTAGAGTGTTGATCAGATACAGAAATTGTATCGGGACTGAATACACAGGCACTATGCAGACTTTTCTCCATGTGAGTAATGTCTCAAATTGTCTACGCTTTGATCGATTCCTGGACGACCAGTAGTAGTTTCCGAAGCACATCTGTAGGCATTCTGTAATCTGTGGACCTTCAGAGTGTTGATGAAACACAGAAAATGCACCGGGATTGAATACTAAACGCACCAAGCGGACTTTTCTCCATGGGAGTAGTGTCTAAAACTGTCTACGCTTTGATCAATTTCTGGACGACCAGTAGTAGTTTCCGAAGCACATCTGTAGGCATTCTGTAATCTGTGGACCTTCAGAGTGTTGATGAAACACAGAAGATGCATCGGGTTTGAATATAAGAGGCACCATGCGGACTTTTCTCCATGGGATTAATGTCTAAAACTGTCTACGCTTTGATCGATTCCTGGACGACCAGTAGTAGTTTCCGAAGCACATCTGTAGGCATTCTGTAATCTGTGAACCTTCAGAGTGTTGATGAAACACAGAAAATGCATCGGGATTGCATACAAAAGGCACCATGCGGACTTTTCTCCATGGGAGTAATGTCTAAAATTGTCTACGCTTCGATCGATCCCTGGACGACCAGTTGTAGTTGCCAAAGCACATCTGGAAGCATTCTGTAATCTGTTGACTTTTAGAGTGTTGATGAAACACAGAAATTGCATTGGGTTTGAATAAAGAAGGCACCATGCTTACCTTTCTACATGGGAGTAATGTCTCAAACTGTCTACACTTTGATAGTTCTCTGGAAGACGAGTAGTAGTTTCCGGAGAACACACCTAGAAGCATTCTGTAACCTCTGGACCTTCAGATTATTGATGAAACACAGATATTGCATCTGGATTGAATACAACAGGCACCATGCGGTCTCTTCTCCATGGGACTAATGTCTACAACTGTCTACGCTTTGATCGTTTCCGGGAAGACCAGTGGTAGTTTCCGAAGCACATCTCTAGGCATTCTGTAATCCGTGGTCATTCAGAGTGATGATGAAACACAGAGATTGCATCGGGATTGAATACAAAAGGCACCATGCGGTCTTTTCTCCATGGGGGTAATGTCTCAAACTGTCTACGCTTTGATCGATTAATGGAAGACCAGTAGAAGTTTTCGAAGCACATCTGGAGGCATTCTGTAATCTGTAGACCTTCTGAGTAATGATGAAACACAGAAATAGCATCGGGATTGTATACAACATGCACCATGCGGACTTTTCTCCATATGAGTAATGTCTCAAACTGTCTACACTTTGATCGATCCCTGGAAGACGAGTAGTAGTTGCCGAACACATCTGGAGGCATTCTCTAATCTGTGGACCGTCCGAGCGTTGATGAAACACAGAAATTGCATCGGGATTGAATACAACAGGCCCCATGCGAGCTTTTCTCTATGGGAGTATTGTCTCCAACTGTCTACGCTTTGATCCTTACGTGGTCGACAATAGTAGTTTCTGAAGCACATCTAAAGGCATTCTGTTATCCGTGGTCATTCAGAGTGATGATGGAACACAGAGATGGCATCGGGATTGAATACAACAGGCACCATGCGGGCTTTTCTTCATGGGAGTAATGTCTCAAACTGTCTACGATTTGATCGATACCTTGGAGTCTAGTAGCAGTTTCAGAAGCACATCAGGAGGCATTGTGAAATCTGTGGACCATCTGAGTGTTGATGACTCACAGAAATTGCATCGGGATTGAATACAACAGGCACCATGCGGACTTTTGTCCATACTAGCAATGTCTCAAACTGTCTACGATTTCATCGTTCCCTGGTAGACCAGTAGTAGGTTCCGAAGCACATCTGCAGGCATTCTGTGATCTGTCGACATTCAGAGTGTTGATGAAACACGGAACTTGCATCGGGATTGGATACTACAGGCTCCATGCGGACTTTTCTCCATGGGATTAGTGTCTTAAACTGTCTACTCTTTGATCGCTCCCTGGAAGACTAGTAGTAGTTGCCGAAGAACATCTGGAAGCATTCTGTAGTCTGTGGACCTTCAGAATGTTGATGAAACAAAGAAATTGCATCGGGTTTGAATACAACAGGCACCAGGCGCACTTTTCTTCATGGGAGTAATGTGTCAAAGTTTCTACGCTTTGATCGACTCCTGAAAGACCAGTGGTAGTTTCCGAAGCATATCTGGAGGCATTCTGTAATCTCTGGACCTTCAGAGTGTTGATGAAACACAGATATTGCATCGGGACTGAATACAACAGGCACTATGCGGACTTCTCCCCATGGGAGTAATGTCTCAACCTGTCTACACTTTGTTCGTTCCTTGGAAGACCAGTATTAGTTTCCGAAGCACATCTAGAGGCATTCTGTAATCTGTGGACCTTCAGAGTGTTGATGAAACACAGAAATTGCATCGGGATTGAATACAACAGGCCCATGCGGGATTTTCTCAATCGGAGTATTATCTCAGACTGTCTACGCTTTGATCCTTACCTTGTCGACAATAGTAGTTCCTGAAGCACATCTGGAGGCATTCTGTAATCCGTGGTCATTCAGAGTGATGATGAAACACAGAGATTGCATCGGGATTGAATACAACAGGCACAATGCGGTCTTTTCTCCATGGGAGTAATGTCTTAAACTGTCTACGCTTTGATCGTTCCCTGGAAGACCAGTTGTAGTTTCCGAAGCACACCTCGAGGCTTTCTGTAATCTGTGGACATTCAGAGTGCTGATGAAACTAAGAAATTGCATTGGGATTAAATACAAAAGGCACCATGCGACTTTTCTCCATAGGAGTAATGTCTCAAACTGTCTACGATTTGATCGATACCTGGGAGACTAGTAGCAGTTTCAGAAGCACATCAGGAGGCATTCTGAAATCTGTGGACCTTCTGAGTGTTGGTGAAACACAGAAATTGCATCGGGATTGAATACAAAAAACACCATGCGAACTTTTCTCCATGGGAGTAATGTCTTAAACTGTCTACATTATGATCGTTTACTGGAAAACCAGTTGTAGTTTCCGAACCACACCTCGAGGCATTCTGTAATCTGTGGAGCTTCTGGGTGTTGATGAAACAAAGAAATTCCATCGGGATTGAATACAACAGGCACCAGGCGGACTTATCTTCATGGGAGTAATGTCTCAAAGTTTCTACGTCTTGATCGATTCCTGGAAGACCAGTGGTAGTTTCCGAAGCACATCTAGAGGCATTCTGTAATCTGTGAACCTTCAGAGTGTTGATGAAACACAGAAATTGCATCGGAACTGAATACAACAGGCACCATGCGGACTCTTCTACATTGGACTAATGTCTAGAACTGTCTACGCTTTGATCGATTACTTGAAGATCAGTGGTAGTTTACGAAGCACGTCTGTAGACATTCTGTAATCTGTGTACCTTCAGGAGGTTCATGAAACACAGAAATTGCATCGGAGTTGGATACAACAGGCACCATGCGAAGTTTGCTAATTGGGAGTAATGTCTCAAACTGTCTACACTTTGATCGTTCCCTGGAAGACGAGTAGTAGTTTCCGGAGCACTCCTGGAGGCGTTCTGTAATCTCTGGACCTTCAGAGTATTGATGAAAAACAGAAACTGCATCGGGATTGAATACAACAGGCACCATGCGGATTCTTCTCATTGGGACTAATGTCTACAACTGTCTACGCTTTGATCGTTTCCTGGAAGATCAGTGGTAGTTTCCGGAGCACATCTGCAGGCATTTTGTAATCTGTGGACTTTCAGACTGTTGATGAAACACAGATATTGCATCGGGACTGAATACAACAGGCTCTACTCGGACTTTTCCCCATGGGAGTAATTTCTCACACTGTCTACGCTTTGTTCGTTCCCTGGAAGATAAGTAGTAGTTGTTGAAGCACATCTAGAGGCATTCTGTAATCTGTGAACCTTCAGAGTGTTGATGAAAAACTGAAATTGCATCGGAACTGAATACAACAGGCTCCATGCGGACTTTTCTCCATTGGTGTAACGTCTCATACTGTCTACGAATTGATCGTTCCCTGGAAGACCAGTAGTAGTTGCCGAAGAACATCTGGAGGCATTCTGTAATCTGTGGACTTTCAGAGTGTTGATGAAACACAGAAATTGCATCAGGATTGAATACAACAGGCACCATGCGTACTTTTCTCCATGGGAGTAATGCCTCAAACTGTCTACGCTTTGATCGTTCCCTGGAAGACCAGTAGTTGTTTGCGAAGCACATCTGCAGGCATTCTGTAATCCGTGGTCATTCAGAGTGATGATGAGACACAGTGATTGCATCGTGATTGAATACAACAGGCACCATGCGGACTTTTCTCCATGGGATTAATGTCTAAAACTGTCTACGCTTTGATCGATTCCTGGACGACCAGTAGTAGTTTCCGAAGCACATCTGTAGGCATTCTGTAATCTGTGAACCTTCAGAGTGTTGATGAAACACAGAAAATGCATCGGGATTGCATACAAAAGGCACCATGCGGACTTTTCTCCATGGGAGTAATGTCTAAAATTGTCTACGCTTCGATCGATCCCTGGACGACCAGTTGTAGTTGCCAAAGCACATCTGGAAGCATTCTGTAATCTGTTGACTTTTAGAGTGTTGATGAAACACAGAAATTGCATTGGGTTTGAATAAAGAAGGCACCATGCTTACCTTTCTACATGGGAGTAATGTCTCAAACTGTCTACACTTTGATAGTTCTCTGGAAGACGAGTAGTAGTTTCCGGAGAACACACCTAGAAGCATTCTGTAACCTCTGGACCTTCAGATTATTGATGAAACACAGATATTGCATCTTGATTGAATACAACAGGCACCATGCGGTCTCTTCTCCATGGGACTAATGTCTACAACTGTCTACGCTTTGATCGTTTCCGGGAAGACCAGTGGTAGTTTCCGAAGCACATCTCTAGGCATTCTGTAATCCGTGGTCATTCAGAGTGATGATGAAACACAGAGATTGCATCGGGATTGAATACAAAAGGCACCATGCGGTCTTTTCTCCATGGGGGTAATGTCTCAAACTGTCTACGCTTTGATCGATTAATGGAACACCAGTAGAAGTTTTCGAAGCACATCTGGAGGCATTCTGTAATCTGTAGACCTTCTGAGTAATGATGAAACACAGAAATAGCATCGGGATTGTATACAACATGCACCATGCGGACTTTTCTCCATATGAGTAATGTCTCAAACTGTCTACACTTTGATCGATCCCTGGAAGACGAGTAGTAGTTGCCGAACACATCTGGAGGCATTCTCTAATCTGTGGACCGTCCGAGCGTTGATGAAACACAGAAATTGCATCGGGATTGAATACAACAGGCCCCATGCGAGCTTTTCTCTATGGGAGTATTGTCTCCAACTGTCTACGCTTTGATCCTTACGTGGTCGACAATAGTAGTTTCTGAAGCACATCTAAAGGCATTCTGTTATCCGTGGTCATTCAGAGTGATGATGGAACACAGAGATGGCATCGGGATTGAATACAACAGGCACCATGCGGGCTTTTCTTCATGGGAGTAATGTCTCAAACTGTCTACGATTTGATCGATACCTTGGAGTCTAGTAGCAGTTTCAGAAGCACATCAGGAGGCATTGTGAAATCTGTGGACCATCTGAGTGTTGATGACTCACAGAAATTGCATCGGGATTGAATACAACAGGCACCATGCGGACTTTTGTCCATACTAGCAATGTCTCAAACTGTCTACGATTTCATCGTTCCCTGGTAGACCAGTAGTAGGTTCCGAAGCACATCTGCAGGCATTCTGTGATCTGTCGACATTCAGAGTGTTGATGAAACACGGAACTTGCATCGGGATTGGATACAACAGGCTCCATGCGGACTTTTCTCCATGGGATTAGTGTCTTAAACTGTCTACTCTTTGATCGCTCCCTGGAAGACTAGTAGTAGTTGCCGAAGAACATCTGGAAGCATTCTGTAGTCTGTGGACCTTCAGAATGTTGATGAAACAAAGAAATTGCATCGGGTTTGAATACAACAGGCACCAGGCGCACTTTTCTTCATGGGAGTAATGTGTCAAAGTTTCTACGCTTTGATCGACTCCTGAAAGACCAGTGGTAGTTTCCGAAGCATATCTGGAGGCATTCTGTAATCTCTGGACCTTCAGTGTTGATGAAACACAGATATTGCATCGGGACTGAATACAACAGGCACTATGCGGACTTCTCCCCATAGGAGTAATGTCTCAACCTGTCTACACTTTGTTCGTTCCTTGGAAGACCAGTATTAGTTTCCGAAGCACATCTAGAGGCATTCTGTAATCTGTGGACCTTCAGAGTGTTGATGAAACACAGAAATTGCATCGGGATTGAATACAACAGGCCCATGCGGGATTTTCTCAATCGGAGTATTATCTCAGACTGTCTACGCTTTGATCCTTACCTTGTCGACAATAGTAGTTCCTGAAGCACATCTGGAGGCATTCTGTAATCCGTGGTCATTCAGAGTGATGATGAAACACAGAGATTGCATCGGGATTGAATACAACAGGCACAATGCGGTCTTTTCTCCATGGGAGTAATGTCTTAAACTGTCTACGCTTTGATCGTTCCCTGGAAGACCAGTTGTAGTTTCCGAAGCACACCTCGAGGCTTTCTGTAATCTGTGGACATTCAGAGTGCTGATGAAACTAAGAAATTGCATTGGGATTAAATACAAAAGGCACCATGCGACTTTTCTCCATAGGAGTAATGTCTCAAACTGTCTACGATTTGATCGATACCTGGGAGACTAGTAGCAGTTTCAGAAGCACATCAGGAGGCATTCTGAAATCTGTGGACCTTCTGAGTGTTGGTGAAACACAGAAATTGCATCGGGATTGAATACAAAAAACACCATGCGAACTTTTCTCCATGGGAGTAATGTCTTAAACTGTCTACATTATGATCGTTTACTGGAAAACCAGTTGTAGTTTCCGAACCACACCTCGAGGCATTCTGTAATCTGTGGAGCTTCTGGGTGTTGATGAAACAAAGAAATTGCATCGGGATTGAATACAACAGGCACCAGGCGGACTTATCTTCATGGGAGTAATGTCTCAAAGTTTCTACGTCTTGATCGATTCCTGGAAGACCAGTGGTAGTTTCCGAAGCACATCTAGAGGCATTCTGTAATCTGTGAACCTTCAGAGTGTTGATGAAACACAGAAATTGCATCGGAACTGAATACAACAGGCACCATGCGGACTCTTCTACATTGGACTAATGTCTAGAACTGTCTACGCTTTGATCGATTACTTGAAGATCAGTGGTAGTTTACGAAGCACGTCTGTAGACATTCTGTAATCTGTGTACCTTCAGGAGGTTCATGAAACACAGAAATTGCATCGGAGTTGGATACAACAGGCACCATGCGAAGTTTGCTAATTGGGAGTAATGTCTCAAACTGTCTACACTTTGATCGTTCCCTGGAAGACGAGTAGTAGTTTCCGGAGCAATCCTGGAGGCGTTCTGTAATCTCTGGACCTTCAGAGTATTGATGAAAAACAGAAACTGCATCGGGATTGAATACAACAGGCACCATGCGGATTCTTCTCATTGGGACTAATGTCTACAACTGTCTACGCTTTGATCGTTTCCTGGAAGATCAGTGGTAGTTTCCGGAGCACATCTGCAGGCATTTTGTAATCTGTGGACTTTCAGACTGTTGATGAAACACAGATATTGCATCGGGACTGAATACAACAGGCTCTACTCGGACTTTTCCCCATGGGAGTAATTTCTCACACTGTCTACGCTTTGTTCGTTCCCTGGAAGATAAGTAGTAGTTGTTGAAGCACATCTAGAGGCATTCTGTAATCTGTGAACCTTCAGAGTGTTGATGAAAAACTGAAATTGCATCGGAACTGAATACAACAGGCTCCATGCGGACTTTTCTCCATTGGTGTAACGTCTCATACTGTCTACGAATTGATCGTTCCCTGGAAGACCAGTAGTAGTTGCCGAAGAACATCTGGAGGCATTCTGTAATCTGTGGACTTTCAGAGTGTTGATGAAACACAGAAATTGCATCGGGATTGAATACAACAGGCACCATGCGTACTTTTCTCCATGGGAGTAATGCCTCAAACTGTCTACGCTTTGATCGCTCCCTGGAAGACCAGTAGTTGTTTGCGAAGCACATCTGCAGGCATTCTGTAATCCGTGGTCATTCAGAGTGATGATGAGACACAGTGATTGCATCGTGATTGAATACAACAGGCACCATGCGGACTTTTCTCCATGTGAGTAATGTATCAAAATGTCTACGCTTTGATCGTACCCTGGGAGACCAGTTGTAGTTTCCGAAGCACACCTCGAGGCATTCTGTAATCTGTGGACCTTCAGAGTGTTGATAAAAGAAAGAAATTGCATCAGGATTGAATTCTACAGGCCCCATGCGGGCTTTCCTCTATGGGAGTATTGTCTCAAACTATCTACGCTTTGATCCTTACTTGGCCGACAATAGTAGTTTCTGAAGCACATCTGGAGGCGTTCGGTAGTATGTGGATCTTCATGGTGTTGTTGACACACAGAAATGGCATCGGGATTGAATACAACAGGCAGCATGCGGACTTTTCTCCATGGGAGTAATGCCTCAAACTGTCTACGCTTTGATCGTTCCCTGGAAGACCAGTAGTAGTTTCCGAAGCACATCTGGAGGCATAATTCATCCGTGGTCATTCAGAGTGATGATGAGACACAGTGATTGCATCGTGATTGAATACAACAGGCACCATGCGGACTTTTCTCCATGTGAGTAATGTATCAAAATGTCTACGCTTTGATCGTACCCTGGGAGACCAGTTGTAGTTTCCGAAGCACACCTCGAGGCATTCTGTAATCTGTGGACCTTCAGAGTGTTGATAAAAGAAAGAAATTGCATCAGGATTGAATTCTACAGGCCCCATGCGGGCTTTCCTCTATGGGAGTATTGTCTCAAACTATCTACGCTTTGATCCTTACTTGGCCGACAACAGTAGTTTCTGAAGCACATCTGGAGGCGTTCGGTAGTATGTGGATCTTCATGGTGTTGTTGACACACAGAAATGGCATCGGGATTGAATACAACAGGCAGCATGCGGACTTTTCTCCATGGGAGTAATGCCTCAAACTGTCTACGCTTTGATCGTTCCCTGGAAGACCAGTAGTAGTTTCCGAAGCACATCTGGAGGCATAATTCATCCGTGGTCATTCAGAGTGATGATGAGACACAGTGATTGCATCGTGATTGAATACAACAGGCACCATGCGGACTTTTCTCCATGGGAGTAGTGTCTTAAACTGTCTACACTTTGATCGCTCCCTGAAAGACCAGTGATAGTTTCCGAAGCACATCTGGAAGCATTCTGTAATCTCTGGACCTTAAGAGTGTTGATGAAACACAGAAAATGCATCGGGACATAATAGTACAGGCACTATGCGGACTTTTCTCCATGGGAGTAATGTCTTAAACTGTCTACACTTTGATCGTTCCCTGGCTGACCAGTAGTAATTTCCGGAGCACACCAATAGGCATTCTCTAATCTCTGTACCTTTAGAGTGTTGATGAAGCACAGAAATTGCATCGGGACTGAATACAATATTCACTATCCGGACTTTTCTCCATGTGAGAAGTGTCTCAAAATGCCTACGCTTTGATCGATTCCTGGGAGAACAGTATTAATTTCCGGAGCACATCTGGAGGCACACTGTAATCTCTGGAATTTCTGAGTGTTGAAAATACACAGAAATTGCATCGGGATTGAATACAACAGGCACCATGCGGACTTTTCTCCATGGGAGTAATGTCTCAAACTGCCTACGCATTGATCGTACCCTAGAAGACCAGTAGTAGTTTTCGAAGCACATCTGGGGCCATTCTGTAATCTGTGGACCTTCAGAAGGTTCATGAAACACAGAAATTGAATCGGAATTGGGTACAACAGGCACCATGCGAAATTTTCTCCATGGGAGTAACGTCTGAAACTGTCTACGCTTTGATCAATTTCTGGACGACCAGTAGTAGTTTCCGAAGCACATCTGTAGGCATTCTGTAATCTGTGGACCTTCAGAGTGTTGATGAAACACAGAAAATGCATCGGGTTTGAATATAAGAGGCACCATGCGGACTTTTCTCCATGGGATTAACGTCTAAAACAGTCTACGCTTTGATCGATTCCTGAACGACCAGTAGTAGTTTCCGAAGCACATCTGTAGGCATTCTGTAATCTGTGGACCTTCAGAGTGTTGATGAAACACAGAAAATGCATCGGGATTGAATACAAAAGGCACCATGCGGATTTTTCTCCATTGGAGTAATGTCTCAAACTGTCTACGATTTGATCGTTCCCTAGAAGACAAGTAGTAATTTCAAAAGCACATCTGGATTCATTCTGTAATCTGTAGACCTTCAGAGTGTTGATGAAAGATATAAATTGCATCGGGATTCATTACATCCGGCACCATAAGTACTTTTCACCATGGGAGCAGTGTCTCAAACTGTCTACGCTTTGTTCGTTGCCTCGGAGACAAGTAGTAGTGGCCGAAGCACATCTGGAAGCATTCTGTAATCTGTTGACCCTTAGAGTATTGATGAAACACAGAAATTGCATCGGGATTGAATAAAAAAGGCACCATGGTGTCATTTATTCATGGGAGTAATGTCTCAAACTGTCTACAACTTGATCGTTCCGTGCAAGACCAGCAGTAATTTCCGGAGCACACCAATAGCCATTCTGTAATCTCTGTAACTTCAGAGTAATGATGAAACACAGAAATTGCACGGAACTGAATACAATAGGCACTATGCGGACTTTTCTCCATGGGAGAAGTGTCTCAAAGTGACTACGACTTGATCGATTCCTGGGAGAACAGTATTAATTTCCAAAGAACATCTGGAGGCATTCTGTAATCTGTAGACCTTCTGAGTGTTGATGATACACAGAAATTGCATCGGGATTGAATACGACAGGCACCATGCGGACTTTTTTCCATTGGGGTAATGTGTCAAACTGTCTACGCTTTGATCGTACCATGGAAGACCAGTAGAAGTTTCCGGAGCACACCTGCAGGCATTCTGTTATCTCTGGACCTTCAGAGTGTTGATGAAACACAGAAATTGCATCTTGATTGAATACAACAGGCACCATGCGGGCTTTTCTCTATGAGAGTATTGTCTCAAACAGTCTATGCTTTGATCGTACCCTGGAAGAACAGTAGTAGTTTACAAAGCACATCTGGAGGCATTCTGTAATCTGTGGACCTTCAGAGTGTTGATGAAACAAAGAAATAGCATCGGGATTGAATACGACAGGTACCATGCGGACCTTTTTCCATTGGAGTAATGGCTCAAACTGTCTACGATTTGATCGATCCCTTTAAGACCATTAGTAGTTTCAAAAGCACATCTGAATTCATTCCGTAATCTGTGGACCTTCAGAGTGTTATTGAATAATAGAAATTGCATCGGGATTGAAAACAACAGGCACCATGCGGACTCTTCTCCATGGGACTAATGTCTACAACCGTCTATGTTTTGATCGATTTCTGGAAGACCAGTTGTAGTTTGCGAAGCACATATGTAGGCCGTCTGTAATCTGGGGACCTTCAGAGTGTTCATGAGATACAGAAATTGTATCGGGACTGAATACACAGGCACTATGCAGACTTTTCTCCATGGGAGTAATGTCTCAAGCTGTCTACGCTTTGATCAAATCCTGGACGACCAGTAGTAGTTTCCGAAGCACATCTGTAGGCATTCTGTAATCTGTGGACCTTCAGAGTGTTGATGAAACACAGAAATTGCACTGGGATTGAATACAAAATGCACCAAGCGGACTTTTCTCCATGGGAGAAGTGTCTCAAACTGCCCACGCTTTGATCGATTCCTGGGAGAACAGTATTAATTTCCAAAGCACATCTGGAGGCATTCTGTAATCTCTGGACTTTCTGAGTGTTGATGATACACAGAAATTGCATCGTGATTGAATACAACGGGCACCATGAGGACTTTTCTCCATGGGAGTAATGTCTCAAACTGTCTACGCTATTTTCGTTCCTTGGAAGACCAGTAGTAGTTGCCGAAGCACATCTGGAGGCATTCTGTAATCTGTTGACCTTCAGATTGTTGATGAAACAAAGAAATAGCATCGGGATTGAATACGACAGGCACCATGCGAACTTTTTTCCATTCTAGTAATGTCTCAAACTGTCTACGCTTTGATCGTACCATGGAAGAACAGTAGAAGTTTCCGAAGCACACCTGCAGGCATTCTGTAATCTCTGGACCTTCAGAGTGTTGATGAAACACAGAAATTGCATCTTGATTGAATACAACAGGAACCACGCGGGCTTTTCTCTATGAGAGTATTGTCTCAAACAGTCTATGCTTTGATCGTAAGCTGGAAGAACAGTAGTAGTTTCCGAAGCAAGTCTGGAGGCATTCTGTAATCTGTGGACCTTCAGAGTGTTGATGAAACAAAGAAATAGCATTGGGATTGAATATGACAGGCACCATGCGGACCTTTACCCATTGGAGTAATGTCTCAAACTGTCTACGATTTGATAGGTCCCTGGAAGACCATTAGTAGTTTCAAAAGCACATCTGGATTCATTCCGTAATCTGTGGACCTTCAGAGTGATTTTGAATAATAGAAATTGCATCGGGATTGAAAACAACAGGCACCATGCTGACTCTTCTCCATGGGACTAATGTCTACAACTGTCTACGTTTTGATCCATTCCTGGAAGACCAGTTGTAGTTTCCGAAGCACATATGTAGGCATTCTGTAATCTGGGGACCTTTAGAGTGTTGATCAGATACAGAAATTGTATCGGGACTGAATACACAGGCACTATGCAGACTTTTCTCCATGTGAGTAATGTCTCAAATTGTCTACGCTTTGATCGATTCCTGGACGACCAGTAGTAGTTTCCGAAGCACATCTGTAGGCATTCTGTAATCTGTGGACCTTCAGAGTGTTGATGAAACACAGAAAATGCACCGGGATTGAATACTAAACGCACCAAGCGGACTTTTCTCCATGGGAGTAATGTCTAAAACTGTCTACGCTTTGATCAATTTCTGGACGACCAGTAGTAGTTTCCGAAGCACATCTGTAGGCATTCTGTAATCTGTGGACCTTCAGAGTGTTGATGAAACACAGAAAATGCATCGGGTTTGAATATAAGAGGCACCATGCGGACTTTTCTCCATGGGATTAACGTCTAAAACAGTCTACGCTTTGATCGATTCCTGGACGACCAGTAGTAGTTTCCGAAGCACATCTGTAGGCATTCTGTAATCTGTGAACCTTCAGAGTGTTGATGAAACACAGAAAATGCATCGGGATTGCATACAAAAGGCACCATGCGGACTTTTCTCCATGGGAGTAATGTCTAAAATTGTCTACGCTTCGATCGATCCCTGGACGACCAGTAGTAGTTTCCGAAGCACATCTGTAGGCATTCTGTAATCTGTGGACCTTCAGAGTGTTGATGAAACACAGAAAATGCATCGGGATTGAATACAAACGGCACCATGCGGATTTTTCTCCATTGGAGTAATGTCTCAAACTGTCTACGATTTGATCGTTCCCTAGAAGACAAGTAGTAATTTCAAAAGCACATCTGGATTCATTCTGTAATCTGTAGACTTTCAGAGTGTTGATGAAACATATAAATTGCATAGGGATTCATTACAACAGGCACCATAAGGACTTTTCACCATGGGAGTAGTGTCTCAAACTGACTACGCTTTGTTCGTTGCCTCGGAGACCAGTAGTAGTGGCCGAAGCACATCTGGAAGCATTCTGTAATCTGTTGACCTTTAGAGTATTGATGAAACACAGAAATTGCACGGAAATGAATACAATAGGCACTATGCGGACTTTTCTCCATGGGAGAAGTGTCTCAAACTGCCTACGCTTTGATCGATTTCTGGGAGAACAGTATTAATTTCCAAAGCACATCTGGAGGCATTCTGTAATCTCTGGACCTTCTGAGTGTTGATTATACACAGAAATTGCATCGTGATTGAATACAACAGGCAGCATGTGGACTTTTCTCCATGGGAGTAATGTCTCAAACTGTCTACACTTTGATCGTTCCCTGGAAGACGAGTAGTATTTTCTGGAGCACACTTGGAGGCATTCTGTAATCTCTGGACCTTCAGAGTATTGATGAAACACAGAAATTGCATCGGGATTGAATACAGCAGGCACTATGCGGACTCTACTCCATTGGACTAATGTCTACAACTGTCTACGCTTTGATCGATTCCTGGAAGACCAGTGTTAGTTTCCGAAGCTCATCTGCAGGCATTATGTATTCTGTGGACCTTCAGAGTGTTGATGAAACACAGAAATTGCATCGGGACTGAATACAACAGGCACTATGCGGACTTTTTGAAACATCCCCTTTGAAAAATTTATACACGACTGTGCTTAAACTGACACACAATAGTTTTTAGTGCAACGCAATCTGACTTTCAATAATCCCTACAAGAGAATAGCCCTGACTAACATTAACCTATATGTTTCACAAATCACTTACCTCACAAAAATCTTCGTTACTCGAACTACTGCAATACAGCGAGCGCCACTACTGCCTGCTAACTAAAAGATTCAAACTACGGAAGTCACTAACTACTGATAGGCACAGTTAGCAAATGAAAGATTTTAATAGAGAACATACAATGTATTTACCTTTATAGTCATAAAATATATATATATATATATATATATATATATATATATATATATATATATATATATATATATATATATCAGTTTATGACACCATCTCTTTCAAATTTCAAAACTCTGCCATCTCTCTCCCCACGTCCACCACTGCTGGTGGCTCACCTCCAACTGCGCAACGCTACGCGCTGTTAGCATCCAGCTGCCGCTGCCCAACACTACAATGGCAGACAACAATGCAAACCAGCCACTGACTGCACTTGGCACAGCCAGTGATTTTTATACAGAGCGCTACGTGGCGGCGTTACCAATAAAAAAAACCTAAACAGCCTACTTACATAGCCCCCATGCTCCCCACAAAAGAAATTTACAAATTGTTTTGGGCAGTGGCCAATACAGATTTGAAAAATTTTTTCTTAATCACAATGACAAAGAAATGAAAAGCACACACTTATCGATACGATGTTGGTCAAAAGCTACAATTTTCTCACAGTCCATAAAGACAGTCCTGATCATTCATCAAAGTAAAATTGCAGTGTTTTTCTCAAAGTCTGAGTAGTAAATGAAAATGCACACGGAAGTAGTGGATTTCCTTGCAGTCTTGAAAAGTAGTGTTGTCCTTCCAACAGAAAGACAGTGCTGACTCTTGACATGCAGACAGGTAATGGGCCACAACAGAGCAAACCCACAGCAGAGTCAGTCGAAGTTTTGAAGAATATTGGTAGGTAGGTCATCACAGAGTAGACCCCTTGTAGTCCTGGTAGAGATTATGGTATTGGTGGGCCACCAGAGGTGCAGGCCCACTGCAGACCTTGTAGAAATAATGGTATCAGTGAGTCATACAATCACCATCGAAGAGTGTTGTGTACAAGCAGGTCCATAAACCACCCCTTGTCCACTGACAAAGAATTTGTTTGAAATGTCCTTAGAACCAGCAATGCTGTTATCTAGTCCCTTGTTGAATT
Organism: Schistocerca gregaria; assembly: GCF_023897955.1. Classification (NCBI taxonomy): domain Eukaryota; kingdom Metazoa; phylum Arthropoda; class Insecta; order Orthoptera; family Acrididae; genus Schistocerca; species Schistocerca gregaria. The sequence continues at coordinate 575,243 of NW_026061810.1, read as the reverse complement.
ATTAACGCACGTGCAAACACTATCAGTCCCCACTTCTCACATATTGTCCATATACTATGACCAACAGAAAAGTGTGCAGTGAAATGTAATTTACAAGTTACTTAATTTGATGAACTGGTGTCAATTACAATTTTATAACATGAAAATACAATAACAAAGGTACAAAATACATCTTTAAGGAACATAACAATACAGATAACATTTGCAATAGTACAGGCTTTACAAATGAATCTAAATAGCAAATACATCAGTGTTACAAAAATTACGACATAAGTACATACATAAAAGATCAGATTAACTTTTGAAATATCAACTTCACACATGAGTATTGGAACAAAACAGAATAAATAATGTGTAAACATCTTTACAAAGTAAATAACATGTTATTAATGCAAATTATATTTGAGGATAAGTGTATTCCTCATCATAGTGATTGTAGCTTAGTATTAGAACAGAAAAAATTCTATGAAACAGTACACAGAGGCAGGAAGAAAACAAATACACAAGGATACACAAACACATAGTGGGATAACACAAAAGGAAAGGACAGGTAAAATTTGGTACTGCACTCAAATCCAAAACTTCATTCTGTAGATCTTTCGTCGTGTCTCAACATCTGCTTCCTCCAAAAATATCCTATCCAAGAATGGTTTCTGTATTTTGTTCACATCCTCTTTCAAAAATAGTTTTTCTCCACAGTACACTACTTTTTTTGGCCAAACCATTTTCTTATACCTTCTCAATGCTTTTCTTCCAATTCACCATAGTTAGTTTCTTATATATTCTACCCCCTCTTAAGCTAACTTAAATCTACTGAGCTCAAATGCGTAACTAAGGGACGAGGCAATGCAGCAGCACAAAACAGTTAATACAAACAGCAATGACAAAAAAATCCAAGTAAGCAAAGCAAGCAGCAATAAATGTAATAACTTATACCTAAACATGACAAACCCACAAGCAGAAAAAATAGTACACTAAAGACAACAACACAAATAAGGGAAATCTATATTCACATCTTAATGTCTATATAATTAAAGGGGTGCACCACAAAAACTTATTGTAAAAAAGAATATTACCATGTACTTGAAAAGAAAATTCTGTATGCAATTCCTGTGAAGGGAAATGTCTTTTTGAGCTCCTTCGTTTTTTTAAGTACAGCATGAAGTTATTATTTACTGGATCTGTAGGCTTAAAATATTTATATTAGTACATCCATTAAATTTTGTAGTAACCAAAGCTGCAGTGCAGCTAGAAACTAGGTATTAAACAAAATAGGCAAAGCAAGGCGTGAAACGTCTTTCACTAGCCATATGGCATTTCATAATGCAGTAAACAATCTTTCAACTAGCAAGACAATACTCGTGAAACGTTTCTCGTCGTTTCATTAAGCATTTTAATAATTATCATCAGTTCAGAGCTCCATGGTAAAATTATATGTTTTCAAGTTTGAGCCTGTCGTATTTGCGATGCTTTCTACAAAGGAATGAATGTCAATAGCGAGGATAATGGCCTCTTTCTTTTTCACCTAATAGCTTTCTTTTGTCAGACGACTACCTCTCAGCTGGGCGCCCAGAATGCATTACGTCAAGGTCACTTACCTTTCTTACTGAAATATTTACGACAGCAGTTTCCGCTACAATGACAGTCTCATATAAAAAAATTTCACAGGTCAAGAATTTGCGTTACACATCTGTAGAAACAAAATCCTATTGATATAACAGTGTCCAAAAAATTTTCGTCGGCATTGTAATACATTCACACATTTACATACATTTCATAATCTAAAAGTACGATTCTCGGTTTCCAACATCCTCTTTAACCTTACCTAACGTAACCTAACCTAATCTAACGTAAACAAATCAGAGTCCCTAACCACTACTCATTATTCTTACCTTATTACACATATACATATTCGTCGACACTTCTTCAATATTTCATCATAAGGAATACATAGCATAATCAAATTCCTCATATAAGGTAGCATCATCTTATTGATCATAATCATACCGCAACATCATAATACACAGTCATCGTAATAATATCATAAACCTCAGTCAAATTCTCAAAATCCTCGTAGCTTCCTCCAATAATTTCAAAACCTAAAAAAAAAAATTCTCCGCTCATGTCAAAAGTGTCATCTACCGCAAACGTACTTTAAAAATCATAATCCCATGCCAAATACATCACTCAAATCTCTCATAGTATCACAATGGTTCCTAAAAAATATGAACAGTTTACAAAGTACAGGCAAATTACAATTTCATAAGTGTGAAGTTATCCACCTGCGTAATTGCGTAAACATGTGTCACTGATGTAGTAAAAACATGTTTGTTTCTCTGTCAAATAATCAGATAGCTGTGTAATTCTGTGTTACAGAAATATGGTACCGATGTTCTACATCTACATGACTACTCTGCAATTCACATTTTAAGTGCTTGGCAGAGGGTTCATCGAACCACAATCATACTATCTCTCTACTTTTCCACTCCCGAACAGCGAGCGGGAAAAACGAACACCTAAACCTTTCTGTTCGAGCTCTGATTTCTCTTATTTTATTTTGATGATCATTCCTACCTATGTAGGTTGGGCTCAACAAAATATTTTCGCATTTGGAAGAGAAAGTTGGTGACTGAAATTTCGTAAAAAGGTCTCGCCGCGAAGGAAAACGTCTATGCTTCAATCACTTCCATCCCAACTCGTGTACCATATCTGCCACACTCTCTGCCCTATAACGTGATAATACAAAACGAGCTGCCTTTTTTTGCACCCTTTCGATGTCCTCCGTCAATCCCACCTGGTAAGCATCCCACACCGTGCAGCAATATTCTAACAGAGGACGAACGAGTGTAGTGTAAGCTGTCTCTTTAGTGGACTTGTTGCATCTTCTAAGTGTCCTGCCAATGAAACGCAACCTTTGGCTCGCCTTCCCGACAATATTATCTATGTGGTCCTTCCAACTGAAGTTGTTCGTAATTTTAACACCCAGGTACTTAGTTGAATTGACAGCCTTGAGAATTGTACTATTTATCGAGTAATTGAATTCCAACGGATTTCTTTTGGAACTCATGTGGATCATCTCACACTTTTCGTTATTTAGCATCAACTGCCACCTGACACACCATACAGCAAACTTTTCTAAATCGCTTTGCAACTGACACTGGTCTTCGGATGACCTTACTAGACGGTAAATTACAGCATCATCTGCGAACAGTCTAAGAGAACTGCTCAGATTGTCACCCAGGTCAATTAAATAGATCAGGAACAGTAGAGGTCCCAGGACGCTTCCCTGGGGAACACCTGATATCACTTCAGTTTTACTCGATGATTTGCCGTCTATTACTACGAACTGCGACCTTCCTGACAGGAAATCACGAATCCAGTTGCACAACTGAGACGATACCCCATAGCTCCGCAGCTTGATTAGAAGTCGCTTATGAGGAACGGTGTCAAAAGCTTTCCGGAAATCTAGAAATACGGAATCAACTTGAGATCCCCTGTCGATAGCGGCCATTAATTCGTGCGAATAAAGAGCTAGCTGCGTTGCACAAGAGCGATGTTTTCTGAAACCATGCTGATTACGTGTCAATAGATCGTTCCCTTCGAGGTGATTCATAATGTCTGAATACAGTATATGCTCCAAGACCCTACTGCAAACCGACGCCAATGATATAGGTCTGTAGTTAAATGGATTACTCCTACTACCCTTCTTGAACACTGGTGCGACCTACAAATACCATATTAGCTAGGGCTCCTTGTGCTTGCCAAACACATGGTACATAAAGTGAGCGTGTACCCCCCTGAGGATTAATATAATTCTACCCTCAGGTGTTAGAGGTTGCAGCAATGGAATGAAATGTATCACGAAAAACTTAATTTGTAATTCAACTACGTTGAAAAATAAATGGTTTACGTAAAAAATTAATCACTCAAATCCATGCCCTGTAGTGCTAAATGTGCGTTTTGCTGTGAGATAATCTCTGTGGAAGTGTCGTAGTTATCGTCCTCCGAAAGCGAAGTTCTGCAGAAGTCAATGTACTTATCTCATGCTAAGCAAGAGTGAAATGCTTTGCATATAGATATCGTAGATAATACACTTACTGCCGTGATGAAGTAAGTACTGTACTGTAACGTATTGTAGTGCTACAGAAAAGGCTGTCTCATTGTAGCTATACCACAAAAGTTACAACTAAAATATGTTTTACTTTCTAGAATAATACAGAAAAACTGTGCAGATATAAAACAGATACACCGCAAAAACAACAATGTAAATCGTGTCACATGTTAGTAGCGTCATGATATAATCGTGTAGCTATCATAGAAACCAAATGCTAAGTCATCTTTAGTCTCACCAAATGTTCTTCAAATAAAGAATGTATTTTTAAGTAAACCAAAATGTAGCGTTATAATCTGATTAGGAGTACTGGTAAATGTTCTAAGTATGTAAGCCTTATAGTCGTTACGTAATCGTGCAACTAACAAGCAAGAATGTACACACACACAATAACACTGTGCCGTCTGTTCACTATAACAATGCACTTGTAAATACTGTCTAAATATGTTCCGTAGGTTCTAGACTGGATACTTAACTGCAAAACATTGTTACATGTTAAGTTTCTCAGTGTGACAAATTGTTCTAGTAGCGTGAATTGAAAATTTTTATGGCAAAGACAAAGTTAAAAAGCAGATTATCTTTCAATAAACGGTTTTACATTTGAAATGTGGTACAATCTTTTACTCTTCATAGTACTCAGAGTTTCAGCTTGAACGCAATTATCATGCAGTATACGTCGGTAAAGAATACTGGAATTTTTCTCAAGGTTAGCGTCTATGTTATTTTTCTCTGCGCGAGCCGGCGCACGACGTTGCCTGCGGTGCGAGTCATTGTCTGCTATCTCTTTGTTGGCTTGCGTCGTTATTGGGATTAGGAGACCTAACTTCTACAAATTCACCTTGCCGAGAGGGCCCAGCTCTGTTTGAATCCCGCCAGTTCTGATGAAATTCCGGTCTGTCATTATGATTATATCGTCTGTTGTCATGTCCATAGTTTCTTTCTTGTCGGTCACGTGGTGGAGAATTTCTCCCTGAATCGCGCTGGACCGTTGCGTCTTAAGTTATTCTGTCTCCGTTGATAATAATTATTTTGGTTCCCATATTGTCTGTTTCTCTGATTGTCTCTGTGTTGTCACTACCGCGGTGAGGTGATCTTTCCGTGTAATTATTACTACTTTGCCAACGGTTGCCATACGGGTGGTGTCTATTTTGGTCACGATTTGTATTGTGAGAATAGCCTTGTCGTGTCCAGTTATTATTTCTTTTATCTCGGATTTGTGACGGATGTGACTTGTAATTGTTGTGTTCCTATTTTCGCGTTCCGCGATTGTCAGTGTCAATTCCCAATTCTTGTAACAGTCCCTGAAAAGCTTCAATGTCCTCTTTGCTACGTCCTGCCAAAATAATATGTAGTAAATGTTCAGGCAATTATCAATTTGATTAAGCAAATGCGGATGAGTTCTGAGGGGCTGTATGGGTTTGAAAGATACTGGTTCTTATGTAACATGTCTTCAAAATATTTCACAAGACTGGAAAATTCAGATTGTTCGAAATGTTTCATCATAATGATGCTATGTTTTACTCGGTCTTGTGTAGCTTGAGACCAATATGCTGAAAGGAAGGCATGATAAAATTCTCCTTCATTGTGACAAACGTGAATGACCGATCGCATTCTTACAGCTCGTTCATTCTCTAAGTAGCCACACATAAATTCTAATCTGTGCTCTAATGACCAGTTAGGAGAAAAACAATGGGAGAATTGATGGAGCCACGCTTGTGGATGAATGTCGTTGACAGAATTCTTAAAGGTTTTGAATTCACGTGCAGTAATGAACAGCTTATAGTCAAAATCATCGTGTCGGCGGGTAGCAAATCGGTCATTGTTACGGTGTCGACGGTTCCATCTCAAAATTCGGTGCACCTTGCCAATTTCTTTCATAAATTCCGAAATGGCCTGTGTTATTATTTTGTGGTTTTTGCGTATTTCTAAGTCCCTCTTCCCGTGTTGGAGCGCGAGTGTCCTTTGAAATACGTAATTCTTGTATTACCTGTGTCAGCTGATCGTGTACTTCCCGGATTTCTCTTTGGTGTTGCGTATTAATTTCATTCTGATTTTGTTTTAATTTCCTAATTTGTTCGCACTCTTCTGTATTATTCAGATCATCATCTACCTTTGCAGATATGTTAATGAACTGATCCGAAAGTTCGGTTACTTTCTCCGATAGTGTACTTATTTCCTCATTGTGTTTTTCTGAACCACATTTCATAGCGTCCATTTGTTTTGAAATCGTATCTACTGTGTCCTTTAAGTTTTTCTGAGTTATTGCAAGTTGCGTAACCGAATTGGTAGATGCAACTGAGTAAATTTTAGCTTGCAACGTCTCATTATTTTCATGAACAATAGTTTGCAGTTCTTTTATGGCGGATTCTTGATTCTGTGATATATTTTTATGCCGCGAAAAAATAGGTTGGAAATGCTCACAAATTTCTGTTTTTACGTCATTACAGACTTTTTGACATTTCTATTCGATTTTATGCTACTCAGTAGTTAAATCTTCACGTGTTGGTCAAGCGTATGTTCCACTGAGTCTAACTTTTGAAGCTTTTGTTCCATTGTGTCTAACTTTTGAAGATTTTGTTCCATTGTGTCTAACTGTTGCTATGTTTGTCTCTGGTTTTGTTTCATTTGTTGCATTAATTCCAATAATAATGTATTAATGTCTGGAATCTGTCCCTCTATGCTTTTCGGTAGTGCATTTGCACCGGCAACATTCACATTTTGACAAGCAGAAAATGTGTCTTGACTTATTTAAGAAAACGATGAGGATGCAAAACCTGAATGTACAGTATTTGCAAGATTCTGTCCTGTCATTTCGGATTCCTGACGCGAGCTGTTGCCGACCGATCGATCGATAATGCTTCCCTGTTCACTAACAGTTTCACTGCCTACACCATTATTTACAGCCCGCTCCATTTCCCTATGCACAATTACCAAATTAATACTTTGAACATTAGTTAATTCATTACACAGTGGCGCTAACACACTGCTTTCGTCTTCACTGTCATTTCTCAGTTTACTTTGTAGCCTAGTATTACTTTTTTCACACGCCATTATTGTCACAATATTTCACACTACAACACAGAAAAACACAATTTGATGAGCAAAAATAAGAGAACACATTGACATAGCAAATAATATCTAGTTAATTGAAAGCGCAGCTGCGAAATACTTTGTGCAAATCTACATGAATGCCACAACTGTTTTACTGTACATAAATGAAAGACTACAACTACAAAGGATATTCTCTCTATGATTACGCGCTAGCAAATAAACAAAAGCTACACTAATTACACAAACTACAAGAAAAAAATCAGAAGATTCCAGTGAGGTTTTCCTGGCAGGGTCGCCGTATGAAATGTCCCCTTTGAAAAATTTATACACGAATGTGCTTAAACTGACACACAATAGTTTTTAGCGCAACGCAATCTGACATTCAATAACCCCTACAAGAGAATGGCCCTGACTAACATTAACCTATATGTTTCACAAATCACTTACCTCACAAAAATCTTCGTTACTCGAACTACTGCAATACAGCGAGCGCCACTACTGCCTGCTAACAAAAAGATTCAAATTACGGAAGTCACTAACTACTGATAGGCACAGTTAGCAAATGAAAGATTTTAATAGAGAACAAACAATGTATTTACTTTTATAGACATAATATATATATATATCAGTTCATGACACCAATTCTTACAAATTTCAAAACTCCCCCATCTCTCTCCCCACGTCCACCACTGCTGGTGGCTCACCTCCAACTGCGCAACGCTACACGCTGTTAGCATCCAGCTGCCGCATCCAAACACTACAATGGCAGACAACAATGCAAACCAGCCACAGACTGCACATTGCACAGCCAGTGATTTTTATACAGAACGCTACGTGGCGGCGGCGTTACCAATAAAAAAACCTAAACAGCCTACTTACATTTTCCCCATGGGAGTAGTGTCTCAAACTGTCTACGCATTGTTCGTTCCCTGGAAGATCAATAGTAGGTTCCCAAGCACATCTGGAGGCATTCTGTAATCTGTGGACATTCAGAGTGTTGATGAAACACAGAAAATGCATCGGGTTTGAATACAACAGGCACCATGCGGAATTTTCTCCATGGGAGTAATGTCTCAAACTGTCTACGCTTTGATCGCTCCCTGGAAGACCAGAAGTAGTTTCTCAAGCACATCTGGAGGCATTCTGTAATCTGTGGAGATTCAGAGTGTTGATGAAACACAGAAATTCCATCGGGATTGAATACAACAGGAACCATTCGGAATTTTCTCCATGGGAGTAATTTTTTCAAACTGTCTCCGCTTTGATCGATTCCTGGACGACCAGTGTAGTTTTCGAAACCCATCTGGAGGCATTCTGTAATCTGTCGACATTCAGACTGTTGACGAAACACAGAAATTGCATCGGTATTGAATACAACAGGCACCATGCAGACTTTTGTCCATGGGAGTAATGTCTCAAACTGTCTACGCTTTGATCGATACCTGGAAGACCAGTAGTAGTTTTCGAAGCACATCTGGATGCATTCTGTAATACACTCCTGGAAATGGAAAAAAGAACACATTAACACCGGTGTGTCAGACCCACTATACTTGCTCCGGACACTGCGAGAGGGCTGTACAAGCAATGATCACACGAACGGGACAGCAGACACACCAGGAATCGCTTTGTTGGCCGTCGAATGGCGCTAGCTGCGCAGCATTTGTCCACCGCCTCCGTCAGTGTCAGCCAGTTTGCCGTGACATACGGAGCTCCATCGCAGTCTTTAACACTGGTAGCATGCCGCGACAGCGTGGACGTGAACCGTATGTGCAGTTGACGGACTTTGAGCGAGGGCGTATAGTGGGCATGCGCGAGGCCGGGTGGACATACCGCCGAATTGCTCAACACGTGGGGCGTGAGGTCTCCACAGTACATCGATGTTGTCGCCAGTGGTTTGCGGAATGTGCACGTGTCCGTTGACCTGGGACCGGACCGCAGCGACGCACGGATGCACGCCAAGACTGTTGGATCCTACGCAGTGCCGTAGGGGACCTCACCGCCACTTCCCAGCAAATTAGGGACACTGCTGCTCCTGGGGTATCGGCGAGGACCATTCGCAACCGTCTCCATGAAGCTGGGCTACGGTCCCGCACACAGTTAGGCCGTCTTCCGCTCACGCCCCAACATCGTGCAGCCCGCCTCCAGTGGTGTCGCGACAGGCGTGAATGGAGGGACGAATGGAGACGTGTCGTATTCAGCGATGAGAGTCGCTTCTGCCTTGGTGCCAATGATGGTCGTATGCGTGTTTGGCGCTGTGCAGGTGAGCGCCACAATCAGGACTGCATACGACCGAGGCACACAGAGCCCACACCCGGCATCATGGAGTGGGAGCGATCTCCTACACTGGCCGTACACCTCTGGTGATCGTCGAGGGGACACTGAATAGTGCACGGTATATCCAAACCGTCATCGAACCCATCGTTCTACAATTCCTAGACCGGTAAGGGAACTTGCTGTTCCAACAGGACAATGCACGTCCGCATGTATCCCGTGCCACCCAACGTGCTCTAGAAGGTGTAAGTTAACTACCCTGGCCAGCAAGATCTCCGGATCTGTCCCCCATTGAGCATGTTTGGGACTGGATGAAGCGTCGTCTCACGCGGTCTGCACGTCCAGCACGAACGCTGGTCCAACTGAGGCGCCAGGTGGAAATGGCATGGCAAGCCGTTCCACAGGACTACATCCAGCATCTCTACGATCGTCTCCATGGGAGAATAGCAACCTGCATTGCTGCGAAAGGTGGATACACTCTGTACTAGTGCCGACATTGTGCATGCTCTGTTGCCTGTGTCTATGTGCCTGTGGTTCTGCCAGTGTGATCATGTGATGTATCTGACCCCAGGAATGTGTCAATAAAGTTTCCCCTTCCTGGGACAATGAATTCACGGTATTCTTATTTCAATATCGAGGAGTGTATGTGGACATTCAGAGTGTTGAAGAAACAAAGAAATTGCTTCGGGATTGAATACAACAGGCACCATGCCTACTTTTCTCCATGGTAGTAATGTCTCAAATTGTCTACGCTTTGATCGTACCCTGGAAGACCAGTAGTAGTTTCCCAAGCACATCTGGAGGCATTCGGTAAACTGTGGAGCTTCTGAGTGTTGATGAAACACAGAAATTGCTTTGGGACTGAATACAACAGGCACCATGCGGACTTTTCTCCATGGGAGTAATGTCTCAAACTGTCTACGCTTTGATCGCTCCCTGGAAGACCAGTAGTAGTTGCCGAAGCACATCTGGAGGCATTCTGTAATTTGTGGACCTTCAGAGTATTGACGAAACACAGAAATTGCATCGGGATTGAATACAACAAGCACCATGCGGACTTTTCCCCATGGAAGTAATGTCTCAAACTGTCTACGTTTTGATCGTTCCCTGGAAGACCAGAAGTAGTTTCCCAAGCACATCTGGAATCATTCTGTAATCTGTGGACCTTCAGAGTGTTGATGAAACACAGAAATTGCATCGGGATTGACTACAACAGGCACCATGCGGACTTTTCTCCATGGGAGTAATGTCTCAAACTGTCTACGATCTGATCGTTCCCTGGAAAACCAATAGTAGTTTCTCAAGCACATCTGGAGGCGTCCTGTAATCTTTGGACATTCAGAGTGTTGATGAAACACAGAAATTGCATCTGGTTTTAATACAACAGTCACCATGCGGGATTTCCTCCATGAGAGTAATGTCTAAAACTGTCTTCGATTCCAAATGCACAAAGTGTGTGGTCTTGTTTCCCAGTCTGTATTTGGTCGGGCTCGTAAGAGGTTGAATGTAACGAATGGGTGCGAAAGAGCAAGGGGCAGTGGCTATGTAGAACGAAAACACAATTCCTCAGGGGCGTGAGCGTTTCGAGATAAGTCGCATATATGTTATACTTGGTCGTCAGTGAGCGTTTGGCCTAATGGATAAGGCGTCGAATTTCGGTTCCAAAGATTGCAGGTTCGAATCCTGTCACAGAGGGTGTTCTTCCAGTTCTGAAAAAGAAACATACCGTTTTATTGTAGCAATTGAGCAGTACGAAACCGTCTGAATGTTGCTGTTGACCATTTTCTGCTTGAGATGCTCTTGAGCTTGAAACACACATAACAAGACCGGTGTTAACTGGCGAAATGGTCGGCAGAGTGCCGTCATTGCGAGTTTTGACTGGCACTTGCACATCTAAAATAACGTCGGAAAGTAACTCTTTCGGCTTTTGAGTCACATGAAGTATGTGTGTTAATTTTGACGCCACTAGCTCTGCAGGTTGTCATGCAATTCCTTTACGTCTCAGAAATGATTATGAAATAAAAGTGAAGTACGTGACGAGTGTGACGTTAGGAAAACAATAGGCAGCTTGGAGAGATTCTGTATGGGACGACCCAACCCAAACGAGTACTGTGTGACGTGCTATCCGGCAGCTAGTCACCGAGGCAGCCGGCCTAGCTCAGTCGGTGGAGCATGAGTTTTTTCTTCTAAGGGACGTGGGTTCGAGCACCACACTGGGCGGAACGGAATTTTGTTCTCCAGCAGATTTAAATTACCGTTTTTCTGATTAACGTGATGTAATGGAAATAGAAACATTAAACTTTGCCTACGTCTCCGTCAGTCGCAAGGAAACTGTATTTGAAGGACAAGGTGATTTTGAAGACATGTGTGAAAGGCATGTGCTGAAATGCAAATGGTGTTGTTTGGAGAGAACATCGGTTACGAGTCAGATGTGTAGCCAAGCAGTAATGGGTCGCCATTGCTGCAAATATTAGTCGGTAATATGAAATGTTGTCAGCTGAAGTCTGATGATCCAGACGACCGTAAGGACGAAGTACGCAAAAGTACCGGTAGGCCGCGCATCTTTAGCTCAGTGGTAGAGCACTGGTCAAGTAAAGCAGGGGTCGTGAGTTCCATCCTCAGAGGAGAATGACGAATTTTGGAAATCATTTGCGCGTCGTGGCCGTATAGCAAACAGTTTCTGTGATGACGAACAATTAGCGACAGGAGTTTTATTAAGAATTACTCCCAGATGTGATAAAGGCGAATGGCGCAGATGTAGCATTTGCCAAAGCGGTACAGCATAAGGTGAGACGAGGCAGACACAATTACATTTTATAGATGTATTTCTCACATATCTCAGAGCCTCTCCCGGTCGTCCTCGTCGTCGCCCTCGTCGTCGTCGTCGTCGTCGCCGCCGCCGCTTCTGCAGAAGTAGCAAATGGCCATCGTAGCAAATGCGGCGAGGGACGCTCTGCCTTCGATTCCGAATGCACAAAGTGTGTGGTCTTGTTTCCTAGTCTATATTTGGTCGGTCTCGTAAGAGGTTGAATGTAACGAATGGGTGGGAAAGAGCAAGGTACAAGCGGCTGTGTAGAACGAAAACACAATTCCTCAGGGGTGTGAGCGTTTCGAGATGAGTCGTATACAAGATAAAGTTGGTAGTCAGTGAAAGTGGCGTAATGGATAAGGCGTCCGACTTCATATCCGAAGATTGCAGGTTCGAATCCTGTCACGCTCGTGTTTTTTCAGTTCTGAAAAGAAACATACCGTTTTAATGTAGCAATTGAGCAGTACGAAACCGTCTGAATGTTGCTGTTGACCATTTTCTGCTTGGAGATGCTCTTGAGGTTGATACACACACAACAAGACCGGTGTTAACTAGCGAAATGGTCTTCAGAGTGCCGTCACCGCGAGTTTTGACTGGCACTTGCACATCTAAAAATGATTCCGCCGCCAGCGGCCGTGCTGTGCGGACGTGCGGTGCGGCTGTTGCGGTGATAACATCGTCGCTGCGAGCGGCCGGCGCTGTGTGATGAGTGCGAACTTTCTGCGTTAGTCATAGTTCACGATCACATTTTTAGATTGACATAATGGATCAGACAACGCGACACGATACTTTGAAGTTGATTTCGATCCGAACTACGTCCGACCGAAATCTTACGAAGTTGAGGCATTTATCGAAGAAACTTTTCAGAGCAAAGTGGATGAAATGATTGGAATACACCTGTCGATTGTCAGTCCGACTGTGTTCCTTAAGTTATCCATTTCTGACCAAATAGTAGAAGCATGTGGTAGGGTGGCAAAATTCAAAGATTCAGACGGACACATAGGACAGGTCACGGTATCGCGTGCCGGAATGGGAATACGAACGGTTCGAATCTTTGAGCTCCCCTTTTAAATAACGCCCGAGGAGATTAACAACAAACTGAAAGACTATGGCGCCATTATCAGCAATGTCGCCGATTAATGGTCTAGCTTGCACAAGTATCCAGTATTAAATGGAGTCAGTCAAGTTAAGATTGACATGCTGAAATATATCCCGTCGTATCTCTGGATTGGTGGATATAGAGCGATCATCATTTACGATGGCCAGCCGAGAACCTGCTCGGGCTGTGGTTCTACCCAACACGTCCGCGCGCAGTGTGTTCAACGGCGTGTGACGCAACTGCCGACTGGGGAGCGAGACCCGCCTAGTCAAATGGCCACTCTACCCGTGACGCAGTGACGCAGTGACATGTGTTTCGACACGGCGGTAGTTGCTTATGCTGACGTTCCCGATGGTAGCGTAGCCATTGATACTAGCAGCACAGAAGCTACAGGTCCAGCACACTCACAAGACGTGGAAACTAACAGACGTGGAGAACAAGACCAGGCTAAGACGGCAGAAGAAGGCATGTGCAAATCACTCGAAGACGTCGGGCAACACAAAGAAGATACGGTTGCCACGTCGGAGGATAATGACCAGCAGCCTACAACTGTTACACCAAAGAAACGGAAGAAACGTCGAATAGCCCGTCAGGGAGCAGCAGAAGTCGCGCCAATTCTGCGTGAAAAGGCGAAACAAATAGGCCAAGTACTGGCGGAGACGGCACAGGCAACTCCTCTGGAAGATCGAACAACAAAAAAGAAGACTCGAAATGAGGACACTGACCCCGACCGTGGAATCCACATTGAAGACGGTACAGCTAGTCTGAAGGACCTTCCACCTGTACCCAACACGTACACGCGGGAAGTTACGTACACGCGAGTCTGGGCGGATGACATGGAAGAGCAAAGCCATGATGCAGAGATGGCTGACATAGCACAACGTTCAAGACGGACGGCACCCGACCGTCGACAGGATGTGTCCACCCGACAACAAACCACCATCAAAGATGCTCGTGCGGCAGATGATGATGCCGACTTCTTCAAAGTGGAGCAATCATCCACTTCCCTTGGCAAACAGTACCCCACCTGACATGGTATCGTCGACATGATATCTTTACAGGCGTACAGAATTGCAACCTTGAATATAAATAAAATTAGCAGCACCATCAATCTGAGAAATCTCCAAGATTTTCTGTACGCCGCTGATATTGGCATCTTAATGCTGCAAGAAGTAACGGCTACCCGTTTGGACGACATCACTGGCTACAACGCCGTCATCAATCCTGGCAATGACAATAGCCTCGGCACAGCGATTATGACTAAAGAGGGGATCCTACTTACAGACGTGGCGCAACTGCCTAACAGTAGAGGTCTTGGTGTCACGATAAACAACACCAGGTTTATCAAGATATATGCCCCGTCAGGAACAGGAAACAAGCGCCGCAGGGCCGAATTTTTCAAGGCGGACATCGCCCCACTTTTCGCGGTGCGATTTGAACAAATAATATTTGCGGGTGACTTTAATTGCGTGCTGAGTCCGAAAGATCAGACGCCAAATTTTAACAAATCTCTGGAGCTGGAGGACATCGTCAGAGACTTCCAACTGTTTGATACGTGGGAACTAAAACACGGTGATAGGCTAGGTTTCACCTATATCACCAGCCATTCTGCCAGTCGTATCGACAGGATTTACGCAACATCCAATTTAAGGAGACACGTTTTACAGTCCGAGCTATGGCCCACGATTTTCTCTGATCATATCGCGTGCATATGTACGGTAAATTTAGAGAAACAAGGCACTTACAGGGCGAGAGGTCAGTGGAAGCTAAACGTTACTCACCTTTCGGATCCTAGATGTCACGCCGCCTTCCACACCACTTGGGCAGAATGTGAAAGGAAGTTCCACTTGTACGGCACGGCGCTGAATTGGTGGCTAAACTGCGCGAAGCCCACAATATTAAAGACAATGAAAACTTACTCCCGTGAAAAAGTCGCCTGGCAGAAGCGGACAGTAGACTTTTACTTCAGCTGTCTGAGAGACTTGTGCGTTCGTGATGCTACAGTCATAACAAATTATGGGCAAATCAACAGAATAAAAGCAAAATTGCTCAACCTGCAGGGACACAATCTCGAAGGCTGTACAATACGAACGCGTTTGCAGAACGGTACACGAGAAGAAACAACATCGATGTACCACATTCTCCAAGAGAACAAAAGACAATAACGGAAAATTCCGACGGAACTCAAAACTTCAGACGGGAGACTCTTGAAAGATCAAGCTGCAATACGAGACGAGATCCATCGACACTTTAGTGAATTGCTGGCCAATACACAGACAGATGAAACAGCGCAGCAAGCTCTCACTGCTAGGACGACAGAGCGACTCACTCCTGAAGAAGCTGATGTGCTCGCAGCGAGAATAACTGACGAAAACGTCGAAGATGCCATCTCGAAGAGCCCAAAGATCAAATCACCTGGACCAAATGGGCTACCCGCTGAATTTTATCAAACTTTTCGCGAACAAATAATTGCTAAATTGACACTCGTATGCAATGAAATACTAAATGCGGACACTGACCTTCCGAAGGAATTCTGTGAAGGTACAGTGGTCTTAGTCCCCAAAACACCAGGAGGCAAAACCGTGGAGAATCTTCGACCCATAACACTTCTCAGTAGTGATTATAAAATCTTCGCCCGTATCATGATGCAAAGGTTGAATTCTGTTATTCGTACAGTGACAGGAGCCTACCAGACAAGTGTGGGAAAGGACAGAACGATATTTCAGACCTTATGCGACTACAGAGACAGTATAGCGATATCGCAAGCCTGCAACATTCGCTGTGCTCTGATGTCGCTTGACTTTGAAAAAGCTTTTGATAAAGTTAATCATTCGTACCTGCTCCGGTGTATGACATCCATGCACTTCCCCCAGAAAATTATAGCCTCCGTGAAAAACATACTGACGAATAGCACGTCAAGAATCAGTGTCAACGGACAACTCAGTCACCCGATCAATATTCAGAGTTCGGGAACACAAGGTTGCCCAATGTCCATGACGCTTTTCGCAATTGCGCTTGAACCTCTCTTAGTATCTCTGACTCGGCAACTCCGTGGATTACATATACACGGACACAAGATCATATGTCAAGCCTACGCGGACGATGTAGGGGTACTTGTGACTGACGAAAGCGAGGTGGAAACAGTACTTGAAGTTGTGGCGACCTACGAAATGGCGTCAGGAGCTAAACTCAACCGCAATAAATCTGGTATTATGAATCTTGGTCGGGGTATAGAGATCAGAGCCGCTGGAAGTATCAACACT
Organism: Schistocerca gregaria; assembly: GCF_023897955.1. NCBI lineage: Eukaryota > Metazoa > Arthropoda > Insecta > Orthoptera > Acrididae > Schistocerca > Schistocerca gregaria. The sequence goes on along the minus strand of NW_026061810.1, from coordinate 558,639 downwards.
GTGGAAAAAATCAAATGCCTTGGAATAGAATATACGAGTAATATTCGCCGCACGGCCGCTCTCAATTATCGAAAATTACTTGCCACATTACGGGCAAGCATAAAACAACACAGCTTGCGTAATTTAAATGTAATACAAAAAGTGCAACTGGCCAATACATACATCACTTCCAAAGTCAACTATGTTGCTCAAGTGCTGCCTCTGCCAAAAACCATTGCACACCAAATGCAAGCAGCGCTTGGTTATTTTTTCAGCAGAGGTCAGATATTTAAGGTTTCATATGATACCTTGACGCTACCGACACGCAATGGAGGGCTACAACTGACAGACATCTACCTCAAAGCGCAAGCGCTATACGTTAGCAAAACTTATAAACAGTGGCAACGATCACCGCGGACCATAGTGGCTCACCTCTTACGTGAAATCACTCCAGTCAGCAGAGATCCACCAATCGATGTGCATCACATCTCCCACGAGCTGTACCACTATAAACATTTTCTGGTGGAATACAGCTATGTACGCCATAGAATACCGGAGAAGGACATATATCGGGTTAAGGAGGTTTACAACACCTTGCTGGAAGGAAAATTCCGCAATCGAATAGAAAACAAGTTTCGACATTATAATTGGAAAAACATATTGGACAACATATCTGACCCCCATCTACCATCCAATGTGCGATCGACGTGGTACCTCGCAGTCAATAGAAAAATCCCAACCAACTCCAAACTACACGTGATACGTCTGGCACACACACCAAACTGTTCCAGCTGCAATGTCGTCGACACTGCAGAACATCGCTTCGTCTGTGAAGATGTGAAAGACGTGTGGAATCTCTTCAGGCAAAAACTAGCACATGTGCTACGTACGTCACCTAACACAATTTCACCGACACACGTCCTTCTGCCTGATGACGTGCCATATCCTAACACTAAAAGAAGGTCAGCCAACTGGCTCAAAGGACTGACAGTCCATTACATCTCAACGGCTATGACGAAAAGTGAAGCAGATTATTGGATGTACCTGATGACAGAACATCTAAAGCTCGAACGACAAATGAAATACAAAGACAACTACGCAAATTTCTTGAACCGAACATTGTCTCACCGACAGAGCTGAAGAACGATCAAACGACATGTTGTTCAACCTCAGAATTCTTTTTTTTTTCCTTTATGAAATTATCTATTAAGCTTCTCATTCATTTTACGCCAACAAGGTGGCTATTTCGTTTACCCTTCGCCCTCGTGTCGCAGCACTAATAGGTTGCTGACACACCCATGAGAAGCCATCAGGCTGAAGTAAGCCTGGCTCTAATATAAAAATCGCTCCCACTCAATGATGGAAGAATGTAGCGGAACTATTTCCTTTCCATAACCCCAAAAGAAGGGATTTTATTTACTTGTATACATTTACTTCGTCACTCACCTATCTCATTTGGACCAAACATAGCACAGAAGCAAGCCGAAGAAGGCACAAATGGCGAGCGGAAGGACGGGCTGTAGGGGAGAAAGGAGGCCCGATTTAAAAAGAAAAAAAAAGTCGGTAGAGCATGAGACTCTTAATCTCAGGGTCGCGGGTCCGAACCCAACGCTGGGCGGAACGGAATTTTGTTCCGCTGCAGATGTAAATTACCGTTCTTCTGATTAACGTGATGTAATGGAAATAGCAACTTTAAACTTTGCCTACGTCTCCGTCAGTCGCAAGGAAACTGTATTTGAAGGTGAAGGTGATTTTGTAGACTTGTGTGAAAGAAATGTTCTGAAATGCAAGTGGTGTTGTTTGGAGAAAACATCGGTTACGTGTCAGATGTGTAGCCAAGCAGTAATGGGTCGCCATAGCTGCAAATATTAGTCGGTAATATGAAGTGTTGTCAGCTGAAGTCTGATGAACCGAACGTCCGTAAGGACGAAGTACGTAAAAGTACCGCTAGGCCGCGACTCTTTAGCTCAGTGGTAGAACACTGGTCTAGTTAAGCAGGGGTCGTGAGATCCATCCTCACAGGAGCAAGACGAATTTTGGAAATCAGTTGCGTGTCGTGCCGTATAGCAAAAAGTTTCTGTGATGACGAACAATTAGCGACAAGCGTTTTATTAAGAATTACTCTCAGATGTGATTAAGGCAAATGGCGCAGACAAATTATTTGCCAAAGCGGTACAGCATAAGGTGGGCCGAGGCAGTCTCAATTACATTTTATAGATGTATTATTCACATATCTCAGAGCGATTCGTGGTCGTCGTCGTTGTCGTCGCCGCCGCCACTGCAGAAGAAGGAAATGGCCATCGTAGCAAATGCGCCGAGGGACGCCCTGCCTTCGATTCCGAATGCACAAAGTGTGTGTTGTCGTTTCCCAGTCTGTATTTGGTCGGTCTTTATCTCTGCAGGTTGTCATTCAATTCCTTTACCTCTCAGAAATGATTATGAAATAAAAGTGAAGTACGTGACGAGTGTGACGTTAGGAAAACATTAGGCAGCATGGAGAGATTCTGTATGGGACCACACGACCCAAACGAGTACTCTGTAACGTGCTAAGAGGTTGAATGTAACGAATGGGTGGGAAAGAGCAAGGGGCAGCGGCTGTGTAGCACGAAAACACAATTCCTCAGAGGTGTGAGCCTTTCGAGATAAGTCGCATATAAGTTAGACTTGGTCGTCAGTGACCGTGTGGCCTAACGAATAAGGCGTCAGACTTCAGATCCGAAGATTGCAGGTTCGAATCCTGTCACGGTCGTGTTTCTTCCAGATCTGAAAAAGAAACATACCGTTTTAATGTAGCAATTGAGCAGTACGAAACCGTCTGAATGTTGCTGTTGACCATTTTCTGCTTGGAGATGCTCTTGAGCATGAAACACACACAACAAGACCGGTATTAACTACCGAAATGGTCGGCAGAGTACCGTCACCGCGAGTTTTGACTGGCACTTGCACATCTAAAACAATGTCGGAAAGTAACCCGTTCGGCTTTTGAGTCACATCAAGTATGTGTGTTAATTTTGACGACACTAGCTCTGCATGTTGTCATGCAATTCATTTACCTCTCAGAAATGATTATGAAATAAAAGTGAAGTACGTGACGAGTGTGACGTTAGGAAAACACTAGGCAGCATAGAGAGATTCTGTATGGGACCACCCAACCCAAACGAGTACTGTGTGACGTGGTACCCGGCAAGTATAACCGAGGTAGCGCCCCTGACTTAGTCGGTAGAGCATGAGACGCTTAATCTCAGGGGCGTCGGTTCCAGCCCCACGCTGAGCGGAGCGGAATTTTGTTCCGCTGCAGATGTAAATTGCTGTGTTTCTGATTAAAGTTGATGTAATGGAAATAGCAACTTTTAACTTTGCCTACGTCTCCGTCAGTCTCAAGGAAACTGTAATTGAAGGTGAAGGTGCTTTTGTAGACATGTGTGAATGACATGTTCCGAAATGCAAGTGGTGTTCTTTGGAGAGAACATCGGTTACGTGTCAGATGTGTAGCCAAGCTGTAAATATTAGTCTGTAATACGAAGTGTTGTCAGCTGAAGTCTGATAATGCAGACGACCGTAAGAACGAAGTACGCAAAAGTGCCGCTAGGCCGCGCCTGTTTAGCTCAGTGGTAGAGCACTGGTCTAGTAAACCAGGGGTCGAAAGTTCCATCCTCACAGGAGGAAGACGAATTTTGGAAATCAGTTGCCCGTCGTGCTGTATAGCAAACAGTTTCTGTGATGACGGACAATTAGCGACAGGCGTTTTATTAAGAATTACTCTCAGATGTGATTAGGGCGAATGGCGCAGATAAAGCATTTGCCAAAGCGGTACACCATAAGGCGGGACGAGGCAGTCTGAATTACATTTTATAGATGTATTTCTCACATATCTCAGAGCGTCGTCGTCGTCGTCGTCGAATGCACAAAGTGTGTGGTCTTGTTTCCCAGTCTATATTAGGTCGGTCTCGTAAGAGGTTGAATGTAACGAATAGGTGGGAAAGAGCATGGGGCAGCGCCTGTGTAGAACGAAAACACAAAACATCAGGGGTGTGAGCGTTTCGAGATGAGTCGTATGCAAGTTATACTTGGTCGTCAGTGACCGTGTGACCTAATGGATAAGGCGTCGGACTTAGGATCTGAAGATTACAGGTTCTAATTCTGTCACTCTCGTGTTCGTTTAGATCCTAACCACATTATCGGAATCCATTTTTCGATCACGAGTAGTGTCGTTCATATTAAAATGACAAACACCGAAGGTTGTGAAGATGTTATTCGCCGCCATACCAATGGACTTAAGTTCAAATACTCTGATGGTCACGTCGGACCAGTAACACTTAAACTCGCAGAGTACGGTCAACGCACGATTAGGGTGTTTGAACTACCTTTTGAAGTGCCGAAGGACGTAGTTGTCTCTGAGTTACAACCATACGGTAACGTCATCGGTTACGTAGAGGAAAAATGGCAAACTTTCACGACCTACCATGTCCTTAATGGTGTGCGTCAGGTAAAAATTGAACTGAAAAAACATATACCATCATACCTGACAATTTGCGGTGTGCGAGCCATTGTCAAGTACGACGGCCAACCCCGAACATGTGCGGGTTGTGGACAGGAAGGCCACGTCAGATCTGCCTGGATGCGACGCCACCTGATCCGAACGCCGGTCGGCGAGGAAGCGTCCCCACATATGACAAGGTTGCCCAGGAAGGTAGCACCTCTGCACAGGGTCTTCCTGCTCTGTTGACGTCGTCTGATCAGGCAGATGCAACCGCTACTGAGATTCCTTCTGAGGTGCCACAGACGCCAGATCCCGACCTTCCACATCATCGCAGCACTGTGACTGAAAATGCTGCTGAAATGGACGTTGCTCCGGGAGTCTCCATTTTTGCAAGCCGGATACTTCTTTTCCAAGGGGCCAGGCAGTGACGGCCGAAGTAAGTGGCGGTACAGTTTTACTGTCGGCTTCTTGAAAAGCTCGTCGTCGAGATAGCTAATTTCAAGGTAATACAGTGCTATATGCTGAAAACGCGGGCCGACGTGGCCAATGTCCACAGGCGGAGATAAGTTTCGAGGGCGGGACAGTTGATAGAGCCGCTTCGTGACGGTGTCCTCGCTGGCGGTGAGTATCTGCCATGAGCGTTTCAGATACAGAGCCAGGGCATGAACGCCGGGGTTTTTCAGCCCAAGGCCTCCCATATCGCATGGCAGTGCTGTCGTGGTGAAGGAAACCTTAAAAATATTGAGCTTCCAGACGTACCAGGCGGCCGCCGCTAGGAGTGATCTTGCTACTATGGGTGGCATAGGTAGGACGGCGGCAACAAATTGTAATTTGGAGAGGGCATAAGAGTTGACGAAAAAGGCTCGCTGCAGACGATCGAGGTGTCGCATGTTCTGGTCGCGCAGGAGTGCTTTTATCGCCTGAATTTGGGGTATCCAATTCTTGTGAGACATGTCCAGAGGCCGGGCAGTGACGTAGAGACCAAGGTGTTTTCTAGTCTGTACCCAGGGCAGCCAAGCGTCGCCTGTGATAGGTCGTTCTTGACCAAGCGTTAAGGCGGCGGATTTATTGACGTTTAACATGGCACCACTATCTCTTTGGAATTCCTCAAGAATGCGTTTCACTGCGGTGACATCTCGGACGTCGTTAAGAAGCACGCTGACATCGTCTGCGTAAGCTTGGACCACAGACTTGATACCATAAAAATGGAATCCAGGGAGGCTATGATGTAGATGGCGCAACAAGGGTTCCATGAGGATCGCATAGAGCGTCGTTGAAAGAGGACAGCCTTGCTTGATACCCCGTGAGAGCTGGACGTACTCCGTCAATGTATTATTGATCAGGAAGCGTGTACGGGTACCACTGATACAGTTGTTGATGAGGTGGATAAAATTAAGACTAAAGCATATTGATTCCATCACGCCGCTGAGATAGTGATAGTCAGCTCGATCGTAAGCCTTATCGAAGTCAAGAAATGCTATGGCCATAGGAGTGCGGGTGGCCCAGGTGAGGGAGACGAGGTCCCGATAGAGCGGCAAAATGGTGGACAGCGACCGACCACGGATCGCACTCATTTGGTATGGTCCCAGAAGACAGGGTAACAGCTGTCGTAATCGGGCATTGAGGGCGCGCGTCACAAGCTTAAAGTCGGCATTGAGCAGAGTAATGGGCCGCAGATCTTTGGTGGTGGTCGGCGTCGGCGTCTTAGGTATTAAAACAGTTAACCCCTCTGTGAAAGCTGGGCGTAGAGCAATCCCATGTAGTACTTCATTGTACATCTCCGTGAGTTTGTCCCCTAATATAGGCCAATATTTGACGTAAAACTCGACAGAGAGCCCGTCCGTGCCCGGAGATTTATTTCGTGGCGCAGCAAGCAGGGCATCCTTCAGTTCTTCTTTGGTAAAGGGAGCAAGCAAGTCCCGATTGAGGTCGTCGGTAATGCGATACGGCGGGGGTCCAGAATGATACCATTCTCGCACTTTCTCATGAGGTTCACCAGCACGGGTGTAAAGTGCAGCAAAGTGGTTGGTAACATGGTTTTTGATGTCTCGCTGTAGGGTATAACAAGCACCGTCTGCATCCTGCAACTTATGAATAAGTTTCCTGCGCGCTGCATGTTGGACGATATGATGGACAGACGTGTGCTGTTGCGGCAAGTTTGTGAAGTCACGTGCTCGAATCTGGTGGCCGATGGCGGTGCAACCCGTCAAGGATGTAATCTTGGCTTGGAGTCTGCGTACGTGCGTGATGTTATTAGGCACCTGATGATAATCCCGGTACAATTCCCGCAGGGCACAGAAATAGATTTCAGTGATTTCCTTCTCACCGCGCGCACGAAGCCGGGCGTGGTGCTTGATGCAAGTAATGAGTTTCCCCTTTGCATGAAGCGTCCACCAATCAATCCACGTGGGGTACGTGGGCCTGCTTGATGTTACGGAGTGCCAAGCTGACAGGATCTCACGCTCTAAAGTGGCGTCTTGTAAGAGGCGACAGTTGCGTTGACATCGTCCGAAGCCTCTATAAACTTTCTGCGGTGAGTGATTAAAGACGATGTGGTAAGCGATATGGTCACTGAAATTAACGGGCCAATATTCGCAAGTTCCCACGTCGGCTAAAAGACCGCGTTGCACATATATGCGATCTAACCTGCTGGAAGACGTCTGCGTAAAGTGAGTAAAGGCAACTTCATCTGGGTGTAAGGTCGCCCACGTGTCGACTAACTGCAATTCTGTAACTAGTGTTAGCAGTTCTTGGCTGAAGTTAAAGTTCGGCGTTTGATCGGTGCGGCGCAAAATGCAGTTAAAGTCACCACCCATAATAATACGCAGACGCAAGTCGGTGATTAGATTCGGTATCTCTCCCGTGTAAAACTCCCTCTTCGCCGCTCGCGCGTTGGAACCGGAAGGGGCGTACACATTAAGAAGGAGTACATCATGGAACTGTGCGGCAATGCCTCGTCCGGTAGGTAACATGGACAAACAAGAACATTCAATGCCTTCCCGATACAGAATGATCGTACCTGCCTCCGTTCCTACATTGACAATGGCGTCATAACCGGGGACGTCGGCTAGGAGCGGAGTCAGTGCTTCCTGTACGAACGGCCCGTAAATATTGTCGAAGGCTGTGGATTTTTGCTTGAGAGACAATGCGGTTAACATTCATGGTAGAAATCTTATAGGATTGTCGTGAACGGAGCGATGTGGGACGACTGGTCATCTGCAGATGAAAACAGGTACGATTTTTATCCCTTCAACAGTCGTCCGCTTCGGAGGTCGAATAAGTGTAGACGTCGCCGTCCGTGGACGCTGCATTGCGCCGAGACGTAAGCAGCGTATCTCCAGTTGCCATCGGTTCTTCACGCTCGGTATTGCCAGTCATATCTTCAATATCATCCTCCCAATTATCGACAGACACAGCCGTCGTCGCGCTCCATTGGCCACCACTGCCAGATCCCTGTTCGGCTCCAACCCCTCCTTCCTGACCCCACAGAACATCTGATCCTCAGCCTCTTCTTCCCCGGCCTCACCATCACCTGTGCCACCATTTATGTCCTCTCCACTGCCCCTATTCCTTTCGACTTCCTTTCCCACATCGACCGTACCTTCTCCTCCTACGTGATTGCTGCCGACCTTAATATCCATAGTCTCTCCGCTGCCCAGCTACAGCGGTGGCATCGGTCCTCGCCACCCTCCAAGGAGATGTCCTTCCTCTTCCCCAACACACCCGCCCTGAATCCAATACCACTCCCGATGTTGTCCTGGCCTTCCCCAACCTCCTTGGCCGCATCGCGGTGGACGTCTTTGATCCTATTGGCAGTGACCATCTCCCTGTCCTCCTTACCATATCTGACGGTCGTCGTCCCCGTCCCGACCCTCGCCTTGACCCACCCCCCAAGTATGTCCATGATTACTCCCATGCCGAGTGGAATGCCTACTGGGATACCCTTACTGCCCGAGTCGATAGCCACCCTCTCACCTACCACCAACCTGATGACATCGCCCATGCCGCGTCCTTTCTCCAACAGACCTTGTCTGAGGCCGTGGAGGCCCACATCCCTACCATCGCTATCCACCCGCACCGTCCCACTTTACCCCCACAGGCCGTCCTCCTCCTTCGAGAATCCCGTCGTCTTTACCATGCCTTCCTTCACACGTGTGACCGGGACACACTACGACGTCACCGGCAACTCCAGAGACACATCTGGAACTTGCTCGCGGCTAAGAAACGCCGGGACTGGCGACAGACATGCACCTGTCTTAATGTACCCTACCTCTTAACTCGTCCAAGTACTGGTCTGCCTTCCGCCGCCTTTACCGGATCTAACCCCCCCCCCCCCCCACCCATACTATCCTCTCCTGCATAATGACCGTCCCTTTCCTGACAACCTTAGTAAGGCCAACCATTTTGCCTCCTACCTCACGGATATCTTTACCGTCCCTGACGATCCCCAGTTCGATTATTCCCTCTTCCCCGATGTCCACGATCGAACTGACACCTCTGTCCCTCCACTCGCTCCTGGCTTCCAATACTTGGACAACATTACACACACCGAACTCAATACCCCTATCACTACTCAAGACATCCTAGCTATACTCCGCACCAAACGCAACAACGCTCCTGGTCACGACCGTGTTACTTACCGTCACCTCCGTGAAGTTCTCGCCTCCTTCCTCTCCACCCTGGCCAGACTGTACAATGTGGTCTTGTCCACCGGCTTCTACCCCGACCTGTGGAAAACCTCCCGGATCCTGATGTTCCTCAAACCTGATAAACCACCTTCCGCTGTCTCCTCCTACCGTCCTATAAGCCTTACCTCGGTCTTCAGCAAGGTCCTGGAATCCATTCTTACCCGCCGCATCCACCAGCACCTCCACCAGCACCGCTTCCTTCTCTCCACCCATTGTGGGTTTTGGCCATCCTTCTCTGCCGATGACCTTCTCTTTCACCTCACTCACCTCCTATCAGAATGATTCTGGTCTCCTCTTCAAGCTCCAAACCTTTGCCCTTCCCATAAACTGCGTCCGTCTGGTCGCCTCCTTCATCTCCCACCGTCTTTCCTATGTCACCATCCATAACAAGGATTGCTACACCTTCTACCCTTCCGCCGTTGTGCCCCAAGGCTCCGTCCTTTCCCCTCTTCTTTACCTTCTTTATACGGCGGAAATGCCTCCGCCTGCACCCCCCCTACACCTTCTCCAGTACGCCGATGACACCGCCTTCCTAGCCCTCGCCCCCAGCCTGCAACGCTCCCAGCACCTTCTCCAATCCCATTTTGACCGGCTCACCTCTTGGTGTAACCAGTGGTTGCTCAAGGTCAATCCTTCCAAGACCCAGGCAATCATCGTAGGCAAAACTACCCCTTCCTTCCGTCTCCTTGATTTCTATCTTACCATTTATGGCCGTCCTATTAACCTCACCCCCTTCCTCAAGTACCTTGGCGTCACCCTTGATCGTCACCTCTCCTGGACCACTCATCTCCGGACAATCCAAGCCAAGGCACGCTCCCGACTCCGCCTCCTCAAGCTCCTATCTGGCCGCACATGGGGTCTGGACCCGTCCACCGTCCTCCACACCTATAAATCCCTCATCCGTCCTATCCTTTGTTATGCCCATCCCGCCTGGATCTCCGCCCCTCCTACCTTTTACCAATCCCTTCTAATACTTGAACGCCATGCGATCCGCCTCGCCTACCGCATCCGCCTCCCTACCCCCACGCGGATCCTCTATGACCTCATCCCCTTCCCACACCTCCTCCTTTTCCTCGAACGGATACGGATCCTCTACACCTCCCGCAACCTTGATCCTCCCCACCCGCTTGTCTCTCCCATCTCTCCCACCCCAACCTGCTGCCGCGCCTGTACTCCTGTATCCCACCTGCTCTCCATCTTTACACTCTCCACACCCTCTTCCAAGGTGGCTTCGCCCAACTCACCCTCCCAGATGATGCCCTCCTCCCCTCCATCTACCCCTCCTACCAACTTTGAGCCTTGCCTTCCCTCTCCTCTCCTTATCCTGTGGGCACCCTCTCTCCCTTCTCTCCCTCCCTCCTTCCCTCCCCTCCCCCTCTCCCTGGGCTTCCACACACCACCCCTCCCTCTCCCATCCCCTCCCCATTGGCATCAAACCCTCCCCCATTCCTTCCTACCCTCGCTCCTTCCCTCTGGCAGGTCCCCGGCCTTACTCGTGTGACAAGTGCATCACCAACCGCCGGAGATTGTCGCCGCAGTGATTATGTGTTTTGTCGTCCTGTTAGTGGATCTGTGTCTCTTGTTCCGTGCTCCATCGTTCACGTGTGCTACTTTGTATCTCTCCGTTATGTGCTGTGTGACTTGCTTTTAACTTGACTGCTCCACAGTGAACGGCTTCTGTTATTTTACTCTGTTTGTCTACTGTTTTTTAACCTCCATGTCCCTTTGTATCTCCTACTGCTTGTACTATGTTCTTGTCTGTGGCCGAAGAGCGGCTTAGTTACGCCACTTCTGGCCTACCTATGTATAGGTATGAAATAACAATAAAGAAAAAAAAAGTACAGCATAAGGTGGGACGAGGCACTCTGAATTAAATTTTATAGATGTATTTCTCTCATATCTCAGAGCCTCTCACGAACGTCGTAGTCGTCGTCGTCGTCCCCGTCGCCGTCGCCGCCGCCGCTTCTGCAGAAGTAGCAAATGCCCATAGTAGCAAATGCGGCGAGGGACGCCCTGCCTTCGATTCCGAATGCACATAGTGTGTGGTCTTGTTTCCCAGTCTATATTTGGTCGGTCTCGTAAGAGGTTGAATGTAACGAATGGGGGGGGGGGGGGGGGAAAGAGCAAGGGGCAGCGGCAGTGTTGAACGAAAACACAATTCCTCAGGGGTGTGAGCGTTTCGAGATGAGTCGTATACAAGTTATAGTTGGTCGTCAGTGACCGTGTGGCCTAATGGATCAGGCGTCGGACTTCGGATCTGAAGATCCAACCCAAACGAGTACTGTGTGATATGCTACCCGTTAGGTATTCACCGAGGCAGCCGGCTATCTCAGTCGGTATAGCGTGAGACTCTTAATCGCAGGGTTGTAGGTTCGAGCCCCACACTGGGCGGAACGGAATTTTGTTTCGCTGCAGATGTAAATTACCGTTTTTCTGGTTAACGTGATGTAATGGAAATAGCAACATTAAACTTTGCCTACGTCTCTGTCAGTCGCAAGGAAATTGTATTTGAAGGTGAAGGTGATTTTGTAGACATGTGTGAAAGACATGTTCTGAAATGCAAGTGTTGTTGTTCGGAGAGCACATCGGTTACGTGTCAGATGTGTAGCCAAGCAGTAATGGGTCGCCATAGCTGCAAATATTAGCCGGTAATATGAAGTGTTGTCAGCTGATGTCTGATGATGCAGACGACCGTAAGGCCGAAGTACGCAAGAGTACCGCTATGCCGCGCTTCTTTAGCTCAGTGGTAGAGCACTGGTCTAGTAAACCAGGGGTCATAAGTTCCATCCTCAGAGGAGGAAGACGAATTTTGGAAATCAGTTTCGCGTCGTGGCCGTATAGCAAACTGTATCTGTGATGACGAACAATTAGCGACAGGCTTTTTTGGGAGCCGTGGGCCCGAACACATCGCGCGCTCTCTCCGACTTATCGTGTGGTGTTTACGTGTGCTTCGCGGTTGGCGGCGGTTCGGCGCGGTGCCTGTTTCTTCGCTGCTGTAGTCAGCTGAACTGTAAGTTACGATGGATTCTGAAGAACGCGAAAATAATATTCAATGTGAATTTGACAGAAACTTAACCCGACCCTTTGCTTTCGAAATTCATTCGTGGCTGAAAACTGACTTGAAATTTTCTGAAAGTGATGTGCTAGGCTTGCAATTAGACGCGTTCCTGAACTCTTTCTTCGTCAAACTGAAAAGTCCGGAACTGTGTGATGCCCTCGTCAGTGAAAACGGTGGTGTACGAAAATTTAAACACTCTGATGGGTCAATTAGCAATGTTACTTTGTCGAATGCGGGTTTTGGTATCAGAAATGTGAGAGTATTTAATCTTCCGTTCGAAACTAGAAATGAGACAATAGCTCGTAGCCTTACGCCTTATGGTACAGTTTTGTCTGTTACGAAAGAAAAGTGGTCATCCGCTTATATATATCAAGTGGAAAACGGTATCAGTAGTGTTAAAATGATTGTGAGGAAGCACGTCCCTTCGTTTTTGGTTATGGCCGGCCACCGGGCTTTTATTTCGTATAGTGGTCAGCCGCAAACCTGCTCCTATTGTAATGCCACAGACCATTTTAGGCAAAATTGTCCTTGGCGTCGGCGCCCTGTGGAGCTGCCGCCCCGTGGCCAAGATGACGACGCGTCATACGCGGCCGTGTTGTTAGATGTTCCCCGTTCATTGGCACGTTCCGTGGAAATGGCAACGCCTTTAATTGCTGCGGTCGCGGTGGATACTGATCCCATTGCAACCGGTATTGATTCTGTTCAAGCCATGTCCGTCCCTTCGCAGTCAGTTCCTGTAGCTAGTGTAGTACTTCAGCCTCTGGCTGTGCCTGAAGTTCCGGAACGGACCGGATCAGAACCCGTTCAGGTGGTTACTCCCCCTGTTGTGGTTTTGGATTCGTCCCCATCAAATGCCGTACTTCAAGGTGTTCCGGACGGGGCTACTGCCACACAGGAACCAAAGCCACGGCGAGAAAGTGTTTCGGAGAGGCGTGGTAATACCGAACGCTTCCGCAGTGCCAGTAGTTCACGGATTTTAGAAAAGCGATCCCTTTCTCGCGGAGAACGAAGCCCGTCTCCGGAATGGAAGCAGGTTCCGCGTCCAAAGTCGAAACAAAAGCCAAAATCTGTGCAAAGGTCGGCGCACAAGCCCTTGCCCCGCCCCGTAGTCGAATCTCGGCCGTCGGTTGCGGCAGGACGTCGTCCACAGCGTCCTGTGGCGAGCAGTCAGCCAGCGCCTACGACAAGTGTGTCGGAAGACAGGCGGGAAGAGGTTGTCCGGCAGTTAAAAGAAATGTTGCACCACTCTGATGCAACGTTAGCGATGGACACTACGACGTCTCAGGCAAAGAACCCGGCACAACTTTCGTTTAAGCGTAAGGCGGAGGACACCCCCCAGCGGCGCACGCGCCCCTCTTCGCAGGATTCGGCGTCTGCACCTCCCACACAAGAACCGCCTACTTCGGCTGCACCGTCTGCACGTTCTGACTGGGCAGACGATATGGAGGAGGAGGGTGGGTCCACTCCCGCAGTCTAATTTGTTTAAATTTGTGTAGTTTTTTTTCCCTGTAGTCTATGGTAGCACGCTCACCATCTGTCGTTGCTACTATAAATCTTAATAAATTGGAGTCATATGTAAAGTTTGCAAGTTTTGTGGGTTTTTTAAATAACGTTGCTGCTGACGTAGTGTTTTTGCAGGAGGTTGTGACAGACCTAATTCACTCGATTCCGGGATATCAAGTCCTCTTGAACTTGGATGTCGAGTGTAATTGTGGTACTGCCATTTTAATTCGGGTTGGTCATGATTTTAGTAATGTTGCTACAATTCCGAATGGTCGTGGTATAGCTTCCACGATTAACAACGTACGATATATTAACGTGTACGCCCGTTCTGGAGCCGACGGACAGCCGCTTCGCCGCGTTTTTTATAGTAGTGATGTTTGTCACCTTTTACAGGGCCCCCACCTGCCTGTAGTCATGAGCGGCGATTTTAGTTGTGTGCTGGACGATAGAGATCAGGAGCCGCGGCCGTATAAGTGCCTTGAATTGCAGACGCTCGTTACGGAGATGAATTTAATTGACTCTTGGTGTTGTTTACACCCACGGGACGTGGGATTTACTTTCTTTTACCCCACGGGTAGGAGTCGGCTTGACAGAATTTATGTTTCTCGGGAGAAACAGCACTGTCTCACGGAGTCCTGTGTTCACCCCGTGATTTTTTCCGATCATTGCGCGTATGTCTGCAGATTTCATTCTCTGTTGGCGATTAAACCCCGCGCAAGTCGGTTATGGAAGTTTAATGTGAGACATATTTCACACCCACAGTTTGCGCCGGTTATCGTGCGTGTGTGGCAGAGGGTGCTGAAATATCGCGGCCTATATGCCTCCACTTTGTCTTGGTGGGTAGAATCTGTTAAGCCGGCTTTACGCAAGACCATCCTGGAGTTTAGTCAGAATGTTGCTCATTAGGAGCGATGTACATTGCAATTTTATGAGAGCTGTTTAAATGATGCCATCCACTGGCACACAGATAATCCCGCTCTTCGGATGGCGACAATTCGGCAAATAAAACACCGTCTTCTTAACTTGAAAAGGGACTCATTGCGCGGATCTGTCGTACGGAGTCGGGCCCCCAGGAAGCTTGTCGATGAAGCACCCTCCGTCTTTCACCAGCTGCGCGAACGCCGGCGCGCTACGCGACGTTACGTCACGGAGCTGGAATCAGCTGACGGTGCGCGTCTTTACAGCCAGGCGGCAATTCTTGCCGAGACCCGCCGTCACTTTGTCGAAATTTTCAGTGAGAAACGCACGGATGCTGCTGCCATTTCCGAGCTTCTCCATGACGTTCCATACGTCTTATCAGTAAGGGACCGCCGTCACCTCACTGAAGAATTTACCGTAGAGGAAGTGCGTGATGTCTTAAAACTATGTTCCCCTAATAAATCCCCGGGTGCAGATGGCTTGCCACCGGAATTTTATCTACACTTTTGGCACTTCTTTGGCTCGGCCCTGACTGATGTTTTTAATGAAATTTTAAATGGCGTGGACGTCCCTGCGTCCTTCCTGGAGGGTATTGTGGTATTGGCTCCAAAGGTTACAGTCACAAGGAAACTGTGCAATCTTCGACCGATCACCCTTCTTAATGGCGCTTATAAACTCTTTACCAAATGTGTCTCCTTTCGCTTGAAATTAGTCATGAAAAAACTGATTAGTCCCTTTCAATACTGTGCAGTGCCGAAACGCACTATCTATGGTGCTGTCTCGACGTACCGAGATGCCATTGCCTATGCTTCGACGAATAGAATTCCTTTTGGCATTTTATCCATCGATTTCGCAATGGCATTTGACAGAGTTAGCCACCTATATCTCCGGCGAGTGCTACAGAAATTTGGTTTCGGTGTAAAGTTTATCACTATGATTTTTAACCTTTTCAATAATTCCACCTCACGGATTAGCATCAATGGATTTTTGTCGGAACCTGTGCCACTCCGCTGTTCTGTTAAACAAGGGTGCCCTCTGTCAATGGCACTTTACGCAATTTCCATAGATCCTTTGTTGCGTAATTTGCACAGTTCTTGCAGGGGAATACGGATTGGGGATGAGAAGCACGTTTGTCGCGCTTACGCCGATGACCTTGGCCTCTTGGATCCTCGGCCACAGACTTCGACACAATACGCGTAGTTCTCACCCAGTATGAACGTGCATCCGGTGCGAGCATCAATACCCGAAAGACGGTTTTTCTGCCCGTTTATGCGGCGACGCGGGGCTTCAAACGCCCGTGGTTTACAGTGAAACGGGAACACAAAATTTTGGGTGTTCGTTTTCAACCCAATCTGCTATAGACTGCGTCTTACAACTGGCGCATTGTCTTAAATGGCATACGAGCTATGGCTAGCCTGTGCGCGACTCGCACCCTCGCATTAACACAGCGGGTGCTTTTAATAAATATTTTCTTGCTCAGCAAAGCTTGGTACCTCGCACAGTTATTTCAGGTACCCAAGAATTTGGGCAGAGCCATAACTCAGGCAGTCTAGTGGCTGTTGTGGCGGGGACATATTTTCAAGGTGGCTTACGACACATGTACTTTGCCGCGCGAACAGGGAGGACTCGGCCTTATTCATTTCGCAACGAAAGCCGCGGCGTTGCTCGTTCATCGGACGAGCGTCACCATTGAACAGGATCCGTTTGGCCCAACGGCTGTCTTGTTCGATATTCATCGTCCTCTGTCTGACGTGGCCCCTCTCGACCCGACTACAATACCGTTTCAGCTGCGGTATGTTCGAGAATACATTCAGAAAAGTTATCTCGCCGCCGACGTACTTGACCATCGAACGCGGACTGTGAAAGGTGTCTACCAGGGACTAAGAGGACGGCCAGTCGGCAATAAGATGGAGGCGCGCTACCCGCGGTCTGCGTGGAGGACGGCGTGGGCTCACGTTCACGCTCCTTACCTGTCAGCGGAAGTCAGCAGCTTTTGGTACCAAGTGGTTAACAGAATTATCCCCACCAACGAAAAGCTGCGCCGCATCCATTTATCTCCGTCGAGCTTGTGTGAAGACTGTCGACAAGACGACACGTTAGAACATCGTTTCGTGTGCCTGCGGTCATTGTCGATCTGGAACCTTGCCGCCAGGATGCTCGCACTTATTAACCGGACCAGAGCTGCCAGTTTTTCTGCGGACACGGATTTGATCCCAGACTTTAATCCGTATCCGCCTACGAAGCGTGCCGCTACCGTATGGATCGTGGCTCACACTGTGTTCGCCATCCTGCGTTTAAGACTTACGGGTGACTATGCCTTTTTGGTTTATTTGGCTACGCAACATGACCTTACTAAAACCAGGAACGATTATCTTAAACTCTTTGCCAATTTCCTGCAAATTGCACTCGCATTTGCCCACGACAGACTGCTATAATACGGACTTCATTGCTGCAATCTTTATTTCCCTCAGTGCTCTGAACTGTTTTTGACTACGAAATCATGGTCCTTGCAAATAGAATGCTACAGGAAGAGTGCCTATTGTACAAGAACTGCCATGTGGAAATTACGACGAATGTTCCCAATGTATTATCCTGTGTTCGTGTGTGTTTTGTGTTCGCTGTCGTTTAGTGTTTTTTTTATGTTTTCTCTTTCTCTTTTTTTTCCAACGTCTGATTCCTGCGTCATCGGCGTCCCATCACGAATGCGTTGCGCACGACGCTGCCACGGAGTTATTTGGGTTTCAATAAAGGAGGACTTTTACTTAATTTTAATTTATTTTTAACACGTCGGGGAGAATTGTGTTTTCCTTTTCCTTAGACGACAGACAGTTTGTAAAGGTCGGGAGTGTACTTATTCCTTTGATAATATGCGTCGATACTTTACCATTAAATATATTTACTGGCCGCCACGAAGCTTTGGAACATAATATCATGGAACGCGTGAAGGGTGTACCGCCCCTATGGCTGAGAGGACTACTCAGGCATTATTTGCTTTTTATTCCCTTTTTTTCAACCTAAATTCTTTATTTTATCGATTTTCGGTGCAATGCGCCTGATACGCTGTCATACTTTTATTTTCTAATTTTTAATTTATGAAGTGTAGGCGCAAAGCGACTGATTCGCTGTCGTCATAAGCATGAGCTTCCACTTCAAGAGGACTTTATTTTTCTTCGATGCTTCGATTGCGGTCAATGAACACAAGAAATTTTCCACTTAGGAATTCAGTGTCTCCGCTTTCATCACTTCAACTGGAACGTGCACGTCTTACACAGGACGTCGACGGCCACGGAACATGTACCGAGAAGTTTCCTCTTTTCAGACTACATGAAGAGTTAACAAATTCGTCTTCTAAGTTTGGAAGAAGCAGCGTATTTTTATTTATAGCTAAAGAAGCTCGCCGAAGAAGGCGTAATTGGAGAGCGCAAGGACGGGCTATAAGGGGAGTTGGGAGGCGCAAAAAAAAAAAAAAAGAAAAAAAACTGGGCGGAACGGAATTTTGTTCCGCTGCAGATGTAAATTACCGTTTTTCTGGTTCACGTAATGGAAATAGCAACATTAAACTTTGCCTATGTCTCTGTCAGTCGCAAGGAAACTATTTCAAGGTGAAGGTGATTTTGTAGACATGTGTGAAAAACATGTTCTGAAATGCAAGTGTTGTTGTTTGGAGAGCACATCGGTTACGAGTCAGATGTGTAGCCAAGCAGTAATGGGTCGCCATAGCTGCAAATATTAGCCGGTAATAAGAAGTGTTATCAGCTTAAGTCTGATGATGCAGACGACCGTAAGGCCGAAGTACGCAAGAGTACCGCTAGGCCGTGCCTCTTTAGCTCAGTGGTAGAGCGCTGGTCTAGTAAACGAGGGGTTATAAGTTCCTTCCTCAGAGGAGGAAGACGAATTTTGGAAATCAGTTTCGCGTCGTGGCCGTATAGCAAGCAGTATCTGTGATGACGAACAATTAGTGACCGGCGTATTATTAAGAATTACTCTCAGATGTGATTAAGGCGAATGGCGCAGATAAAGCATTTGCCAAAGCGGTACACCATAAGGTGGGACGAGGCAGTCTCAATTACATTTTATAGATGTATTTCTCACATATCTCAGAGCCTCTTGCGGTCGTCGTCGTCGTCGTCGTCGTCGTCGTCGTCGTCGTAGTCGTCGTCGTCGCCGCCGCTTCTGCAGAAGTAGCAAATGGCCATCGTAGCAAATGTGGCGAGGGGTGCCCTGCCTTCGATTCCGAATGCACAAAGTGTGTGGTCTTGTTTCCCAGTCTATATTTGGTCGGTCACATAGAAGGTTGAATGTAACGAATGGGTGGAAAGAGCATGGGGCAGCGGCTGTGTAGAACGAAAACACAATTCCTCAGGGGTGTGAGCGTATCGAGATGAGTCCTATACATGTTATAATTGGTCGTCAGTGACCGTGTGGCCTAATGGATCAGGCGTCAGACTTCGGATCTGAAGATTACAGGTTCGAATGCTGTCACGCTCGTGTTTTTCCAGTTCTGAAAGGGAAACATACCGTTTGATGTAGCAATTGAGCAGTACGAAACCGTCTGAATGTTGCTGTTGACCATTTTTTGCTTGGAGTTGCTCTTCAGCTTGAAACACACACAACAAGACCGGTGTTAACGAGCGAAATGGTCGGCAGAGTGCCGTCACCGCGAGTTTTGACTGGCACTTGCACATCTAAAACAACGTCGGAAATCAACTCGTTCGGCTTTTGAGTCACATCAAGTATGTGTGTTAATTTTGACGCCACTAGCTCTGCATGTTGTCATGCAATTCCTTTACCACTCAGATATGATTATGAAATTAAAGTGAAGTACGTGACGAGTGTGACGTTAGGAAAACGTTAGGCAGCATGGAGAGATTCTGTATGGGACCACCCAACCCAAACGAGTACTGTGTGACGTGCTACCCGGCAGGTATTAACCGAGGCAGCCGGCTAGCCCAGTCTGTGGAGCGTGAGACTCTTAATCACCGGGTTGTGGGTTCGAGCCCCACGCTGGGCGGCACGGAATTTTGTTCCGCTGCAGATGTAAATAACCGTTTTTCTGGTTAACGTGATGTAATGGAAATAGCAACATTAAACTATGCCTACGTCTCTGTCAGTCGCAAGGAAACTGTATTTGAAGGTGAAGGTGATTTTGTAGACATGTATGAAAGACATGTTCTGAAATGCAAGTGTTGTTATTTGGAGAGCCCATCGGTTACGTGTCAGATGTGTAGCCAAGCAGTAATGGGTCGCCATAGCTGCAAATATTAGACGGTAATATGAAGTGTTGTCAGCTGAAGTCTGATGATGCAGACGACAGTGAGGCCGAAGTACGCTAGTGTACCACTAGGCCGCGCCTCTTTAGCTCAGTGGCAGTTCCGCTTGAGACGCGACAGCGATCGGACGTGCTGTGTATTCGATTCGCCGTTACCCTCGGGTTGTGAATATTTACCTTCTGTGTGTGACGTTTCTTTGTCTTCTGTTTTTCGTTGTTTCTTTGCCTTAGTGTTGGTTTTGTGTCTTGCGTTGTATTGCGGCTTTTGCCGCATTAATTAAGTGTTATGGCTTCCCGGTTGTTTCCGCGGAAGTGTACTCTCAGTTTAACAAGTCTACCAGGAATGTCCAACCGACATCGTTGGAAATTCACGAATGGATTGGCATTACATCGGACCAGGTACATATTGCGTATTTTGATACAGAATTATACTGCTTTTTTGTGAAATTGTTGAACCCGGTTTTGCTGGATAAGATATTACTTAAACATGGTGAGGAAGTGTCGTTCCGTCATAGGGATGGTTCTGTTAGCAGTGTTACTGTCTCAAATGCTGAAATTACGTATACCACAGTTCGGGTGTATAATTTACCCCCTGAAGTTGACAACAGCTATCTTAAGGAAGCTTTGCTTGGTTATGGTACTGTTCGGTCAATTCGAAATGAACGTTGGTCTGCACAACATAAGCTGCAATGTTATAATGGTGTCAGATCAGTTGAAATGCATATTAAGTCTAATATACCGTCCCATCTGGTTGTATGTGGTTATCGTGTACATCTTACTTATGAGGGGCAGCTTGGTACATGTTTCCTATTTAATGAACATGGTCATGTTCGAGCTAATTGCCCTAAGCGGGTATTTGTGCTTAAAAATGGCCTAGCACAGCGCCGCAAATTAACGGTTGCCGATCTTGTGCCAGCAGCTTCCTCCACTGTTTCCTACCTGCCTCCTGCAGTAGCTTCTTCACAACAGGTGTCACCCTCCCCTGATGCAGGTTTTCCTCCGCTACCCACTCGCCCAGACGTATCGGCTGCTCCTATACCGATTCCGTCTGTTTCCAACAACAAACGCCGTCGTGCTAGTGATACCGGTAGCACTGATGACGAAGCTGCTGTTACGCAGCCGGTTTGCGAATCTGATGAGAGAATTCCAGAATCTCCCATGCCTGTTTCGGATTCTGTTCCCGCTGTGTCTACTGCTTTGCCTGATGACGTCAAACTTGCTGCCAGGCCGTCGGTGCAAGAGCCACAACATTCGGTCGAGGTGTTGTTGACATCCCCACCGCCACAGGCATCACAACATGTTGACGACACTTCGGTGGAGACGGCTGTTTGTCGGAAAACCGCTCCTAGACCTGAGCGCTCCGCATCAGCAGACTCCAAACCTATCTTACCACCTCCTACACATTCTGAAACCGGTGCCGATGTTCCTGATGCAGTTTTCCCCATGATGGCTCCTCCTTCTGACTGCTCTCGCCCTGCTAATCCTTCGGACGCTTTGGTTGACGTGCCTGATCTCGAACCCCCCACTCCGCCTGCTCTTGAATCTGGTGTGCATCAGATACGTCGTCGGGTGAAAGTGCCCCCCAATCTCCACGCGGTGCGGAAGAAACATAAGCATGCGAAGGACGACTCTGATTCCGTTGATTCTGGACAATCACCCTCTGCCATGTCTGATGTTGATGATATGGATGTAGTTGCTTCTAGTGTGGTGTAATTTGAGTTTTCTTCCCATTTTTTGGTTGATGTTGCTGGCGTACATGTTTATATCCTTAAATATAAATGGCATTCAATCTGCTCTGAAGTTAGCGTCTCTGCAGCAGTTTATTTATGACTCTGCAGCTGATATTGTTTTCCTGCAGGAAGTCTCCGTTGCACACCTGTTTGTTCCTGGTTTTCGCACTATTATAAATTTTGCACCTGAGTTTTCTGCAGGTACTGCTTTCCTAATTTGTGACGGTATCCCCGTTACCGAAATTGAGCTTTTAGACTCGGGACAGGACATTGGTTGTCGGTTATTTGACACGACCTTGGTTAACATTTACGCCCCCTCTGGTTCTAGCAAGCGGCAGGAAAGGTCTCGTTTTTATAAAGAGTATCTGATTTACCTTTTACGAAAAAATCCTGCGACCTTGATATTGGGGGGCGATTTTAATTGTGTGTTACAAGCTAAAGACCAATCCCCTCATTTTAATTATTGTTTCGAGCTACATTCTCTTGTACGTCAATTACGACTACGCGATGCGTGGGAGGTTAAACACCCCACTTTTGTTAAATTTACATTTTTTACTGCCACCTCAAGTAGTCGACTTGATCGATTGTATATTTCTGATCCCCTTAATGTTTCTGTTTTAGATGTAGATGTTATTCCAGCCAGTTTTACGGATCATTGTGCCCTTGCTGTTATAATTAATTTGGAGCGTCAACCTCTTAAACTTTATAGGCCGCTGTGGAAATTAAATGTCTCCTTGCTCGATGACCCTGACATCGAACCTCTAATACAGACGGCGTGGGACATTTGTTTACGTTCTCTGCGATACTATCCGTCTAAGCTTCACTGGTGGATCCACTGTGTGAAGCCAAAATTACGTCGCACTTTAATGTCCTACAGTTATAATAGAGCGCGAGTTCTGAAACTGACTTTTGAATATTACTATTCGGTGCTTCGCGAACTTTATGATAATTCTACAATGACATGTGCCCACCTTTCTGAGATTCGGAAAATTAAGGCCAAGCTTCTTAGTATTAAGCGGCTTCAGATGGAAGGATTGAAGATTAAATCTAAACCACCGTCCACGTTAGCACATGAAATGACTTCTATGTACCATCTGTTTCGTCACCACAAGAACCGTCGACGTGTATTGATTGACGGCCTTATGGCAGCTGATGGTCGCCGGCTTACCTTACAGAATCAAATAACCCATGAACTTACCTGCTACTATGAGACGTTATATACTGCGGCTGATTCTGATCCGATTGATGTTGACGAGATTTTAACTGCTATCCCATCAGTTTTAACAGAGGACCATAATGCGAAATTTTTAGCTCCTTTTACTGCAGACGAAATTTCAGCTTTCATTGCTTGGTCAGCATCTCACAAATCTCCTCGTCCTGATGGCCTACCTAAGGAGTTTTTTGTTCGCTTTTGGCCTATTATAGGGCCTGCTTTTACGGATATTGTGAATGAAATCTTGAATGGTGGCACAATTCCAGCCGATTTCAAGAGAGGTACGGTTGTCCTGATACCTAAATCTGCTGGTTTGAAGACAGCTAGTGACTTTCGTCCTTTAACCCTTTTAAATTTTGACTATAAGACGGCCGCTAGGGCTGTTAATGCACCTCTTGCTTACACCTGTGATACCTCCTTGTCAAAGCTGCTTTCCAGGGCGCTCCATATTGACGTCTCTGGCGGGGTATCGTGATGTCGTGTCGATTGTCGCTGTCACCAATATTTCCTGTGCGCTTTTATTTGTTGATTTTAGTAAGGCCTTTGATCGTGTGTCCCATTCGTTTTTAGAGCTTCTGCTGCACCGGCTCGGTTTTAATGAACAGGCGCTGCTGGTACTTAAGAATATGACGACTGGCATTTCTGCTAAGATTGACATTAATGGGCAGCTAACAAAGGTCATTGATATTCAACATGGCTTCCCGCAAGGTAGTCCTTTATCCATGACCCTTTATGCTCTCTCCCTTCAACCACTCCTCACACGTCTCAACTCGACACTTCGTGGTCTTACGATCTCTGGGGTTACCCAGACGGCAACAGCTTATGCTGATAATTTGGTTGTTTTGCTTCGTTCCACCGCAGAAGTGCCGCAGTTGAAAATGGAACTCGATAAATTTTCTGCTGCCTCAGGTTCTCGTATCAATCCCCGTAAAAGCAAGCTCCTTAATTTGCGGGGCTTTGAACGTGTGGTTGTTCCGTGGGTTACAGCTGTTGAACACCATACACATTTAGGTATCTATCTTGAACGTTGTCCTATTCGGATGGCTGCAAAAAATTGGCAAGTGGCCATTTCCAAGCTGCAAGGTGTTTTATTAGAACACTCATGGCGTTCGATACCGCTACTGCAAAAAAAGCGTGTATTAGACACTTATGTTTTATGTAAAGTATATTACGTTGCTCAGCTTTTTCCGCTTCCCCGAATGCAGGGTGCAAAAATGGTCCAGCTTACTAACAGATATATTTGGCGGGGGCATATTTTTAAATTACGTTGTGATGTTCTTACGAAGCCGCGTCTTGAGGGCGGCTTGTCGTTCACCGATGTCCGTGTCAAGGCTGCTGCCCTTTATGTTAAGCGAACCCTCCATCTTTTATTATCTGAGTCCCCGACTGTTACTTCGCGATTATTCCATGTCGTTCGTCCTGCGAGCTTGTCACCGCCTATTAACGTTGGGCCTCTAAATGCGAAGCTACGGCATGTTCGAGACTTCTACATTGAGATTAGTTACCTAGATCTCCACTTACAACGTCGTCCTGTTATTACTACGCTAGCCCTGCTTGACAAATGGCACCGGTCTTCTTCTTCCAACCCGATTGTTTTGCATTATCCCAGTTTTAATTGGCGTAAAATATGGACGAATATTAGCTTACCCGTTCATTCAGCAACTGTTGCCTCCCTATGGTATAAGGTAGTTAATCAGCTGATTCCTACGAACGAACGCCTTCATCGTATAGGTTTATGTGTCTCTCCGCTTTGTCAAACGTGTGGTTGTGTTGATACACTCCAACACACTCCAACACCGATTTACCTGCGCTGACCGTCATTGCATGTGGCACTGGCTGCGCCGACAATTGGCTTTACTCACCAGGAGCTCCTAATCGGCATTTAAGACTGATATTCTCTGCTGGCCGGACACGGTTTTTTATCCCCGGACCAAGAACAACACCGTTATGTGGGTTCTTGGCCGTTACATTTTTGCAGTGGTTGATGATCATGGTATTACCGATTTTATTTCGTTTACTGGTTACATTCTTCATGAGTACTGGACGCAAAAGTCTTTCCCACACCTTAAGAGGGACTTTGCGAATATGCTTACTATTGTTTTCGAAAAGCAGGGAGTTGGTTAAGTTTCAATTTCTATTGATCGCTCCTGCGACTGAATCATTAATGGCACCGGTATAGGGGCATACTGAGCTAACTTCATGACAGGGAAGACATTCTCGCTAGTTCTTAGGTACAATCTTGGCAGGAAGGCAAAATAACTGTTTGGATAGACAACGCTTCATAAGTCCCGTGTTCACATATAGGTATCATAAGACTCCGAACCAAAGACAATTGCAACGTATTGGTGACACTGTGCTTCGGTGCAGGGAGGAGGAGACGTCATGGCCAGGCCTCGGGATACGACCCTTGCCCAACGCGCCTCCACCTACCTGCCCTGGGTCATTACAAAGGAAAAACGAAAAGACAGTGTTAAAAAAATATGAATAAAGAAAAACCTAAAAAGGACATAATAAACATAAACGAAAAAAAAAGCGGTCTAAGGCAAGCAAAAAAAGAAATGTGAAAAAAAAGTGGTTAAGGCGTAAAAAAAAAAAAAAAGTGGTAGAGAACTGGTCTACGAAACCAGAGGTCGTAAGTTCCATCCTCAGAGGAGGAAGACGAATTTGGGAAATCAGTTTCGCGTCGTGGCCATATAGCAAACAGTATCTGTGATGACGAACAGTTAGCGACAGGCGTTTTATTAAGAATTACTCTCAGATGTGATTGAGGCGAATGGCGCAGATAAAGCATTTGCCAAAGCGGTACAGCATAAGGTGGGCCGAGGCAGTCTGAATTACATTTTATAGATGCATTTCTCACATGTCTCAGAGCCTCTCGCGGTCGTCGTCGTCGTCGTCGTCGATGCCGCCTCTTCTGCAGAAGTAGCAAATGGCCATCGTAGCAAATGCGGCGAGGGACGCCCTGCCTTCGATTCCGAATGCACAAAGTGTGTGGTCTTGTTTCCCAGTCTATATTTGGTCGGTCACGTAAAAGGTTGAATGTAACGAATGGGTGGAAAGAGCATGGGGCAGCGGCTGTGTAGAACGAAAACACTATTCCTCAGGGGTGTGAGCGTTTCGAGATGAGTCCTATACAAGTTATAGTTGGTCGTCAGTGACCGTGTGGCCTAATGGATCAGGCGTCGGACATCGGATCTGAAGTTTACATTTTCGAATGCTGTCACGCTCGTGTTTTTCCAGTTCTGAAAAAGAAACATACCGTTTTAATGTAGCAATTGAACAGTACGAAACCGTCTGAATGTTGCTGTTGACCATTTTTTGCTTGGAGTTGCTCTTGAGCTTGAAACACACAGAACAAGACCGGTGTTAACCTGCGAAATGGTCGGCAGGGTGCCGTCACCACGAGTTTTGACTGGCACTTGCACATCTAAAACAACGTCGGAAAGCAACTCGTTCGGCTTTTGAGTCACATCAAGTATGTGTGTTAATTTTGACGCCACTAGCTCTGCATGTTGTCATGCAATTCCTTTACCTCTCAGAAATGATTATGAAATAAAAGTGAAGTACGTGACGAGTGTGACGTTAGGAAAACATTAGGCGGTTCCGCTTCAGACGCCGTGCAGTGTGAACGTGCCTAGTCTTCCGCTCCGCCGTAGCGTTACGTATAGTGGGATATCGTTTGTTTTCGTGTAGTGTTGTACCTTCTGTAAGTTTTTCTCCGTCGTTGTTTCGTTCCTTGTGTTACTTTCTGTGTGTATTTCAGTGTTTTTGTTTAGCGGTTTAGACCGCGTACTTTTTTGAAAATGTCGTCTCAGGTTATTCCTCGTCAGGCTACAGTTAGTTTTGCTTTCGACAAGTCCACCCGCCATGTGCAACCTTGTTCCCTTGAGATTCATGATTGGTTAGCAGA
Organism: Schistocerca gregaria; assembly: GCF_023897955.1. Lineage (NCBI taxonomy): Eukaryota > Metazoa > Arthropoda > Insecta > Orthoptera > Acrididae > Schistocerca > Schistocerca gregaria. The sequence goes on along the minus strand of NW_026061810.1, from coordinate 531,891 downwards.
TACATTTGGCATTAATTCGGATCAGGTGCACACTGCATATTTTGATACAGAACTTTATGTTTTCTTTGTTAAATTTATGGACCCCCTTCAGGTTGATAAAATTATTTCCAAATTTGGTCATCAGGTTCTCTTTCGACATCGGGATGATTCTGTCAGTACCGTACTGCTTTCAAATGCTTCCATTACGTACACCAGTGCTCGTGTTTACAACCTTCAGCCGGAGGTGGATAATGTGTATCTTAAGGAGGGTTTACTCAAGTATGGTGATGTTAAGAGTATTCGCCTTGAACGCTGGTCCAGCCAACATCGTCTGCAGTGTTACAGTGGTATTCGTTCCGTCGAAATGCACGTGAAGCAGAATATTCCCTCGCACCTGCAGATCGGTGGATATCGTGTCCATGTAACATATAGTGGTCAGGTTGGCACCTGTTTCTTGTGTAATGAGAGTGGCCACGTGCGTACCGACTGTCCGCGGAGGGTTTTGTGTTAAAAAATTCTCTCGAACAGCGTCGCAAGTTAACGGTCGCTGGCCTCGTTGCCGGTGGTTCTGCTCTTGGTGTCGAACAGTCCAGTGGTAGTAGCGCCCCGCCGCAGGTTTTGCACGCCCCTGACAATGAATTTCCTCCTTTGCGTGCCAAATCTGATGTTGTTCCGTCTGTTCCTCAGGTGGGTGTGCCGCTTTTGAATAATAAACGGCGTCGCGCACATGATGGAAATAGTACGGATGAGGATCTCCCCGAGATGCCCCAATCCGAGAGACCGACATCCTCCGAGCCACAGAGTAGTGTAGATGCTCCCTGTTCCCCTAAAGTAGCTGTTCCGGTAGCGGCTGCTGACGCCCCTCCGGCTTCCGACGCGGCTTCTCTCGAGTCGGCTCGTCGGTCGGGCCTGTTGGCACCGCCTTCCGAACCGTCTTCGTTGTCACAACAAGTTGAGCCGCAATAACTTCCTGCTTCGCTGCCCCATACCTCTGCCAGCGGAGCTGCTCCGCTTCCTTCCAACTTAGCAGCTTCGGAGCTTCCTGCTCACGTTTCGCCTCCGTGTAATCCATGTTTGCCGGAAGCTAGTATTGGTGTAGACCAGTCCGTTTCGTCGGATGTTTCCCCCGCGACCCCGGACCCTGACTGTGGACCGGCGCGGGTGGTGTCGGATACAGAACTTGACCCTCCTACGTCACCGGCGGCTCCCGCTTCCCTGCCCGTCAGCCGACGCAAGTTGCGCGTTCAGCCGAACGTCAATGCTGTTCGTAAAAAACCGAAACGTAAGGGATCCGCGAAAGGGGATAGCAGTCCCCTTCCCTCGGATGCCTCCGTCTCCCCTGCTATGGACTGTGATGTTGATGCGTCGGTGTAGGTGATTTCTTCTCTCGATTTTCTCTTCATGCTTCAAGCATACACCTTTCTTACCTTAAACGTTAACCGTATTGAGTCCCACGTTCGCATTGCCTCTTTGCGGCAGTTTCTCTACGACTCCTGTGCGGACGTAGTATTTTAGCAGGAAGTATTGTTTTCTGATCTCTCTCTACCTGGATTTCAAACTGTTTTTAATGTCGCACCGGAAAATTCAACAGGAACTGCTCTTTTCTTTCGAGAAGGTATTCCTGTTACTGACATTGAATTCCTTGACTCTGGCCGTGGCATTGGTTGTCGTCTTTTTGATATCTGCCTAGTTGTTTTGTATGCCCCCTCTGGTTCGGGTCGCACTGTGGCTCGATCGCGCTTTTATAAGGAAGAGCTTATTTATCTTTTGCGCAAGAGTCCTCGGAGTCTCCTGCTCGGAGGCGATTTTAATTGTGTTTTACGCCCTGAAGACCAGTCCCCAAATTTCAATTACTGCCGAGATTTACATGACTTGGTTCGTACGATGCACCTGCGTGATGTTTGGGAACACAAATATCCAACCCTGGTGAAATTTACGTATTTTACCGCGTCCTCGTGCAGTAGACTCGACAGATTCTACTTCTCTGATTTTTTATGTGATAACATTCTTTCTGTCGATGTTATTCCTACTAGTTTTTCTGACCATTGTGCTTTTACTGCAACTGTAAATCTTAGTCACCAACCAGCAAAACTTTATCGTTCCCAGTGGATGTTAAATGTTTCCCACCTTGCCGACAGGGCCATTGATGAAGTTGTAAGTGCCGTGTGGGAGCGACGTCTTCGCTCTGTCCCGCGTTACCCCTCCTTACTCGTTTGGTGGACTGCGTTTGCCAAGCCCAAGATTCGTCAGTCTTTGATTTTTTACTGTGCCGCAAGGGCGCTTGATTTTAAGAACACGTATGAATTTTACTACACTGTCCTGCGTGAACTGTATGACGCGGCGGGTCCTTCTCCTCTGCGGATCCATGATGTTCGTCGTATTAAAGCAAAGCTCTTGACCCTCAAACGACGACAGTTGGATGGTCTGCGAGTAAAGTCGAAACCTCACTCTCTTGTTGAAGGTGAACTGACTTCTTTGTACCACCTGCTGCGGCATCAGACTCGACGTCGTCGCACCTTCATCTCTTTTCTTATGGTGGATGATGGACGGCAGCTTATTGCACAGGAGGATATGATGCGTGCTCTTCATCAGTATTACGCTAGTCTCTATTCTGCCGATGATTCTGGTGCGTCACTTTCTGATGATGTCCTTGAGGATCTTCCTGCGACGATCACGCCTGACGCGAACGGCGACTTTCTCCGGGAGTTCCAGGTAGATGATGTTTTCGATTTTATTGCTCGCTCTCCGTCCGGTAAATCGCCGGGTCCTGACGGCCTGCCTAAAGAATTTTATCTCCGTTTTTGGCCTCTTTTGGGTGGGACTTTTACGCAGATTTTAAATGAGATTGTCAGGGGGATGGATGTGCCAGCCGATTTTAAAGTAGGGAAAATTGTTTTAATTCCGAAGTCCACTGGTCATTTATCTGCTGCCAATCTTCGTCCGCTCACATTGCTGAATTTTGATTACAAGACAGCTGCTAGAGCGTTCAATAGTCGATTATCTTCTCTGCTGCGGTCTGTGATTGGGGCACATCAATGTTGTTCTCCTGGTAGATCTATTCTGACCCCAGTAGCCGAATATCGGGATGTTGTCTCGGTTGTGGCGGTTACAAACGTTCATTGTGCCTTTGCTTTCCTCGATTTTTACAAGGCCTTTGATCACGTCAGTCAAGTGTTTTTAAATCGTGTTTTAGATACAATAGGTTTTAACGCTTCATCACGTGGTGTTCTTCGTAATTTGTATAGGGGAATAACTGCTCGGGTGTCAGTCAATGGGCAGCTGACGCCGCCCATTGCTATCCGCCGAGGGGTACCTCAGGGTAGTCCGCTCTCTATGTCTCTATTCATATTGTCCCTGGAACCGCTGCTTCGGACTCTTGCTTTCAAGCTTCAGGGTATGACCCTCTCTGGTGGGAAGCTCACTGTTAAGGCGTACGCGGACGATGTCGTTGTTCTCCTCCGTCAACGTGATGATATCACATTGTTGAAAGGGGCAGTTCATGCATACTGTTGTGTCTCTGGAGCGCGTCTCAATCAGGGTAAATGTAAGTTCCTTGATATTCGAGGGTTTCGCGATGCTGATGTCCCTTGGGCCACTTTTGTCGATCGCCATACGTCATTGGGGATTAGCATTGATCGGTGTCCCATAAAAATGGCGGCTCTTAATTGGAAATCTGTCATCGAGAAGATACAGGGGGCTCTGATGGTCCATGAGCAGCGCTCTGCTACCATTTTGCAAAAAGTCAGAATTTTAGACACGTACGTGTTATATAAAGCCTATTATGTTGCTCAGCTGTTCCCACTTCCCATTATGGTGGCGAAAAGGTTGCGCCAATTGTCTAGCAGGTTTATATGGAAGGGTCATCCTTTCAAGTTGCGTTACGAGGTTATGACGAAACCGCGTATCTCCGGAGGCTTGGGCCTCACTGACATTACTCGTAAGGCATCTGCCTTGTACGTCCGCCGTACGACTCTCATTGTTACGCAAGAAGTGACTTCAATTACATCCAGACTTTTTACTGTTGTGCGTCCGAAGAGCCTTGCTCCACCTGTCGACGTCGGTCACCTCAATTTTAAGTTGAAACAGGTCCGGGAATTTTATATTGCGGTTAGTTACCTCGGTGACGTCTTCTTGCGACAACCGGTGCCAACGACCAAGAGCTTGATTGCCCGTTGTGAGGGGCTGGCTGGCCCCAATCCAATCGAACTGGCGTCTCCATCAGTGTCCTGGAGGAACATCTGGAAGAATGTTAGTCTGCCGATCCACTCAATGGCTGTGGCGTCCACGTGGTGTAGGGTAGTTAATGGTTTGGTCCCCACCAACGTACGACTGCACCGTATTGGTCTTTCTGACACGGACAACTGCACTCGGTGTGGTCTCCTGGACACACTTGAGCATCGATTCACCTGCAGTGGGCACCTTGCTAATTGGCTTTGGCTCAGGAAACAACTGGCTTTTGTCACTAGGACTGCCGAAACCGCTTATACCATTGACATCATCGTATGGCCAGATTCTTCCTTTTATCCGCGAACAAAGCTCAACACCGTTATGTGGTTGCTTGGACACTTCGTACATTTTGTCAATAGTTGTCATGAAGAGGATGAACACCTAACGTTTCGGCAGTACATCCTTACTGCTTACTGGAACCGATTGCGCTTGCCAGGACTCCGTAAAGATTTTGCAAATATGCTTAGCCTGACATTTGAAAGGGAGGGTGTTGGCTAAGGTCGCCTGTGTGAGCCGATTTCTTTTATACTGTAGCTGGTATTGCCGCCTTTATGAAATATTATTCTCTACACCTGGACTGAAGTTTACGTGGACCTTTAGGGCAAACAAGAAAAACAAAAGTAAGACCAAGGACCGAGACAGTAGGGGAAAATACGACGCCATTGTACAGGTGCCATTCGGAAACAGGACGGTGGAATCATCGTGGCCAGGCCTCGGGTTTCGACCCCTGCCCGCTTTGTTTCCGCAGCCTGAATCTGACTGTCACCCCTAAATTTGAAACAATGGCACACGAAAACGAAAGTAAAAAAAAAAAAAAAAGTGGTAGAGCACTGGTCTAGTAAACCAGGGGTCGTAAGTTCCATCCTCACAGGAGGAAGACGAATTTTGGAAATCAGTTGCGCGTCGTGGCCGTATAGCAAACAGTATCTGTGATGACGAACAATTAGCGACAGGCGTTTTATTGAGAATTACTCTCAGATGTGATTAAGGCGAATGGCGAAGATAAAGCATTTGCCAAAGCGGTACAGCATAAGGTGGGACGAGGCAGTCTGAATTACATTTTATAGATGTATTTATCACATGTCTCAGAGACTCTCGCGGTCGTCGTCGTCGTCGTCGTCATCGTCGTCGTCGTCGTCGCCGCCGCTCCTGCAGAAGTAGCAAATGGCCATCGTTGCAAACGCGGCAAGGGACGCCCTGTCTTCGATTCCGAATGCACATAGTGTGTGGTCTTGTTTCCCAGTCTATATTTGGTCGGTCTCGTAAAAGGGTGAATGTAACGAATGGGTGGAAAGAGCATGGGGCACCGGCTGTGCAGAACGAAAACACAATTCCTCAGGGGGTGTGAGCGTTTCGAGATGAGTCGTATACAAGTTATAGTTGGTCGTCAGTGACCGTGTGACCTAATGGATCATGCGTCGCACTTCGGATCTGAAAATTACAGGTTCGAATGCTGTAAAGGTCGTGTTTTTCCAGTTCTGAAAAGGAAACATACCGTTTGATGTAGCAATTGAGCAGTACGAAACCGTCTGAATGTTGCTGTTGACCATTTTTTGCTTGGAGTTGCTCTTGAGCTTGAAACACACACAACAAAACCGGTGTTAACTAGCGAAATGGTCGGCAGAGTGCCGTCAACGCAAGTTTTGACTGGCACTTGCACATCTAAAACAACGTCGGAAAGTAACTCGTTCGGCTTTTGAGTTACATCAAGTATGTGTGTTAATTATGACGCCACTAGCTCTGCATGTTTTCATGCAATTCCTTTATCTCTCAGAAATGATTATGAAATAAAAGTGAAGTACGTGACGAGTGTGACGTTAGGAAAACATTAGGCAGCATGGAGAGATTCTGTATGGGACCACCCAACATAAACGAGTACTGTGTGACGTGCTACCCTGTATTTATTAACCGAGGCAGCCGGCTAGTTCAGTCGGTAGAGCGTGAGACTCTTAATCCTAGGTTTGTTGGTTCGAGCCCCACGCTGGGCGCGAACGGAATTTTGTTCCGCTGCAGATGTAAATAACCGTTTTTCTGGTTAACGTGATGTAATGGAAATAGCAACATTAAACTTTACCTACGTCTCTGTCCGTCGCAAGGAAACTGTTTTAAAGGTGAATGTGATTTGGTAGACAAGTGTGAAAGACATGTTCTGAAATGCAAGTGTTGTTGTTTGGAGAGCTCATCGGTTACGTGTCAGATGTGTAGCCAAGCAGTAATGGGTCGCCATAGCTGCAAATATTAGCCGGTAATATGAAGTGTAGTCAGCTGAAGTCTGATGATGCAGACGACCGTGATACCAAGTACACAAATGTACCGCTAGGCCGCACCTCTTTAGCTCAGTGGTAGAGAACTGATCTAGTAAACCAGGGGTCGTAAGTTCCATCCTCAGAGGAGGAAGACGAATTTTGGGAATCACTTTCGCGTCGTGGCCGTATAGTAAACAGTATCTGTGATGACCATCAATTAGCAACAGTCGTTTTATTAAGAATTACTCTCAGATGTGATTAAGGCGAATGGCGCAGATAAAGCATTTTCCAAGGCGGTACAGCATAAGGTGGGACGAGACAGTCTGAATTACATTTTATAGATGTATTTCTGACATGTCTCAGATCCCCTCGCGGTCGTCGTCGTCGTCGTCGTCGTCGTCGAGGCCGCCGTCGCCTCTTCTGCAGAAGTACCAAATGGCCATCGTAGCAAATGCGGCGAGGGACGCCCTGCCATCGATTCCGAAAGCACAAAGTGTGTGGTCTGGTTTCCCAGTCTATATTTGATCGGTCTCGTAAGAGGTTGAATGTAACGAATGGGTGGGAAAGAGCAAGGGGCAGCGGCTGTGTGGAACGAAAACACAATTCCTCAGGGGTTTGAGCGTTTCGAGATGAGTCGTATACAAGTCGTAGTTGGTCGTCAGTGACCGTGTGGCCTAATGGATCAGGCGTCGGACTTCGGATCTGAAGATTACAGGTTCGAATGCTGTCACGCTTCGTGTTTTTCCAGTTCTGAAAAAGAGACATAGTGTTTTAATGTAGCAATTGTGCAGTACGAAACCGTCTGAATGTTGCTGTTGACCATTTTTGGCTTGGAGTTGCTCTTGAGCTTGAAACGCACACAACAAGACCGGTGTTAACTAGCGAAATGGTCGGCAGAGTGCCGTCACCGCGAGTTTTGACTGGCACTTGCACATCTAAAACAACGTCGGAAAGTAACTCGTTCGGCTTTTGAGTCACATCAGGTATGTGTGTTAATTTTGACGCCACTAGCTCTGCATGTTGTCATGCAATTCCTCTACCTCTCAGAAATGATTAATAAATAAAAGTGAAATACGTGACGAGTGTGACGTTAGGAAAACATTAGGCAGCATGGAGAGATTCTGTATGGGACCACCCAACCCAAACGAGTACTGTGTGGCGTGCTACACGGGAGGTATTCACCGAGGCAGCTGGCGAGCTCAGTCGGTAGAGCGTGAGACCCTTAATCCCAGGGTCGTGGGTTCGAGCCCCTCCCTGGGCGGAACGGAATTTTGTTCCGCTGCAAATGTAAATTACCATTTTTCTGATTAACGTGATGTAATGGAAATAGGAACTTTAAACTTTGCCTATGTCTCTGTCATTCGCAAGGAAACTGTATTTGAAGGTGAAGGTGATTTTGTAGACATGTCTGAAAGACATGTTCTGAAATGCAAGTGTTGTTGTTTGGAGAGCACATCGGTTACGTGTCAGATGTGTTGCCAAGCAGTAATGGGTCGCCATAGCTGCAAATATTGGACGGTAATATGAAGTGTTTTTCAGCTGAAGTCTGATGATGCAGACGACCGTAAGGACGAAGTACCCAAGAGTACCGCTAGGCTGCGCCTCTTTAGCTCAGTGGTAGAGCGCTGGTCTGATAAACCAGGGGTCGTAAGTTCCATCCTCACAGGAGAAAGACGAATTTTGGAAATCAGTTTCGCGTCGTGGAGGTATAGCAAACAGTATCTGTGATGACGAACAATTAGCGACAGACGTTTTATTAAGAATTACTCTCAGATGTGATTAAGGCGAATGGCGCAGATAAAGCATTTGCCAAAGCGGTACAGCATGTAACGTTCCCTCTTTCTGTTTTTTTAGGTTTGATATGTCTGATTGTTATTCTTTATTTCTATTCTTCGGAATCTTTATTTTTATTAAATTGAGCCTGAAACTTACGTAATAAATACTTCGCGTGAAGTACGATTTGCAGCATGAACAAAAATTAATTTCGGAAATTTAATCCACTGAATATTAAAAGTAAAGCTTTTGAACAACGCGCGTGACTGACTAGATACATTCAGAGGGTACGTACATTCGCGTGCGAGTGGTTGCGGTCTGATGAGAAATTTTCATTGTGAAATAATTTCGTCGTAACACACTCGGAGATTGCGAACGTACATTCAGAGTAGAGGCACGTACGTTCTATCATTCCCCGTGGCCTGGGTAAAAGAATGGCAATTATTTAAATCTAAGAGTATTTCTTTTGCATCGGACTAGTATTTTTATAAGAAAAAGAAGATTGCAGGTTCTGAATGTCTCGGCAAAACGAATTGGAAGTAATTTGAGCGGCCACGAAAGGAAAGTAGAGAGCACAATCACGCACCTCTACTGTTGAGCAGCGCCGTTTTGAAGATATTCGGTTCCATCTAAAACTCGCCGTCTCTGCTTAACATAAATACTCCATAGGCATGGGAATAAGGCTTGTTGTGCGATGAAAATAATATAAAACACATCTTGCGTCTTTTAACTCTTTCACTTACCACACACACACACACACTAGTAATTAGACAGTACGACATCCCACCAGCCCATCAGAACAAAAAGTAGTCGTTCATACCAGAAATAAAAAACGAAGGGCGAAATTGTTCCTATGTCTCTCAAAGATAAAACGTTTACCAGATATTTCTCTGGTGTGTCACTGGCACAATTTTTCAGCACCTCTGCGATTAAATCACAATATTTTCAGTTCCTTGACATCGCCCCCTTGGGCGAATTGTCTGAAGAAATGTCAATTTTGCGGACAATGAGCCCAAACACTTTGCACACTGGTAGTCCTTGTCTGTTATTCACACGTAATGGGATTGCACTGTCAGTGTCTCTCTCCCGATCACTTCATTCTACAAACATGGTTTTATGCCAGTTTTGACACATGACAGTGAGGACAAATCATTTATATAAGGATACACAGAACACATGTAAAACACACATAAACTTACATACTATACACACAAAATTATTACATCGTCCTTGACACAAAATCATCACATTTGGATAATTGTTACATCCTCCTATTACCTTCTTTCTTCTCTTTTTTTTGTATTGTATACACAAATTTATTTTATTATTTCTTGGTACATAGCATTATACAAAGGTATTACATTGTTTTATACATAGTCTATCGCTATATAAACAGTCTTCTTTTACACTTGCTGCTCATAAAATTCATAATTCCTAAGTCTTTTTTTTTTTATTAAAAAAAATTTTCAGGAAAGTCACATATTTATTAGAGTGTTCGGATCTAGATCGTGGGTTAATAGTCGTGTCTGGGGCAGCAAGAGGTGTTAGCTCTTGCTTAGAGTTGGTTCTGCTTTCCACTGCTTATCTCTTCTACTCCACGATCTGCTTAGTGACATCCTTTCCGTATTTTACTATTGTCTCGTCATGGGTAATATAAACAACAAACAAAAATTCACATGGATTAATACTTAGTCTAACTTAATACTAATACATATATATACATATAAACAAAGGCGTTGTTCAAAGGTAACGTGGGGGCGTAAATCATGAGCTGGGGTAGTCAGACTTTATTTCGGGTTTCAGGAATCTGTGTTTCTACATGTCTTGGCACTTCGTTGGGTGTCCAATTAAACGTAGATTTTGCTTTGCATTTAAATTGTCCTTCTATGTTATGCCGTTAGCCAATAATGTGTCATATGCACATAACTGCACTCGCAACAATCAGTTTGGTGGCGCGCTGCGCGCCGTGTGGAAATCGGCAGTTGCGCGGGCCCACCGCCGTAAAGCGATGCCGCGCGTCTCGGTCCAAACTTTTCAGTGTCTCGAGCAGTGTTCACAGAGTTTGCAAAAAAACCAACCGCACTTGTTTCCACTTGCTGTACACCTTGGCTGTGGGAAGGGACCACTCGGTGCCTCCGAAGTCCACTGCACAAATTTAAGTACTGCACTTCACTATTTGGCTAGCAACGGCACACTGTCCTATGTAGTGCACAAACACTTGTACCGCCGCAGTCTTCGTCGATTCACTATGTCTCTTTTACCTCGAAGGAAAAGGTTCGTGATATGAAACGTATTTTCACTTGTCTGTTTGCATATAGCTCACAGGTCACTGACACTGAATAACATTGTGACACTGTCCTGTCCATTCAGAAACAAAACTGTAGCTAATGATATCACTAGCTTGTCTTTTATGAAAAATGCCCACGTTCGTTATTTGTTCCAGCGATTTTTTACTGAACCTTGTCGGCGTACCTTTTTGCTCATAACATTTTTATTACATAAATTGGTAGGTGGTTGTGTTCTCAGAAAGTACGTGCCTCTAATACTATATTTCGCGATCGTGACACTGTCTGATATCTCATAGAGCATAGGAGAGCACGTTTGAGAACAACAGCATTTTTTTACTCTATGTCGTGCTACTGATGCACTTATGTATTGAAATAACAATACTAGGACATGAACGCACTATAAGTGCTTTTAGAAGTTGTCTACAAATGAGGCAAGGTTTGTTCATTCTCTACCCGCGAGTTACTATGTGGGAGGGGGGGGGGGGATTCTTTCATCCTTTCGTCACCCAAGTTTGTAACAACGCATGGTACACACACATCATAAACATAAAGGAATAAAATAATAATAGGAAATGAGTAAACAGACATAAATAAATCACTATACATAAATTGCTAGGTAGTACAAACAACAGATTAATAATGAAGCTTGGCTGCTGTGCGCTACTGCCTCTAAAGTCTGTGCTCGCGTATATGGTGTTTTTTTTTTGTGTTCATATTTGTGTTACTTCTTCTCCTTCCATCAAATATCTTCCGCTCAGATTGGTCAAAATATTATAAACACATAAAAAAATATAATCAATGTACAGCATCCCTCTAAAGTCAGCGTACATCCTCCGTATTTTCATACTAAAAAAAATAGATTATTAAAATTCTTTGGCGTTACTTGGTATCACGTAGTGTGTTTCTCAGTGATCTTGGTAATGTTTTATTACGTCAATCGTCAGTCATAGTGACATTAATGTAACTTCATGACTTTTCCCCGCCGGTTGAAGTCTCGCAGTATCTCGCCGAGCGCCACCTGTAAATAATTGTGTTTGTTTCGGCGTTACCTCATTTTTTCGGCTAGGTGGCTACCTGTAACTTACCTTATACATACTCCTTTACTTTTTTTTAATAAGGGACGGTGTTATGTTTGCTTCAGTTAACATTCACAGATTGTATCTCAACATCGTACTTGCATTCAAACATGTATATAAAGTTAAAAAAAAAATTATCTGTATGACAGTAAGATCACACAAGTTGTTATTCATGTATCCTATCTTTAGGTGCACTTTTCTTAGATCAAGTTACAGTGCGTATGGTATATATATATATATATATATATATATATATATATATATATATATATATATATATATGTATGTATAGTACCCTACACTTTCATTAGCAGTTAGGAATCCTTTTTTATAATTGCAGCATACAAAAAAAATTTAAGTTCGTGTTTTGTGCGATATATTTATAGATAAAAACTTGTGGTGTGGATACGTCAAAGACACAAAATACTTTCTCAGCAACCTATCGTGTACTTGCGTCACAAAATTAACCTTTGTACCTTAGGGAGTCCAATATTTTTCTTTGTAACTTACCCTGTACCTTACTGCCTTGATACACAAGTGGCAAAAAAAAAAAAGAATAAATAACTTACATCTATTTTGCTGTGAGGTCTGTGCCAATTGTTCGCTCCAGATACCTCCGTACATAAACTTAAAACTAAAATACCACTGTGACCAAACAAAAAAACATTCCGTCAAAACTTACAAGTACACTTCGTGTTAAACATCGCTAGTCAAAATGGCTCTGAGCACTATGGGACTTAACTGCTGTGGTCATAAGTCCCCTAGAACTTAGAACTACTTAAATGTAACTAACCTAAGGACACCACACACATCCATGCCCGAGGCAGGATTCGAACCTGCGACCGTAGCATCCCACGGTTTAGGGCTCGGCGCCTAGAACCGCGAGACCACCGCGGCCGGCAAACATCGCTAGTCACCAACTGACGTGTATGTCCTAGCTTACCTGTGTCTTGCGTCCACGTTCACTGACAAATGTAAACAGAAATAGTGAAATGCTCTGATTCACTTAGCTGCATTAGATGTATTTTCTTTATCCTAATCGTGCTCGTTCCTTTTTTTTTTACAGTAACTTATTTTATACTTGTGCATTATTAGGTATGACGTATGATACTTAATTATAGTAGAATTTTCTTAAGTCTCTGTGTGCATACAGCCTTTTGATCTTACCACTGTGAGGGTATGCAAGTAAATAACAACCGTCGTGCGGAATATGTGCGATTACGTACGGACGAGTATATTTCATTTGCCACTTAGCGTTTTTCTTAGCTAGCAAGGAAGATTTCACGTGAGTTTTGAGTAACACCTTTTCTCTGATTATAAATCTGGTAACACCATGTAGCCGTTTATCATAATGCTTCTTTCGGCATTGGGCCTGTTGTGTGATAGAGATTAATACTTGCCTTATTTTTTCATTTAGGTCGACGGGTTGTCTAGGAAAAGACGGGATAGAGTTTACCCACTCATTATTTTCTTTCTTATTGCATATTAGTTCTGACGGCGTAACTGCAGTGTCGTATATTGGGAGATTGTTTACCACCTGTTCAAAAACTTTTTAAGTATTCAATCCATTTAGACTGCTTGTTGGCTACGTATGTCGTCATAAACCTATTCAATTCACGGAATATTCTTTCAATAGGGTTTGATTGCGGGCTATACCGGGATATCAGTATTCGTTTAACCTGTTGTTCTTTCAGAAATTTTTTCCAAGCATGGCACGTAAAATTGGTTGCGTTATCTGTTAAGATCGCCTGTGGTTTCCCAACAGACGGGAAGTAGTCGTTTAGCATACGTCTGATAATAGGCTTAGCTGCAGTTGTTTTCGTGGCATATAATTTCACATACTTTGAAAATACATCATATACTCAAATAATATATTTTACACCTCCCCTGGCAGAGGGTGAAGGACCCATAGCATCTATGCATACTAGCTCTAGTGGGTTTTTTGGTAAAATAGGATGCAACTCTGTCTCGCAGTTCAGATTGACAGGCTTAACCTTCTGACAAATAATACAAGTTTTCAAAATTTGTTGTGTGCGTCGAAGCATATTGGGAAAGTGACAGTACATATTTAATTTCTTATAGCACTTGCGGGCACCGTAGTGTCCCCAAGCGTAGTGAGTATGCCAAATTAAACTTTTCTCATATGCTTCGTGCACACAAACGCACCATGTATCGCTGTACATGTTCCTCCTGTAAAATAATACATCCTTGTGTAATTTGTAATGTTGTCTTATGGGTAAAGGGGGGTTATTGTTTAACTGGAATCTAACTTTTCTCCACCGGTCACCTTCTTCCTGTAATTTGGCCATATTATTGCACATATCCAAAAAATATTTCCTGAATTTTGTGTCCTTGATGAGCATAACTTTAAATTCTGTGTTCTCTCCTACCAATTCTTCGAACTCAGGTAGTCCTTGTGGTAATCTTGACAGTGCGTCGGCGATTACGTTATCCTTGCCATTCACATATATAAATTCAAAATCATAAGACTGCAAAAATAACGTCCACCGCGCAAGGCGATTGTGTAGCAACCTACAAGTGAGTAAAAAGCTTAATGCCTGATGGTCGCTGTAGATTCGTATATGTTTGCCAAATAGATAATAGTGGAATTTTTTAATAGCCCACAAAATAGAAAGGGCTTCCAATTCTGTTGTGGAATACCTGCGCTCGCATTCTGACAGAGTACGGCTAGCAAAACTAATTATCTTAACATTGTCGGAGCTAGCGCCTATGTCCAGCTGAAATAGACAGGCTCCTAGTCCCGAAAATGAAGCATCCGCCGCTATACAGAAATCTTTGCTCATGTCAGGATGTTCTAGTATTTTAGAATTAACCAAAGCATGTTTTATTTTTTCAAACTCGGTCTGGCATTGAGGCGTCCAGATCCACTGTTTGTCCTTCTTTAAGAGGCCCAATAATGCAGGGCTATTGAGCAATTGGTTCGGCACGAACCTGCGAAAGAAAGAACACAATCCCACAAATGCCTTTAGCTGTCGTTTTGTGCACGGCGCGGGAAAGTTTTTTATGGCTAACAGTTTTTCTGGGTCGGGTCTTATCCCTGCCGGCGAAATAATGTGACCGAGAAATTTTATGTCTTTTCTCACAAATTTTGATTTGCTAAGGTTTGCTGTGACACCTGCCGCTGAAAGCCTCTGTAACATTCTTTCCAAAAGCTCTATATGTTCTTCCCATGTAGGTGTTGCTATTAATATGTCATCTATATAAACTGTGAGTTTGTCAAGAAGGTCAGGTCCTAAAACAGTGTCGAGCGCAGTTATGAAAACGCCGGCACTAACGTTCAATCCGAACGGTAGAACACAATACTGGTAGGACCTACCTGCAAATATGAATGCTGTATACTTCCTACTATCAGGTGATAGTGGGATTTGCCAATATGAACCACGGAGGTCTACACTAGTTAAATATTGCACCCCATGAAAACGCTGCAGCTGTTCTTCCAGGTTTTCAGCTCGGGTGGTTACTGGAACTATAATCTTATTAATTTCCCTTGCGTCGAGAACGAGTCTCACCGAATTGTCGGCTTTCTTGACCACTAATAATGGACTGCAATAAGGCGATAATGAAGTCTCTATGATATTCCACGAGAGCATTTTCTTTATTTCTTGAGCCACTGCCTCTCTTTGTGACCAAGGTATAGAATAGGTATTCTTACAGAAAGTGTCGTGGGGCCGGACATCCATGCTATACTGATACGTCCTAATGACCCCGGGTCTTTCATCAAACACACGAGCATAGCGTAACAATACACTTCTAAGATCACCCTTCTGTTGTTGTGAGATTTCCGAGCATTCAGATATTTTCTGTTCAATTTCATGCTGCTCTACCTGCTGATACCACAGTTCACTCGAGTCGCTATTTCGTGAAGTATTGACCTATAGGATTTGGATGTGTATATTTCGACAAGCTTTGTCGTTCCTACTCTTGACTTTTATTAAATCCACACTACAGTTCTTTCCGTTAATATATAAATGACACTTTCCAGATTCCAAGTCAATTTTAGCATACTTTTCCCTTAAGAAGTCCATGCCGAAAATGCACCGTTCTGTCAACCCTTCTACAACTAGAAAAATTGACTGAAAAACAATGTCTTCAATCTGCACTTCGACCATGGTTTGCATTTTAATTAACTTGGATTTACCGCCTATGGCTCCTAATATCCGACAATTTTGTACTGGATAGGTCGGTAAAGTCGTGTGGATATTAATCTCTTTAAATAGTGCCTTGGACATCACACTAATTTTCGCACCAGTATCTACAAGGATATGCGTAGGTACTTTTCCTACTACGGCCTGTAAATTAGCTTGTACTATACCATCACCTTCACATGACTGTGGTTCTTCCTCCTTGGTCAATAAATCACGCATATCCGTTTCATCTTGGTACCTGAGCAATTTACTTTCATGACAGCATGGATCGCCCCCACGACAATCTATGGCCAACATTGGGGAGCATAATGAGGCCATGTTTAGTTTAACGCTCCACGGTTCATATCTGTTTGTGTTTCGTTTGCGACTTCAATTATGTTTACCCCTGACGTGTTGCTCCTTGGCTGAGTATTTCTGTCGTGGTTTTGCCCTGAGTTTAGCGAAATAGTGTCACCTAGCGTTTCTGATTGATAGGCTTGGCTGTTCACAGGATATTGCCACTGCCTACTTTGATGATCTCCTGTGTGGTTGCGGCTAAATTCAGGCTGGAAATTATTATAACTATTTCCCCACTGGTTCCTATTGCCATTTCTGTACCAGTTACGTTTTCGGTCACCGGAATAACCAGAAAAATTCCTATCCCCGTTTTTTCCTTTTCTATTGTATTGCGGATGGCAGGTCTGATTGTAGCAGTTGTAATTTCCTCCCGAACTCGGGCCTGGCATCTGTGCTGTAGGGGCGCGATCGACAAAAGCCGGTCGCGATTCAGCCGCGCACGCTACATTGTTGACGCCGTAATGCGGCTGGCGCTGTATAAGCTGGTTGCTACCGCTGCCACGAAAATTGTTTTGATAGGCTTGATTTTGCCTAGCATCCTCATTAATTAAATCGATAGAATCTAATACAGATAGGAAATATTCGAGATTGTTCTCTGGTACTTGTACTAATTTTTCTCTGATACTGATCGGTAATTTTGCCTTCAGGATGCGCAGTACGTCTGTGTGTGTGACGGGCTCGTCCCAGAATCGCGTTTTGTTTAAGTATTTTTCAAAATACTTCCGGAGTGATCCAAATTTTGCATTGTATGGCTCCGGGTTAAACAGAGCTTTTCTCAATCTCTCTTGTACACCATGGGACCAATACTTAGATAAAAATGCTGCTTCAAATTGTTCTAATGTCTGACAATTTTCCGACATTTCCATTGCCCATAGGGCACCATCCCCTTGAATATATCCAGTTACATACTGTATTTTTTGCTTTTCAGACCAGGTCTTAGGCAACACATTCTTAAATGACTTTATAAAAATTACCGGGTGGACGGATTTTTTTTCTCGGATAAACACTTGAAACTGCCTGTGTTTTATAAGGCTTTCCTCTAACAGAACAGCCGACAAAGTTGGTTCGGTTGTCTGGTGTCTCTGTCGTTCGTCGCGGTAATGTTGATTACCGTAACGACCTTGGTTTGGTGAAAACATGGGTACATCGGGATAAAGATAACTGTTTGCTGCGTCGTCACTCTTACCTGTGCGTCTGTCATCAAATTCCTCTTCTGAATGTTGTTCTCTTTCGTTCTGTGTATGGTGTTTACTCTTTAGTTGCTTGTCTACATGTTTTTTCCAGTCAGGTAAGTCCTGTATCAGAGTCTTTTGTAACTGAGCTAGGTCAGTTGGAAGTTTAGTTACAGACGTGTTTTGGGTAGTGTACACCTGTTCTACAGTGTTAGTTATTGCTGTTTTCAGTTCTGTTTCTAATGTATGGTTGATATGTTTGTCTTTTTCCTCTAAAAATTCGTCAAACTGCTGTTTTTGTTGTTTCGTCATGTCATCAACTTGGTCTACAGCCTCCTGCATTTTGACACTAAGCTCGGTCTGCTGAAAACTCATAGCTTCAAAATTTTCGGTTAAGGTACGGATCTGTTCTGGCATATCCTTAACTGTGGACTTTAAGTTATCAATGTCTTGGCTCATGTAATTTAAATCTTCGCGTAGTACCTCTATCACTTGATCTGCTCCCTCTCTTTTTAACTGGGTCAGTTGAGTCGTCAGATTCTTTTGCATGTCGGTCAGGTTCTTCACGTCATTGTCTATTTTGTCCATTTGTGTCGTTACACTGGCTATCTGGGTAGTGACAGCGTTTATCTGCGCTGTGACATTGTCTGTGTGAGCTTGCATTTGTGCTGCAACATTTTCTACTCGTGTGTTAACAGTACCTATCTGAGCAGCAACATTTTCTGTGTGAGCTTGCATTTGTGCTGCAACATTTTCTACTCGTGTGTTAACAGTACCTAACTGAGCTGCAACATTTTCTGTGTGAGCTTGCATTTGTGACGCAACATTTTCTACAACTTGAGCTGCAAACTGCGACATTAAATTTGTCTGCATCTCTCTAAACATGCGTATAAAGTCTGTTTCTACTGGGTCTTGTGTATTGTCAGCATTCGTATTTGTTTCTGTAGTCGACATATTGTCGCCCGTCGCCTGCGACTGAGCACTGCCGGTCGCTGCGACTGTGTTTTCGGTATTCGCAGTACTTTCGGCCTCAAAGTTTTGTAAGGGTTGGACTATTGATTCCTCATCTGACGAACTATCCATGATTTTGTCTGAGATCTGAGTTTCACCATGCCGATTCACAACACAAAACAGCGTGCAGCCGAACTTCACTATCACTACAGCTCGTACTACACGTAAATAAATCACAGATGGCTTTGCACTCGTCCGTGAAAATTCACGTAGTAAAATATGTCTCTGGCAAAACAGAAGACTGATAAATGACTCTTACTTTTTTCGCGCTCAATCAATAAAATTGTCCGCCATCTTGTGATGCATTTACATATAATAGAAAATGAACTAATGCAATTTTTACGTAAACTAAAAAGAAATGGAAAAGAATTTGGAAAAAGGAATTGATGCGTTCTACGCAGTGGGTGTCGAAAAAATGAAAAAAAACTGTCCCACATTTACTTTCAACTAAAGCGGATTAGTGCTGTTGTTCTTACCTTACGTGTGTTTTCTGACGGTTTTGTAGTGAGAAGAACTAACATTAAATGGTCCAAAACTTTTTTTCGAAAATTAGTAATTTCGATGTGGTTTTTCGTTTCTGGTACGTAGCTCGCATGACATGCAACAGAAACAATATGTTGTAGTGGCAATAATGGATGGCAAGAAAAAAAACTTAAATATTTCAACTAACAATTCTACTGATTTTTACTGAAATTATGGTCATGGCACTCGGTCGCCATTGTAACGTTCCCTCTTTCTGTTTATTTAGGTTTGATTTGTTTGATTGTTATTCTTTATTTCTATTATTCGGTATCTTTTTTTTTATTAAATTGAGCCTGAAACTTACGTAATAAATACTTCGCGTGAAGTACGATTTGCAGCATAAACAAAAATTAATTTCGGAAATTTAATCCACTGAATATTAAAAGTAAAGCTTTTGAACAACGCGCGTGACTGACTAGATACATTCAGAGGGTACGTACATTCGCGTGCGAGTGGTTGCGGTCTGATGAGAAATTTTCATTGTGAAATAATTTCGTCGTAACACACCCGGAGATTGCCAACGTACATTCAGAGTAGAGGCACGTACGTTCTATCATTCCCCGTGGCCTGGGTAAAAGAATGGCAATTATTTAAATCTAAGAGTATTTCTTTTGCATCGGACTAGTATTTTTATAAGAAAAAGAAGATTGCAGGTTCTGAATGTCTCGGCAAAACGAATCGGAAGTAATTTGAGCGGCCACGAAAGGAAAGTAGAGAGCACAATCACGCACCTCTATTGTTGAGCAGCGCCGTTTTGAAGATCTTCGGTTCCATCTAAAACTCGCCTTCTCTGCTTAACATAAATACTCCATAGGCATGGGAATAAGGCTTGTTGTGCGATGAAAATAATATAAAACACATCTTGCGTCTTTTAACTCTTTCAATTACCACACACACACACACTAGTAATTAGACAGTACGACATCCCACCAGCCCATCAGAACAAAAAGAAGTCGTTCATACCTCTCAAAGATAAAAAGTTTACCAGATATTTCTCTGGTGTGTCACTGGAACAATTTTTCAGCACCTCTGCGATTAAATCACAATATTTTCAGTTCCTTTACAAGCATAAGGTGGGACGAGGCAGTCTGAATTACATTTTATAGATGTATTTCTCGCATGTCTCAGAGCCTCTCGCGGTCGTCGTCGCCGCCGTCGCCGCCGCCACTACTGCAGAAGTAGCAAATGGCCATCGTAGCAAATGCGGCGAGGGACGCCCTGCCTTCCATTCCGAATGCACAAAGTGTATGGTCTGGTTTCCCAGTCTATATTTGGTCGGTCTCGTAAGTGGTTGAATGTAACGAATGGGTGGGAAAGAGCAAGGGGCAGCGACTGTGTAGAACGAAAACACAATTCCTCAGGGGTTTGAGCGTTTCGAGATGAGTCGTATACAAGTTATAGATGGTCGTCAGTGACCGTGTGACCTAATGGATCAGGCGTCGGACTTCGGATCTGATGATTACAGGTTCGATTGCTGTCACGCTCGTGTTTTTCCAGTTCTGAAAAAGAAACATACCGTTTTAATGTAGCAATTGAGCAGTACGAAACCGTCTGAATGTTGCTGTTGACCATTTTTTGCTTGGAGTTGCTCTTGAGCTTGAAACACACACAACAAGACCGGTGTTAACTAGCGAAATGGTCGGCAGGGTGCCGTCACCGCGAGTTTTGACTGGCACTTGCACATCTAAAACAACGTCGGAAAGTAACTCGTTCGGCTTTTGAGTCACCTCAAGTATGTGTGTTAATTTTGACGCCACTAGCTCTGCATGTTGTCATGCAATTCCTTTACCTCTCAGAAATGATTATGAAATAAAAGTGAAGTACGTGACGATTGTGACGTTAGGAAAACATTAGGCAGCATGGAGAGATTCTGTATGGGACCACCCAACCCAAACGAGTACTGTGTGACGTGCTACCCGGCAGGTATTCACCGAGGCAGCCTGCTAGCTATTCTGGCTCTAGCTGCCGACGCGTACGGACGTGCCTCCGTTTTCTGCGTGTAGTCAGTGTTTCGCCAGTGTTTACCTTTGCATTTCGGTGTTTTTAAGTTTTGTGATTTTCTTCGTGTGTAACTCGTGTTTTCTTCTGCCTCCTGTGTTCTGTTTTTGTGTTTTCTACCGACGATTATTTGTCGTTTGTGGAGTTTTCGTTAATTACTGGAATCTCCCCTTGATTACTGCATACTATGGCTACAACTGTGAGGAAGAATACGCTGGTTTTTGCCTTCGCTAAGGAAACACGACGTGTTCAGCCGACTGCTCTGGAAATTCATGATTGGCTTGATCAGGTACTTGGCATAAATTCTGATATGGTGCATACCACTCAGCTAGATAATGACAACTACTGTGTTTTCGTAGAGTTTTTGGATCCCGTTTCGGTCGATAAAATTATTGGAAAATTCGGGTATCATGTCGAATTTTTGCATAGAGACGGCACTACAAGTAAATTGGCTATCAGGAGAACTGATGCTCTTTATAGATCTGTGCGGGTGTTAAATTTACCTATCGAGATAGATAATGGAAAATCAAGGTTGCCCTGTCTCAATGTGGTGAGGTAAAGGATATAGTTAACGAACGTTGGTCGAAGCAATTTAAAATTCAGAGCTTCAATGGTATTCGTTCGGTAGAGATGGAAGGAAAGACGAATATCCCATCTCATATAACTGTTGACGGGCATAAAGCTCACGTGATTTATACTGGTCAAACACCTACGTGCCATATATGCAATGAATCGGGTCATTTAAGGCAGGACTGTCCCCGTCGTGTCTTTGTACTAAAAACAAATTTAGTCCAACGCCGCAAGATGACCTTGAGCGAAGTTTTGGCAACCGATAACACAGCCAAACAGGGTGAGGGTTCGGATCCTGTACCTAGTTCTGGAACTATTGCTGTTGATGGCAGTGATTTTCCACCCCTGGTAACACGCTTCAGTGATTCCTCTGCCCGTGAGTTAGACGTACTAACCAAGAAACGACCACTTGAACATACAGATGATCATTCTGATGATGATACCTCCCGACAATCTCCTACTGTACGTAAACAGAAAGCTGGCGATGAAAATCTGCATGTGCCCCAAGACGGAATGCAAGTAGATTTAACTGCAGTTTCTGATACATCTCGCTCACTGCCAGAAAATGCAACGGCAGCTGCCGACAGCGAGAAAGTAGAAGTCCCCCAAGCAGCGAAAATCAGCTGTTTACCGACGGGAAGTTCGCGGAAGCGGTAGAACAACAACACCGCGACACCGCAACAGCACAGCAACCGGAACCAGAGTGTAAACAAGTGAAAGTGTTTACTCCTGAACCGGAAAATAAGCAAACACCGTCGCAAGCATCACAACAAACGAAGGTAGTATGTAAACAGCAGGCAGTGTTTACAAACCAGTTCTCTCTAGACACTGCTGCTGAAGCGGCCGCGTCGAGTGTTGCCACAACAAAATCCGGTCAGGGTTTTCAGGGCGTCCACCGCCGTACGCTAAAACCACAACCGAATCTTACTGTTTCTCGCACCCAAGCCAAACAAAAAGCGGAGAAGTCAGACGTAAAATCACAGAAAAATATACGATATGAAATTGTCAGAGAAGGTGCTCCAGATGAGCCTCCTGACACACTCAATGTCGAACAGCCCCTCAGTACTAAGGTGCGGGATGACAATGGCAGACAAACTAACGTTTAGCGACCGTGTTACTAGGACTGCTACCAAGTTCTGAATGACTGTAGTTCTAAACCGGATTTCAGCAAACCAAAAGTACAACAGTTTTTTGACCAACTTTGTCGGTGGCCAGTAGCAAGTTAGAGATACAAGCATACTCTATCACAACGATCAATATAAATAAAATTCGAACCTCATTAAAGCTAGCTGCGCTCAAGGAATTTTTGTATGACTCTGGAACCGATATCGCTTTGCTACAGGAGGTTGTAACGACGGAATTTGTAATACCATACACCGCAATTGTTAACGTATCTTGTGAAACACATACAGGAACAGCGGTTCTGCTCAGGGAAGGGATTCCCGTATCTCAAGTGGAGCGGTTGGAATACGGAAGGGCAATTAGTATTAACGTTTTAGGTACCACATTGATTAACTTATACGCGCCCTCAGGAAATAGTAATAGACAGGACAGGGCAGCATTTTATAAAGAGGAACTTATATATTTATTACGTCGAAACCCAAACAGTTTTATAATGGGCGGTGATTTTAACAGTGTGTTAAATCGTAAAGATGAACAACCACATTTTCACCGTTCTTTGGAACTTAAACGCCTAGTAACCGACCTAAAACTTAAGGACGCATGGGAACTAAAATATCCAACGAAGGTTGAATATACGTATGTAACACAGACTTCGCGCAGTAGAATAGACAGAATTTATGTTTCCCAAAACTTGGAAAGATGTCTACTAAATTCAGAAATCGTACCTGTATATTTTAGTTACCACTGCAGTATGAAGGCGTGCATTAATTTAGCTCCACAGCCGATTCAGATTTTTAGGAACCAGTGGCATCTAAATGTCTCTCTCTTAAAAGAGCAATATTTGGCAGAAGCGGTAACGGATGCGTGGACCTTATGTCTGCGATCGATCGAGAGGCAGCCCACAGTATTAGACTGGTGGATTAAGGTTGCAAAGCCAAGACTGAGAAAAGTGTGTACCCGATACAGCAGAGAAAGAGCGTGGGAGTTAAAAAACAGTATAGAATTTTATTACAGTTTGTTGCGAGACCTCTATGAACAGGCAAACGTGTCAACCATTGGATTACAAGACATCAGACACACCAAAGCGAAATTACTCGCCATTAAAAGACAACAGATGGAAGGTTTAAAACTGAAGTCAAAGGCGAAGTCGGTGGTAGATGATGAAACAACATCCTTATATCATCTGCTTCGGCATGCAAAGAATAGGCGACGCACTGTTATCAGTCAACTTAAAACCCCCAATGGGACAACACTGACGTCTCAGAAGGAGATTCTAAGTGCAGTATACCAGTACTACTATGCATTATATTCCTCCAGCCCACCTCACGAGAGGTCTCTGCAAGAGTTTCTCAGTGTTTTATCCCCACAACTGACAAGTTCTGAAAACGACGAAATCCTTTCTGAAGTCAGTAACGAAGAGATTCGTGAGACAATAACCAAGTCCCCGGTGAATAAATCTGCTGGACCCGACGGACTCCCTGTAGAATTTTACAGACAGTTCTGGTTTTTAATTGGTGACACGTTTACATGCATTGTCAATGAGATTTTTAACGAGCAGACGATACTTGCAGATTTTAAAGACAGCAAAATTGTACTTCTACCGAAAAACAAAGGGACGAAAAGTTTAAACAATTACCGCCCTATTTCACTTTTAAACTCTGACTACAAAATAGTATGCAGGATTTTAAAAAAGAGACTTTCCCCTCTGACCGACAAATTAATTAGTCAACATCAGTCATGTGCAGCAAATAGAAGTATTTTTAATACGATTTCTGAATATAGAGACATCATCGCCTTAGCATCGGTTTCCAATATCAAATGTGCTTTACTTTTTATAGATTTTACTAAGGCTTTCGACTCGGTGAATCACCGCTTCCTATTTGAGGTACTGACAAAAATGGGACTCGTCCACCAAACAGTTAATGTTATAAAAAACGTTGCTACTGGTCTGAACGCTAAATTAGCTGTCAACTGTCAGCTGACGCGGCAAATTCAAATAAACCGCGGCATCCCACAGGGAAATCCCTTATCTATGTTTTTGTTTGTTGTGTCGTTAGAGCCCCTTTTAAGAAGTGTTCATGAAAGGTTAAAGGGCATAACTATAACTGGCAGGAAAACTGTAGTGAGAGCCTATGCTGACGATGTTGGTGTCGTCATAAGAGGGCAAGATGATGTAATTCGAATAGGGGCCATTCTTCAAAACTACTGCCGCGCATCGGGTGCGACAACGAACGAAAATAAAAGTACAATCCTGGGAATGCGGGGTCTTGAACGGATACACATCGATTGGGCGAAGTCAGTTACCACCCATAAAACCCTGGGGACAATCCTGACGGCATGTCCAATGAGGATGACAGCCCTCAATTGGAAAGAGGTTTTAACAAAGATTCAAGGGGGACTTATTGAGAACTCACAACGACTTATGAACCAGGTTCAGAGGGTCAGGTTCATTAACTTCTGCATTCTCTCAAAGGCATTCTATATGGCACAAGTTTTTCCCTTGCCGAAGTTGATAGCTCAGAAAATAATGTCGAGGGTTGCAAATTTCTTAAGGAAGGGGGAAATCTTCAGGGTTAACCTAAGAACTGCGACTTTACATCCTAGAAATGGAGGCCTCGGACTGGTGGACATACGCAATAAAGCTTCTGCGCTTTTCATAAAAAGGTCTTTAAACATATTCCACGCCAACGCCGGCAGTATTACTACACAATTGTTTAAATGTGTCCAACCAGAAAGCCTTCAACCACCGGCAGACGTACAAGAAATTAACCCCCGACTGCGATACGTTAGGATCTTGTACACAGAATTGAGCTATGTTCAGGAGAAACTCAGAACTTCACTGCACATTACAGCCAGAGATATCATGAGACAAAGACAACAATATGAAGGACAAAATAAAATTGCCACGAAATATATGAGTCACAACTGGGATGCAATTTGGGAGAATATTAATTTTAACGGGCTCAATTCACATGTGGTAACGGCATGGTACAAAGTCGTCAATAATATTGTCAGCACCAACGAGCGGCTTTATAAAATTGGGAAAGCTGAAACCCCCTTATGTCAGAAATGTAAACTAGTTGACACTGCGATTCATAGATTTACGTGTGGTGGAAATCTCAACAATTGGCATTGGCTCAGGAAAAGTATTGCACTACTGCAACGCACGTCACCCAGTGCTTTTCAGACCTGAAACTAAGTTTTACCCCAAAACCAAAAATAATGCAATACACTGTTTAATGGGACAGTTTGTCCATTACATTATCAATAAAATAGGTGGTGACGACGAAACGGAATTCAAGCTTTTTAATGCAAATGGAGTACAGCAACATTAAGCAATATGCAGACCACAGGAAAATCTATGGAAACATGTTGATCATTTTATTCAAACGAATAGGTGTTGGTTAAAGCGCACAGTCTAACACTAAATGTACTATTTTAGGGGTAATGAAGAAGTGAAGTATGAATCTACGTTCAAGATGAAGGAAATGCCTTTCTTTTATCCATTCATGTTACGTCTGCCCCCCAATAAGTGTCTCATAAATGCTCGCTGTATATTGCAGTATAATCACATGATTCCTACTCGAATGTCTGTTGACTGAAAACTCGAATGACGGCTTTGCAATGGGATCTCCCCCCCAAGACGTCGTACAACCAGTGCTCCTTACCACAATAAAAAGAGCAGGCGAAAAATATACACAACTATAACCGCTTTCCTACAACAATTAAAATGCACTGAAGGAGCCATTCGGTGGGAGTGATGGTGGGGGCATCGTGGCCAAACATCGATTTCTTTGACCCCTGCCCTCGTTGTCCCCGTCATGCGCCTACTGATATGCATCCTTATAAACAACAATAAAAAGTGGTCGAAGGCGCCAGACTAAAGGAAAAGTGTCTAGGATACCTGGCTTAAAAAAAAGAGAGAGAGAGAGAGAGAGAGAGAAAAAGTGGTTCAGGAAAAAAAAACAGTCTAAGGCGCCAGAAAAAAAAAATTTAAACAAAAAAACAAAACAAAAAAGTGGTTAAGGAGTTGAATTAAAAGAAAATAAAAGAAAAAGAAATGGATAAGGCATAAAAAAATGGATAAGGAATAAAAAAAAGTGGTAGAGCACTGGTCTAGTAAACCAGGGGTCGTGAGCTCTCAACCTCAGAGGAGGAAGACGAATTTTGGAAATCAGTTGCGCGTCGTGGCCGTATAGCAAACAGTATCTGTGATGACGAACAATTAGCGACAAGCGTTTTATTAAGAATTACGCTTTGCCAAAGCGGTACAGCATAAGGTGGGACGAAGCAGTCTGAATTAGATTTTATAGTTGTATTTCTCACATATCTCAGAGCCTTTCGTCGTCGTCGTCGTCGTCGCCGCGCCGCCGTTTCTGCAGAAGTAGCAAATGCCCATCGTAGCAAATGCGGCGAGGGACGCCCTGCCTTCGATTCCGAATGCACAAAGTGTGTGGTCCTGTTTCCCAGTCTATATTTGGTCGGTCTCGTAAAAGGTAGAATGTAACGAATGCGTGGAAAGAGCAAGGGGCAGCGGCTGTGTAGAACGAAAACACAATTCCTCAGGGGGTGTGAGCGTTTCGAGATGAGTCGTATACAAGTTATAGTTGGTCGTCAGTGACCGTGTGGCCTAATGGATAAGGCGTCGGACCTCGGATCTGAAAATTACGGGTTCGAATGATGTAACGCTCGTGTTTTTCCAGTTCTGAAAAAGAAACATACCGTTTTAATGTAGCAATTGAGCAGTACGAAACCGTCTGAATGTTGCTGTTGACCATTTTTTGCTTGGAGTTGCTCTTGAGCTTGAAACACACACAACAAGAACGGTGTTAACTAGCGAAATGGTCGGCAGAGTGCCGTCACCGCGAGTTTTGACTGGCACTTGCACATCTAAAACGACGTCGGTAAGTAACTCGTAGACATGTATGAAAGACATGTTCTGAAATGCAAGTGTTGTTGTTTGGAGAGCACATCGGTTACGTGTCAGATGTGTAGCCAAGCAGTAATGGGTCGCCATAGCTGCAAATATTAGCTGGTAATATGATGTGTTGTCAGCTGAAGTCTGATGATGCAGGCGACCGTAAGGCCGAAGTACGCAAAAGTGCCGCTAGGCCGCACCTCTTTAGCTCAGTGGTAGAGCACTGGTGTAGTAAACCAGGGGTCGTAAGTTCCATTCTCAGAGGAGGAAGACGAATTTTGGAAATCAGTTGCGCGTCGTGGCTGTATAGCGAACAGTGTCTGTGATGACAAACAATTAGCGACAGGCGTTTTATTAAGAATTACTCTCAGATGTGATTAAGGCGAATTTCGCAGATAAAGCATTTTTTTTATGTAAAAAAAAATTCTTTATTTCCAATAAAAGAATGTTAATTTTACATCCAGCACACTGCCTTATTTGATTAGTGGGCCTAGTTAGTAATACAAAGATAATTAGCAGCTAATTCTAAGTCCTATGTAGTAACTAGTTAGTATGTGAGTGATCAGGAGTAAGCAATGGGCAAACGTTAATGTTAGTCTACTACAAACATGTAATCTTAAGACTAGTTACTAAATCCTACAGCGTTACAGTTGTGTCAGCTAATTAGTATAAACTTACTATAGAGCCTTGCTCATTGAGCTAACCCCAATGAGCGTGCCCCTGACACTGGGCAGGCCAAGATGGTAATCGCTGCATGTTTCTAATAATAATGTCTAAAAACTAAGTCCTACAACTAACTTATCCTACGGTCAAGTCCGGTGCGTTGTGTGGTTCGGTTAGGCTGCACCCCACTCCCCCAGAATCCTGTGGCGCAGCGGATTCAGACTGAGGAAGTCGGCCTTTCCGCGCCCAGGCGGTTTGGGAGTAGGGTATCGAACTCTATCTGTGTCCTGGTTTATCTCTTTCTTGTACTAATATAGTTCTTTCAGGTGGTCCTTTAATACTTTCTGAGATACCGCGTTGGCCAGTTTATTGATGATATGGAAAGTGTCGCGATGTCTGGTTAGTCTATATGTGTCGTTGTGTGGTGGTTGGTCCCGCAGTACTGGGGCCACATCATTGAAAAGGGGGCACTCGTAGACTACATGGTCAGGAGTACCCTCCGGAACACCACAGTCACACGCAGGTGTCGCCTTTTTACCGAATCGACATAGATATGTCGAGTACGGTCCATGTCCAGTGAGGAAGTGGATGAGTCCCCGGGATGGATCGAAATGTGACATTCCCATCCTTTCCCTGACATCTGGTAGGAGCTCAAAGGTTCGACGCCTTGTTTCTTCGTTTTCCCACGAATGTTGCCATAGCAGCTCCCCTTTTTTCCTAATCTCTACTTTATTTTCAGTCCTGATGCCCAGAATTTCCTCTGTTTTTTCCAAATTCCCCTTTTTAGTCCAGTACCAAGCGGCCTGCTCCCGAATTTTGATATCCAAGCGGCAAAGCCCCATTATAACTAACAGGACTCCTCCCGGTGTAGTTCTGTATGCCCCCACTGATCTCAGAATCATATTTCTCTGCACTCTCCTCACTGTCATGGCGGGCACCACCCTCGTGAGCCTGTGTGCCCAGACTCCGGAGCCGTAACCCACTATAGATCTTAGTATACTGTTATGATAAAGTTTGATGAGATGTGGTGGAAGATGAAACCGCTTGTGCCCAATGGAGATGAGGTTGTTGAGTACCTGTAAAGCTCTTTGAGTTACGGTTTCGATGTGTCTACCAAAAGTCCACCTTTCATCAATGATGATACCAAGGTAGCGTGTCTCACGTCGCCGGAGAACTGGTGATCCATCTATCCTAACAGTTGGGTTACGAGCTAATTGTCCCTTTAGAAGAAGGTATGTAGACTTAGCCGGTGAAATTTTCATTTTAGTCTTACGGCACCACAGTTGAAGTGTGTTTATTGTTCTATCGATCTTAGGCTCTATGTCTTCTCGGCTACGGCCGCCGACCAGTAGGAGGAGGTCATCTGCGTAGGCTATCACCTCCAGCACTTCATCACTTTGCTGTAATGTGTCTAGTAAGGGTTCCATGTGGATGTCCCAGAACAGCGGACCCAGTACGGAACCTTGGGGACATCCATTGGTGATAGTTTTCCTTACTCTTGTGCTAGTAGATGATAGCCAGACCTCCCGATCTTCACAATAGCTCCTCAGACAGCCATATAGAGGCCCTGGACACTCCTTCTCCCTTAAGCAGGAGAACAGCGAAGGCCATCACAGGTTGTCGAAGGCGCCACTTATATCCACCATGATGCCAACAACGTACTTGTACGGGGTAGAGCCGCAGACCTCGGCCGCCAGGGCGATTGCGTCAGATGCCGATCGTCCAGGCCTGAAGCCAAACTGCCTGTTGCTCATTCCGCACAGCACTCGGTGTGCAGCAAGTCTATCAGCCAGAAGTCTCTCCAGAATCTTCCCAAGCAGATCAAGCAGGCAGATTGGTCTGTAAGATTTAGTTTCTGCTGGGTCTTTGTCAGCTCCTTTTTTATAATTATCACTTTTGCCCTCTTCCATATTCGAGGGAACTTTTTCTGCCTGAGGCATTCGTTATATAAATGAGTTAGAGGGGCGACTATCTGGGGGGCCAGGAATTGCACCACCTCCGCCACAATACCGTCTGGCCCAGGAGCTTTTCCTCTCTTCAGGGAGTTTATATGGGCAGCTACCTCTTCTTCAGAGAATGGGTAGACTGCCATATCATTTTCATATGCATTGTTGTTATTCTCCCACAGCTGCCGTTGTTCGTCTGTCTCATCCGCAGTATCATCAGGCAACAGGGAGTGGAGAAGGACCTCAGCAGTTTCCTGCCAAGACCCCGTCATCCGGTCCCCATGCCTGACGGTTGAGAGCTCCATCGGAGAACGGATTTTTTCCCGGACAAGCCTGTAGGGAACTCCCCATGGGTCTAGTGCTAATTGGTTCAGAACAAAGTGTTCCCAACTCTTTGTTCTAACTTCCCGTAGCTGTTCTTGGAAGCTATCTTTGGCTTCCCGGTAAAGCTGCAGCCATCTTTGTCTTTCTGGCCAGACGACACTGCGCTGGTAGTGCCTCCTGAGCCTTCTGACCGACCGGCGCATCTCCTCTAGTTCAGCAGACCATGGTGACGGAGAGGCCGGCATGGCCCTCCTCCTAGTAGTTACGGCTGCTTTGACTGCTCGAGGTATTACTGAAACCAGTTCTTCGGCTCTGTTGTCAACGTCAAGGTCTCTGTGGTCGTCACCTTCTGATAACGGAGGAATGTCGCACTCCCCAGCAAGCCTCTCCCAGTCGGCTCTATTGTAATTATATTGTATTTCCCACCCTATGGCCCAGCGGCTCTCGCCATCTCCTATGTTGAAAGTAATGAGATTATGGTCACTTGTAGTGGCATTCTCCACTACTTTCCATTGCTGGATTAGGTGTGCTGCATTTGGCGTAGCCAGGGTCACATCGATGTTTGTGCCTTGGCCACCTCCCGCCGCATAGGTCGGAGGGTTGCCAGGCTTGTTAGCCACCACAAGCTGCAAGGCCATGATGGCCTCTTCTGCCTTCTCTCCATTGGGATCCCTGGTGCCGCTGTACCATAGGGGGGATTTGGCATTCATATCGGCAGTCACAAATGCTTTCCGCCCCCGCAACGCCGTGATAGCTGTGGTGAGGTGTGCTAGGTGTCTTTCAATATCATCACCATATTGGAAGTACATGTTGATCACAATAATAGCTCCTGATGGAGACTGCAGCTCCACGACGTTGCAGTGGCTGGTTGTGAACTGCGTTAGGACTGTAGCCCTTATCAGTTTGTTTGTAATAATTATTGCCGCTTTTGGGTCTTCTCCTCTGCAGACGACTTGCCAGGTCGCAGCTGTGAAAGCTATCTTCCCGTTTAGGGAGTACGGCTCTTGCAGACAGACCACATCCAGTCTCCTCTCCTCCACTTCCCTTCGTAACTCCTGCATGACAAGTCTGCTGTTATGAGTGTTGAGTTGGCCAATGGTGATTTCCGTCATGTAGTTGTCTATGGAGTGTATGTATGAATTCTGTCATGAGGCCATGTTTTGTTCCAGTCAAATGTGATACATCCATTTGCCAGAACTGCTTGTCGATAAATTTCGTTCAGGTCGAATTTTTCACCACGTCTGTCAAAGACTTTCTTTAGTAGGTCACGCAGGGCTCAGAAGTCAGTGGGGAGATTCAATGACTTGAGTTGAATTCTGTCCACAGCCTCCATTACCGAGAAGGTGACTCTCTGTCCATATTCATGTCCCACCCGAACCACATGTCTCAAGGCAGTGGTCAGGGTAGTCGGCTGCTCCAGCCTCGCCAGTTGCATGGTGAGTTCAAGGTTTGGATAGACTCTAACGGGATCGACAGGTGGCAGCCTCACTACAGGATCTTTTGTTGCAGCTGGTTCACTTGAACTAGTTATTTTATTTTCTTGAACTGGTTGTTTTGTTGTTATATTTATTTCTGCTGAGACTGCCACAGTCTCTGGTACAGGATGCCGTTGCCGTAGGTCTTTAGTCGGCCTTGTTTCCCTGCTTGGGGAGGAGGGTAGCGTGACTGCCAGAGGCCTAGTTTGTGTCCCTCTATCCGTAGTGGTAGAGTCAGTTTGAGTGCCTATGTCTACGGTTCTGGTTGTGGTGCCCATGTGCGACCTCAAGAAAAGCTTGAAGGCACTCGCCCTCATGGCATCCCTCCTCCTTTTGCTTGGGGATTTTCTTTTGGGCATCCTGTTGGCTTTGGTTTGATCAGCCATAGTCTATTCTTGAAATAAGCCTTTGTTCCAGAAGTCTGTAGGTGGGGCAGCTACGTCCCAAGTTTCGACAGGGTTTTTAACCCCGTCTCTTGCAGGGGATGCAAACTGCCGCAGCCCTACAGTCCTTCCTGACATGGCCATCCTCGCCACATTTCGAGCAGGCCGACCCCCTGGTACAGTGCCTCAAAACGTGGTCGAGATCTCCACAATTGTGGCAACGCGGTACGACCAGATAGTCGCGTGTATTTATGGCATGAAAGCCGACGTATAGTTTGCCCACTGCTGTAATTTTTTTCCACATTTGAGCGGAGACCTCGGCAACTTGATGGACCACATCACGGACCCGAGGCCCAGTTTTGAATCTCAAATTGAAATTTGCTTTGAATTCTTCTTCTGTCATATCTTCGAAACTCTGAGCCTTTATAGATTTTTGCACTTCTTCATTTGTCATAATTGTTGGTACATCATATAAGATGACCAATGGGTTCCTTTTCCTTGGTGGCTCGCATTTGACCACCGAGTTTAGTTTTGCATTACTTAACAGTTTCTCTTTGTCCTCTTCTGAAGCTACTTCAACAATAACAGAGTTACTGCTGGGTTTTACCTTATTTATTTTAATTTTGTCTTTTGCTGGATTGATAGTGGTCGTAAGCAATTCCGGGATTCTTTTTACGCTAGTGTCCTGACCAGGCAGTGTCCTTAGGAAAACCGTTGTGTCTGATCTTTTAGTGACTTTTGCAATGACATCCTTTGTAGTCTGCGGTTTTGGTGGCGCTTGTGCGACCACCGCCGCCCAAGTCTTTCCGGGTTGTTTTCTTAGTCTTTCATTTTCTTTTGTAAGTTCTTCGACGCGGCCTTCAAGCTTGGCGTTTGCGATAGCCCACGCCGCCAGTTCATTTTTGATTATAGTCAAAGCCGCTTGACTAATTTTGCCATTTTTGATGTGTTCCTCAATTGCCTGTCCCGACTCGTCCTGAGGAGCGGGTTCAGACATCACAGAAGCTCGCGTTGGTGCACTCGAATCACTCGTTTCTGGTGTAGCCATGATGAACGAGTGATAAAAAAGGGGGGTGGGAGCCCGTCTCTTGCCCCAGACCGGCTCCTCTGGCATGGGGGGGGGGGGGGGTGGACTTCTGCAGCTCGCTCACCGACCTCGCCCCTAGGTCAAGAGCACTCCAGAGCTGCTGGGTTCAGCGCGCCGTTTCCAGCGCACTGGTCCCCCTCGGTGACTCCGTCATCGGCGATTTCACGCGATGCACCCCGGCAATTGCACCCCGCACTCCGGAGAGGCGGATGCACCTCTCGCCCTTCGCCGCCTACTTGCCCGAGTTTCCACCTCTCGGCCAGGCACCCACTCCTACTCAGGTGGCGGGCCGGTCCCCCAGGCGTTCGGCGGTCTGGACCCATCTAACCTGGCCCAGGCGATGTTACCACCACCTGGGTTTGGCAGAACACGCCCCGGATACCCAGGGGCGCGGCGAAGCACCCTTGCCGACACGCGCCGCGATCCCACGCCGACAAACGAGATCACCGGCATGCAGAGCACCTGTTGGTCTGTGCCCTGCGAAAAGAAGAGACTGATGTACGGTCCCTCGACACAGCTCCCCCTGTGCCATGCACGCTTCGCTTTCGCATCGGGTTGGGTCGCAGCTCTCCCTTTTGTCGCAAGGCAGAATGCCAAGCTTAACGTCTGGCACCACGGGAAGGCGGAAAGAGCCACTTGGGAAGGAGAGGCTATAAGAGACACATCACTTCCCCTGTGAGGACTACCGCGGCAAGCCCGTCTGGAAGCGATACGCCCGTCTGGAAGCGATACGCCCCAGTGCGAGCCTCCGTGCCTTACGGCGCGCCGGCTACGGGCGGGCCCGCGCCGAACGCGCCGTCGAGCGACCGACCTCACGCCAGCCAGATAAAGCATTTGCGAAAGCGGTAGAGCATAAGGTGGGACGAGGCAGTCTGAATTACGTTTTATAGATATATTTTTCACATATTTCAGAGCCTCTCGCGGTCGTCGTCGTAATCGTCGTCGTCGTCGCCGCCGCCGCTACTGCAGAAGTAGCAAATGGCCATCGTAGCAAATGCGGCGAGGGACGCCCTGCCTTCGATTCCGAATGCACAAAGTGTGTGGTCGTGTTTCCCAGTGTATATTTGGTCGGTCTCGTAAGAGGTTGAATGTAACGAATGGGTGGGAAAGAGCAAGGGGCAACGGCTGTGCAGAACGAAAACACAATTCCTCAGGGGTGTGAGCGTTTCGAGATGAGTCGTATACAAGTTAGAGTAGGTCGCCAGTGACCGTGTGGCCTAATGGATCAGGCGTCGGACTTCGGATCTGATGATTACATTTTCGAATGCTGTAACGCTCGTGTTTTTCCAGTTCTGAAAAAGAAACATACCGTTTTAATGTAGCAATTGAACAGTACGAAACCGTCTGAATGTTGCTGTTGACCATTTTTTGCTTGGAGTTGCTCTTGAGCTTGAAACACACAGAACAAGACCGGTGTTAACCTGCGAAATGGTCGGCAGGGTGCCGTCACCACGAGTTTTGACTGGCACTTGCACATCTAAAACAACGTCGGAAAGCAACTCGTTCGGCTTTTGAGTCACATCAAGTATGTGTGTTAATTTTGACGCCACTAGCTCTGCATGTTGTCATGCAATTCCTTTACCTCCCAGAAATGATTATGAAATAAAAGTGAAGTACGTGACGAGTGTGACGTTAGGAAAATATTAGGCAGCATGGAGAGATTCTGTATGGGACCACCCAAGCCAAACGAGTACTGTGTGACGTGCTACCCGGCAAGTGTTAACAGAGACAGCCGGCTAGCTAAGTAGGTAGAGCGTGAGACTCTTAATCCAAGGGTTGTGGGTTCGAGCCCCACGCTGGGCGGTATGGGATTTTCTTTCGCTGCAGATGTAAATTACCGTTTTTCTGATTAACGTAATGTAATGTAAATAGTAACTTTAAACTTTGCCTACGTCTCTGTCAGTCGCAAGGAAACTGTATTTGATGGTGAAGGTGATTTTGTAGACATGTGTGAAAGACATGTTCTGAAATGCAAGTGTTGTTGTTTGGAGAGCACATCGGTTACGTGTCAGATGTGTAGCCAAGAGGTAATGAGTCGCCATAGCTGCAAATATTAGAAGCTAATATGAAGTGTTGTCAGCTGAAGTCTGATGATGCAGGTGACCGTAAGGCCGAAGTACTCAAGAGTGCCGCTGGGCTGCGCCTCTTTAGCTCAGTGGTATTCCGCCGCCAGCGGCCGTGCTGTGCGGACGTGCGGTGCGGCTGTTGCGGTGTTTACATCGTCGCTGCGAGCGGCCGGCGCTATGTGGTGAGTGCGCGCTTTCTGCGTTAGTCATAGTTCACGATCACATATTTAGATTGACATAATGGATCAGACAACGCGACAGAATACTTTGAAGTTGATTTTCGATCCGAACTACGCCCGACCGAAATCTTACGAATTTGAGGCATTTATCGAAGAAACTTTTCAGATCAAAGTGGATGAATTGATTGGAATACACCTGTCGATTGTCAGTCCGACTGTGTTCCTTAAGTTATCCAGTTCTGACAAGTGCGACCAAATTGTAGAAGCATGTGGTGGGGTGGCAAAATTCAAACATTCAGACGGACACATAGGGCAGGTCACGGTTTCGCGTGCCGGGATGGGAATACGAACGGTTCGAATCTTTGAGCTCCCCTTTGAAGTAACGCCCGAGGAGATAAACAACAAACTGAGAGACTATGGCGCCATTATCAGCAATGTCGCCGATAAATGGTCTAGCTTGCACAAGTATCCAGTATTAAATGGAGTCAGGCAAGTTAAGATTGACATGCTGAAACATATCCCGTCGTATCTCTGGATTGGTGGATATAGAGCGATCATCATTTACGATGGCCAGCCGAGAACCTGCTCGGGTTGTGGTTCGACCCAACACGTCCGCGCGCAGTGTGTTCAACGGCGTGTGACGCAACTGCCGACTGGGGAGCGAGACCCGCCTAGTCAAATGGCCACGCTACCCGTGACGTACGCCGCCGCACTACGCAGTGACGTCGCCTCAGACATGTGTTTCGACACGGCGATAGTTGCTTATGCCGACGTTCCCGATGGTAGCGTAGCCATGGATACTAGCAGCACAGAAGCTACAGGTCCAGCACACTCACAAGACGAGGAAACTGACAGGCGTGGAGAACAAGACCAGGCTAAGACGGCAGAAGAAGGCATGTGCAAATCACTCGAAGACGTCGGGCAACACAAAGAAGATACGGTTGCCACGTCGGAGGATAATGACCAGCAGCCTACAACTGTTTCGCCAAAGAAACGGAAGAAACGTCGAATAGCCCGTCAGGGAGCAGCAGAAATCGCGCCAATTCTGCGTGAAAAGGCGAAACAAATAGGCCAAGAACTGGCGGAGACGACACAGGCAACTCCTCCGGAAGATCGAACAACAAAAAGGAAGACTCGAAATGAGGACACTGACCCCGACCGTGGAATCCACATTCAAGACGGTACAGCTAGTCTGAAGGACCTTCCACCTGCACCCAACACGTGCACGCGGGAAGTTACGTGCACGCGAGACTGGGCGGATGACATGGAGGAGCAAAGCCATGATGCAGAGATGGCTGACATAGCACAACGTTCAGGACGGACGGCACCCGACCGTCGACAGGATGTGTCCACCCGGCAACAAACCACCATCATAAATACTCGTGCGGCAGATGATGATGCCGACTTCTTCTAAGTGGAGCAAGCATCCACTTCCCTTGGCAAACATTACCCCACCTGACACGGTATAGTCGACATGACGGCTTTACAGGCGTACAGAATTGCAACCTTAATATAAATAAATTTAGCAGCACCCTCAATCTGAGAAATCTCCAAGATTTTCTGTACGCCGCTGATATTGGCATCTTAATGCTGCAAGAAGTAACGGCTATCCGTTTGGACGACATCACTGGCTACAACGCCGTCATCAATCCTGGCAATGACAATAGCCTCGGCACAGCGATTATGACTAAAGAGGGGATCCTACTTACAGACGTGGCGCAACTGCCTAACAGTAGAGGTCTCGCTGTCACGATAAACAACACCAGGTTTATCAACATATATGCCCCGTCAGGAACAGGAAACAAGCGCCGCAGGGCCGAATTTTTCAAAGAGGACATCGCCCCCCTTTTCGTGGTGCGATTTGACCAAATAATTTTTGCGGGTGACTTTAATTGCGCGCTGAGTCCCAAGGATCAGACGCCAAATTTTAACAAATCTCTGGAGCTGGAGGACATCGTCAGAGACTTCCAACTGTTTGATACTTGGGAACTAAAACACGGTGATAGGCTAGGTTTCACCTATATCACCAGCCATTCTGCCAGTCGTATCGACAGAATTTACGCAACATCCAATTTAAGGAGACACGTATTACAGTCCGAGCTATGGCCCACGATTTTCTCTGATCATATCGCGTACAAATGTACGGTAAATTTAGAGAAACAAGGCACTTACAGGGCGAGAGGTCAGTGGAAGCTAAACGTTACTCATCTTTCGGATCCTGGATGTCACGCCGCCTTCCACACCACTTGGGCAGAATGTGAAAGGAAGTTCCACTTGTACGGCACGGCGCTGAATTGGTGGCTAAACTGCGCGAAGCCCGCAATAATAAAGACAATGAAAACTTACTCCCATGAAAAAGTAGTCTGGCGGAAGCGGACAGTAGAGTTTTACTTCAGCTGTCTGAGAGACTTGTGCGTTCGTGATGCTACAGTCATAACAAATTATGGGCAAATCAACAGAATAAAAGCAAAATTGCTCAACCTGCAGAGACACCATCTCGAAGGCTGTAAAATACGAACGCGTTTGCAGAACGGTACACGAGAAGAAACAACATCGATGTACCACATTCTCCAAGAGAACAAAAGACAAAAACTTAAAATTCTGACGGAACTCAAAACTTCAGACGGGAGACTCTTGACAGATCAAGCTGCAATACGAGACGAGATCCATCGACACTTTAGTGAATTGCTGGCCAATACACAGACAGATGAAACGGCGCAGCAAGCTCTCACTGCTAGGACGACAGAGCGACTCACTCCAGAAGAAGCTGATGTGCTCGCAGCGAGAATAACGGACGAAGACGTCGAAGATGCCATCTCGAAGAGCCCAAAGAACAAATCACCTGGACCAGATGGGCTACCCGCTGAATTTTATTAAACTTTTCGCGAACAAATAATTGCTAAATTGACACTCGTATGCAATGAAATACTAAATGCGGACACTGACCTTCCGAAGGAATTCTGTGAAGGTACAGTGGTCTTAGTCCCCAAAACACCAGGAGGCAAAACCGTGGAGAATCTTCGACCCATAACACTTCTCAATAGTGATTATAAAATCTTCGCCCGTATCATGATGCAAAGGTTCAATTCTGTTATTCGTACAGTGACAGGAGCCTACCAGACAAGTGTAGGAAAGGACAGAACGATATTTCAGACCTTATGCGACTACAGAGACATTATAGCGATATCGGAAGACTGCAACATTCGCTGTGCTCTGATGTCGCTTGACTTTGAAAAAGCTTTTGATAAAGTTAATCATTCGTACCTGCTCCGGTGTATGACATCCATGCACTTCCCCCAGAAAATTATAGCCTCCGTTAAAAACATACTGACGAATAGCACGTCAAGAATCAGTGTCAACGGACAACTCAGTCACCCGATCAATATTCAGAGTTCGGTAAGACAAGGTTGCCCAATGTCCATGACGCTTTTCGCGATTGCGCTTGAACCTCTCTTAGTATCTCTGACTCGGCAACTCCGTGGATTACATATACACGGACACAAGATCATATGTCAAGCCTACGCGGACGATGCAGGGGTACTTGTGACTGACGAAAGAGAGGTGGAAACAGTACTTGAAGTTGTGGCGACCTACGAAATGGCGTCAGGAGCTAAACTCAACCGCAATAAATCTGGTATTATGAATCTTGGTCGGGGTATAGAGATCAGAGCCGCTGGAAGTATCAACACTGTGGAAAAAATCAAATGCCTTGGAATAGAATATACGAGTAATATCCGCCGCACGGCCGCTCTCAATTATCGAAAATTACTTGCCACCTTATTGGCAAGCATAAAACAACACAGCTTGCGTAATTTAAACGTAATACAAAAAGTGCAACTGGCCAATACATACATCACTTCCAAAGTCAACTATGTTGCTCAAGTGCTGCCTCTGCCACGAACCATTGCACACCAAATGCAAGCAGCGCTTGGTTATTTTGTCAGCAGAGGTCAGATATTTAAGGTTTCATATGATACCTTGACGCTACCGACACGCAATGGAGGGCTACAACTGACAGACATCTACCTTAAAGCGCAAGCGCTATACGTTAGCAAAACTTATAAACAGTGGCAACGATCACCGCGGACCTTAGTGGCTCATCTCTTACGTGAAATCACCCCAGTCAGCAGAGATCCACCAATCGATGTGCATCACATCTCCCACGAGCTGTACCACTATAAACACTTTCTGGTGGAATACAGCTATGTACGCCATAGAATACCGGAGAAGGACATATATCGGGTTAAGGAGGTTTACAACACCTTGCTGGAAGGAAAATTGCGCAATCGAATAGAAAACAAGTTTCGACATTATAATTGGAAAAACATATGGGACAACATATCTGACCCCCATCTACCATCCAATGTGCGATCGACGTGGTACCTCGCAGTCAATAGAAAAATCCCAACCAACTCCAAACTGCACGCGATACGTCTGGCACACACACCAAACTGTTCCAGCTGCAATGTCGTCGACACTGCAGAACATCGCTTCGTCTGTGAAGATGTGAAAGACGTGTGGAATCTCTTCAGGCAAAAACTAGCACATGTGCTACGTACGTCACCTAACACAATTTCACCGACACACGTCCTTCTGCCTGATGACGTGCCATATCCTAACACTAAAAGAAGGTCAGCCAACTGGCTCAAAGGACTGACAGTCCATTACATCTCAACGGCTATGACGAAAAATGAAGCAGATTATTGGATGTACCTGATGACAGAACATCTAAAGCTCGAACGACAAATGAAATACAAAGACAACTACGCAAATTTCTTGAACCGAACATTGTCTCACCGACAGAGCTGAAGAACGATCAAACGACATGTTGTTCAACCTCAGAATTCTTTTTTTTTTCCTTTATGAAATTATCTATTAAGCTTCTCATTCATTTTACGCCAACAAGGTGGCTATTTCGTTTACCCTTCGCCCTCGTGTCGCAGCACTAATAGGTTGCTGACACACCCATGAGAAGCCATCAGGCTGAAGTAAGCCTGGCTCTAATATAAAAATCGCTCCCACTCAATGATGGAAGAATGTAGCGGAACTATTTCCTTTCCATAACCCCAAAAGAAGGGATTTTATTTACTTGTATACATTTACTTCGTTACTCACCTATCTCATTTGGACCAAACATAGCACAGAAGCTAGCCGAAGAAGGCACAAATGGCGAGCGGAAGGACGGGCTGTAGGGGAGGAAGGAGGCCTCCAAAAAATAAAAAAAGTAAAAAAAAATGAAAAGAAAAAAAAGTCGGTAGAGTGTGAGACTCTGAATCCAAGGGTTGTGGGTTCGAGCCCCACGCTGGGCGGAACGGAATTTTGTTCCGCTACAGATGTAAATTACTGTTTTTCTGATTAACGTGATGTAATGTAAATAGCAACTTTAAACTTTGCCTACGTCTCTATAAGTCGCATGGAAACTGTATATGAAGGTGAAGGTGATTTTGTAGACATGTGTGAAAGACATGTTCTGAAATGCAAGTGTTGTTGTTTGGAGAGCACATCGGTTATGTGTCAGATGTGTAGCCAAGCAGTAATGGGTCGCCATAGCTGCAAATATTAGAAGCTAATATGAAGTGTTGTCAGCTGAAGTCTGATGATGCAGGCGACCGTAAGGCCAAAGTACGCATGAGTGCCGCTTGGCCGCGCCTCTTTAGCTCAGTGGTGTTTTCGCTCTCGCCTGTGTCGGTCGCGTGCTGTTTGGTGAATGTGCGCATTGCTACGTTGTTTGATTGTGGCGTGATGAATTGCATTCGACTATAATGGATCAACTTATACGGAAAGACACGTTGAAATTGAGTTTTGACCCTCATTATGCACGACCCAAATCCTTTGAGGTTGAGTTAGTTATTAGAGACATCATGAAAATAACTATTGATGATACGATTGGCATTCACCTATCTATCGTCAGCAGTACGGTGTACCTCAAATTGTTGAATCCCGAGAAATGCGAGCAGGTCGTTCAATCTTGTGGAGGAGTGTTGAAGTTCAACCATTCTGACGGCAATGTTGATGATGTCAGAATTTCGCTTGCTTGTCTCGGAGTTAGAACTGTTCGCATATTTGAATTACCCTTTGAAATTTCCGCTGACCAGATTAATGCCAGATTGAGGGAGTATGGAACAGTCATCAGCAATACGGCAGAAAAGTGGTCGACTATGCATATTTTCCCGGTGCTAAACGGTGTCCGTCAGGTGAAGATAGATATGTTAAAGCACATTCCGTCCTACATCACTGTGTGTGGCTACAGGGCCATAGTGATTTATGACGGGCAGCCTAGAACTTGTGCGGGATGTGGGTCCACAGAACATATCCGTGCTCAGTGTATCCAACGACGCGTGGCGCAAATACCGGCCGGTGAGCGTGAGTTGCGCGGCCCGACGTCTACGTTGCCATTATCATACGTCGCCGCCACTCGGGCTAATGTCACCTCGGAACCTAGTTTAGATGTTTCGCTAGAGGGTTTGCGCGCAGTGCCCGAAGGCGTTACACCGATGGAAGCGAACGATGTACCGAATGTTCCTTCTTCACACACCCAGAAGGAGGGCAATACTCACTCGCAGATGGGGCACCCACCGGACACCGAAAGTATTCCGGTGGGCGTACCGGTTCGACACGACAAGTCCGACGTGGACCGGATGGAGTCGAACGAGATGGCTGTCCACCAGCCCCCGCCGTCTCCCAAATCTCAGAAGAAACGCCGGCTAGCACATCAAGGGGCAGAAGCAAAGGCGCCAAAATTGCGTGAAAAGGCGAACCACGTCAGACAGAAACTGACCGAAGTAACTGACCCACCGTCGTCGGCAACCAGCAAAACGGCAAAAAAATCTCGAACGAACGAATCGGACACTGATCACGGACGATCGCCCTCAGGGGACCCTGCGGTGGCCGATTCATTGGATCCGAACACTATGCCTGAATGTTCCAAGCTCTCGGATTGCGATATGAACGCAGACCAGTTCGTGTGCGATTGGTCAGATGACGTTGAAGAGGGTGGTCGGGAAGAAGATTTAGTACGGGATCGGCGCGGTATAGAGAATCCGTCATCAGAAGCTCAAGCAGATGTGTCCCACCAGCAACAAACGGCTACCGCCGGCGTCGGTGCAGTGGCTGATGACGCGGACTTCTTTTAGATGATGTTCGCCATGAACTTGAATAGTAGGCATATTGTCACCTAGACCTCTGTTCTCATGACGTCCTTGCAAGCTTACCGCATTGCGACACTGAACATCAATAAGATCAGTAGCCCACTCAACTTAAAAAACCTTCAAGATTTTCTCTATGCCGCTGATATTGATCTCATTATGCTGCAGGAAGTGACCAATATTAACCTTGACCGTATCACAGGTTACAATGCCGTCGTTAATCCTGGAAATGGTACAGAACTAGGGACCGCGATCATGGCTAAGGAAGGGATAGTGATGTCACATATCGAACGCCTGGCGAATAGCAGAGGTATAGCGACTACTATCGATACTACCAGATTTATTAATCTCTACGCCCCTTCCGGTTCTGGGAGACGACGACAGAGAGCAGAGTTTTTTAAAGATGGCATTGTGCCACTTTTCACACCACCTTCAGACCAACTTATATTCGCTGGTGATTTTAACTGTGTACTCAGTCCCAAAGACCAGACACCAAATTTCAATCCGTCCGCCGAGCTTCGCGCCATCATTGAAGAGTTAAATTTAATAGACACATGGGAGCATAGACACGGTGACAGGCCCGGATTCACATTCGTTACTGGTCACTCAGCCACCCGCGTCGATAGAATCTACGCATCAGCAAATATGAGGGAACATGTTTTGCAGTCAGAGCTATGGCCGACTGTCTTTACAGATCATGTGGCATATATATGTACCGTCAATTTAGCCAAACAAGGGACGTACAGGGCAAGGGGACCCTGGAAACTAAATGTAGCGCATTTAACAGAACCCGAGTGTCACACAGTCTTCCGCAACACGTGGGCAGAATGCGAACGAAAGTTTCCCGCGTGGGTAAAATGTGCAAAACCCGCCTTAACAAAAGCGATGAAGAATTATTCCAGAGATCGATGTGCCTGGCAGAAGCAAACCCTGGAATTCTACTTTCAGTGTTTAAGGGATTTATATCGAGAAGATGCAACGGTAATAGCAAATCGTATGCATATTAAACGAATACTGGCTACGATTTTAACCCTCAAACGGAAGCAATTGGAAGGCTGTAAAGTCAGGACACGTCTGCAAAACGCCGTACAGGACGAAACGACATCAATGTATCATGTTATTCGCGAACAGAAAAGGGGGCACAGAAAGATATTGACAGAACTGCACACTGCAGATGGCCGACACTTACACCACCAGCGCAACATACGAGACGAGATTTATAAACATTTCACAGCACAGTTAACGGAACACCCGGTGGATATAGCCGCGCAGCAAGCCCTCATGGCACGCCGTTTTGCGACATTGAGCACGGAAGAAGCAGACGGCCTCGCTGCAGTAATAACTGACGATGAAGTAGCGGACGCCATTCGAGGGAGCCCACAGAATAAATCGCCTGGCCCCGACGGATTACCGGCCGAGTTTTATAGAACTTTTCGACACCATTTAGTTCCAAAGATGACCATGGTCTGTAATGATATCCTAAACGCTGGAGATGATATCTTAAGGGAATACTGTGAGGGCATAGTGGTATTGGTCCCCAAAACCCCAGCGGGCAAGACAGTCGACAATCTCCGACCGATTACATTACTTAATACGGATTATAAGATATTCGCGCGGGTCATGATGCAGCGATTCAGTACGGTACTCAGTACTGTCACGGGGGCCTATCAAACGAGCGCTGGGAAAACTAGAAACATCCAGCAGACGTTAAGCGAATATAGAGATATCATAGCTACAGCCGCCGCTTGTGACATCCGATGCGCTTTAGTCTCGCTAGATTTTGAAAAAGCATTCGATAAAGTCACTCACTCCTATCTTCTGTGCGCGATGGCAGCAATGAATTTTCCACGGAAAGTTATTGACACTGTTACACTCCTGCTGAGAAACGGAACATCCAAGATCTGTCTCAACGGACAACTAAGTAAACCTATTTCCATCACTAGGTCGGTCCGACAAGGTTGCCCGATGTCAATGGCTTTGTTTGCAGTTGCTCTTGAACCCTTGCTGTTCTCCCTGACGCAAGACCTTCCGGGATTACGTATACATGGCCAGAAGATTGTCTGCCAGGCATTTGCGGATGACGTCAGTTTCGTGGTGACGAACGATGAAGACTTAGAACGCGCGTTTCAGCTGATAAACACTTATGAAGCCGCCTCAGGAGCGAAAGTCAACTGTAA
Organism: Schistocerca gregaria; assembly: GCF_023897955.1. Lineage (NCBI taxonomy): Eukaryota > Metazoa > Arthropoda > Insecta > Orthoptera > Acrididae > Schistocerca > Schistocerca gregaria. The sequence goes on along the minus strand of NW_026061810.1, from coordinate 487,042 downwards.
AAAGTCTGGCGTTATGCCACTTGGTAGGGGACTAGAACTTGTCAATAGCCGTTCACTAAAAAGGATGGCAACTTTTAAATGTCTCGGCATTGAATACACGCGCAGCATCAGCTGCACGGCTGCTCTTAACTATAGGAGATTGTTGGCACAAATTCGGGCCGGCATACGGCAACATCATTTGCGAAATATCAACGCCATGCAAAGAGAGCTTTTAGTCAATACTTACATCGTTTCAAAAGTCAATTATGTCGCGCAAATCCTCCCAATACCAAAAGTCATAGCACAACGCATGCTTGCGGCGCTCGGCCACTTTGTCAGTAGGGGACAAATTTTCAAAGTCGCATTTGAAACCTTGACGCTCCCCATGGGAAAGGGCGGCCTCAATCTGACTGATGTTTACCACAAAGCGAAAGCATTATATATCAGCAACGTGTATAAACAATGGCAATGAACACCACATTCCTTAATGGCCCTTCTTCTCCATGAAATCGCACTAGCCAGCATGACGCCTCCTGTCAACGTAAGTCACATCCCGACTGCATTATGCCACTTTAGTAATTTTTTCCTAGACTACAGCTTTGTTCAATGCACCATACCTGAGAATGATCTTTACAGGGTCAGAGCGCTTTACAGCTGCCTGACGGACAGTAAATCGCGGAACAGAATAGAAGTAAAGTATAAAGACTGCAATTGGGCAAAGATCTGGGAAAACATTCACGACGCACACTTACCATCGCAGGTGCGGTCTACGTGGTACGTGGCGGTCAATAGGATCATACCGACAAATTCAAAGCTACACATGATTCACTTGTCCGACACTCCGAATTGCGTTCACTGTACTTTACTAGATACCATTGAACATCGCTTTCTATGCGACGATGTGAAGGACATCTGGATTCTCTTTGCACGGAAGCTCTCAAGTATGCTGCGTACTGCACCTAAGATGATTACTCCAGCTGGACTCCTCACTCCCGATGCCGTTCCATACCCCCCCGCAAAACGACGAGCAGTCAATTGGCGTCAAGGTCAGACGGTGTATTATATATTATCGGCGCCAGAAAAAAATAAAGTAGACTATTGGTTATACCTACTAACTCAACACCAGAAACTTCAACGAATAGACAAATATAGAGAAAAGTATGCGTCCTTCCTACTCCGAACATTACCGTAGAGAGATATTCATCCAGGGCGACGTTTGCAGTACGAAAATACTGCTGGATGGCCCCTTCAGAATTATAATGGCCGCAATTAGGATTCGGATTGCGGGAATCGAACGGTCACGAATATGCGACGGACCGCCCCGACAGTGGTGACACTTTGGGGGGCGATACCTCTCCTGTCGACAGTAATACGAGACTGTTCTACAGGAACCCCGTGGAATTTCGGAGATCTAATACTCACATTACACTTATTCTTTTCTTACTTATTTAGGAAGATTCGTTTATTTGCAAAGAAGAGGTGTTTCTTTTATGTTTGAATCTCCCATACAAGAGGAGAAGAAGATTTGTTCCTTCATACTGCGGAAGACTCCAGCACCCTCCAGTTTATTTTCACATATGCAGTCTTCCTTGGACGTTGTGATGACTCACATTCTCGCAGAAGAGTTAATTTGTTTAATCCCCACATGCAATATAGTGGTTTAACCAAATATCCAAATGCATACTGAGGAGCATTAAACTGTCACACGAATATTATTTAATATAAACGGTGATTTTTTTTTTATGGCGGAGAAGCCGAGCCGATGAAGGCAATTTTGGCGAGCGTGAGGACGGGCTAGAAGGAGTGGCTGGAGGACCGACACAACAAAAAAAATAATAAATAAATAAATAAATAAATAAATAAACAAATAAAAAGTGGTAGAGCACTGGTGTAGTAAACCAGGGGTCGTAAATTCCATTCTCAGAGGTGGAAGACGAATTTTGGAAATCAGTTTCGCGTCGTGGCCGTATAGCAAACAGTATTTGTGATGACGAACAAATAGCGACAGGCGTTTTATTAAGAATTACTCTCAGATGTAATTAAGGCGAATGGCGCAGATAAAGCATTTGCCAAAGCGGTACAGCATAAGGTGGGACGAGGAATCTGAATTACATTTTATAGATGTATTTCTCACATATCTCAGAGCCTCTCGCGATCTTCGTCGTCGTCGTCGTCGTCGTCGTCGTCGTCGTCGTGGCCGCCGCCGCTTCTGCAGAAGTAGCAAATGGCCATCGTAGCAAATGCGGCGAGGGACGCCCTGCCTTCGATTCCGATTGCACAAAGTGTGTGGTCTTGTTTCTCAGTCTATATTTGGTGGGTCACGTAAGAGGTTGAATGTAACAAATGGGTGGGAGACAGCAAGGGGCAGCGGTTGTGTAGAACGAAAACACAAATCCTCAGGAGTGTGAGCGTTTCGAGATGAGTCGTATACATGTAAATGTTGGTCGTCAGTGACCGTGTGGCTTAATGGATAAGGCGTCGGACTTCGTATCTGAAGATTACAGGTTCGAATGCTGTCACGCTTGTGTTTTTCCAGTTCTGAAAAAGAAACATACCTATTTAATGTAGCAATTGAGCAGTACGAAACCGTCTGAATGTTGCTGTTGACCATTTTTTGCTTGGAGATGCTCTTGAGCTTGAAACACACACAACAAGACCGGTGTTAACTAGCGAAATGGTCGGCAGAGTGCCGACACAGCGAGTTTTGACAATCACTTGCACATCTAAAACAACGTCGGAAAGTAACTCGTTCGGCTGTTGAGTCACATAAAGTATGTGTGTTAATTTTGACGCCACTAGCCCTGCATGTTGTCATGCATTTTCTTTACCTCTCAGAAATGATTATGACATAAAAGTGAAGTACGTGACGAGTGTGACGTTAGGAAAACATTAGGCATCATGGAGAGATTCTGTACGGGACCACCCAACCCAAACGAGTACTGTGTGACGTGCTACCCGGCATGTATTCACCGAGGTAGCCGGCTAGCTTAGTCGGTAGAGCGTCAGACTCTTAATCCCAGGGTCGTGGGTTCGAGCCACACGCTGGGTGGAATTGGATTTTGTTCCGCTGCAGATGTAAATTACCGTTTTTCTGATTAACGAGATTTAATGGAAATAGCAACTTTAAACTTTGCCTACGTCTCTGTCAGTCGCAAGGAAACTGTATTTGAAGGTGAAGGTGATATTGTAGACATGTGTGTAAGACACGTTCTGAAATGCAAGTGTTGTTGTTTGGAGAGCACATCGGTTACGTGTCAGATGTGTAGCCAAGCAGTAATGGGTCGCCATAGCTGCAAATATTAGCCGGTAATATGAAGTGTTGTCAGATGAAGTCTGATGATGCAGACGACCGTAAGGACGAAGTACTCAAGACTACCGCTAGGCCGCGCCTCTTTAGCTCAGTGGTAGAGCACTGGTCTGATAAACCAGTGGTCATAAGTTCCATTTTCACAGGAGATAGATGAATTTTGGAAATCAGTTGCGCGTCGTGGCCGTATAGCAAACAGTATCTGTGATGACGAACAATTAGCGACAGGCGTTTTTTTAAGAATTACTCTCAGATGTGATTAAGGCGAATGGCGCCGATAAAGCATTTGCCAAAGCGGTACAGCATAAGGTGGGACAAGGCAGTCTGAATTACATTTTATAGATGTATTTCTCACATATCTCAGAACCTCTCGCGGTCGTCGTCGCCGCCGCCGATCCCAATTTTCATCACGTCTCCGATGAAATCCTCGATTTCGAAAGAGGTTGGTCGAGCAAATGAATTATCGAAAGTTAACTTCAAAGTATCTATCCTCATAGCTTGTGTCATCACTGATTCATCAACATCATTCCTCACACGCAAGAATAACCGCTGCTAGCGAGCGACCTACCCCGCAGAAGTAAACAAGCCAGACACAGCGCTGACCAAAGACAACCGCACGCCACTACCGCTGCAGGCAGACTATCGCTCCATTAGGCCACACGGTCACTGACGACCAACATTTACATGTATACTACTCATCTCGAAACGCTCACACCCCTGAGGATTTGTGTTTTCGTTCTACACAACCGATGTAGCCATCTAGCTCAGTCGGTACAGCGTCAGACTCCTAATCCCAGGGTCGTGGTTTCGAGCCACATGCTGGTCGTTACGGAATTTTGTTCCGCTGCAGATGTAAATTACCGTTTTTCTGATTAACGAGATTTCATGGACATAGCAACTTTAAACTTTGCCTACGTCTCTGTCAGTCGCAAGAAAACTGTATTTGAAGGTGAAGGTGATTATGTAGACATGTGTGAAAGACACGTTCTGAAATGCAAGTGTTGTTGTTTGGAGAGCACATGGGTTACGTGTCAGATGTGTAGCCAAGCAGTAATGGGTCGCCATAGCTGCAAATATTAGCCGGTAATATGAAGTGTTGTCAGATGAAGTCTGATGATGCAGACGACGGTAAGGACGAAGAACCCAAGAGTACCGCTAGGTCGCGCCCCTGTAGCTCATGGTAGAGCACTGGTCTGATAAACCACTGGTCGTAAGTTCCATTTTCACAGGAGATAGATGAAATTTGGAAATCAGTTGCGCGTCGTGGCCGTATAGCAAACAGTACCTGTGATGACGAAGAATTAGCGACAGGCGTTTTTTTAAGAATTACTCTCAGATGTGATTAAGGCGAAAGGCGCAGATAAAGCATTTTCCTAAGCGGTACAGTATAAGGTGGGACAAGGCAGTCTGAATTACATTTTATAGATGTATTTCTCACATATCTCAGAGCCTCTCGCGGTCGTCGTCGTCGTCGTCGTCGTCGTCGTCGTCGTCGTCGTCGCCGCCGCTGCCGCTTCTGCAGAAGTAGCAAATAGCCATCGTAGCAAATGCGGCGAGGGACGCCCTGCCTTCGATTCCGAATGCACAAAGTGTGTGGTCTTGTTTCTCAGTCTATATTTGGTCGGTCTCGTCAGAGGTTGAATGTAACGAATGGGTGGGAAAGAGCAAGGGGCAGCGGCTGTGTAGAACGAAAACACAAATCCTCAGGGGTGTGAGCGTTTCGAGATGAGTCGTATACATGTAAATGTTGGTCGTCAGTGACCGTGTGGCCTAATGGATAAGGCATCGGACTTCGGATCTGAAGATTACAGGTTCGAATGCTGTCACGCTCTTTTTTTTCCAGTTCTGAAAAAGAAACATACCGTTTTAATGTAGCAATTGAGCAGTACGAAACCGTCTGAATGTTGCTGTTGACCATTTTTTGCTTGGAGATGCTCTTGAGCTTGGAACACACACAACAAGACGGGTGTTAACTAGCGAAATGGTCGGCAGAGTGCCGACACAGCGAGTTTTGACAATCACTTGCACATCTAAAACAACGTCGGAAAGTAACTCGTTCGGCTGTTGAGTCACATAAAGTATGTGTGTTAATTTTGACGCCACTAGCTCTGCATGTTGTCATGCATTTTCTTTACCTCTCAGAAATGATTATGACATAAAAGTGAAGTACGTGACGAGCGTGACGTTAGGAAAAAATTAGGGAGCATGGAGAGATTCTGTATGGGACCACCCAACCGAAACGAGTACTGTGTGACGTGCTACCCGGCAGGTATTCACCGAGGTAGCCGGCTAGCTTAGTCGGTAGAGCGTCAGACTCTTAATCCCAGGGTCGTGGGTTCGAGCCACACGCTGGGTGGAATAGGATTTTGTTCCGCTGCAGATGTAAATTACCGTTTTTCTGATTAACGAGATTTAATGGAAATAGCAACTTTAAACTTTGCCTACGTCTCTGTCAGTCGCAAGGAAACTGTATTTGAAGGTGAAGGTGATTTTGTAGACATGTGTGAAAGACATGTTCTGAAATGCAAGTGTTGTTGTTTGGAGAGCACATCGGTTACGTGACAGATGTGTAGCCAAGCAGTAATTTGTCGCCATAGCTGCAAATATTAGCCGGTAATATGAAGTGTTGTCAGATGAAGTCTGATGATGCAGACGACCGTAAGGACGAAGTAACCAAGACTACCGCTAGGCCGCGCCTCTTTAGCTCAGTGGTAGAGCACTGGTCTGATAAACCAGTGGTCATAAGTTCCATTTTCAAAGGAGATAGATGAATTTTGGAAATCAGTTGCGCGTCGTGGCCGTATAGCAAACAGTATCTGTGATGACGAACAATTAGTGACAGGCGTTTTTTTAAGAATTACTCTCAAATGTGATTAAGGCGAATGGCACCGATAAAGCATTTGCCAAAGCGGTACAGCATACGGTGGGACAAGGCAGTCTGAATTACATTTTATAGATGTATTTCTCACATATCTCAGAGCCTCTCGCGGTCGTCGTCGCCGCCGCCGATCACAATTTTCATCACGTCTCCGATGAAATCCTCGATTTCGAAAGAGGTTGGTCGAGCAAATGAATTATCGAAAGTTAACTTCAAAGTATCTATCCTCATAGCTTGTGTCATCACTGATTCATCAACATCATTCCTCACACGCAAGAATAACCGCTGCTAGCGAGCGACTTACCCCGCAGAAGTAAACAAGCCAGACACAGCGCTGACCAAAGACAACCGCACGCCACGACCGCTGCAGGCAGACTATCGCTCCATTAGGCCACACGGTCACTGACGACCAACATTTACATGTATACGACTCATCTCGAAACGCTCACACCCCTGAGGATTTGTGTTTTCGTTCTACACAACCGAGGTAGCCGGCTAGCTCAGTCGGTACAGCGTCAGACCCCTAATCCCAGGGTCGTGGTTTCGAGCCACGTGCTGGTCGTTACGGAATTTTGTTCCGCTGCAGATGTAAATTACCGTTTTTCTGATTAACGAGAATTAATGGAAATAGCAACTTTAAACTTTGCCTACGTCTCTGTCAGTCGCAAGGAAACTGTATTTGAAGGTGAAGGTGATGTTGTAGACATGTGTGTAAGACACGTTCTGAAATGCAAGTGTTGTTGTTTGGAGAGCACATCGGTTACGTGTCAGATGTGTAGCCAAGCAGTAATGGGTCGCCATAGCTGCAAATATTAGCCGGTAATATGAAGTGTTGTCAGATGAAGTCTGATGATGCAGACGACGGTAAGGACGAAGAACCCAAGAGTACCGCTAGGTCGCGCCTCTGTAGCTCAGTGGTAGAGCACTGGTCTGATAAACCAGTGGTCGTAAGTTCCATTTTCACAGGAGATAGATGAAATTTGGAAATCAGTTGCGCGTCGTGGCCGTATAGCAAACAGTATCTGTGATGACGAACAATTAGCGACAGGCGTTTTTTTAAGAATTACTCTCAGAAGTGATTAAGGCGAAAGGCGCAGATAAAGCATCTGCCAAAGCGGTACAGTATAAGGTGGGACAAGGCAGTCTGAATTACATTTTATAGATGTATTTCTCACATATCTCAGAGCCTCTCGCGGTCGTCGTCGTCGTCGTCGTCGTCGTCGTCGTCGTCGCCGCCGCTGCCGCTTCTGCAGAAGTAGCAAATGGCCATCGTAGCAAATGCGGCGAGGGACGCCCTGCCTTCGATTCCGAATGCACAAAGTGTGTGGTCTTGTTTCTCAGTCTATATTTGGTCGGTCTCGTCAGAGGTTGAATGCAACGAATGGGTGGGAAAGAGCAAGGGGCAGCGGCTGTGTAGAACGAAAACACAAATCCTCAGGGGTGTGAGCGTTTCGAGATGAGTCGTATACATGTATATGTTGGTCGTCAGTGACCGTGTGGCCTAATGGATAAAGCGTTGGACTTCGGATCTGAAGATTACAGGTTCGAATGCTGTCATGCTCTTCTTTTTCCAGTTCTGAAAACGAAACATATCGTTTTAATGTAGCAATTGAGCAGTACGAAACCGCCTGAATGTTGCTGTTGACCATTTTTTGCTTGGAGATGCTCTTGAGCTTGAAACACACACAACAAGACGGGTGTTAACTAGCGAAATGGTCGGCAGAGTGCCGACACAGCGAGTTTTGACAATCACTTGCACATCTAAAACAACGTCGGAAAGTAACTCGTTCGGCTGTTGAGTCACATAAAGTATGTGTGTTAATTTTGACGCCACTAGCTCTGCATGTTGTCATGCATTTTCTTTACCTCTCAGAAATGATTATGACATAAAAGTGAAGTACGTGACGAGCGTGACGTTAGGAAAAAATTAGGGAGCATGGAGAGATTCTGTATGGGACCACCCAACCGAAACGAGTACTGTGTGACGTGCTACCCGGCAGGTATTCACCGAGGTAGCCGGCTAGCTTAGTCGGTAGAGCGTCAGACTCTTAATCCCAGGGTCGTGGGTTCGAGCCACACGCTGGGTGGAATAGGATTTTGTTCCGCTGCAGATGTAAATTACCGTTTTTCTGATTAACGAGATTTAATGGAAATAGCAACTTTAAACTTTGCCTACGTCTCTGTCAGTCGCAAGGAAACTGTATTTGAAGGTGAAGGTGATTTTGTAGACATGTGTGAAAGACATGTTCTGAAATGCAAGTGTTGTTGTTTGGAGAGCACATCGGTTACGTGACAGATGTGTAGCCAAGCAGTAATTTGTCGCCATAGCTGCAAATATTAGCCGGTAATATGAAGTGTTGTCAGATGAAGTCTGATGATGCAGACGACCGTAAGGACGAAGTAACCAAGACTACCGCTAGGCCGCGCCTCTTTAGCTCAGTGGTAGAGCACTGGTCTGATAAACCAGTGGTCATAAGTTCCATTTTCAAAGGAGATAGATGAATTTTGGAAATCAGTTGCGCGTCGTGGCCGTATAGCAAACAGTATCTGTGATGACGAACAATTAGCGACAGGCGTTTTTTTAAGAATTACTCTCAAATGTGATTAAGGCGAATGGCACCGATAAAGCATTTGCCAAAGCGGTACAGCATACGGTGGGACAAGGCAGTCTGAATTACATTTTATAGATGTATTTCTCACATATCTCAGAGCCTCTCGCGGTCGTCGTCGCCGCCGCCGATCACAATTTTCATCACGTCTCCGATGAAATCCTCGATTTCGAAAGAGGTTGGTCGAGCAAATGAATTATCGAAAGTTAACTTCAAAGTATCTATCCTCATAGCTTGTGTCATCACTGATTCATCAACATCATTCCTCACACGCAAGAATAACCGCTGCTAGCGAGCGACTTACCCCGCAGAAGTAAACAAGCCAGACACAGCGCTGACCAAAGACAACCGCACGCCACGACCGCTGCAGGCAGACTATCGCTCCATTAGGCCACACGGTCACTGACGACCAACATTTACATGTATACGACTCATCTCGAAACGCTCACACCCCTGAGGATTTGTGTTTTCGTTCTACACAACCGAGGTAGCCGGCTAGCTCAGTCGGTACAGCGTCAGACCCCTAATCCCAGGGTCGTGGTTTCGAGCCACGTGCTGGTCGTTACGGAATTTTGTTCCGCTGCAGATGTAAATTACCGTTTTTCTGATTAACGAGAATTAATGGAAATAGCAACTTTAAACTTTGCCTACGTCTCTGTCAGTCGCAAGGAAACTGTATTTGAAGGTGAAGGTGATGTTGTAGACATGTGTGTAAGACACGTTCTGAAATGCAAGTGTTGTTGTTTGGAGAGCACATCGGTTACGTGTCAGATGTGTAGCCAAGCAGTAATGGGTCGCCATAGCTGCAAATATTAGCCGGTAATATGAAGTGTTGTCAGATGAAGTCTGATGATGCAGACGACGGTAAGGACGAAGAACCCAAGAGTACCGCTAGGTCGCGCCTCTGTAGCTCAGTGGTAGAGCACTGGTCTGATAAACCAGTGGTCGTAAGTTCCATTTTCACAGGAGATAGATGAAATTTGGAAATCAGTTGCGCGTCGTGGCCGTATAGCAAACAGTATCTGTGATGACGAACAATTAGCGACAGGCGTTTTTTTAAGAATTACTCTCAGAAGTGATTAAGGCGAAAGGCGCAGATAAAGCATCTGCCAAAGCGGTACAGTATAAGGTGGGACAAGGCAGTCTGAATTACATTTTATAGATGTATTTCTCACATATCTCAGAGCCTCTCGCGGTCGTCGTCGTCGTCGTCGTCGTCGTCGTCGTCGTCGCCGCCGCTGCCGCTTCTGCAGAAGTAGCAAATGGCCATCGTAGCAAATGCGGCGAGGGACGCCCTGCCTTCGATTCCGAATGCACAAAGTGTGTGGTCTTGTTTCTCAGTCTATATTTGGTCGGTCTCGTCAGAGGTTGAATGCAACGAATGGGTGGGAAAGAGCAAGGGGCAGCGGCTGTGTAGAACGAAAACACAAATCCTCAGGGGTGTGAGCGTTTCGAGATGAGTCGTATACATGTAAATGTTGGTCGTCAGTGACCGTGTGGCCTAATGGATAAAGCGTCGGACTTCGGATCTGAAGATTACAGGTTCGAATGCTGTCATGCTCTTCTTTTTCCAGTTCTGAAAACGAAACATATCGTTTTAATGTAGCAATTGAGCAGTACGAAACCGCCTGAATGTTGCTGTTGACCATTTTTTGCTTGGAGATGCTCTTGAGCTTGAAACACACACAACAAGACGGGTGTTAACTAGCGAAATGGTCGGCAGAGTGCCGACACAGCGAGTTTTGACAATCACTTGCACATCTAAAACAACGTCGGAAAGTAACTCGTTCGGCTGTTGAGTCACATAAAGTATGTGTGTTAATTTTGACGCCACTAGCTCTGCATGTTGTCATGCATTTTCTTTACCTCTCAGAAATGATTATGACATAAAAGTGAAGTACGTGACGAGTGTGACGTTAGGAAAACATTAGGGAGCATGGAGAGATTCTGTATGGGACCACCCAACCCAAACGAGTACTGTGTGACGTGCTACCCGTCAGGTATTCACCGAGGTAGCCGGCTAGCTTAGTCGGTAGAGCGAGAGACTCTTAATCCCAGGGTCGTGGGTTCGAGCCACACGCTGGCTGGAATAGGATTTTGTTCCGCTGCAGATGTAAATTTTCGTTTTTCTGATTAACGAGATTTAATGGAAATATCAACTTTAAACTTTGCCTACGTCTCTGTCAGTCGCAAGGAAACTGTATTTGAAGGTGAAGGTGTTTTGTAGACATGTGTGAAAGACACGTTCTGAAATGCAAGTGTTGTTGTTTGGAGAGCACATCGGTTACGTGTCAGATGTGTAGCCAAGCAGTAATGGGTCGCCATAGCTGCAAATATTAGCCGGTAATATGAAGTGTTGTCAGATGAAGTCTGATGATGCAGACGACCGTAAGGACGAAGTACCCAAGAGTACCGCTAGGCCGCGCCTCTTTAGCTCAGTGGTAGAGCACTGGTCTGATAAACCAGTGGTCGTAAGTTCCATTTTCACAGGAGATAGATGAATTTTGGAAATCAGTTGCGCGTCGTGGCCGTATAGCAAACAGTATCTGTGATGACGAACAATTAGCGACAGGCGTTTTTTTAAGAATTACTCTCAGATGTGATTAAGGCGAATGGCGCCGATAAAGCATTTGCCAAAGCGGTACAGCGTAAGGTGGGACAAGGCAGTCTGAATTACATTTTATAGATGTATTTCTCACATATCTCAGAGCCTCTCGCGGTCGTCGTCGCCGCCGCCGATCCCAATTTTCATCACGTCTCCGATGAAATCCTCGATTTCGAAAGAGGTTGGTCGAGCAAATGAATTATCGAAAGTTAACTTCAAAGTATCTATCCTCATAGCTTGTGTCATCACTGATTCATCAACATCATTCCTCACACGCAAGAATAACCGCTGCTAGCGAGCGACTTACCCCGCAGAAGTAAACAAGCCAGACACAGCGCTGACCAAAGACAACCGCACGCCACGACCGCTGCAGGCAGACTATCGCTCCATTAGGCCACACGGTCACTGACGACCAACATTTACATGTATACGACTCATCTCGAAACGCTCACACCCCTGAGGATTTGTGTTTTCGTTCTACACAACTGAGGTAGCCGGCTAGCTCAGTCGGTACAGCGTCAGACTCCTAATCCCAGGGTCGTGGTTTCGAGCCACATGCTGGTCGTTACGGAATTTTGTTCCGCTGCAGATGTAAATTACCGTTTTTCTGATTAACGATAATTAATGGATAGCAACTTTAAACTTTGCCTACGTCTCTGGCAGTCGCAAGGAAACTGTATTTGAAGGTGAAGGTGATATTGTAGACATGTGTGTAAGACACGTTCTGAAATGCAAGTGTTGTTGTTTGGAGAGCACATCGGTTACGTGTCAGATGTGTAGCCAAGCAGTAATGGGTCGCCATAGCTGCAAATATTAGCCGGTAATATGAAGTGTTGTCAGATGAAGTCTGATGATGCAGACGACGGTAAGGACGAAGAACCCAAGAGTACCGCTAGGTCGCGCCTCTGTAGCTCAGTGGTAGAGCACTGGTCTGATAAACCAGTGGTCGTAAGTTCCATTTTCACAGGAGATAGATGAAATTTGGAAATCAGTTGCGCGTCGTGGCCGTATAGCAAACAGTATCTGTGGTGACGAACAATTAGCGACAGGCGTTTTTTTAAGAATTACTCTCAGAAGTGATTAAGGCGAAAGGCGCAGATAAAGCATCTGCCAAAGCGGTACAGTATAAGGTGGGACAAGGCAGTCTGAATTACATTTTATAGATGTATTTCTCACATATCTCAGAGCCTCTCGCGGTCGTCGTCGTCGTCGTCGTCGTCGTCGCCGTCGCCGCCGCCGCTTCCGCTTCTGCAGAAGTAGCAAATGGCCATCGTAGCAAATGCGGCGAGGGACGCCCTGCCTTCGATTCCGAATGCACAAAGTGTGTGGTCTTGTTTCTCAGTCTATATTTGGTCGGTCTCGTCAGAGGTTGAATGTAACGAATGGGTGGGAAAGAGCAAGGGGCAGCGGCTGTGTAGAACGAAAACACAAAACCTCAGGGGTGTGAGCGTTTCGAGATGAGTCGTATACATGTAAATGTTGGTCGTCAGTGACGGTGTGGCCTAAGGGATAAGGCGTCGGACTTCGGATCTGAAGATTACAGGTTCGAATGCTGTCACGCTTGTGTTTTTCCAGTTCTGAAAAAGAAACATACCGTTTTAATGTAGCAATTGAGCAGTACGAAACCGTCTGAATGTTGCTGTTGACCATTTTTTGCTTGCAGATGCTCTTGAGCTTGAAAAACACACAACAAGACCGGTGTTAACTAGCGAAATGGTCGGCAGAGTGCCGACACAGCGAGTTTTGACTATCACTTGCACATTTAAAACAACGTCGGAAAGTAACTCGTTCGGCTTTTGAGTCACATAAAGTATGTGTGTTAATTTTGACGCCACTAGCTCTGCTTGTTGTCATGCAATTTCTTTGCCTCTCAGAAATGATTATGACATAAAAGTGAAGTACGTGACGAGTGTGACGTTAGGAAAACATTAGGCATCATGGAGAGATTCTGTATGGGACCACCCAACCCAAACGAGTACTGTGTGACGTGCTACCCGGCAGGTATTCACCGAGGTAGCCGGCTAGCTCAGTCGGTAGAGCGTCAGACTCTTAATCCCAGGGTCGTGGGTTCGAGCCAGACGCTGGGCGGAAACGGAATTTTGTTCCGCTGCAGGTGTAAATTACCGTTTTTCTGATTAACGAGATTTAATGGAAATAGCAACTTTAAACCTTGCCTACGTCTCTGTCAGTCGCAAAGAAACTGTATTTGAAGGTGAAGGTGATTTTGTAGACATGTGTGAAAGACATGTTCTGAAATGCAAGTGTTGTTGTTTGGAGAGCACATCGGTTACGTGTCATATGTGTAGCCAAGCAGTAATTTGTCGCCATAGCTGCAAATATTAGCCGGTAATATGAAGTGTTGTCAGCTAAAAGTCTGATGGTGCAGACGACCGTAAGGACGAAGTACCCAAGAGTACCGTTAGGCCGCGCCTATTTAGCTCAGTGGTAGAGCACTGGTCTAATAAAGCAGGGGTCGTAAGTTCCATCCTCACAGGAGAAAGATGAATTTTGGAAATCAGTTGCGCCTCGTGGCCGTATAGCAAACAGTACCTGTGATGACGAACAATTAGCGACAGGCGTATTTTAAGAATTACTCTCAGATGTGATTAAGGCGAATGGCGCAGATAAAGCATTTGCCAAAGCGGTACAGCATAAGGTGGGACGAGGCAGTCTGAATTACATTTTATAGATGTATTTCTCACATTTCTCAGAGCCTCTCGCGATATTCGTCGTCGTCGTCGTCGTCGTCGTCGTCGTCGTCGTCGTCGCCGCCGCCGCTTCTGCAGAAGTAGCAAATGGCAATCGTAGCAAATGCGGCGAGGGACGCCCTGCCTTCGATTCCGAATGCACAAAGTGTGTGGTCTTGTTTCTCAGTCTATATTTGGTCGGTCTCGTCAGAGGTTGAATGTAACGAATGGGTGGGAAAGAGCAAGGGGCAGCGGCTGTGTAGAACGAAAACACAAAACCTCAGGGGTGTGAGCGTTTCGAGATGAGTCGTATACATGTAAATGTTGGTCGTCAGTGACGGTGTGGCCTAATGGATAAGGCGTCGGACTTCGGATCTGAAGATTACAGGTTCGAATGCTGTCACGCTTGTGTTTTTCCAGTTCTGAAAAAGAAACATACCGTTTTAATGTAGCAATTGAGCAGTACGAAACCGTCTGAATGTTGCTGTTGACCATTTTTTGCTTGCAGATGCTCTTGAGCTTGAAAAACACACAACAAGACCGGTGTTAACTAGCGAAATGGTCGGCAGAGTGCCGACACAGCGAGTTTTGACTATCACTTGCACATCTAAAACAACGTCGGAAAGTAACTCGTTCGGCTTTTGAGTCACATAAAGTATGTGTGTTAATTTTGACGCCACTAGCTCTGCTTGTTGTCATGCAATTTCTTTGCCTCTCAGAAATGATTATGACATAAAAGTGAAGTACGTGACGAGTGTGACGTTAGGAAAACATTAGGCAGCATGGAGAGATTCTGTATGGGACCACCCAACCCAAACGAGTACTGTGTGACGTGCTACCCGGCAGGTATTCACCGAGGTAGCCGGCTAGCTCAGTCGGTAGAGTGTCAGACTCTTAATCCCAGGGTCGTGGGTTCGAGCCAGACGTTGGGCGGAACGGAATTTTGTTCCGCTGCAGATGTAAATTACCGTTTTTCTGATTAACGAGATTTAATGGAAATAGCAACTTTAAACTTTGCCTACGTCTCTGTCAGTCGCAAGGAAACTGTATTTGAAGGTGAAGGTGATTTTGTAGACATGTGTGAAAGACATGTT
This sequence comes from Schistocerca gregaria, assembly GCF_023897955.1. Lineage (NCBI taxonomy): Eukaryota > Metazoa > Arthropoda > Insecta > Orthoptera > Acrididae > Schistocerca > Schistocerca gregaria. Next base: position 471,883 of record NW_026061810.1, on the reverse strand, counting down.
CTGAAATGCAAGTGTTGTTGTTTGGAGAGCACATCGGTTACGTGACAGATGTGTAGCCAAGCAGTAATTTGTCGCCATAGCTGCAAATATTAGCCGGTAATATGAAGTGTTGTCAGCTAAAGTCTGATGATGCAGACGACCGTAAGGACGAAGTATCCATAAGTACCGCTAGGCCGCGCCTATTTAGCTCAGTGGTAGAGCACTGGTCTAATAAAGCAGGGGTCGTAAGTTCCATCCTCACAGGAAAAAGATGAATTTTGGAAATCAGTTGCGCGTCGTGGCCGTATAGCAAACAGTACCTGTGATGACGAACAATTAGCGACAGGCGTTTTTTTAAGAATTACTCTCAGATGTGATTAAGGCGAATGGCGCAGATAAAGCATTTGCCAAAGCGGTACAGCATAAGGTGGGACAAGGCAGTCTGAATTACATTTTATAGATGTATTTCTCACATATAGCAGAGCCTCTCGCGATCTTCGTCGTCGTCGTCGTCGTCGTCGTCGTTGTAGTCGTTGTCGTCGTCGTCGTCGTCGTCGTCGTCGCCGCCGCCGCCGCTTCTGCAGAAGTAGCAAATGGCCATCGTAGCAAATGCGGCGAGGGACGCCCTGCCTTCGATTCCGAATGCACAAAGTGTGTGGTCTTGTTTCTCAGTCTATATTTGGTCGGTCTCGTCAGAGGTTGAATGTAACGAATGGGTGGGAAAGAGCAAGGGGCAGCGGCTGTGTAGAACGAAAACACAAATCCTCAGGGGTGTGAGCGTTTCGAGATGAGTCGTATACATGTAAATGTTGGTCGTCAGTGACCGTGTGGCCTAATGGATAAGGCGTCGGACTTCGGATATGAAGATTACAGGTTCGAATGCTGTCACGCTTGTGTTTTTCCAGTTCTGAAAAAGAAACATACCGTTTTAATGTTGCAATTGAACAGTACGAAACCGTCTGAATGTTGCTGTTGACCATTTTTTGCTTGGAGATGCTCTTGAGCTTGAAACACACACAACAAGACCGGTGTTAACTAGCGAAATGGTCGGCAGAGTGCCGACACAGCGAGTTTTGACTATCACTTGCACATCTAAAACAACGTCGGAAAGTAACTCGTTCGGCTTTTGAGTCACATAAAGTATGTGTGTTAATTTTGACGCCACTAGCTCTGCTTGTTGTCATGCAATTTCTTTGCCTCTCAGAAATGATTATGACATAAAAGTGAAGTACGTGACGAGTGTGACGTTAGGAAAACATTAGGCAGCATGGAGAGATTCTGTATGGGACCACCCAACCCAAACGAGTACTGTGTGACGTGCTACCCGGCAGGTATTCACCGAGGTAGCCGGCTAGCTCAGTCGGTAGAGGGTCAGACTCTTAATCCCAGGGTCGTGGGTTCGAGCCAGACGTTGGGCGGAACGGAATTTTGTTCCGCTGCAGATGTAAATTACCGTTTTTCTGATTAACGAGATTTAATGGAAATAGCAACTTTAAACTTTGCCTACGTCTCTGTCAGTCGCAAGGAAACTGTATTTGAAGGTGAAGGTGATTTTGTAGACATGTGTGAAAGACATGTTCTGAAATGCAAGTGTTGTTGTTTGGAGAGCACATCGGTTACGTGACAGATGTGTAGCCAAGCAGTAATTTGTCGCCATAGCTGCAAATATTAGCCGGTAATATGAAGTGTTGTCAGCTAAAGTCTGATGATGCAGACGACCGTAAGGACGAAGTTACAATAAGTACCGCTAGGCCGCGCCTATTTAGCTCAGTGGTAGAGCACTTGTCTAATAAAGCAGGGGTCGTAAGTTCCATCCTCACAGGAAAAAGATGAATTTTGGAAATCAGTTGCGCGTCGTGGCCGTATAGCAAACAGTACCTGTGATGACGAACAATTAGCGACAGGCGTTTTTTTAAGAATTACTCTCAGATGTGATTAAGGCGAATGGCGCAGATAAAGCATTTGCCAAAGCGGTACAGCATAAGGTGGGACGAGGCAGTCTGAATTACATTTTATAGATGTATTTCTCACATATCTCAGAGCCTCTCGCGATCTTCGTCGTCGTCGTCGTCGTCGTTGTAGTCGTTGTCGTCGTCGTCGTCGTCGTCGTCGTCGCCGCCGCCGCCGCTTCTGCAGAAGTAGCAAATGGCCATCGTAGCAAATGCGGCGAGGGACGCCCTGCCTTCGATTCCGAATGCACAAAGTGTGTGGTCTTGTTTCTCAGTCTATATTTGGTCGGTCTCGTCAGAGGTTGAATGTAACGAATGGGTGGGAAAGAGCAAGGGGCAGCGGCTGTGTAGAACGAAAACACAAATCCTCAGGGGTGTGAGCGTTTCGAGATGAGTCGTATACATGTAAATGTTGGTCGTCAGTGACCGTGTGGCCTAATGGATAAGGCGTCGGACTTCGGATATGAAGATTACAGGTTCGAATGCTGTCACGCTTGTGTTTTTCCAGTTCTGAAAAAGAAACATACCGTTTTAATGTTGCAATTGAACAGTACGAAACCGTCTGAATGTTGCTGTTGACCATTTTTTGCTTGGAGATACTCTTGAGCTTGAAACACACACAACAAGACCGGTGTTAACTAGCGAAATGGTCGGCAGAGTGCCGACACAGCGAGTTTTGACTATCACTTGCACATCTAAAACAACGTCGGAAAGTAACTCGTTCGGCTTTTGAGTCACATAAAGTATGTGTGTTAATTTTGACGCCACTAGCTCTGCTTGTTGTCATGCAATATCTTTGCCTCTCAGAAATGATTATGACATAAAAGTGAAGTACGTGACGAGTGTGACGTTAGGAAAACATTAGGCAGCATGGAGAGATTCTGTATGGGACCACCCAACCCAAACGAGTACTGTGTGACGTGCTACCCGGCAGGTATTCACCGAGGTAGCCGGCTAGCTCAGTCGGTAGAGGGTCAGACTCTTAATCCCAGGGTCGTGGGTTCGAGCCAGACGTTGGGCGGAACGGAATTTTGTTCCGCTGCAGATGTAAATTACCGTTTTTCTGATTAACGAGATTTAATGGAAATAGCAACTTTAAACTTTGCCTACGTCTCTGTCAGTCGCAAGGAAACTGTATTTGAAGGTGAGGGTGATTTTGTAGACATGTGTGAAAGACATGTTCTGAAATGCAAGTGTTGTTGTTTGGAGAGCACATCGGTTACGTGACAGATGTGTAGCCAAGCAGTAATTTGTCGCCATAGCTGCAAATATTAGCCGGTAATATGAAGTGTTGTCAGCTAAAGTCTGATGATGCAGACGACCGTAAGGACGAAGTTACAATAAGTACCGCTAGGCCGCGCCTATTTAGCTCAGTGGTAGAGCACTTGTCTAATAAAGCAGGGGTCGTAAGTTCCATCCTCACAGGAAAAAGATGAATTTTGGAAATCAGTTGCGCGTCGTGGCCGTATAGCAAACAGTACCTGTGATGACGAACAATTAGCGACAGGCGTTTTTTTAAGAATTACTCTCAGATGTGATTAAGGCGAATGGCGCAGATAAAGCATTTGCCAAAGCGGTACAGCATAAGGTGGGACGAGGCAGTCTGAATTACATTTTATAGATGTATTTCTCACATATCTCAGAGCCTCTCGCGATCTTCGTCGTCGTCGTCGTCGTCGTTGTAGTCGGCGTCGTCGTCGTCGTCGTCGCCGCCGCCGCCGCTTCTGCAGAAGTAGCAAATGGCCATCGTAGCAAATGCGGCGAGGGACGCCCTGCCTTCGATTCCGAATGCACGAAGTGTGTGGTCTTGTTTCTCAGTCTATATTTGGTCGGTCTCGTCAGAGGTTGAATGTAACGAATGGGTGGGAAAGAGCAAGGGGCAGCGGCTGTGTAGAATGAAAACACAAATCCTCAGGGGTGTGAGCGTTTCGAGATGAGTCGTATACATGTAAATGTTGGTCGTCAGTGACCGTGTGGCCTAATGGATAAGGCGTCGGACTTCGGATATGAAGATTACAGGTTCGAATGCTGTCACGCTTGTGTTTTTCCAGTTCTGAAAAAGAAACATACCGTTTTAATGTTGCAATTGAACAGTACGAAACCGTCTGAATGTTGCTGTTGACCATTTTTTGCTTGGAGATGCTCTTGAGCTTGAAACACACACAACAAGACCGGTGTTAACTAGCGAAATGGTCGGCAGAGTGCCGACACAGCGAGTTTTGACTATCACTTGCACATCTAAAACAACGTCGGAAAGTAACTCGTTCGGCTTTTGAGTCACATAAAGTATGTGTGTTAATTTTGACGCCACTAGCTCTGCTTGTTGTCATGCAATTTCTTTGCCTCTCAGAAATGATTATGACATAAAAGTGAAGTACGTGACGAGTGTGACGTTAGGAAAACATTAGGCAGCATGGAGAGATTCTGTATGGGACCACCCAACCCAAACGAGTACTGTGTGACGTGCTACCCGGCAGGTATTCACCGAGGTAGCCGGCTAGCTCAGTCGGTAGAGGGTCAGACTCTTAATCCCAGGGTCGTGGGTTCGAGCCAGACATTGGGCGGAACGGAATTTTGTTCCGCTGCAGATGTAAATTACCGTTTTTCTGATTAACGAGATTTAATGGAAATAGCAACTTTAAACTTTGCCTACGTATCTGTCAGTCGCAAGGAAACTGTATTTGAAGGTGAAGGTGATTTTGTAGACATGTGTGAAAGACATGTTCTGAAATGCAAGTGTTGTTGTTTGGAGAGCACATCGGTTACGTGACAGATGTGTAGCCAAGCAGTAATTTGTCGCCATAGCTGCAAATATTAGCCGGTAATATGAAGTGTCGTCAGCTAAAGTCTGATGATGCAGACGACCGTAAGGACGAAGTATCCATAAGTACCGCTAGGCCGCGCCTATTTAGCTCAGTGGTAGAGCACTGGTCTAATAAAGCAGGGGTCGTAAGTTCCATCCTCACAGGAAAAAGATGAATTTTGGAAATCAGTTGCGCGTCGTGGCCGTATAGCAAACAGTACCTGTGATGACGAACAATTAGCGACAGGCGTTTTTTTAAGAATTACTCTCAGATGTGATTAAGGCGAATGGCGCAGATAAAGCATTTGCCAAAGCGGTACAGCATAAGGTGGGACGAGGCAGTCTGAATTACATTTTATAGATGTATTTCTCACATATCTCAGAGCCCCTCGCGATCTTCGTCGTCGTCGTCGTCGTCGTTGTAGTCGTCGTCGTCGTCGTCGTCGTCGCCGCCGCCGCCGCTTCTGCAGAAGTAGCAAATGGCCATCGTAGCAAATGCGGCGAGGGACGCCCTGCCTTCGATTCCGAATGCACAAAGTGTGTGGTCTTGTTTCTCAGTCTATATTTGGTCGGTCTCGTCAGAGGTTGAATGTAACGAATGGGTGGGAAAGAGCAAGGGGCAGCGGCTGTGTAGAACGAAAACACAAATCCTCAGGGATGTGAGCGTTTCGAGATGAGTCGTATACATGTAAATGTTGGTCGTCAGTGACCGTGTAGCCTAATGGATAAGGCGTCGGACTTCGGATCTGAAGATTACAGGTTCGAATGCTGTCACGCGTGTGTTTTTCCAGTTCTGAAAAAGAAACATTCCGTTTTAATGTAGCAATTGAGCAGTACGAAACCGTCTGAATGTTGCTGTTGACCATTTTTTGCTTGGAGATGCTCTTGAGCTTGAAACACACACAACAAGCCCGGTGTTAACTAGCGAAATGGTCGGCAGAGTGCCGACACAGCGAGTTTTGACTATCACTTGCACATTTAAAACAACGTCGGAAAGTAACTCGTTCGGCTTTTGAGTCACATAAAGTATGTGTGTTAATTTTGACGCCACTAGCTCTGCTTGTTGTCATGCAATTTCTTTGCCTCTCAGAAATGATTATGACATAAAAGTGAAGTACGTGACGAGTGTGACGTTAGGAAAACATTAGGCAGCATGGAGGGTTTCTATATGGGACCACCCAACCCAAACGAGTACTGTGTGACGTGCTACCCGGCAGGTATTCACCGAGGTAGCCGGCTAGCTCAGTCGGTAGAGCGTCAGACTCTTAATCCCAGGGTCGTGGGTTCGAGCCAGACGTTGGGCGGAACGGAATTTTGTTCCGCTGCAGATGTAAATTACCGTTTTTCTGATTAACGAGATTTAATGGAAATAGCAACTTTAAACTTTGCCTACGTCTCTGTCAGTCGCAAGGAAACAGTATTTGAAGGTGAAGGTGATTTTGTAGACATGTGTGAATGACATGTTCTGAAATGCAAGTGTTGTTGTTTGGAGAGCACATCGGTTACGTGTCAGATGTGTAGCCAAGCAGTAATTTGTCGCCATAGCTGCAAATATTAGCCGGTAATATGAAGTGTTGTCAGCTAAAGTCTGATGATGCTGACGACCGTAAGGACGAAGTACCGTAGAGTACCGCTAGGCCCTCCTCTTTAGCTCAGAGGTAGAGCATTGGTCTAATAACCCCGGGGTCGTAAGTTCCATCCTCACAGGAGAAAGATGAATTTTGGAAATCAGTTGCGCGTCGTGGCCGTATAGCAAACAGTACCTGTGATGACGAACAATTAGCGACAGGCGTTTTTTTAAGAATAACTCTCAGATGCGATTAAGGCGAATGGCGCAGATAAAGCATTTGCCAAAGCGGTACAGCATAAGGTGGGACGAGGCAGTCTGAATTACATTTTATAGATGTATGTCTCACATATCTCAGAGCCTCTCGCGATATTCGTCGTCGTCGCCGCTGCCGCTTCTGCAGAAGTAGCAAATGGCCATCGTAGCAAATGCGGCGAGGGACGCCCTGCCTTCGATTCCGAATGCACAAAGTGTGTGGTCTTGTTTCTCAGTCTATATTTGGTGTGTCACGTGGGGAAGAAGTTGAATGTAACGAATGGGTGGGAAAGAGCAAGGGGCAGCGGCTGTGTAGAACGAAAACACATATCCTCAGGGGTGTGAGCGTTTCGAGATGAGTCGTATACATGTAAATGTTGGTCGTCAGGGACCGTGTGGCCTAATGGATAAGGCGTCGGACTTCGGATCTGAAGATTACAGGCTCGAATGCTGTCACGCTTGTGTTTTTCCAGTTCTGAAAAAGAAACATACCGTTTTAATGTAGCAATTGAGCAGTACGAAACCGTCTGAATGATGCTGTTGACCATTTTTTGCTTGGAGATGCTCTTGAGCTTGAAACACACACAACAAGACCGGTGTTAACTAGCGAAATGGTAGGCAGAGTGCCGACACAGCGAGTTTTGACTATCACTTGCACATCTAAAACAACGTCGGAAAGTAACTCGTTCGGCTTTTGAGTCACATAAAGTATGTGTGTTAATTTTGACGCCACTAGCTCTGCTTGTTGTCATGCAATTTCTTTGCCTTTCAGAAATGATTATGACATAAAAGTGAAGTACGTGACGAGTGTGACGTTAGGAAAACATTAGGCAGCATGGAGAGATTCTATATGGCACCACCCAACCCAAACGAGTACTGTGTGACGTGCTACCCGGCAAGTATTCACCGAGGTAGCCGGCTAGCTCAGTCGGTAGAGCGTCAGACTCTTAGTCCCAGGGTCGTGGGTTCGAGCCAGACGCTGGGCGGAACGGAACTTTGTTCCGCTGCAGGTGTAAATTACCGTTTCTCTGATTAACGAGATTTAATGGAAATAGCAACTTTAAACTTTGCCTACGTCTCTGTCAGTCGCAAGGAAACTGTATTTGAAGGTGAAGGTGATTTTGTAGACATGTGTGAAAGACATGTTCTGAAATGCAAGTGTTGTTGTTTGGAGAGCACATCGGTTACGTGTCAGATGTGTAGCGAAGCAGTAATTTGTCGCCATAGCTGCAAATATTAGTCGGTAATATGAAGTGTTGTCAGCTAAAGTCTGATGATGCAAACGACCGTAAGGACGAAGTATCCAAGAGTACCGCTAGGCCGCGCCTATTTAGCTCAGTGGTAGAGCACTGGTCTAATAAACCAGGGGTCGTAAGTTCCATCCTCACAGGAGAAAGATGAATTTTGGAAATCAGTTGAGCGTCGTGGCCGTATAGCAAACAGTACCTGTGATGACGAACAATTAGCGACAGGCGTATTTTAAGAATTACTCTCAGATGTGATTAATGCGAATGGCGCAGATAAAGCATTTGCCAAAGCGGTACAGCATAAGGTGGGACGAGGCAGTCTGAATTACATTTTATCGATGTATTTCTCACATATCTAAGAGCCTCTCGCGGTCTTCGTCGTCGTCGTCTTCGCCGCCGCCGCTTCTGCAGAAGTAGCAAATGGCCATCGTAGCAAATGCGGCGAGGGACGCCCCGCCTTCGATTCCGAAAGCACAAAGTGTGTGGTCTTGTTTCTCAGTCTATATTAGGTCGGTCTCGTCAGAGGTTGAATGTAACGAATGGGTGGGAAAGAGCAAGGGGCAGCGGCTGTGTAGAACGAAAACACAAATCCTCAGGGGTGTGAGCGTTTCGAGATGACTCGTATACATGTAAATGTTGGTCGTCAGTGACCGTGTGGCCTAATGGATAAGGCGTCGGACTTCGGATCTGAAGATTACAGGCTCGAATGCTGTCACGCTTGTGTTTTTCCAGTTCTGAAAAAGAAACATACCGTTTTAATGTAGCAATTGAGTAGTACGAAACCGTCTGAATGTTGCTGTTGACCATTTTTTGCTTGGAGATGCTCTTGAGCTTGAAACACACACAGCAAGACCGGTGTTAACTAGCGAAATGGTCGGCAGAGTGCCGACACCGCGAGTTTTGACTGGCACTTGCACATCTAAAACAACGTCGGAAAGTAACTCGTTCGGCTTTTGAGTCACATAAAGTATGTGTGTTAATTTTGACGCCACTAGCTCTGCTTGTTGTCATGCAATTTCTTTGCCTTTCAGAAATGATTATGACATAAAAGTGAAGTACGTGACGAGTGTGACCTTAGGAAAACATTAGGCAGCATGGAGAGATTCTGTATGGGACCACCCAAACCCAAACGAGTACTGTGTGACGTGCTACCCGGCAGGTATTCAACGATGTAGCCGGCTAGCTCAGTCGGTAGAGCGTCAGACTCTTAATCCCAGGGTCGTGGGTTCGAGCCAGACGCTGGGCGGAACGGAATTTTGTTCCGCTGCAGGTGTAAATTACCGATTTTCTGATTAACGAGATTTAATGGACATAGCAACTTTAAACTTTGCCTACGTCTCTGTCAGTCGCAAGGAAACTGTATTTGAAGGTGAAGGTGATTTTGTAGACATGTGTGAAAGACATGTTCTGAAATGCAAGTGTTCTTGTTTGGAGAGCACATCGGTTACGTGTCAGATGTGTAGCCAAGCAGTAATTTGTCGCCATAGCTGCAAATATTAGCCGGTAATATGAAGTGTTGTCAGCTAAAGTCTGATGATGCAGACGACCGTAAGGACGAAGTACCCAAGGGTACCGCTAGGCCGCGCCTATTTAGCTCAGTGGTAGAGCACTGGTCTAATAAACCAGGGGTCGTAAGTTCCATCCTCACAGGAGAAAGATGAATTTTGGAAATCAGTTGCGCCTCGTGGCCGTATAGCAAACAGTACCTGTGATGACGAACAATTAGCGACAGGCGTATTTTAAGAATTACTCTCAGATGTGATTAAAGCGAATGGCGCAGATAAAGCATTTGCCAAAGCGGTACAGCATAAGGTGGGACGAGGCAATCTGAATTACATTTTATAGATGTATTTCTCACATATCTCAGAGCCTCTCGCGATCTTCGTCGTCGTCGTCGTCGTTGTCGTCGTCGTCGTCGTCATCGCCGCCGCCGCTTCTGCAGAAGTAGCAAATGGCCATCGTAGCAAATGCGGCGAGGGACGCCCCGCCTTCGATTCAGAATGCACAAAGTGTGTGGTCTTGTTTCTCAGTCTATATTTGGTCGGTCTCGTCAGAGGTTGAATGTAACGAATGGGTGGGAAAGAGCAAGGGGCAGCGGCTGTGCAGAACGAAAACACAAATCCTCAGGGGTGTGAGCGTTTCGAGATGAGTCGTATACATGTAAATGTTGGTCGTCAGTGACCGTGTGGCCTAATGGATAAGGCGTCGGACTTCGGCTCTGAAGATTACAGGTTCGAATGCTGTCACGCTTGTGTTTTGCCAGTTCTGAAAAAGAAACATACCGTTTTAATGTAGCAATTGAGCAGTACGAAACCGTCTGAATGTTGCTGTTGACCATTTTTTGCTTGGAGATGCTCTTGAGCTTGAAACACACACAACAAGACCGGTGTTAACTAGCGAAATGGTCGGCAGAGTGCCGACACAGCGAGTTTTGACTACCACTTGCACATTTAAGACAACGTCGGAAAGTAACTCGTTCGGCTTTTGAGTCACATAAAGTATGTGTGTTAATTTTGACGCCACTAGCTCTGCTTGTTGTCATGCAATTTCTTTGCCTCTCAGAAATGATTATGACATAAAAGTGAAGTACGTGACGAGTGTGACGTTAGGAAAACATTAGGCAGCATGGAGAGATTCTGTATGGGACCACCCAAACCCAAACGAGTACTGTGTGACGTGCTACCCGGCAGGTATTCAACGAGGTAGCCGGCTAGCTCAGTCGGTAGAGCGTCAGACTCTTAATCCCAGGGTCGTGGGTTCGAGCCAGACGCTGGGCGGAACGGAATTTTGTTCCGCTGCAGGTGTAAATTACCGTTTTTCTGATTAACGAGATTTAATGGAAATAGCAACTTTAAACTTTGCCTACGTCTCTGTCAGTCGCAAGGAAACTGTATTTGAAGGTGAAGGTGATTTTGTAGACATGTGTGAAAGACATGTTCTGAAATGCAAGTGTTGTTGTTTGGAGAGCACATCGGTTACGTGTCAGATGTGTAGCCAAGCAGTAATTTGTCGCCATAGCTGCAAATATTAGCCGGTAATATGAAGTGTTGTCAGCCAAAGTCTGATGATGCAGACGACCGTAAGGACGAAGTACCCAAGAATACCGCTAGGCCGCGCCTATTTAGCTCAGTGGTAGAGCACTGGTCTAATAAACCAGGGGTCGTAAGTTCCATCCTCACAGGAGAAAGATGAATTTTGGAAATCAGTTGCGCGTCGTGGCCGTATAGCAAACAGTACCTGTGATGACGAACAATTAGCGACAGGCGTATTTTAAGAAATACTCTCAGATGTGATTAAGGCGAATGGCGCAGATAAAGCATTTGCCAAAGCGGTACAGCACAAGGTGGGACGAGGCAGTCTGAATTACATTTTATAGATGCATTTCTCACATATCTCAGAGCCTCTCGCGATCTTCGTCGTCGTCGTCGTCGTCGTTGTCGTCGTCGTCGTCGTCGTCGTCGCTTCTGCAGAAGTAGCAAATGGCCATCGTAGCAAATGCGGCGAGGGACGCCCTGCCTTCGATTCCGAATGCACAAAGTGTGTGGTCTTGTTTCTCAGTCTATATTTGGTCGGTCTCGTCAGAGGTTGAATGTAAGGAATGGGTGGGAAAGAGCAAGGGGCAGCGGCTGTGTAGAACGAAAACACAAATCCTCAGGGGTGTGAGCGTTTCGAGATGAGTCGTATACATGTAAATGTTGGTCGTCAGTGACCGTGTGGCCTAATGGATAAGGCGTCGGACTTCGGATCTGAAGATTACAGGCTCGAATGCTGTCACGCTTGTGTTTTTCCAGTTCTGAAAAAGAAACATACCGTTTTAATGTAGCAATTGAGCAGTTCGAAACCGTCTGAATGTTGCTGTTGACCATTTTTTGCTTGGAGATGCTCTTGAGCTTGAAACACACATAACAAGACCGGTGTTAACTAGCGAAATGGTCGGCAGAGTGCCGACACAGCGAGTTTTGACTATCACTTGCACATTTAAAACAACGTCGGAAAGTAACTCGTTCGGCTTTTGAGTCACATAAAGTATGTGTGTTAATTTTGACGCCACTAGCTCTGCTTGTTGTCATGCAATTTCTTTGCCTTTCAGAAATGATTATGACATAAAAGTGAAGTACGTGACGAGTGTGACGTTAGGAAAACATTAGGCAGCATGGAGAGATTCTATATGGGACCACCCAACCCAAACGAGTACTGTGTGACGTGCTACCCGGCAGGTATTCACCGAGGTAGCCAGCTAGGTCAGTCGGTAGAGGGTCAGACTCTTAATCCCAGGGTCGTGGGTTCGAGCCAGACGCTGGGCGGAACGGAATTTTGTTCCGCTGCAGGTGTAAATTACCGTTTTTCTGATTAACGAGATTTAATGGAAATAGCAACTTTAAACTTTGCCTACGTCTCTGTCAGTCGCAAGGAAACTGTATTTGAAGGTGAAGGTGATTTTGTAGACATGTGTGAAAGACATGTTCTGAAATGCAAGAGTTGTTGTTTGGAGAGCACATCGATTACGTGTCAGATGTGTAGCCAAGCAGTAATTTGTCGCCATAGCTGCAAATATTAGCCGGTAATATGAAGTGTTGTCAGCTAAGGTCTGATGATGCTGACGACCGTAAGGACGAAGTACCCAAGAATACCGCCAGGCCCCCCTCTTTAGCTCAGTGGCAGAGCATTGGTCTAATAACCCAGGGGTCGTAAGTTCCATCCTCACAGGAGAAAGATGAATTTTGGAAATCAGTTGCGCGTCGTGGCCGTATAGCAAACAGTACCTGTGATGACGAACAATTAGCGACAGGCGTTTTTTTAAGAATTACTCTCAGATGCGATTAAGGCGAATGGCGCAGATAAAGCATTTGCCAAAGCGGTACAGCATAAGGTGGGACGAGGCAGTCTGAATTACATTTTATAGATGTATTTCTCACATATCTCAGAGCCTCTCGCGATATTCGTCGTCGTCGCCGCCGCCGCTTCTGCAGAAGTAGCAAATGGCCATCGTAGCAAATGCGGCGAGGGACGCCCTGCCTTCGATTCCGAATGCACAAAGTGTGTGGTCTTGTTTCTCAGTCTATATTTGGTCGGTCTCGTCAGGGGTTGAATGTAACGAATGGGTGGGAAAGAGCAAGGGGCAGCGGCTGTGTAGAACGAAAACACAAATCCTCAGGGGTGTGAGCGTTTCGAGATGAGTCGTATACGTGTAAATGTTTGTTGTCAGTGACCGTGTGGTCTAATGGATAAGGCGTCGGACTTCGGATCTGAAGATTACAGGTTCGAATGCTGTCACGCTCCTGTTTTCCAGTTGTGAAAACGAAACATACCGTTTTAATGTAGCAATTGAGCAGTACGAAACCGTCTGAATGTTGCTGTTGACCATTTTTTGCTTGGAGATGCTCTTGAGCTTGAAACACACACAGCAAGACCGGTGTTAACTAGCGAAATGGTCGGCAGAGTGCCGACACAGCGAGTTTTGACTATCACTTGCAAATCTAAAACAACGTCGGAAAGTAACTCGTTCGGCTTTTGAGTCACATAAAGTATGTGTGTTAATTTTGAAGCCACTAGCTCTACTTGTTGTCATGCAATTTCTTTGCCTCTCAGAAATGATTATGACATATAAGTGAAGTATGTGACGAGTGTGACGTTAGGAAAACATTAGGCAGCATGGAGAGATTCTGTATGGGACCACCCAACCCAAACGAGTACTGTGTGACGTGCTACCCGGCAGGTATTCATCGAGGTAGCCGGCTAGCTCAGTCGGTAGAGCGTCAGACTGTTAGTCCCAGGGTCGTAGGTTCGAGCTAGACGCTGGGCGGAACGGAATTTTGTTCCGCTGCAGATTTAAATTACCGTTTTTCTGATTAACGAGATTTAATGGACATAGCAACTTTAAATCTTGCCTACGTCTCTGTCAGTCGCAAGGAAACTGTATTTGAAGGTGAAGGTAATTTTGTAGACATGTGTGAAAGACATGTTCTGAAATGCAAGTGTTGTTGTTTGCAGAGCACGTCGGTTACGTGTCAGATGTGTAGCCAAGTAGCAATTTGTCGCCATAGCTGTAAATATTAGCCGGTAATATGAAGTGTTGTCAGCTAAAGTCTGATGATGCAGACGACCGTAAGGACGAAGTACCCAAGAGTACCGCTAGGCCGCGCCTCTTTAGCTCAGTGGTAGAGCCCTAGTCTAATAAACCAGGGGTCGTAAGTTCCATCCACACAGGAGAAAGATGAATTTTGGAAATCAGTTGCGCGTCGTGGCCGTATAGCAAACAGTACCTGTGATGACGAACAATTAGCGACAGGCTTTTTTTTAAGAATTACTCTCAGATGTGATTAAGGCGAATGGCGCAGATAAAGCATTTGCCAAAGCGGTACAGCATAAGGTGGGACGAGGCAGTCTGAATTACATTTTATAGATGTATTTCTCACACATCTCAGAGCCTCTCGCGATATTCGTCGTCGTCGCCGCTGCCGCTTCTGCAGAAGTAGCAAATGGCTATCGTAGCAAATGCGGCGAGGGACGCCCTGCCTTCGATTCCGAATGCACAAAGTGTGTGGTCTTGTTTCTCAGTCTATATTTGGTCGGTCTCGTCAGAGGTTGAATGTAACGAATAAGTGGGAAAGGGCAAGGGGCAGCGGCTGTGTAGAACGAAAACACAAATCCTCAGGGGTGTGAGCGTTTCGAGACGAGTCGTATACGTGTAAATGTTCGTTGTCAGTGACCGTGTGGCCTAATGGATAAGGCGTCGGACTTCGGATCTGAAGACTACAGGTTCGAATGCTGTCACGCTCGTGTTTTCCAGTTCTGAAAAAGAAACATACCGTTTTAATGAAGCAATTGAGCAGTACGAAACCGTTTGAATGTTGCTGTTGACCATTTTTTGCTTGGAGATGCTCTTGAGCTTGAAACACACACAGCGAGACCGGTGTTAACTAGCGAAATGGTCGGCAGAGTGCCGACACCGCGAGTTTTGACTGGCACTTGCATATCTAAAACAACGTCGGAAAGTAACTCGTTCGGCTTTTGAGTCACATAAAGTATGTGTGTTAATTTTGACGCCACTAGCTCTGCTTGTTGTCATGCAATTTCTTTGCCTCTCAGAAATGATTATGACATAAAAGTGAAGTACGTGACGAGTGTGACGTTAGGAAAACATTAGGCAGCATGGAGAGATTCTGTATGAGACCACCCAACCCAAACGAGTACTGTGTGACGTGCTACCCGGCAGGT
This sequence comes from Schistocerca gregaria, assembly GCF_023897955.1. NCBI lineage: Eukaryota > Metazoa > Arthropoda > Insecta > Orthoptera > Acrididae > Schistocerca > Schistocerca gregaria. Next base: position 456,865 of record NW_026061810.1, on the reverse strand, counting down.
ATTCATCGAGGTAGCAGGCTAGCTCAGTCGGTAGAGCGTCAGACTGTTAGTCCCAGGGTCGTAGGTTCGAGGCCGACGCTGGGCGGAACGGAATTTTGTTCCGCTGCAGATTTAAATTACCGTTTTTCTGATTAACGAGATTTAATGGAAATAGCAACATTAAACTTTGCCTACGTCTCTGTCAGTCGCAAGGAAACTGTATTTGAAGGTGAAGGTGATTTTGTAGACATGTGTGAAAGACATGTTCTGAAATGCAAGTGTTGTTGTTTGGAGAGCACGTCGGTTACGTGTCAGATGTGTAGCCAAGCAGTAATTTGTCGCCATAGCTGTAAATATTAGCCGGTAATATGAAGTGTTGTCAGCTAAAGTCTGATGATGCAGACGACCGTAAGGACGAAGTACCCAAGAGTACCGCTAGGCCGCGCCTCTTTAGCTCAGTGGTAGAGCACTGGTCTAATAAACCAGGGGTCGTAAGTTCCATCCTCACAGGAGAAAGATGAATTTTGGAAATCAGTTGCGCGTCGTGGCCGTATAGCAAACAGTACCTGTGATGACGAACAATTAGCGACAGGCGTTTTTTTAAGAATTACTCTCAGATGTGATTAAGGCGAATGGCGCAGATAAAGCATTTGCCAAAGCGGTACAGCATAAGGTGGGACGAGGCAGTCTGAATTACATTTTATAGATGTATTTCTCACACATCTCAGAGCCTCTCGCGATATTCGTCGTCGTCGCCGCTGCCGCTACTGCAGAAGTAGCAAATGGCCATCGTAGCAAATGCGGCGAGGGACGCCCTGCCTTCGATTCCGAATGCACAAAGTGTGTGGTCTTGTTTCTCAGTCTATATTTGGTCGGTCTCGTCAGAGGTTGAATGTAACGAATGGGTGGGAAAGAGCAAGGGGCAGCGGCTGTGTGGAACGAAAACACAAATCCTCAGGGGTGTGAGCGTTTCGAGATGAGTCGTATACGTGTAAATGTTTGTTGTCAGTGACCGTGTGGCCTAATGGATGCTCAAGGATTATTTATATGAGTCAGGGACGGACATTGCTTTCCTACAGGAAGTAGTGCTGACTAATCTTACGGTGCCTGGATATTTGGCGATTTTAAATGTCTCACTTGACACCAACGTCGGTACAGCAATTTTAGTCAGGGAGGGGATTCCTGTCTCGGATATCGAGGGTTGGACTCCGGCAGAGCGATAGGTATAAAAGTCTTTGGTTCTACCCTTATCAATCTGTATGCCCCTTCTGGCACATCCAATAGAATGGAAAGAGCACAGTTCTATAAAGAAGAAATCATTTATTTATTACGGAAAAACCCAAAAGATCTTATAATAGGCGGTGATTTTAATTGTGTGATAAATAAGAAAGACCAGTTTCCGAATTTTAATAACTGCAATGAACTGAAGCGTTTCGACACTGTTTTACAGCTTAAAGATGCTTGGGAACTAATGTATCCCACATTTGTGGCATTTACATTCCTAGGTCCTCACTCACGTAGCAGGATCGACAGACTCTACATATCGCAAAGTCTAGTTAGCTCCTTCATTAAAGCAGAGACGATTCCAGTTTACTTTTCTGATCATAGCTCCGTGCTAGCTTCCATCAACCTTACTGCGCAACCCACTCGCCGTTTTAGAAGTTCATGGCACCTTAATACGTCACTGATGCAGGACGACGGATTAGAAGAAAGTTTGACAGAAGCGTGGGCATTGTGCCTCCGCTCTGCAGATAGACACGTCTCAGTACTAGACTGGTGGTGCAACAGGGCAAAGCCTAAACTGAGAAAAGTTCTCATCCAGTATAGTGTACAACGATCGAAAGACTTGAAAAATTCCATAGAATTTTATTATACCATGCTGCGAAATTTATATGAGCAGGCAAACACTTCCAACGTCCGTCTGGCAGATATCAAGCAAACTAAGGCCAAATTGCTCAGTCTTAAAAGACAGCAGATGGAGGGTCTGAAATTAAAATCCAAGGCTAAGACAGTCGTGGAGGATGAACATGCTTCCTTGTACCATCTACTGAAGCACGAAAGAAACAGGAGACGCACCTTCATTGATGGACTTCAGTCTGAAACTGGCGAGACACTCACGACTCAGAGAGACATCGTCAATGCAGTGCACAAATATTACGAAGACCTATACACTGCCAACCCGGTGTGTGAAGAGTCCTTCGATGAGTTCCTTAATTTCATAGCTCCACAGGTCTCGGACGAGGAAAACGAAGACCTTCTCGTTGAGTGTACTAACGAAGATATCCACAGAATCATCTGCAAATCTCCTCTGAGGAAATCGCCGGGACCGGATGGTTTGCCTGTTGAATTTTATAAACGATACTGGCCACTGATTGGTGACATGTTTACCCGAATGACGAACGAGGTGCTTCAGGGAAAGCATTTACCTGCTGTTTTTAAAGAGAGCACAATAGTACTAATCCCAAAAAATGCTGCAAAAAGAAACCTCAACAACTTTCGTCCTATCTCCCTGTTAAACTCCGATTATAAAATCATCGGCAGAATTTTAAACAACAGACTCTCACAGTTGGCCAAAAAGATAGTAAGTCCATACCAGTCCTGTGTGCCTACCAAGAGCATTTTCAAAAGCATAGCTGAATATAGAGATATAATTGCAATCACTGCTGTGACCACCATAAAATGTGCTATCATGTTTATTGACTTCCAGAAAGCATTTGATCGTGTGGATCATAGATTCCTTAGTGCCACACTGAACAAAATAGGTTTTAATGAGCGAGTCGTAAGTGTGATCAGAAATGTTGCAACAGGCATCAGCGCTTGTATATCAGTTAACTGCCAGAGGACAAAGCAGATTCAGATCAGGCGCGGCGTTCCTCAAGGAAGCCCCCTCTCCATGTTCCTATTCGTGCTTTCATTAGAACCTTTCCTCCGCAGTGTTCATGCCACTCTAACTGGCATCACATTATCTGGTCACCGAACAGTCATAAACGCCTATGCCGATGATGTCGGAGTCGTCCTGCGAAATCCCGACGACATTTTGAAATTGGAAACGCTAATTAAAAAGTACTGTAGAGTCTCCGGAGCAGGTGTCAACGCAAACAAAAGCAAACTCCTAAACCTGCGGGGTTTTCAACATACCACCTTAGCCTGGGCCACAATGGTCACCCAATGCAAAGCACTAGGAATAACACTGACACCTTGTCCGTTAAAAATGGCAGCTATCAATTGGAGAAATACGTCGGGACAACTTCTTGGAACAACAAGAGAAAACCTCCACCGTAACATGAACCAAGTTCAGAGGGTGATTTTCATTAACCACTGCATTCTCTCCAGGAGTTACTTTATAGCACAGATCTTCCCACTACCGAAAATGATTGGAAAAAAGATAATGTCTACCGTTGCCAGCTATCTTTGGAGAGGGGATATATTCAGAGTCGACGCAAAAACTGCGACCTTAGATCCCAGGAATGGAGGTTTGGGGTTAGTTGACATCAGAAATAAGGCGTCTGCGCTTTTTATAAAAAGGACCGCCACTATCCTTAGCGACCACGCTGATAGCATTACAACTAAATTATTTGAAGTTGTCAGGCCTGCCAGTTTACAGGCGCCGGTGAATGTGCAAAAAATAAATAACCGGCTCCAGTACGTTCGTGTATATTTTGTGGAATTCAGCTATCTCGGCGGTGTCATCATCAACTCACGACGGATCACGGCCCGCGATATTCTGTCCCATCGAAAGAAAATGGAGGGGAGAAACAAATTGGAAAGTAAATACCCACACACTGATTGGGACGCCATATGGAAAAATATTAATATGCGTGGTCTACCATCGGACGTCAAGTCAGCGTGGTATAAAACAGTGAATGAGACCGTAAGCACCAATGAAAGGTTACATGCAATCGGCGTTAGCGACACGAACCTATGTCTCAAATGTAAATTGATCGACACGTTAGTGCACAGATTCACGTGCGGTGGCAATCTACAACTCTGTAATTGGATTAGGGAACAACTGGCTTTTCTTACGAGATCTTCGGTGGAAAATTTTCCCCCTGTTACATTCCTCAGGCCTCAGACTTGCTATTTTCCAGCAGCAAAAAACAACTCGGTCCATTGGTTAATGGGACACTATGTGAATTACGTAATTAATCACCTGGGAAATGACAATTCCACTGATTTTTACATGTACTTGAAGTGCGCTTTTTATAACGCCCTGAAATATAAAGACCACAAGAAAAACTACGGCAATATGCTTAAAATTGTATTCGAGCGACTGGGCATTGGTTGACAAGCCAACGAGATAAACAAAAATCGTTTATTTAAGCGAAACGACGCTTAAACAAAAACAATTGGGGAGAAGTACAATTTTACAGTTTCATATTACAATCACTTATCCTCTGCTGGCAAAGAAGACTATTTTGTTTATTGCACAGAAAAAGCCGAAGCCGAAAGCCAGTATCGCAGGGTTAAAGATAAATTGTTTTCTTATACATTCATTTTATGACTGAGAAGGAAGTCTCATTTGTTTCCATGGAAGGGAACATACTTTTTTATTATTATTATTAATCTCAAGAAGGAAAGGAGGCTATGGAATTAGTGCCTTAACATAAAATTCCTTCTTCACATTCCATGAAGATTTTTCTTTTACAATAAAAAAATAACAAACAAACAAAAATAATAATAATAACAATAAAAAAAAACTAAACAGAAATTAAAAAAAAATAATATACAGGTTCAGGGTCCACTACTTCCTACAACTTTATTATATATTACAAAGAAAAAAAAAAAAAAAAAAAAAAACAAAAAACAAAAAAAAAAAATGGATAAGGCGTCGGACTTCGGATCTGAATATTACAGGTTCGATGCTGTCTCACTCGTGTTTTCCAGTTCTGAAAAAGAAACATACCGTTTTAATGTAACAATTGAGCAGTACGAAACCGTCTGAATGTTGCTGTTGACCATTTTTTGCTTGGAGATGCTCTTGAGCTTGAAACACACACAGCAAGACCGGTGTTAACTAGCGAAATGGTCGGCAGAGTGCCGACACCGCGAGTTTTGACTGGCACTTACACATCTAAAACAACGTCGGAAAGTAACTCGTTCGGCTTTTGAGTCACATAAAGTATGTGTGTTAATTTTGACGCCACTAGCTCTGCTTGCTGTCATGCAATTTCTTTGCCTCTCAGAAATGATTATGACATAAAAGTGAAGTACGTGACGAGTGTGACGTTAGGAAAACATTAGGCAGCATGGAGAGATTCTGTATGGGACCACCCAACCCAAACGAGTACTGTGTGACGTGCTACCCGGCAGGTATTCATCGAGGTGGCCGGCTAGCTCAGTCGGTAGAGCGTCAGACTCTTAATCCCAGGGTCGTGAGTTCGAGCCAAACGCTGGGCGGAACGGAATTTTGTTCCGCTGCAGATGTAAATTACCGTTTTCTGATTAACGTGATTTAATAGAAATAGCAACATTAAACTTTGCCTACGTCTCTGTCAGTCGCAAGGAAACTGTATTTGAAGGTGAAGGTGATTTTGTAGACATGTGTGAAAGACATGTTCTGAAATGCAAGTGTTGTTGTTTGGAGAGCACATCGGTTACGTGCCAGATGTGTAGCCAAGCAGTAATTTGTCGCCATAGCTGCAAATATTAGCCGGTAATATGAAGTGTTGTCAGCTAAAGTCTGATGATGCAGACGACCGTAAGGACGAAGTACTCAAGTGTACCGCTAGGCCGCGCCTATTTAGCTCAGTGGTAGAGCACTGGTCTAATAAACCAGGGGTCGTAAGTTCCATCCTCACAGGAGAAAGATGAATTTTGGAAATCAGTTGCGCGTCGTGGCCGTATAGCAAACAGTACCTGTGATGACAAACAATTAGAGACAGGCGTTTTTTTAAGAATTACTCTCAGATGTGATTAAGGCGAATGGCGCCGATAAAGCATTTGCCAAAGCGGTACAGCATAAGGTGGGACGATGGCCTAATGGATAAGTCGTCGGACTTCAGACTTGAAGATTACAGGTTCGAATGCTCTCACGCTTGTGTTTTTCCAGTTCTGAAAAAGAAACATACCGTTTTAATGTAGCAATTGAGCAGTACGAAACCGTCTGAATGTTGCTGTTGACCATTTTTTGCTTGGAGATGCTCTTGAGCTTGAAACACACACAACAAGACCGGTGTTAACTAGCGAAATGGTCGGCAGAGTCCCGACACAGCGAGTTTTGACTATCACTTGCACATCTAAAACAACGTCGGAAAGTAACTCGTTCGGCTTTTGAGTCACATAAAGTATGTGTGTTAATTTTGACGCCACTAGCTCTGCTTGTTGTCATGCAATTTCTTTGCCTCTCAGAAATGATTATGACATAAAAGTGAAGTACGTGACGAGTGTGACGTTAGGAAAACATTAGGCAGCATGGAGAGATTCTGTATGGGACCACCCAACCCAAACGAGTACTGTGTGACGTGCTACCCGGCAGGTATTCCCGAGGCAGCCGGCTAGTTCAGTCGGTGGAGCGTGAGAATCTTAATCGTAGGTTTGTTGGTTCGAGCCCCACGCTGGGCGCGAACGTTATTTTGTTCCGCTGCAGATGTAAATTACCGTTTTTCTGATTAACGAGATTTAATGGAAATAGCAACATTAAACTTTGCCTACGTCTCTGTCAGTCGCAAGGAAAATTGTATTTGAAGGTGAAGGTGATTTTGTAGACATGTATGAAAGACATGTTCTGAAATGCAAGTGTTGTGGTTTGGAGAGCACATCGGTTACGTGTCAGATGTGTAGCCAAGCAGTAATTTGTCGCCATAGCTGCAAATATTAGCCGATAATATGAATTGTTGTCAGCTAAAGTCTGATGATGCAGACGACCGTAAGGACGAAGTACCCAAGAGTACCGCTAGGCCGCGCCTCTTTAGCTCAGTGGCAGAGCACTGGTCTAATAAACCAGGGGTCGTAAGTTCCATCCTCACAGGAGTAAGATGAATTTTGGAAATCAGTTGCGCGTCGTGGCCGTATAGCAAACAGTACCTGTGATGACGAACAATTAGCGACAGGCGTTTTTTTAAGATTTACTCTCAGATGTGATTAAGGCGAATGGCGCAGATAAAGCATTTGCCAAAGCGGTACAGCATAAGGTGGGACGAGGCGGTCTGAATTACATTTTATAGATGTATTTCTCACATATCTCAGAGTCTCTCGCGATCTTCGTCGTCGTCGTCGTCGTCGTCGTCGTCGCCGCCGGAGCTTCTGCAGAAGTAGCAAATGGCCATCGTAGCAAATGCGGCGAGGGACGCCCTGCCTTCGATTCCGAATGCACAAAGTGTGTGGTCTTGTTTCTCAGTCTATATTTGGTCGGTCTCGTCAGAGGTTGAATGTAACGAATAAGTGGGAAAGAGCAAGGGGCAGCGGCTGTGTAGAACGAAAACACAAATCCTCAGGGGTGTGAGCGTTTCGAGATGAGTCGTATACATGTAAATGTTGGTCGTCAGTGACCGTGTGGCTTAATGGATAAGGCGTCGGACTTCGGCTCTGAAGATTACAGGTTCGAATGCTGTCACGCTTGTGTTTTTCCAGTTCTGAAAAAGAAACATACCGTTTTAATGTAGCAATTGAGCAGTACGAAACCGTCTGAATGTTGCTGTTGACCATTTTTTGCTTGGAGATGCTCTTGAGCTTGAAACACACACAGCAAGACCGGTGTTAACTAGCGAAATGGTCGGCAGAGTGCCGACACCGCGAGTTTTGACTGGCACTTGCACATCTAAAACAACGTCGGAAAGTAACTCGTTCGGCTTTTGAGTCACATAAAGTATGTGTGTTAATTTTGACGCCACTAGCTCTGCTTGTTGTCATGCAATTTCTTTGCCTCTCAGAAATGATTATGACATAAAAGTGAAGTACGTGACGAGTGTGACGTTAGGAAAACATTAGGCAGCATGGAGAGATGCTGTATGGGACCACCCAACCCAAACGAGTACTGTGTGACGTGCTACCCGGCAAGTATTCACCGAGGTAGCCGGCTATCTCAGTCGGTAGAGCGTCAGACACTTAATCCCATGGTCGTGGGTTCCAGCCAGACGCTGGGCGAAACGGAATTTTGTTGCGCTGCAGGTGTAAATTACCGTTTTTCTGATTAACGAGATTTAATGGAAATAGCAACTTTAAACTTTGCCTACGTCTCTGCCAGTCGCAAGGAAACTGTATTTGAAGGTGAAGGTGATTTTGTAGACATGTGTAAAAGACATGTTCTGAAATGCAAGTGTTGTGGTTTGGAGAGCACATCGGTTACGTGTCAGATGTGTAGCCAAGCAGTAATTTGTCGCCATAGCTGCAAATATTAGCCGATAATATGAATTGTTGTCAGCTAAAGTCTGATGATGCAGACGACCGTAAGGACGAAGTACCCAAGAGTACCGCTAGGCCGCGCCTCATTAGCTCAGTGGTAGAGCACTGGTCTAATAAACCAGGGGTCGTAAGTTCCATCCTCACAGGAGAAAGATGAATTTTGGAAATCAGTTGCGCGTCGTGGCCGTATAGCAAACAGTACCTGTGATGACGAACAATTAGCGACAGGCGTTTTTTTAAGATTTACTCTCAGATGTGATTAAGGCGAATGGCGCAGATAAAGCATTTGCCAAAGCGGTACAGCATAAGGTGGGACGAGGCAGTCTGAATTACATTTTATAGATGTATTTCTCACATATCTCAGAGCCTGTCGTCGTCGTCGTCGTCGTCGTCGTCGTCGTCGTCGTCGTCGTCGTCGTCGTCGTCGTCGTCGTCGCCGCCGCTTCTGCAGAAGTAGCAAATGGCCATCGTAGCAAATGCGGCGAGGGACGCCCTGCCTTCGATTCCGAATGCACAAAGTGTGTGGTCTTGTTTCTCAGTCTATATTTGGTCGGTCTCGTCAGAGGTTGAATGTAACGAATAAGTGGGAAAGAGCAAGGGGCAGCGGCTGTGTAGAACGAAAACACAAATCCTCAGGGGTGTGAGCGTTTCGAGATGAGTCGTATATATGTAAATGTTGGTCGTAGTGACCGTGTGGCCTAATGGATAAGGCGTCGGACTTCGTATCTGAAGATTACAGGTTCGAATGCTGTCACGCTTGTGTTTTTCCAGTTCTGAAAAAGAAACATACCGTTTTAATGTAGCAATTGAGCAGTACGAAACCGTCTGAATGTTGCTGTTGACCATTTTTTGCTTGGAGATGCTCTTGAGCTTGAAACACACACAGCAAGACCGGTGTTAACTAACGAAATGGTCGGCAGAGTGCCGACACCGCGAGTTTTGACTGGCACTTGCACATCTAAAACAACGTCGGAAAGTAACTCGTTCGGCTTTTGAGTCACATAAAGTATGTGTGTTAATTTTGACGCCACTAGCTCTGCTTGTTGTCATGCAATTTCTTTGCCTCTCAGAAATGATTATGACATAAAAGTGAAGTGCGTGACGAGTGTGACGTTAGGAGAACATTAGGCAGCATTGAGAGATGCTGTATGGGACCACCCAACCCAAACGAGTACTGTGTGACGTGCTACCCGGCAAATATTCACCGAGGTAGCCGGCTATCTCAGTCGGTAGAGCGTCAGACACTTAATCCCAGGGTCGTGGGTTCGAGCCAGACGCTGGGCGAAACGGAATTTTGTTCCGCTGCAGGTGTAAATTACCGTTTTTCTGATTAACGAGATTTAATGGAAATAGCAACTTTAAACTATGCCTACGTCTCTGTCAGTCGCAAGGAAACTGTATTTGAAGGTGAAGGTGATTTTGTAGACATGTGTAAAAGACATGTTCTGAAATGCAAGTGTTGTGGTTTGGAGAGCACATCGGTTACGTGTCAGATGTGTAGCCAAGCAGTAAATTGTCGCCATAGCTGCAAATATTAGCCGATAATATGAATTGTTGTCAGCTAAAGTCTGATGATGCAGACGACCTTAAGGACGAAGTACCCAAGAGTACCGCTAGGCCGCGCCTCTTTAGCTCAGTGGTAGAGCACTGGTCTAATAAACCAGGGGTCGTAAGTTCCATCCTCACAGGAGAAAGATGAATTTTGGAAATCAGTTGCGCGTCGTGGCCGTATAGCAAACAGTACCTGTGATGACGAACAATTAGCGACAGGCGTTTTTTTTAAGATTTACTCTCAGATGTGATTAAGGCGAATGGCGCAGATAAAGCATTTGCCAAAGCGGTACAGCATAAGGTGGGACGAGGCAGTCTGAATTACATTTTATAGATGTATTTCTCACATATCTCAGAGCCTCTCGCGATCTTCGTCGTCGTCGTCGTCGTCGTCGTCGTCGTCGTCGTCGCCGCCGCTTCTGCAGAAGTAGCAAATGGCCATCGTAGCAAATGCGGCGAGGGACGCCCTGCCTTCGATTCCGAATGCACAAAGTGTGTGGTCTTGTTTCTCAGTCTATATTTGGTCGGTCTCGTCAGAGGTTGAATGTAACGAATAAGTGGGAAAGAGCAAGGGGCAGCGGCTGTGTAGAACGAAAACACAAATCCTCAGGGGTGTGAGCGTTTCGAGATGAGTCGTATATATGTAAATGTTGGTCGTCAGTGACCGTGTGGCCTAATGGATAAGGCGTCGGACTTCGTATCTGAAGATTACAGGTTCGAATGCTGTCACGCTTGTGTTTTTCCAGTTCTGAAAAAGAAACATACCGTTTTAATGTAGCAATTGAGCAGTACGAAACCGTCTGAATGTTGCTGTTGACCATTTTTTGCTTGGAGATGCTCTTGAGCTTGAAACACACACAGCAAGACCGGTGTTAACTAACGAAATGGTCGGCAGAGTGCCGACACCGCGAGTTTTGACTGGCACTTGCACATCTAAAACAACGTCGGAAAGTAACTCGTTCGGCTTTTGAGTCACATAAAGTATGTGTGTTAATTTTGACGCCACTAGCTCTTCTTGTTGTCATGCAATTTCTTTGCCTCTCAGAAATGATTATGACATAAAAGTGAAGTGCGTGACGAGTGTGACGTTAGGAAAACATTAGGCAGCATGGAGAGATGCTGTATGGGACCACCCAACCCAAACGAGTACTGTGTGACGTGCTACCCGGCAGGTATTCATCGAGGTAGCCGGCTAGCTCAGTCGGTAGAGGGTCATACTCTTAATCCCAGGGTCGTGGGTTCGAGCCAGACGCTGGGCGGAACGGAATTTTGTTCCGCTGCAGATGTAAATTACCGTTTTCTGATTAACGTGATTTAATAGAAATAGCAACATTAAACTTTGCCTACGTCTCTGCCAGTCGCAAGGAAACTGTATTTGAAGGTGAAGGTGATTTTGTAGACATGTGTGAAAGACATGTTCTGAAATGCAAGTGTTGTTGTTTGGAGAGCACATCGGTTACGTGTCAGATGTGTAGCCAAGCAGTAATTTGTCGCCATAGCTGCAAATATTAGCCGGTAATATGAAGTGTTGTCAGCTAAAGTCTGATGATGCAGACGACCGTAAGGACGAAGTACCCAAGAGTACCGCTAGGCCGCGCCTATTTAGCTCAGTGGTAGAGCACTGGTCTAATAAACCAGGGGTCGTAAGTTCCATCCTCCCAGGAGAAAGATGAAGTTTGGAAATCAGTTGCGCGTCGTGGCCGTATAGCAAACAGTACCTGCGATGACGAACAATCAGAGACAGGCGTTTTTTTAAGAATTACTCTCAGATGTGATTAAGGCGAATGGCGCCTATAAAGCATTTGCCAAAGCGGTACAGCATAAGGTGGGACGAGGCAGTCTGAATTACATTTTATAGATGTATTTCTCACATATCTCAGAGCCTCTCGCGATCGTCGTCGTCGTCGTCGTCGTCGTCGTCGTCGTCGTCGTCGTCGTCGTCGTCGTCGCCGCCGCCGCTTCTGCAGAAGTAGCAAATGGCCATCGTAGCAAATGCGGCGAGGGACGCCCTGCCTTCGATTCCGAATGCACAAAGTGTGTGGTCTTGTTTCTCAGTCTATATTTGGTCGGTCTCGTCAGGGGTTGAATGTAACGAATGGGTGGGAAAGAGCAAGGGGCAGCGGCTGTGTAGAACGAAAACACAAATCCTCAGGGGTGTGAGCGTTTCGAGATGAGTCGTATACGTGTAAATGTTTGTTGTGAGTGACCGTGTGGCCTAATGGATAAGGCGTCGGACTTCAGACTTGAAGATTACAGGTTCGAATGCTCTCACGCTTGTGTTTTTCCAGTTCTGAAAAAGAAACATACCGTTTTAATGTAGCAATTGAGCAGTACGAAACCGTCTGAATGTTGCTGTTGACCATTTTTTGCTTGGAGATGCTCTTGAGCTTGAAACACACACAACAAGACCGGTGTTAACTAGCGAAATGGTCGGCAGAGTCCCGACACAGCGAGTTTTGACTATCACTTGCACATCTAAAACAACGTCGGAAAGTAACTCGTTCGGCTTTTGAGTCACATAAAGTATGTGTGTTAATTTTGACGCCACTAGCTCTGCTTGTTGTCATGCAATTTCTTTGCCTCTCAGAAATGATTATGACATAAAAGTGAAGTACGTGACGAGTGTGACGTTAGGAAAACATTAGGCAGCATGGAGAGATTCTGTATGGGACCACCCAACCCAAACGAGTACTGTGTGACGTGCTACCCGGCAGGTATTCCCGAGGCAGCCGGCTAGTTCAGTCGGTGGAGCGTGAGAATCTTAATCGTAGGTTTGTTGGTTCGAGCCCCACGCTGGGCGCGAACGTTATTTTGTTCCGCTGCAGATGTAAATTACCGTTTTTCTGATTAACGAGATTTAATGGAAATAGCAACATTAAACTTTGCCTACGTCTCTGTCAGTCGCAAGGAAAATTGTATTTGAAGGTGAAGGTGATTTTGTAGACATGTATGAAAGACATGTTCTGAAATGCAAGTGTTGTGGTTTGGAGAGCACATCGGTTACGTGTCAGATGTGTAGCCAAGCAGTAATTTGTCGCCATAGCTGCAAATATTAGCCGATAATATGAATTGTTGTCAGCTAAAGTCTGATGATGCAGACGACCGTAAGGACGAAGTACCCAAGAGTACCGCTAGGCCGCGCCTCTTTAGCTCAGTGGCAGAGCACTGGTCTAATAAACCAGGGGTCGTAAGTTCCATCCTCACAGGAGAAAGATGAGTTTTGGAAATCAGTTGCGCGTCGTGGCCGTATAGCAAACAGTACCTGTGATGACGAACAATTAGCGACAGGCGTTTTTTTAAGATTTACTCTCAGATGTGATTAAGGCGAATGGCGCAGATAAAGCATTTGCCAAAGCGGTACAGCATAAGGTGGGACGAGGCAGTCTGAATGACATTTTATAGATGTATTTCTCACATATCTCAGAGTCTCTCGCGATCTTCGTCGTCGTCGTCGTCGTTGTAGTCGTCGTCGTCGTCGTCGTCGCCGCCGGAGCTTCTGCAGAAGTAGCAAATGGCCATCGTAGCAAATGCGGCGAGGGACGCCCTGCCTTCGATTCCGAATGCACAAAGTGTGTGGTCTTGTTTCTCAGTCTATATTTGGTCGGTCTCGTCAGAGGTTGAATGTAACGAATAAGTGGGAAAGAGCAAGGGGCAGCGGCTGTGTAGAACGAAAACACAAATCCTCAGGGGTGTGAGCGTTTCGAGATGAGTCGTATACATGTAAATGTTGGTCGTCAGTGACCGTGTGGCCTAATGGATAAGGCGTCGGACTTCGGCTCTGAATAATACAGGTTCGAATGCTGTCACGCTTGTGTTTTTCCAGTTCTGAAAAAGAAACATACCGTTTTAATGTAGCAATTGAGCAGTACGAAACCGTCTGAATGTTGCTGTTGACCATTTTTTGCTTGGAGATGCTCTTGAGCTTGAAACACACACAGCAAGACCGGTGTTAACTAGCGAAATGGTCGGCAGAGTGCCGACACCGCGAGTTTTGACTGGCACTTGCACATCTAAAACAACGTCGGAAAGTAACTCGTTCGGCTTTTGAGTCACATAAAGTATGTGTGTTAATTTTGACGCCACTAGCTCTGCTTGTTGTCATGCAATTTCTTTGCCTCTCAGAAATGATTATGACATAAAAGTGAAGTACGTGACGAGTGTGACGTTAGGAAAACATTAGGCAGCATGGAGAGATGCTGTATGGGACCACCCAACCCAAACGAGTACTGTGTGACGTGCTACCCGGCAAGTATTCACCGAGGTAGCCGGCTATCTCAGTCGGTAGAGCGTCAGACACTTTATCCCATGGTCGTGGGTTCCAGCCAGACGCTGGGCGAAACGGAATTTTGTTCCGCTGCAGGTGTAAATTACCGTTTTTCTGATTAACGAGATTTAATGGAAATAGCAACTTTAAACTTTGCCTACGTCTCTGTCAGTCGCAAGGAAACTGTATTTGAAGGTGAAGGTGATTTTGTAGACATGTGTAAAAGACATGTTCTGAAATGCAAGTGTTGTGGTTTGGAGAGCACATCGGTTACGTGTCAGATGTGTAGCCAAGCAGTAATTTGTCGCCATAGCTGCAAATATTAGCCGATAATATGAATTGTTGTCAGCTAAAGTCTGATGATGCAGACCAACGTAAGGACGAAGTACCCAAGAGTACCGCTAGGCCGCGCCTCTTTAGCTCAGTGGTAGAGCACTGGTCTAATAAACCAGGGGTCGTAAGTTCCATCCTCACAGGAGAAAGATGAATTTTGGAAATCAGTTGCGCGTCGTGGCCGTATAGCAAACAGTACCTGTGATGACGAACAATTAGCGACAGGCGTTTTTTTAAGATTTACTCTCAGATGTGATTAAGGCGAATGGCGCAGATAAAGCATTTGCCAAAGCGGTACAGCATAAGGTGGGACGAGGCAGTCTGAATTACATTTTATAGATGTATTTCTCACATATCTCAGAGTCTCTCGCGATCTTCGTCGTCGTCGTCGGCGTCGTCGCCGCCGCCGCTTCTGCAGAAGTAGCAAATGGCCATCGTAGCAAATGCGGCGAGGGACGCCCTGCCTTCGATTCCGAATGCACGAAGTGTGTGGTCTTGTTTCTCAGTCTATATTTGGTCGGTCTCGTCAGAGGTTGAATGTAACGAATAAGTGGGAAAGAGCAAGGGGCAGCGGCTGTGTAGAACGAAAACACAAATCCTCAGGGGTGTGAGCGTTTCGAGATGAGTCGTATATATGTAAATGTTGGTCGTCAGTGACCGTGTGGCCTAATGGATAAGGCGTCGGACTTCGTATCTGAAGATTACAGGTTCGAATGCTGTCACGCTTGTGTTTTTCCAGTTCTGAAAAAGAAACATACCGTTTTAATGTAGCAATTGAGCAGTACGAAACCGTCTGAATGTTGCTGTTGACCATTTTTTGCTTGGAGATGCTCTTGAGCTTGAAACACACACAGCAAGACCGGTGTTAACTAACGAAATGGTCGGCAGAGTGCCGACACCGCGAGTTTTGACTGGCACTTGCACATCTAAAACAACGTCGGAAAGTAACTCGTTCGGCTTTTGAGTCACATAAAGTATGTGTGTTAATTTTGACGCCACTAGCTCTGCTTGTTGTCATGCAATTTCTTTGCCTCTCAGAAATGATTATGACATAAAAGTGAAGTACGTGACGAGTGTGACGTTAGGAAAACATTAGGCAGCATGGAGAGATGCTGTATGGGACCACCCAACCCAAACGAGTACTGTGTGACGTGCTACCCGGCAAGTATTCACCGAGGTAGCCGGCTATCTCAGTCGGTAGAGCGTCAGACACTTAATCCCATGGTCGTGGGTTCGAGCCAGGCGCTGGGCGAAACGAAATTTTGTTCCGCTGCAGGTGTAAATTACCGTTTTTCTGATTAACGAGATTTAATGGAAATAGCAACTTTAAACTTTGCCTACGTCTCTGTCAGTCGCAAGGAAACTGTATTTGAAGGTGAAGGTGATTTTGTAGACATGTGTAAAAGACATGTTCTGAAATGCAAGTGTTGTGGTTTGGAGAGCACATCGGTTACGTGTCAGATGTGTAGCCAAGCAGTAATTTGTCGCCATAGCTGCAAATATTAGCCGATAATATGAATTGTTGTCAGCTAAAGTCTGATGATGCAGACCAACGTAAGGACGAAGTACCCAAGAGTACCGCTAGGCCACGCCTCTTTAGCTCAGTGGTAGTGCACTGGTCTAATAAACCAGGGGTCGTAAGTTCCATCCTCACAGGAGAAAGATGAGTTTTGGAAATCAGTTGCGCGTCGTGGCCGTATAGCAAACAGTACCTGTGATGACGAACAATTAGCGACAGGCGTTTTTTTAAGATTTACTCTCAGATGTGATTAATTCGAATGGCGCAGATAAAGCATTTGCCAAAGCGGTACAGCATAAGGTGGGACGAGGCAGTCTGAATTACATTTTATAGATGAATTTCTCACATATCTCAGAGTCTCTCGCGATCTTCGTCGTCGTCGTCGTCGTCGTCGTCGTCGTCGTCGTCGTCGCCGCCGCCGCTTCTGCAGAAGTAGCAAATGGCCATCGTAGCAAATGCGGCGAGGGACGCCCTGCCTTCGATTCCGAATGCACAAAGTGTGTGGTCTTGTTTCTCAGTCTATATTTGGTCGGTCTCGTCAGAGGTTGAATGTAAGGAATAAGTGGGAAAGAGCAAGGGGCAGCGGCTGTGTAGAACGAAAACACAAATCCTCAGGGGTGTGAGCGTTTCGAGATGAGTCGTATACATGTAAATGTTGGTCGTCAGTGACCGTGTAGCCTAATGGATAAGGCGTCGGATTTCGGCTCTGAAGATTACAGGTTCGAATGCTGTCACGCTTGTGTTTTTCCAGTTCTGAAAAAGAAACATACCGTTTTAATGTAGCAATTGAGCAGTACGAAACCGTCTGAATGTTGCTGTTGACCATTTTTTGCTTGGAGATGCTCTTGAGCTTGAAACACACACAGCAAGACCGGTGTTAACTAGCGAAATGGTCGGCAGAGTGCCGACACCGCGAGTTTTGACTGGCACTTGCACATCTAAAACAACGTCGGAAAGTAACTCGTTCGGCTTTTGAGTCACATAAAGTATGTGTGTTAATTTTGACGCCACTAGCTCTGCTTGTTGTCATGCAATTTCTTTGCCTCTCAGAAATGATTATGACATAAAAGTGAAGTGCGTGACGAGTGTGACGTTAGGAAAACATTAGGCAGCATGGAGAGATGCTGTATGGGACCACCCAACCCAAACGAGTTCTGTGTGACGTGCTACCCGGCAAATATTCACCGAGGTAGCCGGCTATCTCAGTCGGTAGAGCGTCAGACACTTAATCCCAGGGTCGTGGGTTCGAGCCAGACGCTGGGCGAAACGGAATTTTGTTCCGCTGCAGGTGTAAATTACCGTTTTTCTGATTAACGAGATTTAATGGAAATAGCAACTTTAAACTTTGCCTACGTCTCTGTCAGTCGCAAGGAAACTGTATTTGAAGGTGAAGGTGATTTTGTAGACATGTGTAAAAGACATGTTCTGAAATGCAAGTGTTGTGGTTTGGAGAGCACATCGGTTACGTGTCAGATGTGTAGCCAAGCAGTAATTTGTCGCCATAGCTGCAAATATTAGCCGATAATATGAATTGTTGTCAGCTAAAGTCTGATGATGCAGACGACCGTAAGGACGAAGTAAGCAAGAGTACCGCTAGGCCGCGCCTCTTTAGCTCAGTGGTAGAGCACTGAACTAATAAACCAGGGGTCGTAAGTTCCATCCTCACAGGAGAAAGATGAGTTTTGGAAATCAGTTGCGCGTCGTGGCCGTATAGCAAACAGTACCTGTGATGACGAACAATTAGCGACAGGCGTTTTTTTAAGATTTACTCTCAGATGTGATTAAGGCGAATGGCGCAGATAAAGCATTTGCCAAAGCGGTACAGCATAAGGTGGGACGAGGCAGTCTGAATTACATTTTATAGATGTATTTCTCACATATCTCAGAGTCTCTCGCGATCTTCGTCGTCGTCGTCGTCGTCGTCGTCGCCGCCGCCGCTTCTGCAGAAGTAGCAAATGGCCATCGTAGCAAATGCGGCGAGGGACGCCCTGCCTTCGATTCCGAATGCACAAAGTGTGTGGTCTTGTTTCTCAGTCTATATTTGGTCGGTCTCGTCAGAGGTTGAATGTAACGAATAAGTGGGAAAGAGCAAGGGGCAGCGGCTGTGTAGAACGAAAACACAAATCCTCAGGGGTGTGAGCGTTTCGAGATGAGTCGAATATATGTAAATGTTGGTCGTCAGTGACCGTGTGGCCTAATGGATAAGGCGTCGGACTTCGTATCTGAAGATTACAGGTTCGAATGCTGTCACGCTTGTGTTTTTCCAGTTCTGAAAAAGAAACATACCGTTTTAATGTAGCAATTGAGCAGTACGAAACCGTCTGAATGTTGCTGTTGACCATTTTTTGCTTGGAGATGCTCTTGAGCTTGAAACACACACAGCAAGACCGGTGTTAACTAACGAAATGGTCGGCAGAGTGCCGACACCGCGAGTTTTGACTGGCACTTGCACATCTAAAACAACGTCGGAAAGTAACTCGTTCGGCTTTTGAGTCACATAAAGTATGTGTGTTAATTTTGACGCCACTAGCTCTGCTTGTTGTCATGCAATTTCTTTGCCTCTCAGAAATGATTATGACATAAAAGTGAAGTGCGTGACGAGTGTGACGTTAGGAGAACATTAGGCAGCATGGAGAGATGCTGTATGGGACCACCCAACCCAAACGAGTACTGTGTGACGTGCTACCCGGCAAATATTCACCGAGGTAGCCGGCTATCTCAGTCGGTAGAGCGTCAGACACTTAATCCCAGGGTCGTGGGTTCGAGCCAGACGCTGGGCGAAACGGAATTTTGTTCCGCTGCAGGTGTAAATTACCGTTTTTCTGATTAACGAGATTTAATGGAAATAGCAACTTTAAACTTTGCCTACGTCTCTGTCAGTCGCAAGGAAACTGTATTTGAAGGTGAAGGTGATTTTGTAGACATGTGTAAAAGACATGTTCTGAAATGCAAGTGTTGTGGTTTGGAGAGCACATCGGTTACGTGTCAGATGTGTAGCCAAGCAGTAATTTGTCGCCATAGCTGCAAATATTAGCCGATAATATGAATTGTTGTCAGCTAAAGTCTGATGATGCAGACGACCGTAAGGACGAAGTACCCAAGAGTACCGCTAGGCCGCGCCTCTTTAGCTCAGTGGTAGTGCACTGGTCTAATAAACCAGAGGTCGTAAGTTCCATCCTCACAGGAGAAAGATGAGTTTTGGAAATCAGTTGCGCGTCGTGGCCGTATAGCAAACAGTACCTGTGATGACGAACAATTAGCGACAGGCGTTTTTTTAAGATTTACTCTCAGATGTGATTAAGGCGAATGGCGCAGATAAAGCATTTGCCAAAGCGGTACAGCATAAGGTGGGACGAGGCAGTCTGAATTACATTTTATAGATGAATTTCTCACATATCTCAGAGTCTCTCGCGATCTTCGTCGTCGTCGTCGTCGTCGTCGTCGTCGTCGTCGTCGTCGTCGCCGCCGCCGCTTCTGCAGAAGTAGCAAATGGCCATCGTAGCAAATGCGGCGAGGGACGCCCTGCCTTCGATTCCGAATGCACAAAGTGTGTGGTCTTGTTTCTCAGTCTATATTTGGTCGGTCTCGTCAGAGGTTGAATGTAAGGAATAAGTGGGAAAGAGCAAGGGGCAGCGGCTGTGTAGAACGAAAACACAAATCCTCAGGGGTGTGAGCGTTTCGAGATGAGTCGTATACATGTAAATGTTGGTCGTCAGTGACCGTGTGGCCTAATGGATAAGGCGTCGGACTTCGGTTCTGAAGATTACAGGTTCGAATGCTGTCACGCTTGTGTTCTTCCAGTTCTGAAAAAGAAACATACCGTTTTAATGTAGCAATTGAGCAGTACGAAACCGTCTGAATGTTGCTGTTGACCATTTTTTGCTTGGAGATGCTCTTGAGCTTGAAACACACACAGCAAGACCGGTGTTAACTAGCGAAATGGTCGGCAGAGTGCCGACACCGCGAGTTTTGACTGGCACTTGCACATCTAAAACAACGTCGGAAAGTAACTCGTTCGGCTTTTGAGTCACATAAAGTATGTGTGTTAATTTTGACGCCACTAGCTCTGCTTGTTGTCATGCAATTTCTTTGCCCCTCAGAAATGATTATGACATAAAAGTGAAGTGCGTGACGAGTGTGACGTTAGGAAAACATTAGGCAGCATGGAGAGATGCTGTATGGGACCACCCAACCCAAACGAGTACTGTGTGACGTGCTACCCGGCAAATATTCACCGAGGTAGCCGGCTATCTCAGTCGGTAGAGCGTCAGACACTTAATCCCAGGGTCGTGGGTTCGAGCCAGACGCTGGGCGAAACGGAATTTTGTTCCGCTGCAGGTGTAAATTACCGTTTTTCTGATTAACGAGATTTAATGGAAATAGCAACTTTAAACTTTGCCTACGTCTCTGTCAGTCGCAAGGAAACTGTATTTGAAGGTGAAGGTGATTTTGTAGACATGTGTAAAAGACATGTTCTGAAATGCAAGTGTTGTGGTTTGGAGAGCACATCGGTTACGTGTCAGATGTGTAGCCAAGCAGTAATTTGTCGCCATAGCTGCAAATATTAGCCGATAATATGAATTGTTGTCAGCTAAAGTCTGATGATGCAGACGACCGTAAGGACGAAGTAAGCAAGAGTACCGCTAGGCCGCGCCTCTTTAGCTCAGTGGTAGAGCACTGGTCTAATAAACCAGGGGTCGTAAGTTCCATCCTCACAGGAGAAAGATGAGTTTTGGAAATCAGTTGCGCGTCGTGGCCGTATAGCAAACAGTACCTGTGATGACGAACAATTAGCGACAGGCGTTTTTTTAAGATTTACTCTCAGATGTGATTAAGGCGAATGGCGCAGATAAAGCATTTGCCAAAGCGGTACAGCATAAGGTGGGACGAGGCAGTCTGAATTACATTTTATAGATGTATTTCTCACATATCTCAGAGTCTCTCGCGATCTTCGTCGTCGTCGTCGTCGTCGTCGTCGTCGCCGCCGCCGCTTCTGCAGAAGTAGCAAATGGCCATCGTAGCAAATGCGGCGAGGGACGCCCTGCCTTCGATTCCGAATGCACAAAGTGTGTGGTCTTGTTTCTCAGTCTATATTTGGTCGGTCTCGTCAGAGGTTGAATGTAACGAATAAGTGGGAAAGAGCAAGGGGCAGCGGCTGTGTAGAACGAAAACACAAATCCTCAGGGGTGTGAGCGTTTCGAGATGAGTCGTATACATGTAAATGTTGGTCGTCAGTGACCGTGTGGCCTAATGGATAAGGCGTCGGACTTCGGCTCTGAAGATTACAGGTTCGAATGCTGTCACGCTTGTGTTTTTCCAGTTCTGAAAAAGAAACATACCGTTTTAATGTAGCAATTGAGCAGTACGAAACCGTCTGAATGTTGCTGTTGACCATTTTTTGCTTGGAGATGCTCTTGAGCTTGAAACACACACAGCAAGACCGGTGTTAACTAGCGAAATGGTCGGCAGAGTGCCGACACCGCGAGTTTTGACTGGCACTTGCACATCTAAAACAACGTCGGAAAGTAACTCGTTCGGCTTTTGAGTCACATAAAGTATGTGTGTTAATTTTGACGCCACTAGCTCTGCTTGTTGTCATGCAATTTCTTTGCCTCTCAGAAATGATTATGACATAAAAGTGAAGTGCGTGACGAGTGTGACGTTAGGAAAACATTAGGCAGCATGGAGAGATGCTGTATGGGACCACCCAACCCAAACGAGTACTGTGTGACGTGCTACCCGGCAAATATTCACCGAGGTAGCCGGCTATCTCAGTCGGTAGAGCGTCAGACACTTAATCCCAGGGTCGTGGGTTCGAGCCAGACGCTGGGCGAAACGGAATTTTGTTCCGCTGCAGGTGTAAATTACCGTTTTTCTGATTAACGAGATTTAATGGAAATAGCAACTTTAAACTTTGCCTACGTCTCTGTCAGTCGCAAGGAAACTGTATTTGAAGGTGAAGGTGATTTTGTAGACATGTGTAAAAGACATGTTCTGAAATGCAAGTGTTGTGGTTTGGAGAGCACATCGGTTACGTGTCAGATGTGTAGCCAAGCAGTAATTTGTCGCCATAGCTGCAAATATTAGCCGATAATATGAATTGTTGTCAGCTAAAGTCTGATGATGCAGACGACCGTAAGGACGAAGTAAGCAAGAGTACCGCTAGGCCGCGCCTCTTTAGCTCAGTGGTAGAGCACTGGTCTAATAAACCAGGGGTCGTAAGTTCCATCCTCACAGGAGAAAGATGAGTTTTGGAAATCAGTTGCGCGTCGTGGCCGTATAGCAAACAGTACCTGTGATGACGAACAATTAGCGACAGGCGTTTTTTTAAGATTTACTCTCAGATGTGATTAAGGCGAATGGCGCAGATAAAGCATTTGCCAAAGCGGTACAGCGTAAGGTGGGACGAGGCAGTCTGAATTACATTTTATAGATGAATTTCTCACATATCTCAGAGTCTCTCGCGATCTTCGTCGTCGTCGTCGTCGTCGTCGTCGTCGTCGCCGCCGCCGCTTCTGCAGAAGTAGCAAATGGCCATCGTAGCAAATGCGGCGAGGGACGCCCTGCCTTCGATTCCGAATGCACAAAGTGTGTGGTCTTGTTTCTCAGTCTATATTTGGTCGGTCTCGTCAGAGGTTGAATGTAACGAATAAGTGGGAAAGAGCAAGGGGCAGCGGCTGTGTAGAACGAAAACACAAATCCTCAGGGGTGTGAGCGTTTCGAGATGAGTCGTATACATGTAAATGTTGGTCGTCAGTGACCGTGTGGCCTAATGGATAAGGCGTCGGACTTCGGCTCTGAAGATTACAGGTTCGAATGCTGTCACGCTTGTGTTTTTCCAGTTCTGAAAAAGAAACATACCGTTTTAATGTAGCAATTGAGCAGTACGAAACCGTCTGAATGTTGCTGTTGACCATTTTTTGCTTGGAGATGCTCTTGAGCTTGAAACACACACAGCAAGACCGGTGTTAACTAGCGAAATGGTCGGCAGAGTGCCGACACCGCGAGTTTTGACTGGCACTTGCACATCTAAAACAACGTCGGAAAGTAACTCGTTCGGCTTTTGAGTCACATAAAGTATGTGTGTTAATTTTGACGCCACTAGCTCTGCTTGTTGTCATGCAATTTCTTTGCCTCTCAGAAATGATTATGACATAAAAGTGAAGTGCGTGACGAGTGTGACGTTAGGAAAACATTAGGCAGCATGGAGAGATGCTGTATGGGACCACCCAACCCAAACGAGTACTGTGTGACGTGCTACCCGGCAAATATTCACCGAGGTAGCCGGCTATCTCAGTCGGTAGAGCGTCAGACACTTAATCCCAGGGTCGTGGGTTCGAGCCAGACGCTGGGCGAAACGGAATTTTGTTCCGCTGCAGGTGTAAATTACCGTTTTTCTGATTAACGAGATTTAATGGAAATAGCAACTTTAAACTTTGCCTACGTCTCTGTCAGTCGCAAGGAAACTGTATTTGAAGGTGAAGGTGATTTTGTAGACATGTGTAAAAGACATGTTCTGAAATGCAAGTGTTGTGGTTTCGAGAGCACATCGGTTACGTGTCAGATGTGTAGCCAAGCAGTAATTTGTCGCCATAGCTGCAAATATTAGCCGATAATATGAATTGTTGTCAGCTAAAGTCTGATGATGCAGACGACCGTAAGGACGAAGTAAGCAAGAGTACCGCTAGGCCGCGCCTCTTTAGCTCAGTGGTAGAGCACTGGTCTAATAAACCAGGGGTCGTAAGTTCCATCCTCACAGGAGAAAGATGAGTTTTGGAAATCAGTTGCGCGTCGTGGCCGTATAGCAAACAGTACCTGTGATGACGAACAATTAGCGACAGGCGTTTTTTTAAGATTTACTCTCAGATGTGATTAAGGCGAATGGCGCAGATAAAGCATTTGCCAAAGCGGTACAGCATAAGGTGGGACGAGGCAGTCTGAATTACATTTTATAGATGTATTTCTCACATATCTCAGAGTCTCTCGCGATCTTCGTCGTCGTCGTCGTCGTCGTCGTCGTCGCCGCCGCCGCTTCTGCAGAAGTAGCAAATGGCCATCGTAGCAAATGCGGCGAGGGACGCCCTGCCTTCGATTCCGAATGCACAAAGTGTGTGGTCTTGTTTCTCAGTCTATATTTGGTCGGTCTCGTCAGAGGTTGAATGTAACGAAT
This sequence comes from Schistocerca gregaria, assembly GCF_023897955.1. Lineage (NCBI taxonomy): Eukaryota > Metazoa > Arthropoda > Insecta > Orthoptera > Acrididae > Schistocerca > Schistocerca gregaria. The sequence continues at coordinate 432,709 of NW_026061810.1, read as the reverse complement.
AAGTGGGAAAGAACAAGGGGCAGCGGCTGTGTAGAACGAAAACACAAATCCTCAGGGGTGTGAGCGTTTCGAGATGAGTCGTATATATGTAAATGTTGGTCGTCAGTGACCGTGTGGCCTAATGGATAAGGCGTCGGACTTCGTATCTGAAGATTACAGGTTCGAATGCTGTCACGCTTGTGTTTTTCCAGTTCTGAAAAAGAAACATACCGTTTTAATGTAGCAATTGAGCAGTACGAAACCGTCTGAATGTTGCTGTTGACCATTTTTTGCTTGGAGATGCTCTTGAGCTTGAAACACACACAGCAAGACCGGTGTTAACTAGCGAAATGGTCGGCAGAGTGCCGACACCGCGAGTTTTGACTGGCACTTGCACATCTAAAACAACGTCGGAAAGTAACTCGTTCGGCTTTTGAGTCACATAAAGTATGTGTGTTAATTTTGACGCCACTAGCTCTGCTTGTTGTCATGCAATTTCTTTGCCTCTCAGAAATGATTATGACATAAAAGTGAAGTGCGTGACGAGTGTGACGTTAGGAAAACATTAGGCAGCATGGAGAGATGCTGTATGGGACCACCCAACCCAAACGAGTACTGTGTGACGTGCTACCCGGCAAATATTCACCGAGGTAGCCGGCTATCTCAGTCGGTAGAGCGTCAGACACTTAATCCCAGGGTCGTGGGTTCGAGCCAGACGCTGGGCGAAACGGAATTTTGTTCCGCTGCAGGTGTAAATTACCGTTTTTCTGATTAACGAGATTTAATGGAAATAGCAACTTTAAACTTTGCCTACGTCTCTGTCAGTCGCAAGGAAACTGTATGTGAAGGTGAAGGTGATTTTGTAGACATGTGTAAAAGACATGTTCTGAAATGCAAGTGTTGTGGTTTGGAGAGCACATCGGTTACGTGTCAGATGTGTAGCCAAGCAGTAATTTGTCGCCATAGCTGCAAATATTAGCCGATAATATGAATTGTTGTCAGCTAAAGTCTGATGATGCAGACGACCGTAAGGACGAAGTACCCAAGAGTACCGCTAGGCCGCGCCTCTTTAGCTCAGTGGTAGAGCACTGGTCTAATAAACCAGGGGTCGTAAGTTCCATCCTCACAGGAGAAAGATGAGTTTTGGAAATCAGTTGCGCGTCGTGGCCGTATAGCAAACAGTACCTGTGATGACGAACAATTAGCGACAGGCGTTTTTTTAAGATTTACTCTCAGATGTGATTAAGGCGAATGGCGCAGATAAAGCATTTGCCAAAGCGGTACAGCATAAGGTGGGACGAGGCAGTCTGAATTACATTTTATAGATGAATTTCTCACATATCTCAGAGTCTCTCGCGATCTTCGTCGTCGTCGTCGTCGTCGTCGTCGTCGTCGTCGTCGCCGCCGCCGCTTCTGCAGAAGTAGCAAATGGCCATCGTAGCAAATGCGGCGAGGGACGCCCTGCCTTCGATTCCGAATGCACAAAGTGTGTGGTCTTGTTTCTCAGTCTATATTTGGTCGGTCTCGTCAGAGGTTGAATGTAACGAATAAGTGGGAAAGAGCAAGGGGCAGCGGCTGTGTAGAACGAAAACACAAATCCTCAGGGGTGTGAGCGTTTCGAGATGAGTCGTATACATGTAAATGTTGGTCGTCAGTGACCGTGTGGCCTAATGGATAAGGCGTCGGACTTCGGCTCTGAAGATTACAGGTTCGAATGCTGTCACGCTTGTGTTTTTCCAGTTCTGAAAAAGAAACATACCGTTTTAATGTAGCAATTGAGCAGTACGAAACCGTCTGAATGTTGCTGTTGACCATTTTTTGCTTGGAGATGCTCTTGAGCTTGAAACACACACAGCAAGACCGGTGTTAACTAGCGAAATGGTCGGCAGAGTGCCGACACCGCGAGTTTTGACTGGCACTTGCACATCTAAAACAACGTCGGAAAGTAACTCGTTCGGCTTTTGAGTCACATAAAGTATGTGTGTTAATTTTGACGCCACTAGCTCTGCTTGTTGTCATGCAATTTCTTTGCCTCTCAGAAATGATTATGACATAAAAGTGAAGTGCGTGACGAGTGTGACGTTAGGAAAACATTAGGCAGCATGGAGAGATGCTGTATGGGACCACCCAACCCAAACGAGTACTGTGTGACGTGCTACCCGGCAAATATTCACCGAGGTAGCCGGCTATCTCAGTCGGTAGAGCGTCAGACACTTAATCCCAGGGTCGTGGGTTCGAGCCAGACGCTGGGCGAAACGGAATTTTGTTCCGCTGCAGGTGTAAATTACCGTTTTTCTTATTAACGAGATTTAATGGAAATAGCAACTTTAAACTTTGCCTACGTCTCTGTCAGTCGCAAGGAAACTGTATGTGAAGGTGAAGGTGATTTTGTAGACATGTGTAAAAGACATGTTCTGAAATGCAAGTGTTGTGGTTTGGAGAGCACATCGGTTACGTGTCAGATGTGTAGCCAAGCAGTAATTTGTCGCCATAGCTGCAAATATTAGCCGATAATATGAATTGTTGTCAGCTAAAGTCTGATGATGCAGACGACCGTAAGGACGAAGTACCCAAGAGTACCGCTAGGCCGCGCCTCTTTAGCTCAGTGGTAGAGCACTGGTCTAATAAACCAGGGGTCGTAAGTTCCATCCTCACAGGAGAAAGATGAGTTTTGGAAATCAGTTGCGCGTCGTGGCCGTATAGCAAACAGTACCTGTGATGACGAACAATTAGCGACAGGCGTTTTTTTAAGATTTACTCTCAGATGTGATTAAGGCGAATGGCGCAGATAAAGCATTTGCCAAAGCGGTACAGCATAAGGTGGGACGAGGCAGTCTGAATTACATTTTATAGATGAATTTCTCACATATCTCAGAGTCTCTCGCGATCTTCGTCGTCGTCGTCGTCGTCGTCGTCGTCGTCGTCGTCGCCGCCGCCGCTTCTGCAGAAGTAGCAAATGGCCATCGTAGCAAATGCGGCGAGGGACGCCCTGCCTTCGATTCCGAATGCACAAAGTGTGTGGTCTTGTTTCTCAGTCTATATTTGGTCGGTCTCGTCAGAGGTTGAATGTAACGAATAAGTGGGAAAGAGCAAGGGGCAGCGGCTGTGTAGAACGAAAACACAAATCCTCAGGGGTGTGAGCGTTTCGAGATGAGTCGTATACATGTAAATGTTGGTCGTCAGTGACCGTGTGGCCTAATGGATAAGGCGTCGGACTTCGGCTCTGAAGATTACAGGTTCGAATGCTGTCACGCTTGTGTTTTTCCAGTTCTGAAAAAGAAACATACCGTTTTAATGTAGCAATTGAGCAGTACGAAACCGTCTGAATGTTGCTGTTGACCATTTTTTGCTTGGAGATGCTCTTGAGCTTGAAACACACACAGCAAGACCGGTGTTAACTAGCGAAATGGTCGGCAGAGTGCCGACACCGCGAGTTTTGACTGGCACTTGCACATCTAAAACAACGTCGGAAAGTAACTCGTTCGGCTTTTGAGTCACATAAAGTATGTGTGTTAATTTTGACGCCACTAGCTCTGCTTGTTGTCATGCAATTTCTTTGCCTCTCAGAAATGATTATGACATAAAAGTGAAGTGCGTGACGAGTGTGACGTTAGGAAAACATTAGGCAGCATGGAGAGATGCTGTATGGGACCACCCAACCCAAACGAGTACTGTGTGACGTGCTACCCGGCAAATATTCACCGAGGTAGCCGGCTATCTCAGTCGGTAGAGCGTCAGACACTTAATCCCAGGGTCGTGGGTTCGAGCCAGACGCTGGGCGAAACGGAATTTTGTTCCGCTGCAGGTGTAAATTACCGTTTTTCTGATTAACGAGATTTAATGGAAATAGCAACTTTAAACTTTGCCTACGTCTCTGTCAGTCGCAAGGAAACTGTATGTGAAGGTGAAGGTGATTTTGTAGACATGTGTAAAAGACATGTTCTGAAATGCAAGTGTTGTGGTTTGGAGAGCACATCGGTTACGTGTCAGATGTGTAGCCAAGCAGTAATTTGTCGCCATAGCTGCAAATATTAGCCGATAATATGAATTGTTGTCAGCTAAAGTCTGATGATGCAGACGACCGTAAGGACGAAGTACCCAAGAGTACCGCTAGGCCGCGCCTCTTTAGCTCAGTGGTAGAGCACTGATCTAATAAACCAGGGGTCGTAAGTTCCATCCTCACAGGAGAAAGATGAGTTTTGGAAATCAGTTGCGCGTCGTGGCCGTATAGCAAACAGTACCTGTGATGACGAACAATTAGCGACAGGCGTTTTTTTTAAGATTTACTCTCAGATGTGATTAAGGCGAATGGCGCAGATAAAGCATTTGCCAAAGCGGTACAGCATAAGGTGGGACGAGGCAGTCTGAATTACATTTTATAGATGAATTTCTCACATATCTCAGAGTCTCTCGCGATCTTCGTCGTCGTCGTCGTCGTCGTCGTCGTCGTCGCCGCCGCCGCTTCTGCAGAAGTAGCAAATGGCCATCGTAGCAAATGCGGCGAGGGACGCCCTGCCTTCGATTCCGAATGCACAAAGTGTGTGGTCTTGTTTCTCAGTCTATATTTGGTCGGTCTCGTCAGAGGTTGAATGTAACGAATAAGTGGGAAAGAGCAAGGGGCAGCGGCTGTGTAGAACGAAAACACAAATCCTCAGGGGTGTGAGCGTTTCGAGATGAGTCGTATACATGTAAATGTTGGTCGTCAGTGACCGTGTGGCCTAATGGATAAGGCGTCGGACTTCGGCTCTGAAGATTACAGGTTCGAATGCTGTCACGCTTGTGTTTTTCCAGTTCTGAAAAAGAAACATACCGTTTTAATGTAGCAATTGAGCAGTACGAAACCGTCTGAATGTTGCTGTTGACCATTTTTTGCTTGGAGATGCTCTTGAGCTTGAAACACACACAGCAAGACCGGTGTTAACTAGCGAAATGGTCGGCAGAGTGCCGACACCGCGAGTTTAGACTGGCACTTGCACATCTAAAACAACGTCGGAAAGTAACTCGTTCGGCTTTTGAGTCACATAAAGTATGTGTGTTAATTTTGACGCCACTAGCTCTGCTTGTTGTCATGCAATTTCTTTGCCTCTCAGAAATGATTATGACATAAAAGTGAAGTGCGTGACGAGTGTGACGTTAGGAAAACATTAGGCAGCATGGAGAGATGCTGTATGGGACCACCCAACCCAAACGAGTACTGTGTGACGTGCTACCCGGCAAATATTCACCGAGGTAGCCGGCTATCTCAGTCGGTAGAGCGTCAGACACTTAATCCCAGGGTCGTGGGTTCGAGCCAGACGCTGGGCGAAACGGAATTTTGTTCCGCTGCAGGTGTAAATTACCGTTTTTCTGATTAACGAGATTTAATGGAAATAGCAACTTTAAACTTTGCCTACGTCTCTGTCAGTCGCAAGGAAACTGTATTTGAAGGTGAAGGTGATTTTGTAGACATGTGTAAAAGACATGTTCTGAAATGCAAGTGTTGTGGTTTGGAGAGCACATCGGTTACGTGTCAGATGTGTAGCCAAGCAGTAATTTGTCGCCATAGCTGCAAATATTAGCCGATAATATGAATTGTTGTCAGCTAAAGTCTGATGATGCAGACGACCGTAAGGACGAAGTACCCAAGAGTACCGCTAGGCCGCGCCTCTTTAGCTCAGTGGTAGAGCACTGGTCTAATAAACCAGGGGTCGTAAGTTCCATCCTCACAGGAGAAAGATGAGTTTTGGAAATCAGTTGCGCGTCGTGGCCGTATAGCAAACAGTACCTGTGATGACGAACAATTAGCGACAGGCGTTTTTTTAAGATTTACTCTCAGATGTGATTAAGGCGAATGGCGCAGATAAAGCATTTGCCAAAGCGGTACAGCATAAGGTGGGACGAGGCAGTCTGAATTACATTTTATAGATGAATTTCTCACATATCTCAGAGTCTCTCGCGATCTTCGTCGTCGTCGTCGTCGTCGTCGTCGTCGTCGTCGTCGTCGCCGCCGCCGCTTCTGCAGAAGTAGCAAATGGCCATCGTAGCAAATGCGGCGAGGGACGCCCTGCCTTCGATTCCGAATGCACAAAGTGTGTGGTCTTGTTTCTCAGTCTATATTTGGTCGGTCTCGTCAGAGGTTGAATGTAACGAATAAGTGGGAAAGAGCAAGGGGCAGCGGCTGTGTAGAACGAAAACACAAATCCTCAGGGGTGTGAGCGTTTCGAGATGAGTCGTATACATGTAAATGTTGGTCGTCAGTGACCGTGTGCCCTAATGGATAAGGCGTCGGACTTCGGCTCTGAAGATTACAGGTTCGAATGCTGTCACGCTTGTGTTTTTCCAGTTCTGAAAAAGAAACATACCGTTTTAATGTAGCAATTGAGCAGTACGAAACCGTCTGAATGTTGCTGTTGACCATTTTTTGCTTGGAGATGCTCTTGAGCTTGAAACACACACAGCAAGACCGGTGTTAACTAGCGAAATGGTCGGCAGAGTGCCGACACCGCGAGTTTTGACTGGCACTTGCACATCTAAAACAACGTCGGAAAGTAACTCGTTCGGCTTTTGAGTCACATAAAGTATGTGTGTTAATTTTGACGCCACTAGCTCTGCTTGTTGTCATGCAATTTCTTTGCCTCTCAGAAATGATTATGACATAAAAGTGAAGTGCGTGACGAGTGTGACGTTAGGAAAACATTAGGCAGCATGGAGAGATGCTGTATGGGACCACCCAACCCAAACGAGTACTGTGTGACGTGCTACCCGGCAAATATTCACCGAGGTAGCCGGCTATCTCAGTCGGTAGAGCGTCAGACACTTAATCCCAGGGTCGTGGGTTCGAGCCAGATGCTGGGCGAAACGGAATTTTGTTCCGCTGCAGGTGTAAATTACCGTTTTTCTGATTAACGAGATTTAATGGAAATAGCAACTTTAAACTTTGCCTACGTCTCTGTCAGTCGCAAGGAAACTGTATTTGAAGGTGAAGGTGATTTTGTAGACATGTGTAAAAGACATGTTCTGAAATGCAAGTGTTGTGGTTTCGAGAGCACATCGGTTACGTGTCAGATGTGTAGCCAAGCAGTAATTTGTCGCCATAGCTGCAAATATTAGCCGATAATATGAGTTGTTGTCAGCTAAAGTCTGATGATGCAGACGACCGTAAGGACGAAGTAAGCAAGAGTACCGCTAGGCCTCGCCTCTTTAGCTCAGTGGTAGAGCACTGGTCTAATAAACCAGGGGTCGTAAGTTCCATTCTCACAGGAGAAAGGTGAATTTTGGAAATCAGTTGCGCGTCGTGCCGTATAGCAAACAGTACCTGTGATGACGAACAATTAGCGACAGGCGTTTTTTTAAGATTTACTCTCAGATGTGATTAAGGCGAATGGCGCAGATAAAGCATTTGCCAAAGCGGTACAGCACAAGGTGGGACGAGGCAGTCTGAATTACATTTTATAGATGTATTTCTCACATATCTCAGAGCCTCTCGCGATCTTCGTCGTCGTCGTCGTCGTCGTCGCCGCCGCCGCTTCTGCAGAAGTAGCAAATGGCCATCGTAGCAAATGCGGCGAGGGACGCCCTGCCTTCGATTCCGAATGCACAAAGTGTGTGGTCTTGTTTCTCAGTCTATATTTGGTCGGTCTCGTCAGAGGTTGAATGTAACGAATAAGTGGGAAAGAGCAAGGGGCAGCGGCTGTGTAGAACGAAAACACAAATCCTCAGGGGTGTGAGCGTTTCGAGATGAGTCGTATACATGTAAATGTTGGTCGTCAGTGACCGTGTGGCCTAATGGATAAGGCGTCGGACTTCGGCTCTGAAGATTACAGGTTCGAATGCTGTCACGCTTGTGTTTTTCCAGTTCTGAAAAAGAAACATACCGTTTTAATGTAGCAATTGAGCAGTACGAAACCGTCTGAATGTTGCTGTTGACCATTTTTTGCTTGGAGATGCTCTTGAGCTTGAAACACACACAGCAAGACCGGTGTTAACTAGCGAAATGGTCGGCAGAGTGCCGACACCGCGAGTTTTGACTGGCACTTGCACATCTAAAACAACGTCGGAAAGTAACTCGTTCGGCTTTTGAGTCACATAAAGTATGTGTGTTAATTTTGACGCCACTAGCTCTGCTTGTTGTCATGCAATTTCTTTGCCTCTCAGAAATGATTATGACATAAAAGTGAAGTGCGTGACGAGTGTGACGTTAGGAAAACATTAGGCAGCATGGAGAGATGCTGTATGGGACCACCCAACCCAAACGAGTACTGTGTGACGTGCTACCCGGCAAATATTCACCGAGGTAGCCGGCTATCTCAGTCGGTAGAGCGTCAGACACTTAATCCCAGGGTCGTGGGTTCGAGCCAGATGCTGGGCGAAACGGAATTTTGTTCCGCTGCAGGTGTAAATTACCGTTTTTCTGATTAACGAGATTTAATGGAAATAGCAACTTTAAACTTTGCCTACGTCTCTGTCAGTCGCAAGGAAACTGTATTTGAAGGTGAAGGTGATTTTGTAGACATGTGTAAAAGACATGTTCTGAAATGCAAGTGTTGTGGTTTCGAGAGCACATCGGTTACGTGTCAGATGTGTAGCCAAGCAGTAATTTGTCGCCATAGCTGCAAATATTAGCCGATAATATGAGTTGTTGTCAGCTAAAGTCTGATGATGCAGACGACCGTAAGGACGAAGTAAGCAAGAGTACCGCTAGGCCTCGCCTCTTTAGCTCAGTGGTAGAGCACTGGTCTAATAAACCAGGGGTCGTAAGTTCCATTCTCACAGGAGAAAGGTGAATTTTGGAAATCAGTTGCGCGTCGTGCCGTATAGCAAACAGTACCTGTGATGACGAACAATTAGCGACAGGCGTTTTTTTAAGATTTACTCTCAGATGTGATTAAGGCGAATGGCGCAGATAAAGCATTTGCCAAAGCGGTACAGCACAAGGTGGGACGAGGCAGTCTGAATTACATTTTATAGATGTATTTCTCACATATCTCAGAGCCTCTCGCGATCTTCGTCGTCGTCGTCGTCGTCGTCGCCGCCGCCGCTTCTGCAGAAGTAGCAAATGGCCATCGTAGCAAATGCGGCGAGGGACGCCCTGCCTTCGATTCCGAATGCACAAAGTGTGTGGTCTTGTTTCTCAGTCTATATTTGGTCGGTCTCGTCAGAGGTTGAATGTAACGAATAAGTGGGAAAGAGCAAGGGGCAGCGGCTGTGTAGAACGAAAACACAAATCCTCAGGGGTGTGAGCGTTTCGAGATGAGTCGTATACATGTAAATGTTGGTCGTCAGTGACCGTGTGGCCTAATGGATAAGGCGTCGGACTTCGGCTCTGAAGATTACAGGTTCGAATGCTGTCACGCTTGTGTTTTTCCAGTTCTGAAAAAGAAACATACCGTTTTAATGTAGCAATTGAGCAGTACGAAACCGTCTGAATGTTGCTGTTGACCATTTTTTGCTTGGAGATGCTCTTGAGCTTGAAACACACACAGCAAGACCGGTGTTAACTAGCGAAATGGTCGGCAGAGTGCCGACACCGCGAGTTTTGACTGGCACTTGCACATCTAAAACAACGTCGGAAAGTAACTCGTTCGGCTTTTGAGTCACATAAAGTATGTGTGTTAATTTTGACGCCACTAGCTCTGCTTGTTGTCATGCAATTTCTTTGCCTCTCAGAAATGATTATGACATAAAAGTGAAGTGCGTGACGAGTGTGACGTTAGGAAAACATTAGGCAGCATGGAGAGATGCTGTATGGGACCACCCAACCCAAACGAGTACTGTGTGACGTGCTACCCGGCAGGTATTCATCGAGGTAGCCGGCTAGCTCAGTCGGTAGAGGGTCATACTCTTAATCCCAGGGTCGTGGGTTCGAGCCAGACGCTGGGCGGAACGGAATTTTGTTCCGCTGCAGATGTAAATTACCGTTTTCTGATTAACGTGATTTAATAGAAATAGCAACATTAAACTTTGCCTACGTCTCTGCCAGTCGCAAGGAAACTGTATTTGAAGGTGAAGGTGATTTTGTAGACATGTGTAAAAGACATGTTCTGAAATGCAAGTGTTGTGGTTTCGAGAGCACATCGGTTACGTGTCAGATGTGTAGCCAAGCAGTAATTTGTCGCCATAGCTGCAAATATTAGCCGATAATATGAATTGTTGTCAGCTAAAGTCTGATGATGCAGACGACCGTAAGGACGAAGTAAGCAAGAGTACCGCTAGGCCGCGCCTGTTTAGCTCAGTGGTAGAGCACTGGTCTAATAAACCAGGGGTCGTAAGTTCCATTCTCACAGGAGAAAGATGAATTTTGGAAATCAGTTGCGCGTCGTGGCCGTATAGCAAACAGTACCTGTGATGACGAACAATTAGCGACAGGCGTTTTTTTAAGATTTACTCTCAGATGTGATTAAGGCGAATGGCGCAGATAAAGCATTTGCCAAAGCGGTACAGCAAAAGGTGGGACGAGGCAGTCTGAATTACATTTTATAGATGTATTTCTCACATATCTCAGAGCCTCTCGCGATCTTCGTCGTCGTCGTCGTCGTCGCCGCCGCCGCTTCTGCAGAAGTAGCAGATGGCCATCGTAGCAAATGCGGCGAGGGACGCCCTGCCTTCGATTCCGAATGCACAAAGTGTGTGGTCTTGTTTCTCAGTCTATATTTGGTCGGTCTCGTCAGAGGTTGAAAGTAACGAATAAGTGGGAAAGAGCAAGGGGCAGCGGCTGTGTAGAACGAAAACACAAATCCTCAGGGGTGTGAGCGTTTCGAGATGAGTCGTATACATGTAAATGTTGGTCGTCAGTGACCGTGTGGCCTAATGGATAAGGCGTCGGACTTCGGCTCTGAAGATTACAGGTTCGAATGCTGTAACGCTTGTGTTTTTCCAGTTCTGAAAAAGAAACATACCGTTTTAATGTAGCAATTGAGCAGTACGAAACCGTCTGAATGTTGCTGTTGACCATTTTTTGCTTGGAGATGCTCTTGAGCTTGAAACACACACAGCAAGACCGGTGTTAACTAGCGAAATGGTCGGCAGAGTGCCGACACCGCGAGTTTTGACTGGCACTTGCACATCTAAAACAACGTCGGAAAGTAACTCGTTCGGCTTTTGAGTCACATAAAGTATGTGTGTTAATTTTGACGCCACTAGCTCTGCTTGTTGTCATGCAATTTCTTTGCCTCTCAGAAATGATTATGACATAAAAGTGAAGTGCGTGACGAGTGTGACGTTAGGAAAACATTAGGCAGCATGGAGAGATGCTGTATGGGACCACCCAACCCAAACGAGTACTGTGTGACGTGCTACCCGGCAAATATTCACCGAGGTAGCCGGCTATCTCAGTCGGTAGAGCGTCAGACACTTAATCCCAGGGTCGTGGGTTCGAGCCAGACGCTGGGCGAAACGGAATTTTGTTCCGCTGCAGGTGTAAATTACCGTTTTTCTGATTAACGAGATTTAATGGAAATAGCAACTTTAAACTTTGCCTACGTCTCTGTCAGTCGCAAGGAAACTGTATTTGAAGGCGAAGGTGATTTTGTAGACGTGTGTAAAAGACATGTTCTGAAATGCAAGTGTTGTGGTTTCGAGAGCACATCGGTTACGTGTCAGATGTGTAGCCAAGCAGTAATTTGTCGCCATAGCTGCAAATATTAGCCGATAATATGAATTGTTGTCAGCTAAAGTCTGATGATGCAGACGACCGTAAGGACGAAGTAAGTAAGAGTACCGCTAGGCCGCGCCTCTTTAGCTCAGTGGTAGAGCACTGGTCTAATAAACCAGGGGTCGTAAGTTCCATTCTCACAGGAGAAAGATGAATTTTGGAAATCAGTTGCGCGTCGTGGCCGTATAGCAAACAGTACCTGTGATGACGAACAATTAGCGACAGGCGTTTTTTTAAGATTTACTCTCAGATGTGATTAAGGCGAATGGCGCAGATAAAGCATTTGCCAAAGCGGTACAGCATAAGGTGGGACGAGGCAGTCTGAATTACATTTTATAGATGTATTTCTCACATATCTCAGAGCCTCTCGCGATCTTCGTCGTCGTCGTCGTCGTCGTCGTCGTCGCCGCCGCCGCTTCTGCAGAAGTAGCAAATGGCCATCGTAGCAAATGCGGCGAGGGACGCCCTGCCTTCGATTCCGAATGCACAAAGTGTGTGGTATTGTTTCTCAGTCTATATTTGGTCGGTCACGTCAGAGGTTGAATGTAACGAATGGGTGGGAAAGAGCAAGGGGCAGCGGCTGTGTAGAACGAAAACACAAATCCTCAGGGGTGTGAGCGTTTCGAGATGAGTCGTATACATGTTGTAGTTGGTCGTCAGTGACCGTGTGGCCTAATGGATAAGGCGTCGGACTTCGGCTCTGAAGATTACAGGTTCGAATGCTGTCACGCTTGTGTTTTTCCAGTTCTGAAAAAGAAACATACCGATTTAATGTAGCAATTGAGCAGTACGAAACCGTCTGAATGTTGCTGTTGACCATTTTTTGCTTGGAGATGCTCTTGAGCTTGAAACACACACAGCAAGACCGGTGTTAACTAGCGAAATGGTCGGCAGAGTGCCGACACCGCGAGTTTTGACTGGCACTTGCACATCTAAAACAACGTCGGAAAGTAACTCGTTCGGCTTTTGAGTCACATAAAGTATGTGTGTTAATTTTGACGCCACTAGCTCTGCTTGTTGTCATGCAATTTCTTTGCCTCTCAGAAATGATTATGACATAAAAGTGAAGTGCGTGACGAGTGTGACGTTAGGAAAACATTAGGCAGCATGGAGAGATGCTGTATGGGACCACCCAACCCAAACGAGTACTGTGTGACGTGCTACCCGGCAAATATTCACCGAGGTAGCCGGCTATCTCAGTCGGTAGAGCGTCAGACACTTAATCCCAGGGTCGTGGGTTCGAGCCAGACGCTGGGCGAAACGGAATTTTGTTCCGCTGCAGGTGTAAATTACCGTTTTTCTGATTAACGAGATTTAATGGAAATAGCAACTTTAAACTTTGCCTACGTCTCTGTCAGTCGCAAGGAAACTGTATTTGAAGGTGAAGGTGATTTTGTAGACATGTGTAAAAGACATGTTCTGAAATGCAAGTGTTGTGGTTTGGAGAGCACATCGGTTACGTGTCAGATGTGTAGCCAAGCAGTTATTTGTCGCCATAGCTGCAAATATTAGCCGATAATATGAATTGTTGTCAGCTAAAGTCTGATGATGCAGACGACCGTAAGGACGAAGTACCCAAGAGTACCGCTAGGCCGCGCCTCTTTAGCTCAGTGGTAGAGCACTGGTCTAATAAACCAGGGGTCGTAAGTTCCATCCTCACAGGAGAAAGATGAGTTTTGGAAATCAGTTGCGCGTCGTGGCCGTATAGCAAACAGTACCTGTGATGACGAACAATTAGCGACAGGCGTTTTTTTAAGATTTACTCTCAGATGTGATTAAGGCGAATGGCGCAGATAAAGCATTTGCCAAAGCGGTACAGCATAAGGTGGGACGAGGCAGTCTGAATTACATTTTATAGATGTATTTCTCACATATCTCAGAGCCTCTCGCGATCTTCGTCGTCGTCGTCTTCGCCGCCGCCGCTTCTGCAGAAGTAGCAAATGGCCATCGTAGCAAATGCGGCGAGGGACGGCCTGCCTTCGATTCCGAATGCACAAAGTGTGTGGTCTTGTTTCTCAGTCTATATTTGGTCGGTCTCGTCAGAGGTTGAATGTAACGAATAAGTGGGAAAGAGCAAGGGACAGCGGCTGTGTAGTACGAAAACACAAATCCTCAGGGGTGTGAGCGTTTCGAGATGAGTCGTATACATGTAAATGTTGGTCGTCAGTGACCGTGTGGCCTAATGGATAAGGCGTCGGACTTCGGCTCTGAAGATTACAGGTTCGAATGCTGTCACGCTTGTGTTTTTCCAGTTCTGAAAAAGAAACATACCGTTTTAATGTAGCAATTGAGCAGTACGAAACCGTCTGAATGTTGCTGTTGACCATTTTTTGCTTGGAGATGCTCTTGAGCTTGAAACACACACAGCAAGACCGGTGTTAACTAGCGAAATGGTCGGCAGAGTGCCGACACCGCGAGTTTTGACTGGCACTTGCACATCTAAAACAACGTCGGAAAGTAACTCGTTCGGCTTTTGAGTCACATAAAGTATGTGTGTTAATTTTGACGCCACTAGCTCTGCTTGTTGTCATGCAATTTCTTTGCCTCTCAGAAATGATTATGACATAAAAGTGAAGTGCGTGACGAGTGTGACGTTAGGAAAACATTAGGCAGCATGGAGAGATGCTGTATGGGACCACAAAACCCAAACGAGTACTGTGTGACGTGCTACCCCGCAAATATTCATCGAGGTAGCCGGCTATCTCAGTCGGTAGAGCGTCAGACACTTAATCCCAGGGTCGTGGGTTCGAGCCAGACGCTGGGCGAAACGGAATTTTGTTCCGCTGCAGGTGTAAATTACCGTTTTTCTGATTAACGAGATTTAATGGAAATAGCAAATTTAAACTTTGCCTACGTCTCTGTCAGTCGCAAGGAAACTGTATTTGAAGGTGAAGGTGATTTTGTAGACATGTGTAAAAGACATGTTCTGAAATGCAAGTGTTGTGGTTTGGAGAGCACATCGGTTACGTGTCAGATGTGTAGCCAAGCAGTAATTTGTCGCCATAGCTGCAAATATTAGCCGATAATATGAATTGTTGTCAGCTAAAGTCTGATGATGCAGACGACCGTAAGGACGAAGTACCCAAGAGTACCGCTAGGCCGCGCCTCTTTAGCTCAGTGGTAGAGCACTGGTCTAATAAACCAGGGGTCGTAAGTTCCATCCTCACAGGAGAAAGATGAATTTTGAAATCAGTTGCGCGTCGTGGCCGTATAGCAAACAGTACCTGTGATGACGAACAATTAGCGACAGGCGTTTTTTTAAGATTTACTCTCAGATGTGATTAAGGCGAATGGCGCAGATAAAGCATTTGCCAAAGCGGTACAGCATAAGGTGGGACGAGGCAGTCTGAATTACATTTTATAGATGTATTTCTCACATATCTCAGAGCCTCTCGCGATCTTCGTCGTCGTCGTCGTCGTCGTCGTCGTCGTCGTCGTCGCCGCCGCCGCTTCTGCAGAAGTAGCAAATGGCCATCGTAGCAAATGCGGCGAGGGACGCCCTGCCTTCGATTCCGAATGCACAAAGTGTGTGGTCTTGTTTCTCAGTCTATATTTGGTCGGTCTCGTCAGAGGTTGAATGTAACGAATGGGTGGGAAAGAGCAAGGGGCAGCGGCTGTGTAGAACGAAAACACAAATCCTCAGGGGTGTGAGCGTTTCGAGATGAGTCGTATACATGTAAATGTTGGTCGTCAGTGACCGTGTGGCCTAATGGATAAGGCGTCGGACTTCGGCTCTGAAGATTACAGGTTCGAATGCTGTCACGCTTGTGTTTTTCCAGTTCTGAAAAAGAAACATACCGTTTTAATGTAGCAATTGAGCAGTACGAAACCGTCTGAATGTTGCTGTTGACCATTTTTTGCTTGGAGATGCTCTTGAGCTTGAAACACACACAGCAAGACCGGTGTTAACTAGCGAAATGGTCGGCAGAGTGCCGACACCGCGAGTTTTGACTGGCACTTGCACATCTAAAACAACGTCGGAAAGTAACTCGTTCGGCTTTTGAGTCACATAAAGTATGTGTGTTAATTTTGACGCCACTAGCTCTGCTTGTTGTCATGCAATTTCTTTGCCTCTCAGAAATGATTATGACATAAAAGTGAAGTGCGTGACGAGTGTGACGTTAGGAAAACATTAGGCAGCATGGAGAGATGCTGTATGGGACCACCCAACCCAAACGAGTACTGTGTGACGTGCTACCCGGCAAATATTCACCGAGGTAGCCGGCTATCTCAGTCGGTAGAGCGTCAGACACTTAATCCCAGGGTCGTGGGTTCGAGCCAGACGCTGGGCGAAACGGAATTTTGTTCCGCTGCAGGTGTAAATTACCGTTTTTCTGATTAACGAGATTTAATGGAAATAGCAACTTTAAACTTTGCCTACGTCTCTGTCAGTCGCAAGGAAACTGTATTTGAAGGTGAAGGTGATTTTGTAGACATGTGTAAAAGACATGTTCTGAAATGCAAGTGTTGTGGTTTGGAGAGCACATCGGTTACGTGTCAGATGTGTAGCCAAGCAGTTATTTGTCGCCATAGCTGCAAATATTAGCCGATAATATGAATTGTTGTCAGCTAAAGTCTGATGATGCAGACGACCGTAAGGACGAAGTACCCAAGAGTACCGCTAGGCCGCGCCTCTTTAGCTCAGTGGTAGAGCACTGGTCTAATAAACCAGGGGTCGTAAGTTCCATCCTCACAGGAGAAAGATGAGTTTTGGAAATCAGTTGCGCGTCGTGGCCGTATAGCAAACAGTACCTGTGATGACGAACAATTAGCGACAGGCGTTTTTTTAAGATTTACTCTCAGATGTGATTAAGGCGAATGGCGCAGATAAAGCATTTGCCAAAGCGGTACAGCATAAGGTGGGACGAGGCAGTCTGAATTACATTTTATAGATGTATTTCTCACATATCTCAGAGCCTCTCGCGATCTTCGTCGTCGTCGTCGTCGTCGTCGTCGCCGCCGCCGCTTCTGCAGAAGTAGCAAATGGCCATCGTAGCAAATGCGGCGAGGGACGGCCTGCCTTCGATTCCGAATGCACAAAGTGTGTGGTCTTGTTTCTCAGTCTATATTTGGTCGGTCTCGTCAGAGGTTGAATGTAACGAATAAGTGGGAAAGAGCAAGGGGCAGCGGCTGTGTAGAACGAAAACACAAATCCTCAGGGGTGTGAGCGTTTCGAGATGAGTCGTATACATGTAAATGTTGGTCGTCAGTGACCGTGTGGCCTAATGGATAAGGCGTCGGACTTCGGCTCTGAAGATTACAGGTTCGAATGCTGTCACGCTTGTGTTTTTCCAGTTCTGAAAAAGAAACATACCGTTTTAATGTAGCAATTGAGCAGTACGAAACCGTCTGAATGTTGCTGTTGACCATTTTTTGCTTGGAGATGCTCTTGAGCTTGAAACACACACAGCAAGACCGGTGTTAACTAGCGAAATGGTCGGCAGAGTGCCGACACCGCGAGTTTTGACTGGCACTTGCACATCTAAAACAACGTCGGAAAGTAACTCGTTCGGCTTTTGAGTCACATAAAGTATGTGTGTTAATTTTGACGCCACTAGTTCTGCTTGTTGTCGTGCAATTTCTTTGCCTCTCAGAAATGATTATGACATAAAAGTGAAGTGCGTGACGAGTGTGACGTTAGGAAAACATTAGGCAGCATGGAGAGATGCTGTATGGGACCACCCAACCCAAACGAGTACTGTGTGACGTGCTACCCGGCAAATATTCACCGAGGTAGCCGGCTATCTCAGTCGGTAGAGCGTCAGACACTTAATCCCAGGGTCGTGGGTTCGAGCCAGACGCTGGGCGAAACGGAATTTTGTTCCGCTGCAGGTGTAAATTACCGTTTTTCTGATTAACGAGATTTAATGGAAATAGCAACTTTAAACTTTGCCTACGTCTCTGTCAGTCGCAAGGAAACTGTATTTGAAGGTGAAGGTGATTTTGTAGACATGTGTAAAAGACATGTTCTGAAATGCAAGTGTTGTGGTTTCGAGAGCACATCGGTTACGTGTCAGATGTGTAGCCAAGCAGTAATTTGTCGCCATAGCTGCAAATATTAGCCGATAATATGAATTGTTGTCAGCTAAAGTCTGATGATGCAGACGACCGTAAGGACGAAGTACCCAAGAGTACCGCTAGGCCGCGCCTCTTTAGCTCAGTGGTAGAGCACTGGTCTAATAAACCAGGGGTCGTAAGTTCCATCCTCACAGGAGAAAGATGAGTTTTGGAAATCAGTTGCGCGTCGTGGCCCTATAGCAAACAGTACCTGTGATGACGAACAATTAGCGACAGGCGTTTTTTTAAGATTTACTCTCAGATGTGATTAAGGCGAATGGCGCAGATAAAGCATTTGCCAAAGCGGTACAGCATAAGGTGGGACGAGGCAGTCTGAATTACATTTTATAGATGTATTTCTCACATATCTCAGAGCCTCTCGCGATCTTCGTCGTCGTCGTCGTCGTCGTCGTCGTCGTCGTCGTCGTCGTCGTCGTCGCCGCCGCCGCTTCTGCAGAAGTAGCAAATGGCCATCGTAGCAAATGCGGCGAGGGACGGCCTGCCTTCGATTCCGAATGCACAAAGTGTGTGGTCTTGTTTCTCAGTCTATATTTGGTCGGTCTCGTCAGAGGTTGAATGTAACGAATAAGTGGGAAAGAGCAAGGGGCAGCGGCTGTGTAGAACGAAAACACAAATCCTCAGGGGTGTGAGCGTTTCGAGATGAGTCGTATACATGTAAATGTTGGTCGTCAGTGACCTTGTGGCCTAATGGATAAGGCGTCGGACTTCGGCTCTGAAGATTACAGGTTCGAATGCTGTCACGCTTGTGTTTTTCCAGTTCTGAAAAAGAAACATACCGTTTTAATGTAGCAATTGAGCAGTACGAAACCGTCTGAATGTTGCTGTTGACCATTTTTTGCTTGGAGATGCTCTTGAGCTTGAAACACACACAGCAAGACCGGTGTTAACTAGCGAAATGGTCGGCAGAGTGCCGACACCGCGAGTTTTGACTGGCACTTGCACATCTAAAACAACGTCGGAAAGTAACTCGTTCGGCTTTTGAGTCACATAAAGTATGTGTGTTAATTTTGACGCCACTAGTTCTGCTTGTTGTCATGCAATTTCTTTGTCTCTCAGAAATGATTATGACATAAAAGTGAAGTGCGTGACGAGTGTGACGTTAGGAAAACATTAGGCAGCATGGAGAGATGCTGTATGGGACCACCCAACCCAAACGAGTACTGTGTGACGTGCTACCCGGCAAATATTCACCGAGGTAGCCGGCTATCTCAGTCGGTAGAGCGTCAGACACTTAATCCCAGGGTCGTGGGTTCGAGCCAGACGCTGGGCGAAACGGAATTTTGTTCCGCTGCAGGTGTAAATTACCGTTTTTCTGATTAACGAGATTTAATGGAAATAGCAACTTTAAACTTTGCCTACGTCTCTGTCAGTCGCAAGGAAACTGTATTTGAAGGTGAAGGTGATTTTGTAGACATGTGTAAAAGACATGTTCTGAAATGCAAGTGTTGTGGTTTGGAGAGCACATCGGTTACGTGTCAGATTTGTAGCCAAGCAGTAATTTGTCGCCATAGCTGCAAATATTAGCCGATAATATGAATTGTTGTCAGCTAAAGTCTGATGATGCAGACGACCGTAAGGACGAAGTACCCAAGAGTACCGCTAGGCCGCGCTTCTTTAGCTCAGTGGTAGAGCACTGGTCTAATAAACCAGGGGTCGTAAGTTCCATCCTCACAGGAGAAAGATGAGTTTTGGAAATCAGTTGCGCGTCGTGGCCGTATAGCAAACAGTACCTGTGATGACGAACAATTAGCGACAGGCGTTTTTTTAAGATTTACTCTCAGATGTGATTAAGGCGAATGGCGCAGATAAAGCATTTGCCAAAGCGGTACAGTATAAGGTGGGACAAGGCAGTCTGAATTACATTTTATAGATGTATTTCTCACATATCTCAGAGCCTCTCGCGGTCGTCGTCGTCGTCGTCGTCGTCGTCGTCGTCGTCGCCGCTTCTGCAGAAGTAGCAAATGGCCATCGTAGCAAATGCGGCGAGGGACGGCCTGCCTTCGATTCCGAATGCACAAAGTGTGTGGTCTTGTTTCTCAGTCTATATTTGGTCGGTCTCGTCAGAGGTTGAATGTAACGAATAAGTGGGAAAGAGCAAGGGGCAGCGGCTGTGTAGAACGAAAACACAAATCCTCAGGGGTGTGAGCGTTTCGAGATGAGTCGTATACATGTAAATGTTGGTCGTCAGTGACCGTGTGGCCTAATGGATAAGGCGTCGGACTTCGGCTCTGAAGATTACAGGTTCGAATGCTGTCACGCTTGTGTTTTTCCAGTTCTGAAAAAGAAACATACCGTTTTAATGTAGCAATTGAGCAGTACGAAACCGTCTGAATGTTGCTGTTGACCATTTTTTGCTTGGAGATGCTCTTGAGCTTGAAACACACACAGCAAGACCGGTGTTAACTAGCGAAATGGTCGGCAGAGTGCCGACACCGCGAGTTTTGACTGGCACTTGCACATCTAAAACAACGTCGGAAAGTAACTCGTTCGGCTTTTGAGTCACATAAAGTATGTGTGTTAATTTTGACGCCACTAGTTCTGCTTGTTGTCATGCAATTTCTTTGTCTCTCAGAAATGATTATGACATAAAAGTGAAGTGCGTGACGAGTGTGACGTTAGGAAAACATTAGGCAGCATGGAGAGATGCTGTATGGGACCACCCAACCCAAACGAGTACTGTGTGACGTGCTACCCGGCAAATATTCACCGAGGTAGCCGGCTATCTCAGTCGGTAGAGCGTCAGACACTTAATCCCAGGGTCGTGGGTTCGAGCCAGACGCTGGGCGAAACGGAATTTTGTTCCGCTGCAGGTGTAAATTACCGTTTTTCTGATTAACGAGATTTAATGGAAATAGCAACTTTAAACTTTGCCTACGTCTCTGTCAGTCGCAAGGAAACTGTATTTGAAGGTGAAGGTGATTTTGTAGACATGTGTAAAAGACATGTTCTGAAATGCAAGTGTTGTGGTTTGGAGAGCACATCGGTTACGTGTCAGATGTGTATCCAAGCAGTAATTTGTCGCCATAGCTGCAAATATTAGCCGATAATATGAATTGTTGTCAGCTAAAGTCTGATGATGCAGACGACCGTAAGGACGAAGTACCCAAGAGTACCGCTAGGCCGCGCCTCTTTAGCTCAGTGGTAGAGCACTGGTCTAATAAACCAGGGGTCGTAAGTTCCATCCTCACAGGAGAAAGATGAGTTTTGGAAATCAGTTGCGCGTCGTGGCCGTATAGCAAACAGTACCTGTGATGACGAACAATTAGCGACAGGCGTTTTTTTAAGATTTACTCTCAGATGTGATTAAGGCGAATGGCGCAGATAAAGCATTTGCCAAAGCGGTACAGTATAAGGTGGGACAAGGCAGTCTGAATTACATTTTATAGATGTATTTCTCACATATCTCAGAGCCTCTCGCGGTCGTCGTCGTCGTCGTCGTCGTCGTCGTCGTCGTCGTCGTCGCCGCCGCCGCTTCTGCAGAAGTAGCAAATGGCCATCGTAGCAAATGCGGCGAGGGACGGCCTGCCTTCGATTCCGAATGCACAAAGTGTGTGGTCTTGTTTCTCAGTCTATATTTGGTCGGTCTCGTCAGAGGTTGAATGTAACGAATAAGTGGGAAAGAGCAAGGGGCAGCGGCTGTGTAGAACGAAAACACAAATCCTCAGGGGTGTGAGCGTTTCGAGATGAGTCGTATACATGTAAATGTTGGTCGTCAGTGACCGTGTGGCCTAATGGATAAGGCGTCGGACTTCGGCTCTGAAGATTACAGGTTCGAATGCTGTCACGCTTGTGTTTTTCCAGTTCTGAAAAAGAAACATACCGTTTTAATGTAGCAATTGAGCAGTACGAAACCGTCTGAATGTTGCTGTTGACCATTTTTTGCTTGGAGATGCTCTTGAGCTTGAAACACACACAGCAAGACCGGTGTTAACTAGCGAAATGGTCGGCAGAGTGCCGACACCGCGAGTTTTGACTGGCACTTGCACATCTAAAACAACGTCGGAAAGTAACTCGTTCGGCTTTTGAGTCACATAAAGTATGTGTGTTAATTTTGACGCCACTAGCTCTGCTTGTTGTCATGCAATTTCTTTGCCTCTCAGAAATGATTATGACATAAAAGTGAAGTGCGTGACGAGTGTGACGTTAGGAAAACATTAGGCAGCATGGAGAGATGCTGTATGGGACCACCCAACCCAAACGAGTACTGTGTGACGTGCTACCCGGCAAATATTCACCGAGGTAGCCGGCTATCTCAGTCGGTAGAGCGTCAGACACTTAATCCCAGGGTCGTGGGTTCGAGCCAGACGCTGGGCGAAACGGAATTTTGTTCCGCTGCAGGTGTAAATTACCGTTTTTCTGATTAACGAGATTTAATGGAAATAGCAACTTTAAACTTTGCCTACGTCTCTGTCAGTCGCAAGGAAACTGTATTTGAAGGTGAAGGTGATTTTGTAGA
The DNA here is from genome assembly GCF_023897955.1 of Schistocerca gregaria. Taxonomy (NCBI): domain Eukaryota; kingdom Metazoa; phylum Arthropoda; class Insecta; order Orthoptera; family Acrididae; genus Schistocerca; species Schistocerca gregaria. The sequence goes on along the minus strand of NW_026061810.1, from coordinate 410,567 downwards.
CATGTGTAAAAGACATGTTCTGAAATGCAAGTGTTGTGGTTTCGAGAGCACATCGGTTACGTGTCAGATGTGTAGCCAAGCAGTAATTTGTCGCCATAGCTGCAAATATTAGCCGATAATATGAATTGTTGTCAGCTAAAGTCTGATGATGCAGACGACCGTAAGGACGAAGTACCCAAGAGTACCGCTAGGCCGCGCCTCTTTAGCTCAGTGGTAGAGCACTGGTCTAATAAACCAGGGGTCGTAAGTTCCATCCTCACAGGAGAAAGATGAATTTTGGAAATCAGTTGCGCGTCGTGGCCGTATAGCAAACAGTACCTGTGATGACGAACAATTAGCGACAGGCGTTTTTTTAAGATTTACTCTCAGATGTGATTAAGGCGAATGGCGCAGATAAAGCATTTGCCAAAGCGGTACAGCATAAGGTGGGACGAGGCAGTCTGAATTACATTTTATAGATGTATTTCTCACATATCTCAGAGCCTCTCGCGATCTTCGTCGTCGTCGTCGTCGTCGTCGTCGTCGTCGTCGTCGTCGTCGCCGCCGCCGCTTCTGCAGAAGTAGCAAATGGCCATCGTAGCAAATGCGGCGAGGGACGGCCTGCCTTCGATTCCGAATGCACAAAGTGTGTGGTCTTGTTTCTCAGTCTATATTTGGTCGGTCTCGTCAGAGGTTGAATGTAACGAATAAGTGGGAAAGAGCAAGGGGCAGCGGCTGTGTAGAACGAAAACACAAATCCTCAGGGGTGTGAGCGTTTCGAGATGAGTCGTATACATGTAAATGTTGGTCGTCAGTGACCGTGTGGCCTAATGGATAAGGCGTCGGACTTCGGCTCTGAAGATTACAGGTTCGAATGCTGTCACGCTTGTGTTTTTCCAGTTCTGAAAAAGAAACATACCGTTTTAATGTAGCAATTGAGCAGTACGAAACCGTCTGAATGTTGCTGTTGACCATTTTTTGCTTGGAGATGCTCTTGAGCTTGAAACACACACAGCAAGACCGGTGTTAACTAGCGAAATGGTCGGCAGAGTGCCGACACCGCGAGTTTTGACTGGCACTTGCACATCTAAAACAACGTCGGAAAGTAACTCGTTCGGCTTTTGAGTCACATAAAGTATGTGTGTTAATTTTGACGCCACTAGCTCTGCTTGTTGTCATGCAATTTCTTTGCCTCTCAGAAATGATTATGACATAAAAGTGAAGTGCGTGACGAGTGTGACGTTAGGAAAACATTAGGCAGCATGGAGAGATGCTGTATGGGACCACCCAACCCAAACGAGTACTGTGTGACGTGCTACCCGGCAAATATTCACCGAGGTAGCCGGCTATCTCAGTCGGTAGAGCGTCAGACACTTAATCCCAGGGTCGTGGGTTCGAGCCAGACGCTGGGCGAAACGGAATTTTGTTCCGCTGCAGGTGTAAATTATCGTTTTTCTGATTAACGAGATTTAATGGAAATAGCAACTTTAAACTTTGCCTACGTCTCTGTCAGTCGCAAGGAAACTGTATTTGAAGGTGAAGGTGATTTTGTAGACATGTGTAAAAGACATGTTCTGAAATGCAAGTGTTGTGGTTTCGAGAGCACATCGGTTACGTGTCAGATGTGTAGCCAAGCAGTAATTTGTCGCCATAGCTGCAAATATTAGCCGATAATATGAATTGTTGTCAGCTAAAGTCTGATGATGCAGACGACCGTAAGGACGAAGTACCCAAGAGTACCGCTAGGCCGCGCCTCTTTAGCTCAGTGGTAGAGCACTGGTCTAATAAACCAGGGGTCGTAAGTTCCATCCTCACAGGAGAAAGATGAATTTTGGAAATCAGTTGCGCGTCGTGGCCGTATAGCAAACAGTACCTGTGATGACGAACAATTAGCGACAGGCGTTTTTTTAAGATTTACTCTCAGATGTGATTAAGGCGAATGGCGCAGATAAAGCATTTGCCAAAGCGGTACAGCATAAGGTGGGACGAGGCAGTCTGAATTACATTTTATAGATGTATTTCTCACATATCTCAGAGCCTCTCGCGATCTTCGTCGTCGTCGTCGTCGTCGTCGTCGTCGTCGTCGCCGCCGCCGCTTCTGCAGAAGTAGCAAATGGCCATCGTAGCAAATGCGGCGAGGGACGCCCTGCCTTCGATTCCGAATGCACAAAGTGTGTGGTCTTGTTTCTCAGTCTATATTTGGTCGGTCTCGTCAGAGGTTGAATGTAACGAATAAGTGGGAAAGAGCAAGGGGCAGCGGCTGTGTAGAACGAAAACACAAATCCTCAGGGGTGTGAGCGTTTCGAGATGAGTCGTATACATGTAAATGTTGGTCGTCAGTGACCGTGTGGCCTAATGGATAAGGCGTCGGACTTCGGCTCTGAAGATTACAGGTTCGAATGCTGTCACGCTTGTGTTTTTCCAGTTCTGAAAAAGAAACATACCGTTTTAATGTAGCAATTGAGCAGTACGAAACCGTCTGAATGTTGCTGTTGACCATTTTTTGCTTGGAGATGCTCTTGAGCTTGAAACACACACAGCAAGACCGGTGTTAACTAGCGAAATGGTCGGCAGAGTGCCGACACCGCGAGTTTTGACTGGCACTTGCACATCTAAAACAACGTCGGAAAGTAACTCGTTCGGCTTTTGAGTCACATAAAGTATGTGTGTTAATTTTGACGCCACTAGCTCTGCTTGTTGTCATGCAATTTCTTTGCCTCTCAGAAATGATTATGACATAAAAGTGAAGTGCGTGACGAGTGTGACGTTAGGAAAACATTAGGCAGCATGGAGAGATGCTGTATGGGACCACAAAACCCAAACGAGTACTGTGTGACGTGCTACCCCGCAAATATTCATCGAGGTAGCCGGCTATCTCAGTCGGTAGAGCGTCAGACACTTAATCCCAGGGTCGTGGGTTCGAGCCAGACGCTGGGCGAAACGGAATTTTGTTCCGCTGCAGGTGTAAATTACCGTTTTTCTGAATAACGAGATTTAATGGAAATAGCAACTTTAAACTTTGCCTACGTCTCTGTCAGTCGCAAGGAAACTGTATTTGAAGGTGAAGGTGATTTTGTAGACATGTGTAAAAGACATGTTCTGAAATGCAAGTGTTGTGGTTTGGAGAGCACATCGGTTACGTGTCAGATGTGTAGCCAAGCAGTAATTTGTCGCCATAGCTGCAAATATTAGCCGATAATATGAATTGTTGTCAGCTAAAGTCTGATGATGCAGACGACCGTAAGGACGAAGTACCCAAGAGTACCGCTAGGCCGCGCCTCTTTAGCTCAGTGGTAGAGCACTGGTCTAATAAACCAGGGGTCGTAAGTTCCATCCTCACAGGAGAAAGATGAATTTTGGAAATCAGTTGCGCGTCGTGGCCGTATAGCAAACAGTACCTGTGATGACGAACAATTAACGACAGGCGTTTTTTTAAGATTTACTCTCAGATGTGATTAAGGCGAATGGCGCAGATAAAGCATTTGCCAAAGCGGTACAGCATAAGGTGGGACGAGGCAGTCTGAATTACATTTTATAGATGTATTTCTCACATATCTCAGAGCCTCTCGCGATCTTCGTCGTCGTCGTCGTCGCCGCCGCCGCTTCTGCAGAAGTAGCAAATGGCCATCGTAGCAAATGCGGCGAGGGACGGCCTGCCTTCGATTCCGAATGCACAAAGTGTGTGGTCTTGTTTCTCAGTCTATATTTGGTCGGTCTCGTCAGAGGTTGAATGTAACGAATAAGTGGGAAAGAGCAAGGGGCAGCGGCTGTGTAGAACGAAAACACAAATCCTCAGGGGTGTGAGCGTTTCGAGATGAGTCGTATACATGTAAATGTTGGTCGTCAGTGACCGTGTGGCCTAATGGATAAGGCGTCGGACTTCGGCTCTGAAGATTACAGGTTCGAATGCTGTCACGCTTGTGTTTTTCCAGTTCTGAAAAAGAAACATACCGTTTTAATGTAGCAATTGAGCAGTACGAAACCGTCTGAATGTTGCTGTTGACCATTTTTTGCTTGGAGATGCTCTTGAGCTTGAAACACACACAGCAAGACCGGTGTTAACTAGCGAAATGGTCGGCAGAGTGCCGACACCGCGAGTTTTGACTGGCACTTGCACATCTAAAACAACGTCGGAAAGTAACTCGTTCGGCTTTTGAGTCACATAAAGTATGTGTGTTAATTTTGACGCCACTAGCTCTGCTTGTTGTCATGCAATTTCTTTGCCTCTCAGAAATGATTATGACATAAAAGTGAAGTGCGTGACGAGTGTGACGTTAGGAAAACATTAGGCAGCATGGAGAGATGCTGTATGGGACCACCCAACCCAAACGAGTACTGTGTGACGTGCTACCCGGCAAATATTCACCGAGGTAGCCGGCTATCTCAGTCGGTAGAGCGTCAGACACTTAATCCCAGGGTCGTGGGTTCGAGCCAGACGCTGGGCGAAACGGAATTTTGTTCCGCTGCAGGTGTAAATTACCGTTTTTCTGATTAACGAGATTTAATGGAAATAGCAACTTTAAACTTTGCCTACGTCTCTGTCAGTCGCAAGGAAACTGTATTTGAAGGTGAAGGTGATTTTGTAGACATGTGTAAAAGACATGTTCTGAAATGCAAGTGTTGTGGTTTGGAGAGCACATCGGTTACGTGTCAGATGTGTAGCCAAGCAGTAATTTGTCGCCATAGCTGCAAATATTAGCCGATAATATGAATTGTTGTCAGCTAAAGTCTGATGATGCAGACGACCGTAAGGACGAAGTACCCAAGAGTACCGCTAGGCCGCGCCTCTTTAGCTCAGTGGTAGAGCACTGGTCTAATAAACCAGGGGTCGTAAGTTCCATCCTCACAGGAGAAAGATGAGTTTTGGAAATCAGTTGCGCGTCGTGGCCGTATAGCAAACAGTACCTGTGATGACGAACAATTAACGACAGGCGTTTTTTTAAGATTTACTCTCAGATGTGATTAAGGCGAATGGCGCAGATAAAGCATTTGCCAAAGCGGTACAGCATAAGGTGGGACGAGGCAGTCTGAATTACATTTTATAGATGTATTTCTCACATATCTCAGAGCCTCTCGCGATCGTCGTCGTCGTCGTCGTCGTCGTCGTCGTCGTCGTCGTCGTCGCCGCCGCCGCCGCTTCTGCAGAAGTAGCAAATGGCCATCGTAGCAAATGCGGCGAGGGACGGCCTGCCTTCGATTCCGAATGCACAAAGTGTGTGGTCTTGTTTCTCAGTCTATATTTGGTCGGTCTCGTCAGAGGTTGAATGTAACGAATAAGTGGGAAAGAGCAAGGGGCAGCGGCTGTGTAGAACGAAAACACAAATCCTCAGGGGTGTGAGCGTTTCGAGATGAGTCGTATACATGTAAATGTTGGTCGTCAGTGACCGTGTGGCCTAATGGATAAGGCGTCGGACTTCGGCTCTGAAGATTACAGGTTCGAATGCTGTCACGCTTGTGTTTTTCCAGTTCTGAAAAAGAAACATACCGTTTTAATGTAGCAATTGAGCAGTACGAAACCGTCTGAATGTTGCTGTTGACCATTTTTTGCTTGGAGATGCTCTTGAGCTTGAAACACACACAGCAAGACCGGTGTTAACTAGCGAAATGGTCGGCAGAGTGCCGACACCGCGAGTTTTGACTGGCACTTGCACATCTAAAACAACGTCGGAAAGTAACTCGTTCGGCTTTTGAGTCACATAAAGTATGTGTGTTAATTTTGACGCCACTAGCTCTGCTTGTTGTCATGCAATTTCTTTGCCTCTCAGAAATGATTATGACATAAAAGTGAAGTGCGTGACGAGTGTGACGTTAGGAAAACATTAGGCAGCATGGAGAGATGCTGTATGGGACCACAAAACCCAAACGAGTACTGTGTGACGTGCTACCCCGCAAATATTCATCGAGGTAGCCGGCTATCTCAGTCGGTAGAGCGTCAGACACTTAATCCCAGGGTCGTGGGTTCGAGCCAGACGCTGGGCGAAACGGAATTTTGTTCCGCTGCAGGTGTAAATTACCGTTTTTCTGATTAACGAGATTTAATGGAAATAGCAACTTTAAACTTTGCCTACGTCTCTGTCAGTCGCAAGGAAACTGTATTTGAAGGTGAAGGTGATTTTGTAGACATGTGTAAAAGACATGTTCTGAAATGCAAGTGTTGTGGTTTGGAGAGCACATCGGTTACGTGTCAGATGTGTAGCCAAGCAGTAATTTGTCGCCATAGCTGCAAATATTAGCCGATAATATGAATTGTTGTCAGCTAAAGTCTGATGATGCAGACGACCGTAAGGACGAAGTACCCAAGAGTACCGCTAGGCCGCGCCTCTTTAGCTCAGTGGTAGAGCACTGGTCTAATAAACCAGGGGTCGTAAGTTCCATCCTCACAGGAGAAAGATGAATTTTGGAAATCAGTTGCGCGTCGTGGCCGTATAGCAAACAGTACCTGTGATGACGAACAATTAACGACAGGCGTTTTTTTAAGATTTACTCTCAGATGTGATTAAGGCGAATGGCGCAGATAAAGCATTTGCCAAAGCGGTACAGCATAAGGTGGGACGAGGCAGTCTGAATTACATTTTATAGATGTATTTCTCACATATCTCAGAGCCTCTCGCGATCTTCGTCGTCGTCGTCGTCGTCGTCGCCGCCGCCGCTTCTGCAGAAGTAGCAAATGGCCATCGTAGCAAATGCGGCGAGGGACGGCCTGCCTTCGATTCCGAATGCACAAAGTGTGTGGTCTTGTTTCTCAGTCTATATTTGGTCGGTCTCGTCAGAGGTTGAATGTAACGAATAAGTGGGAAAGAGCAAGGGGCAGCGGCTGTGTAGAACGAAAACACAAATCCTCAGGGGTGTGAGCGTTTCGAGATGAGTCGTATACATGTAAATGTTGGTCGTCAGTGACCGTGTGGCCTAATGGATAAGGCGTCGGACTTCGGCTCTGAAGATTACAGGTTCGAATGCTGTCACGCTTGTGTTTTTCCAGTTCTGAAAAAGAAACATACCGTTTTAATGTAGCAATTGAGCAGTACGAAACCGTCTGAATGTTGCTGTTGACCATTTTTTGCTTGGAGATGCTCTTGAGCTTGAAACACACACAGCAAGACCGGTGTTAACTAGCGAAATGGTCGGCAGAGTGCCGACACCGCGAGTTTTGACTGGCACTTGCACATCTAAAACAACGTCGGAAAGTAACTCGTTCGGCTTTTGAGTCACATAAAGTATGTGTGTTAATTTTGACGCCACTAGCTCTGCTTGTTGTCATGCAATTTCTTTGCCTCTCAGAAATGATTATGACATAAAAGTGAAGTGCGTGACGAGTGTGACGTTAGGAAAACATTAGGCAGCATGGAGAGATGCTGTATGGGACCACCCAACCCAAACGAGTACTGTGTGACGTGCTACCCGGCAAATATTCACCGAGGTAGCCGGCTATCTCAGTCGGTAGAGCGTCAGACACTTAATCCCAGGGTCGTGGGTTCGAGCCAGACGCTGGGCGAAACGGAATTTTGTTCCGCTGCAGGTGTAAATTACCGTTTTTCTGATTAACGAGATTTAATGGAAATAGCAACTTTAAACTTTGCCTACGTCTCTGTCAGTCGCAAGGAAACTGTATTTGAAGGTGAAGGTGATTTTGTAGACATGTGTAAAAGACATGTTCTGAAATGCAAGTGTTGTGGTTTGGAGAGCACATCGGTTACGTGTCAGATGTGTAGCCAAGCAGTAATTTGTCGCCATAGCTGCAAATATTAGCCGATAATATGAATTGTTGTCAGCTAAAGTCTGATGATGCAGACGACCGTAAGGACGAAGTACCCAAGAGTACCGCTAGGCCGCGCCTCTTTAGCTCAGTGGTAGAGCACTGGTCTAATAAACCAGGGGTCGTAAGTTCCATCCTCACAGGAGAAAGATGAGTTTTGGAAATCAGTTGCGCGTCGTGGCCGTATAGCAAACAGTACCTGTGATGACGAACAATTAACGACAGGCGTTTTTTTAAGATTTACTCTCAGATGTGATTAAGGCGAATGGCGCAGATAAAGCATTTGCCAAAGCGGTACAGCATAAGGTGGGACGAGGCAGTCTGAATTACATTTTATAGATGTATTTCTCACATATCTCAGAGCCTCTCGCGATCGTCGTCGTCGTCGTCGTCGTCGTCGTCGTCGTCGTCGTCGTCGTCGCCGCCGCCGCCGCTTCTTGCAGAAGTAGCAAATGGCCATCGTAGCAAATGCGGCGAGGGACGGCCTGCCTTCGATTCCGAATGCACAAAGTGTGTGGTCTTGTTTCTCAGTCTATATTTGGTCGGTCTCGTCAGAGGTTGAATGTAACGAATAAGTGGGAAAGAGCAAGGGGCAGCGGCTGTGTAGAACGAAAACACAAATCCTCAGGGGTGTGAGCGTTTCGAGATGAGTCGTATACATGTAAATGTTGGTCGTCAGTGACCGTGTGGCCTAATGGATAAGGCGTCGGACTTCGGCTCTCAAGATTACAGGTTCGAATGCTGTCACGCTTGTGTTTTTCCAGTTCTGAAAAAGAAACATACCGTTTTAATGTAGCAATTGAGCAGTACGAAACCGTCTGAATGTTGCTGTTGACCATTTTTTGCTTGGAGATGCTCTTGAGCTTGAAACACACACAGCAAGACCGGTGTTAACTAGCGAAATGTTCGGCAGAGTGCCGACACCGCGAGTTTTGACTGGCACTTGCACATCTAAAACAACGTCGGAAAGTAACTCGTTCGGCTTTTGAGTCACATAAAGTATGTGTGTTAATTTTGACGCCACTAGCTCTGCTTGTTGTCATGCAATTTCTTTGCCTCTCAGAAATGATTATGACATAAAAGTGAAGTGCGTGACGAGTGTGACGTTAGGAAAACATTAGGCAGCATGGAGAGATGCTGTATGGGACCACAAAACCCAAACGAGTACTGTGTGACGTGCTACCCCGCAAATATTCATCGAGGTAGCCGGCTATCTCAGTCGGTAGAGCGTCAGACACTTAATCCCAGGGTCGTGGGTTCGAGCCAGACGCTGGGCGAAACGGAATTTTGTTCCGCTGCAGGTGTAAATTACCGTTTTTCTGATTAACGAGATTTAATGGAAATAGCAACTTTAAACTTTGCCTACGTCTCTGTCAGTCGCAAGGAAACTGTATTTGAAGGTGAAGGTGATTTTGTAGACATGTGTAAAAGACATGTTCTGAAATGCAAGTGTTGTGGTTTGGAGAGCACATCGGTTACGTGTCAGATGTGTAGCCAAGCAGTAATTTGTCGCCATAGCTGCAAATATTAGCCGATAATATGAATTGTTGTCAGCTAAAGTCTGATGATGCAGACGACCGTAAGGACGAAGTACCCAAGAGTACCGCTAGGCCGCGCCTCTTTAGCTCAGTGGTAGAGCACTGGTCTAATAAACCAGGGGTCGTAAGTTCCATCCTCACAGGAGAAAGATGAATTTTGGAAATCAGTTGCGCGTCGTGGCCGTATAGCAAACAGTACCTGTGATGACGAACAATTAACGACAGGCGTTTTTTTAAGATTTACTCTCAGATGTGATTAAGGCGAATGGCGCAGATAAAGCATTTGCCAAAGCGGTACAGCATAAGGTGGGACGAGGCAGTCTGAATTACATTTTATAGATGTATTTCTCACATATCTCAGAGCCTCTCGCGATCTTCGTCGTCGTCGTCTTCGCCGCCGCCGCTTCTGCAGAAGTAGCAAATGGCCATCGTAGCAAATGCGGCGAGGGACGGCCTGCCTTCGATTCCGAATGCACAAAGTGTGTGGTCTTGTTTCTCAGTCTATATTTGGTCGGTCTCGTCAGAGGTTGAATGTAACGAATAAGTGGGAAAGAGCAAGGGACAGCGGCTGTGTAGAACGAAAACACAAATCCTCAGGGGTGTGAGCGTTTCGAGATGAGTCGTATACATGTTGTAGTTGGTCTTCAGTGACCGTGTGGCCTAATGGATAAGGCGTCGGACTTCGGCTCTGAAGATTACAGGTTCGAATGCTGTCACGCTTGTGTTTTTCCAGTTCTGAAAAAGAAACATACCGTTTTAATGTAGCAATTGAGCAGTACGAAACCGTCTGAATGTTGCTGTTGACCATTTTTTGCTTGGAGATGCTCTTGAGCTTGAAACACACACAGCAAGACCGGTGTTAACTAGCGAAATGTTCGGCAGAGTGCCGACACCGCGAGTTTTGACTGGCACTTGCACATCTAAAACAACGTCGGAAAGTAACTCGTTCGGCTTTTGAGTCACATAAAGTATGTGTGTTAATTTTGACGCCACTAGTTCTGCTTGTTGTCATGCAATTTCTTTGCCTCTCAGAAATGATTATGACATAAAAGTGAAGTGCGTGACGAGTGTGACGTTAGGAAAACATTAGGCAGCATGGAGAGATGCTGTATGGGACCACCCAACCCAAACGAGTACTGTGTGACGTGCTACCTGGCAAATATTCACCGAGGTAGCCGGCTATCTCAGTCGGTAGAGCGTCAGACACTTAATCCCAGGGTCGTGGGTTCGAGCCAGACGCTGGGCGAAACGGAATTTTGTTCCGCTGCAGGTGTAAATTACCGTTTTTCTGATTAACGAGATTTAATGGAAATAGCAACTTTAAACTTTGCCTACGTCTCTGTCAGTCGCAAGGAAACTGTATTTGAAGGTGAAGGTGATTTTGTAGACATGTGTAAAAGACATGTTCTGAAATGCAAGTGTTGTGGTTTGGAGAGCACATCGGTTACGTGTCAGATGTGTAGCCAAGCAGTAATTTGTCGCCATAGCTGCAAATATTAGCCGATAATATGAATTGTTGTCAGCTAAAGTCTGATGATGCAGACGACCGTAAGGACGAAGTACCCAAGAGTACCGCTAGGCCGCGCCTCTTTAGCTCAGTGGTAGAGCACTGGTCTAATAAACCAGGGGTCGTAAGTTCCATCCTCACAGGAGAAAGATGAGTTTTGGAAATCAGTTGCGCGTCGTGGCCCTATAGCAAACAGTACCTGTGATGACGAACAATTAGCGACAGGCGTTTTTTTAAGATTTACTCTCAGATGTGATTAAGGCGAATGGCGCAGATAAAGCATTTGCCAAAGCGGTACAGCATAAGGTGGGACGAGGCAGTCTGAATTACATTTTATAGATGTATTTCTCACATATCTCAGAGCCTCTCGCGATCTTCGTCGTCGTCGTCGTCGTCGCCGCCGCCGCTTCTGCAGAAGTAGCAAATGGCCATCGTAGCAAATGCGGCGAGGGACGGCCTGCCTTCGATTCCGAATGCACAAAGTGTGTGGTCTTGTTTCTCAGTCTATATTTGGTCGGTCTCGTCAGAGGTTGAATGTAACGAATAAGTGGGAAAGAGCAAGGGGCAGCGGCTGTGTAGAACGAAAACACAAATCCTCAGGGGTGTGAGCGTTTCGAGATGAGTCGTATACATGTAAATGTTGGTCGTCAGTGACCGTGTGGCCTAATGGATAAGGCGTCGGACTTCGGCTCTGAAGATTACAGGTTCGAATGCTGTCACGCTTGTGTTTTTCCAGTTCTGAAAAAGAAACATACCGTTTTAATGTAGCAATTGAGCAGTACGAAACCGTCTGAATGTTGCTGTTGACCATTTTTTGCTTGGAGATGCTCTTGAGCTTGAAACACACACAGCAAGACCGGTGTTAACTAGCGAAATGGTCGGCAGAGTGCCGACACCGCGAGTTTTGACTGGCACTTGCACATCTAAAACAACGTCGGAAAGTAACTCGTTCGGCTTTTGAGTCACATAAAGTATGTGTGTTAATTTTGACGCCACTAGCTCTGCTTGTTGTCATGCAATTTCTTTGCCTCTCAGAAATGATTATGACATAAAAGTGAAGTGCGTGACGAGTGTGACGTTAGGAAAACATTAGGCAGCATGGAGAGATGCTGTATGGGACCACAAAACCCAAACGAGTACTGTGTGACGTGCTACCCCGCAAATATTCATCGAGGTAGCCGGCTATCTCAGTCGGTAGAGCGTCAGACACTTAATCCCAGGGTCGTGGGTTCGAGCCAGACGCTGGGCGAAACGGAATTTTGTTCCGCTGCAGGTGTAAATTACCGTTTTTCTGATTAACGAGATTTAATGGAAATAGCAACTTTAAACTTTGCCTACGTCTCTGTCAGTCGCAAGGAAACTGTATTTGAAGGTGAAGGTGATTTTGTAGACATGTGTAAAAGACATGTTCTGAAATGCAAGTGTTGTGGTTTGGAGAGCACATCGGTTACGTGTCAGATGTGTAGCCAAGCAGTAATTTGTCGCCATAGCTGCAAATATTAGCCGATAATATGAATTGTTGTCAGCTAAAGTCTGATGATGCAGACGACCGTAAGGACGAAGTACCCAAGAGTACCGCTAGGCCGCGCCTCTTTAGCTCAGTGGTAGAGCACTGGTCTAATAAACCAGGGGTCGTAAGTTCCATCCTCACAGGAGAAAGATGAATTTTGGAAATCAGTTGCGCGTCGTGGCCGTATAGCAAACAGTACCTGTGATGACGAACAATTAACGACAGGCGTTTTTTTAAGATTTACTCTCAGATGTGATTAAGGCGAATGGCGCAGATAAAGCATTTGCCAAAGCGGTACAGCATAAGGTGGGACGAGGCAGTCTGAATTACATTTTATAGATGTATTTCTCACATATCTCAGAGCCTCTCGCGATCTTCGTCGTCGTCGTCTTCGCCGCCGCCGCTTCTGCAGAAGTAGCAAATGGCCATCGTAGCAAATGCGGCGAGGGACGGCCTGCCTTCGATTCCGAATGCACAAAGTGTGTGGTCTTGTTTCTCAGTCTATATTTGGTCGGTCTCGTCAGAGGTTGAATGTAACGAATAAGTGGGAAAGAGCAAGGGACAGCGGCTGTGTAGAACGAAAACACAAATCCTCAGGGGTGTGAGCGTTTCGAGATGAGTCGTATACATGTTGTAGTTGGTCGTCAGTGACCGTGTGGCCTAATGGATAAGGCGTCGGACTTCGGCTCTGAAGATTACAGGTTCGAATGCTGTCACGCTTGTGTTTTTCCAGTTCTGAAAAAGAAACATACCGTTTTAATGTAGCAATTGAGCAGTACGAAACCGTCTGAATGTTGCTGTTGACCATTTTTTGCTTGGAGATGCTCTTGAGCTTGAAACACACACAGCAAGACCGGTGTTAACTAGCGAAATGTTCGGCAGAGTGCCGACACCGCGAGTTTTGACTGGCACTTGCACATCTAAAACAACGTCGGAAAGTAACTCGTTCGGCTTTTGAGTCACATAAAGTATGTGTGTTAATTTTGACGCCACTAGTTCTGCTTGTTGTCATGCAATTTCTTTGCCTCTCAGAAATGATTATGACATAAAAGTGAAGTGCGTGACGAGTGTGACGTTAGGAAAACATTAGGCAGCATGGAGAGATGCTGTATGGGACCACCCAACCCAAACGAGTACTGTGTGACGTGCTACCCGGCAAATATTCACCGAGGTAGCCGGCTATCTCAGTCGGTAGAGCGTCAAAAACTTAATCCCAGGGTCGTGGGTTCGAGCCAGACGCTGGGCGGAACGGAATTTTGTTCCGCTGCAGGTGTAAATTACCGTTTTTCTGATTAACGAGATTTAATGGAAATAGCAACTTTAAACTTTGCCTACGTCTCTGTCAGTCGCAAGGAAACTGTATTTGAAGGTGAAGGTGATTTTGTAGACATGTGTAAAAGACATGTTCTGAAATGCAAGTGTTGTGGTTTCGAGAGCACATCGGTTACGTGTCAGATGTGTAGCCAAGCAGTAATTTGTCGCCATAGCTGCAAATATTAGCCGATAATATGAATTGTTGTCAGCTAAAGTCTGATGATGCAGACGACCGTAAGGATGAAGTACCCAAGAGTACCGCTAGGCCGCGCCTCTTTAGCTCAGTGGTAGAGCACTGGTCTAATAAACCAGGGGTCGTAAGTTCCATCCTCACAGGAGAAAGATGAGTTTTGGAAATCAGTTGCGCGTCGTGGCCCTATAGCAAACAGTACCTGTGATGACGAACAATTAGCGACAGGCGTTTTTTTAAGATTTACTCTCAGATGTGATTAAGGCGAATGGCGCAGATAAAGCATTTGCCAAAGCGGTACAGCATAAGGTGGGACGAGGCAGTCTGAATTACATTTTATAGATGTATTTCTCACATATCTCAGAGCCTCTCGCGATCTTCGTCGTCGTCGTCGTCGTCGCCGCCGCCGCTTCTGCAGAAGTAGCAAATGGCCATCGTAGCAAATGCGGCGAGGGACGGCCTGCCTTCGATTCCGAATGCACAAAGTGTGTGGTCTTGTTTCTCAGTCTATATTTGGTCGGTCTCGTCAGAGGTTGAATGTAACGAATAAGTGGGAAAGAGCAAGGGGCAGCGGCTGTGTAGAACGAAAACACAAATCCTCAGGGGTGTGAGCGTTTCGAGATGAGTCGTATACATGTAAATGTTGGTCGTCAGTGACCGTGTGGCCTAATGGATAAGGCGTCGGACTTCGGCTCTGAAGATTACAGGTTCGAATGCTGTCACGCTTGTGTTTTTCCAGTTCTGAAAAAGAAACATACCGTTTTAATGTAGCAATTGAGCAGTACGAAACCGTCTGAATGTTGCTGTTGACCATTTTTTGCTTGGAGATGCTCTTGAGCTTGAAACACACACAGCAAGACCGGTGTTAACTAGCGAAATGGTCGGCAGAGTGCCGACACCGCGAGTTTTGACTGGCACTTGCACATCTAAAACAACGTCGGAAAGTAACTCGTTCGGCTTTTGAGTCACATAAAGTATGTGTGTTAATTTTGACGCCACTAGTTCTGCTTGTTGTCATGCAATTTCTTTGCCTCTCAGAAATGATTATGACATAAAAGTGAAGTGCGTGACGAGTGTGACGTTAGGAAAACATTAGGCAGCATGGAGAGATGCTGTATGGGACCACCCAACCCAAACGAGTACTGTGTGACGTGCTACCCGGCAAATATTCACCGAGGTAGCCGGCTATCTCAGTCGGTAGAGCGTCAGACACTTAATCCCAGGGTCGTGGGTTCGAGCCAGACGCTGGGCGAAACGGAATTTTGTTCCGCTGCAGGTGTAAATTACCGTTTTTCTGATTAACGAGATTTAATGGAAATAGCAACTTTAAACTTTGCCTACGTCTCTGTCAGTCGCAAGGAAACTGTATTTGAAGGTGAAGGTGATTTTGTAGACATGTGTAAAAGACATGTTCTGAAATGCAAGTGTTGTGGTTTCGAGAGCACATCGGTTACGTGTCAGATGTGTAGCCAAGCAGTAATTTGTCGCCATAGCTGCAAATATTAGCCGATAATATGAATTGTTGTCAGCTAAAGTCTGATGATGCAGACGACCGTAAGGACGAAGTACCCAAGAGTACCGCTAGGCCGCGCCTCTTTAGCTCAGTGGTAGAGCACTGGTCTAATAAACCAGGGGTCGTAAGTTCCATCCTCACAGGAGAAAGATGAATTTTGGAAATCAGTTGCGCGTCGTGGCCGTATAGCAAACAGTACCTGTGATGACGAACAATTAGCGACAGGCGTTTTTTTAAGATTTACTCTCAGATGTGATTAAGGCGAATGGCGCAGATAAAGCATTTGCCAAAGCGGTACAGCATAAGGTGGGACGAGGCAGTCTGAATTACATTTTATAGATGTATTTCTCACATATCTCAGAGCCTCTCGCGATCTTCGTCGTCGTCGTCGTCGTCGTCGTCGTCGTCGTCGTCGTCGTCGTCGCCGCCGCTTCTGCAGAAGTAGCAAATGGCCATCGTAGCAAATGCGGCGAGGGACGCCCTGCCTTCGATTCCGAATGCACAAAGTGTGTGGTCTTGTTTCTCAGTCTATATTTGGTCGGTCACGTCAGAGGTTGAATGTAACGAATGGGTGGGAAAGAGCAAGGGGCAGCGGCTGTGTAGAACGAAAACACAAATCCTCAGGGGTGTGAGCGTTTCGAGATGAGTAGTATACATGTAAATGTTGGTCGTCAGTGACCGTGTGGCCTAATGGATAAGGCGTCGGACTTCGGCTCTGAAGATTACAGGTTCGAATGCTGTCACGCTTGTGTTTTTCCAGTTCTGAAAAAGAAACATACCGTTTTAATGTAGCAATTGAGCAGTACGAAACCGTCTGAATGTTGCTGTTGACCATTTTTTGCTTGGAGATGCTCTTGAGCTTGAAACACACACAGCAAGACCGGTGTTAACTAGCGAAATGGTCGGCAGAGTGCCGACACCGCGAGTTTTGACTGGCACTTGCACATCTAAAACAACGTCGGAAAGTAACTCGTTCGGCTTTTGAGTCACATAAAGTATGTGTGTTAATTTTGACGCCACTAGCTCTGCTTGTTGTCATGCAATTTCTTTGCCTCTCAGAAATGATTATGACATAAAAGTGAAGTGCGTGACGAGTGTGACGTTAGGAAAACATTAGGCAGCATGGAGAGATGCTGTATGGGACCACCCAACCCAAACGAGTACTGTGTGACGTGCTACCCGGCAAATATTCACCGAGGTAGCCGGCTATCTCAGTCGGTAGAGCGTCAGACACTTAATCCCAGGGTCGTGGGTTCGAGCCAGACGCTGGGCGAAACGGAATTTTGTTCCGCTGCAGGTGTAAATTACCGTTTTTCTGATTAACGAGATTTAAAGGAAATAGCAACTTTAAACTTTGCCTACGTCTCTGTCAGTCGCAAGGAAACTGTATTTGAAGGTGAAGGTGATTTTGTAGACATGTGTAAAAGACATGTTCTGAAATGCAAGTGTTGTGGTTTGGAGAGCACATCGGTTACCTGTCAGATGTGTAGCCAAGCAGTTATTTGTCGCCATAGCTGCAAATATTAGCCGATAATATGAATTGTTGTCAGCTAAAGTCTGATGATGCAGACGACCGTAAGGACGAAGTACCCAAGAGTACCGCTAGGCCGCGCCTCTTTAGCTCAGTGGTAGAGCACTGGTCTAATAAACCAGGGGTCGTAAGTTCCATCTTCACAGGAGAAAGATGAGTTTTGGAAATCAGTTGCGCGTCGTGGCCGTATAGCAAACAGTACCTGTGATGACGAACAATTAGCGACAGGCGTTTTTTTAAGATTTACTCTCAGATGTGATTAAGGCGAATGGCGCAGATAAAGCATTTGCCAAAGCGGTACAGCATAAGGTGGGACGAGGCAGTCTGAATTACATTTTATAGATGTATTTCTCACATATCTCAGAGCCTCTCGCGATCTTCGTCGTCGTCGTCGTCGCCGCCGCCGCTTCTGCAGAAGTAGCAAATGGCCATCGTAGCAAATGCGGCGAGGGACGGCCTGCCTTCGATTCCGAATGCACAAAGTGTGTGGTCTTGTTTCTCAGTCTATATTTGGTCGGTCTCGTCAGAGGTTGAATGTAACGAATAAGTGGGAAAGAGCAAGGGGCAGCGGCTGTGTAGAACGAAAACACAAATCCTCAGGGGTGTGAGCGTTTCGAGATGAGTCGTATACATGTAAATGTTGGTCGTCAGTGACCGTGTGGCCTAATGGATAAGGCGTCGGACTTCGGCTCTGAAGATTACAGGTTCGAATGCTGTCACGCTTGTGTTTTTCCAGTTCTGAAAAAGAAACATACCGTTTTAATGTAGCAATTGAGCAGTACGAAACCGTCTGAATGTTGCTGTTGACCATTTTTTGCTTGGAGATGCTCTTGAGCTTGAAACACACACAGCAAGACCGGTGTTAACTAGCGAAATGGTCGGCAGAGTGCCGACACCGCGAGTTTTGACTGGCACTTGCACATCTAAAACAACGTCGGAAAGTAACTCGTTCGGCTTTTGAGTCACATAAAGTATGTGTGTTAATTTTGACGCCACTAGTTCTGCTTGTTGTCATGCAATTTCTTTGCCTCTCAGAAATGATTATGACATAAAAGTGAAGTGCGTGACGAGTGTGACGTTAGGAAAACATTAGGCAGCATGGAGAGATGCTGTATGGGACCACCCAACCCAAACGAGTACTGTGTGACGTGCTACCCGGCAAATATTCACCGAGGTAGCCGGCTATCTCAGTCGGTAGAGCGTCAGACACTTAATCCCAGGGTCGTGGGTTCGAGCCAGACGCTGGGCGAAACGGAATTTTGTTCCGCTGCAGGTGTAAATTACCGTTTTTCTGATTAACGAGATTTAATGGAAATAGCAACTTTAAACTTTGCCTACGTCTCTGTCAGTCGCAAGGAAACTGTATTTGAAGGTGAAGGTGATTTTGTAGACATGTGTAAAAGACATGTTCTGAAATGCAAGTGTTGTGGTTTCGAGAGCACATCGGTTACGTGTCAGATGTGTAGCCAAGCAGTAATTTGTCGCCATAGCTGCAAATATTAGCCGATAATATGAATTGTTGTCAGCTAAAGTCTGATGATGCAGACGACCGTAAGGACGAAGTACCCAAGAGTACCGCTAGGCCGCGCCTCTTTCTTTAGCTCAGTGGTAGAGCGCTGGTGTAATAAACCAGGGGTCGTAAGTTCCATCCTCACAGGAGAAAGATGAATTTTGGAAATCAGTTGCGTGTCGTGGCTGTATTGCAAACAGTACCTGTGATGACGAACAATTAGCGACAGGCGTTTTTTTTTAAGAATTACTCTCAGATGCGGTTAAGGCGAATGGCGCAGATAAAGCATTTGCCAAAGCGGTACAGCATAAGGTGGGACGAGGCAGTCTGAATTACATTTGATAGATGTATTTCTCACATATCTCAGAGCCTCTCGCGATATTCGTCGTCGTCGTCGTCGTCGCCGCTTCTGCAGAAGTAGCAAATGGCAATCGTAGCAAATGCGGCGAGGGACGCCCTGCCTTCGATTCCGAATGCACAAAGTGTGTGGTGTTGGTTCTCAGTCTATATTTGGTCGGTCACGTCAGAGGTTGAATGTAACGAATGGGTGGGAAAGAGCAAGGGGCAGCGGCTGTGCAGAACGAAAACACAAATCCTCAGGGGTGTGAGCGTTTCGAGATGAGTCGTATACATGTAAATGTTTGTCGTCAGTGACCGTGTGGCCTAATGGATAAGGCGTCGGACTTCGGATGTGAAGATTACAGGTTCGAATGCTGTCACGCGTGTGTTTTTCCAGTTCTGAAAAAGAAACATAACGTTTTAATGTAGCAATTGAGCAGTACGAAACAGTCTGAATGTTGCTGTTGACCATTTTTTGCTTGGAGATGCTCTTGAGCTTGAAACACACACAACAAGACCGGTGTTAACTAGCGAAATGGTCGGCAGAGTGCCGACACAGCGAGTTTTGACTATCACTTGCACATCTAAAACAACGTCGGAAAGTAGCTCGTTCGGCTTTTGAGTCACATAAAGTATGTGTGTTAATTTTGACGCCACTAGCTCTGCATGTTGTCATGCAATTTCTTTACCTCTCAGAAATGATTATGACATAAAAGTGAAGTACGTGACGAGTGTGACGTTAGGAAAACATTAGGCATCATGGAGAGATTCTGTATGGGACCACCCAACCCAAACGAGTACTGTGTGACGTGCTACCCGGCAGGTATTCACCGAGGTAGCCGGCTAGCTCAGTCGGTAGAGCGTCAGACTCTTAAACCCAGGGTCGTGGGTTCGAGCCAGACGCTGGGCGGAACGGAATTTTGTTCCGCTGCAGGTGTAAATCGCCGTTTTTCTGATTAACGAGTTTTAATGGAAATAGCAACTTTAAACTTTGCCTACGTCTCTGTCAGTCGCAAGGAAACTGTATTTGAAGGTGAAGGTGATTTTGTAGACATGTGTGAAAGACATGTTCTGAAATGCAAGTGTTGTTGTTTGGAGAGCACATCGGTTACGTGTCAGATGTGTAGCCAAGCAGTAATTTGTCGCCATAGCTGCAAATATTAGCCGGTAATATGAAGTGTTGTCAGCTAAAGTCTGATGATGCAGACGACCGTAAGGACGAAGTACCCAAGAGTACCGCTAGGCCGCGCCTCTTTAGCTCAGTGTTAGAGCACTGGTGTAATAAACCAGGGGTCGTAAGTTTCATCCTCACAGGAGAAAGATGAATTTTGGAAATCAGTTGCGCGTCGTGGCCGTATTGCAAACAGTACCTGTGATGACGAACAATTAGCGACAGGCGTTTTTTTAAGAATTACTCTCAGATGCGATTAAGGCGAATGGAGCAGATAAAGCATTTGCCAAAGCGGTACAGCATAAGGTGGGACGAGGCAGTCTGAATTACATTTTATAGATGTATTTCTCACATATCTCAGAGCCTCTCGCGATATTCGTCGTCGTCGTCGTCGTCGTCGTCGTCGCCGCCGCTTCTGCAGAAGTAGCAAATGGCCATCGTAGCAAATGCGGCGAGGGACGCCCTGCCTTCGATTCCGAATGCACAATGTGTGTGGTCTTGTTTCTCAGTCTATATTTGGTCGGTCACGTCAGAGGTTGAATGTAACGAATGGGTGGGAAAGAGCAAGGGGCAGCGGCTGTGCAGAACGAAAACACAAATCCTCAGGGGTGTGAGCGTTTCGAGATGAGTCGTATACATGTAAAAGTTGGTCGTCAGTGACCGTGTGGCCTAATGGATAAGGCGTCGGACTTCGGATGTGAAGATTACAGGTTCGAATGCTGTCACGCTTGTGTTCTTCCAGTTCTGAAAAAGAAACATAACGTTTTAATGTAGCAATTGAGCAGTACGAAACAGTCTGAATGTTGCTGTTGACCATTTTTTGCTTGGAGATGCTCTTGAGCTTGAAACACACACAACAAGACCGGTGTTAACTAGCGAAATGGTCGGCAGAGTGCCGACACAGCGAGTTTTGACTATCACTTGCACATCTAAAACAACGTCGGAAAGTAACTCGTTCGGCTTTTGAGTCACATAACGTATGTGTGTTAATTTTGACGCCACTAGCTCTGCATGTTGTCATGCAATTTCTTTACCTCTCAGAAATGATTATGACATAAAAGTGAAGTACGTGACGAGTGTGACGTTAGGAAAACATTAGGCATCATGGAGAGATTCTGTATGGGACCACCCAACCCAAACGAGTACTGTGTGACGTGCTACCCGGGAGGTATTCACTGCGGTATCCGGCTAGCTCAGTCGGTAAAGCGTCAGACTCGTAATCCCAGGGTCGTGGGTTCGAGCCAGACGCTGGGCGGAACGGAATTTTGTTCCGCTGCAGGTGTAAATCACCGTTTTTCTGATTAACGAGATTTAATGGAAATAGCAACTTTAAACTTTGCCTACGTCTCTGTCAGTCGCAAGGAAACTGTATTTGAAGGTGAAGGTGATTTTGTAGACATGTGTGAAAGACATGTTCTGAAATGCAAGTGTTGTTGTTTGGAGAGCACATCGGTTACGTGTCAGATGTGTAGCCAAGCAGTAATTTGTCGCCATAACTGCAAATATTAGCCGGTAATATGAAGTGTTGTCAGCTAAAGTCTGACGATGCAGACGACCGTAAGGACGAAGTACCCAAGAGTACCGCTAGGCCGCGCCTCTTTAGCTCAGTGGTAGAGCGCTGGTGTAATAAACCAGGGGTCGTAAGTTCCATCCTCACAGGAGAAAGATGAAATTTGGAAATCAGTTGCGCGTCGTGGCCGTATTGCAAACAGTACCTGTGATGACGAACAATTAGCGACAGGCGTTTTTTTTTTAAGAATTACTCTCAGATGCGGTTAAGGCGAATGGCGCAGATAAAGCATTTGCCAAAGCGGTACAGCATAAGGTGGGACGAGGCAGTCTGAATTACATTTTATAGGTGTATTTCTCACATATCTCAGAGCCTCTCGCGATATTCGTCGTCGTCGTCCTCGTCGCCGCTTCTGCAGAAGTAGCAAATGGCAATCGTAGCAAATGCGGCGAGGGACGCCCTGCCTTCGATTCCGAATGCACAAAGTGTGTGGTCTTGTTTCTCAGTCTATATTTGGTCGGTCACGTCAGAGGTTGAATGTAACGAATGGGTGGGAAAGAGCAAGGGGCAGCGGCTGTGCAGAACGAAAACACAAATCCTCAGGGGTGTGAGCGTTTCGAGATGAGTCGTATACATGTAAATGTTAGTCGTCAGTGACCGTGTGGCCTAATGGATAAGGCGTCGGACTTCGGATGTGAAGATTACAGGTTCGAATGCTGTCACGCTTGTGTTCTTCCAGTTCTGAAAAAGAAACATAACGTTTTAATGTAGCAATTGAGCAGTACGAAACAGTCTGAATGTTGCTGTTGACCATTTTTTGCTTGGAGATGCTCTTGAGCTTGAAACACACACAACAAGACCGGTGTTAACTAGCGAAATGGTCGGCAGAGTGCCGACACAGCGAGTTTTGACTATCACTTGCACATCTAAAACAACGTCGGAAAGTAACTCGTTCGGCTTTTGAGTCACATAACGTATGTGTGTTAATTTTGACGCCACTAGCTCTGCATGTTGTCATGCAATTTCTTTACCTCTCAGAAATGATTATGACATAAAAGTGAAGTACGTGACGAGTGTGACGTTAGGAAAACATTAGGCATCATGGAGAGATTCTGTATGGGACCACCCAACCCAAACGAGTACTGTGTGACGTGCTACCCGGGAGGTATTCACTGCGGTATCCGGCTAGCTCAGTCGGTAAAGCGTCACACTCGTAATCCCAGGGTCGTGGGTTCGAGCCAGACGCTGGGCGGAACGGAATTTTGTTCCGCTGCAGGTGTAAATCACCGTTTTTCTGATTAACGAGATTTAATGGAAATAGCAACTTTAAACTTTGCCTACGTCTCTGTCAGTCGCAAGGAAACTGTATTTGAAGGTGAAGGTGATTTTGTAGACATGTGTGAAAGACATGTTCTGAAATGCAAGTGTTGTTGTTTGGAGAGCACATCGGTTACGTGTCAGATGTGTAGCCAAGCAGTAATTTGTCGCCATAGCTGCAAATATTAGCCGGTAATATGAAGTGTTGTCAGCTAAAGTCTGACGATGCAGACGACCGTAAGGACGAAGTACCCAAGAGTACCGCTAGGCCGCGCCTCTTTAGCTCAGTGGTAGAGCGCTGGTGTAATAAACCAGGGGTCGTAAGTTCCATCCTCACAGGAGAAAGATGAATTTTGGAAATCAGTTGCGCGTCGTGGCCGTATTGCAAACAGTACCTGTGATGACGAACAATTAGCGACAGGCGTTTTTTTTTTAAGAATTACTCTCAGATGCGGTTAAGGCGAATGGCGCAGATAAAGCATTTGCCAAAGCGGTACAGCATAAGGTGGGACGAGGCAGTCTGAATTACATTTTATAGATGTATTTCTCACATATCTCAGAGCCTCTCGCGATATTCGTCGTCGTCGTCCTCGTCGCCGCTTCTGCAGAAGTAGCAAATGGCAATCGTAGCAAATGCGGCGAGGGACGCCCTGCCTTCGATTCCGAATGCACAAAGTGTGTGGTCTTGTTTCTCAGTCTATATTTGGTCGGTCACGTCAGAGGTTGAATGTAACGAATGGGTGGGAAAGAGCAAGGGGCAGCGGCTGTGCAGAACGAAAACACAAATCCTCAGGGGTGTGAGCGTTTCGAGATGAGTCGTATACATGTAAATGTTAGTCGTCAGTGACCGTGTGGCCTAATGGATAAGGCGTCGGACTTCGTATCTGAAGATTACAGGTTAGAATGCTGTCACGCTTGTGTTCTTCCAGTTCTGAAAAAGAAACATAACGTTTTAATGTAGCAATTGAGCAGTACGAAACAGTCTGAATGTTGCTGTTGACCATTTTTTGCTTGGAGATGCTCTTCAGCTTGAAACACACACAACAAGACCGGTGTTAACTAGCGAAATGGTCGGCAGAGTGCCGACACAGCGAGTTTTGACTATCACTTGCACATCTAAAACAACGTCGGAAAGTAACTCGTTCGGCTTTTGAGTCACATAAAGTATGTGTGTTAATTTTGACGCCACTAGCTCTGCATGTTGTCATGCAATTTCTTTACCTCTCAGAAATGATTATGACATAAAAGTGAAGTACGTGACGAGTGTGACGTTAGGAAAACATTAGGCATCATGGAGAGATTCTGTATGGGACCACCCAACCCAAACGAGTACTGTGTGACGTGCTACCCGGCAGGTATTCACCGCGGTAGCCGGCTAGCTCAGTCGGTAGAGCGTCAGACTCTTAATCCCAGGGTCGTGGGTTCGAGCCAGACGCTGTGCGGAACGGAATTTTGTTCCGCTGCAGGTGTAAATCACCGTTTTTCTGATTAACGAGATTTAATGCAAATAGCAACTTTAAACTTTGCCTACGTCTCTGTCAGTCGCAAGGAAACTGTATTTGAAGGTGAAGGTGATTTTGTAGACATGTGTGAAAGACATGTTCTGAAATGCAAGTGTTGTTGTTTGGAGAGCACATCGGTTACGTGTCAGATGTGTAGCCAAGCAGTAATTTGTCGCCATAGCTGCAAATATTAGCCGGTAATATGAAGTGTTGTCAGCTAAAGTCTGATGATGCAGACGACCGTAAGGACGAAGTACCCAAGAGTACCGCTATGCTGCGCCTCTTTAGCTCAGTGGTAGAGCGCTGGTGTAATAAACCAGGGGTCGTAAGTTCCATCCTCACAGGAGAAAGATGAATTTTGGAAATCAGTTGCGCGTCGTGGCCGTATTGCAAACAGTACCTGTGATGACGAACAATTAGCGACAGGCGTTTTTTTTAAGAATTACTCTCAGATGCGGTTAAGGCGAATAGCGCAGATAAAGCATTTGCCAAAGCGGTACAGCATAAGGTGGGACGAGGCAGTCTGAATTACATTTTATAGATGTATTTCTCACATATCTCAGAGCCTCTCGCGATATTCGTCGTCGTCGTCGTCGTCGTCGTCGCCGTCGCCGCCGCCGCTTCTGCAGAAGTAGCAAATGGCAATCGTAGCAAATGCGGCGAGGGACGCCCTGCCTTCGATTCCGAATGCACAAAGTGTGTGGTGTTGTTTCTCAGTCTATATTTGGTCGGTCACGTCAGAGGTTGAATGTAACGAATGGGTGGGAAAGAGCAAGGGGCAGCGGCTGTGCAGAACGAAAACACAAATCCTCAGGGGTGTGAGCGTTTCGAGATGAGTCGTATACATGTAAATGTTTGTCGTCAGTGACCGTGTGGCCTAATGGATAAGGCGTCGGACTTCGGATGTGAAGATTACAGGTTCGAATGCTGTCACGCTTGTGTTTTTCCAGTTCTGAAAAAGAAACATAACGTTTTAATGTAGCAATTGAGCAGTACGAAACAGTCTGAATGTTGCTGTTGACCATTTTTTGCTTGGAGATGCTCTTGAGCTTGAAACACACACAACAAGACCGGTGTTAACTAGCGAAATGGTCGGCAGAGTGCCGACACAGCGAGTTTTGACTATCACTTGCACATCTAAAACAACGTCGGAAAGTAGCTCGTTCGGCTTTTGAGTCACATAAAGTATGTGTGTTAATTTTGACGCCACTAGCTCTGCATGTTGTCATGCAATTTCTTTACCTCTCAGAAATGATTATGACATAAAAGTGAAGTACGTGACGAGTGTGACGTTAGGAAAACATTAGGCATCATGGAGAGATTCTGTATGGGACCACCCAACCCAAACGAGTACTGTGTGACGTGCTACCCGGGAGGTATTCACTGCGGTATCCGGCTAGCTCAGTCGGTAAAGCGTCACACTCGTAATCCCAGGGTCGTGGGTTCGAGCCAGACGCTGGGCGGAACGGAATTTTGTTCCGCTGCAGGTGTAAATCACCGTTTTTCTGATTAACGAGATTTAATGGAAATAGCAACTTTAAACTTTGCCTACGTCTCTGTCAGTCGCAAGGAAACTGTATTTGAAGGTGAAGGTGATTTTGTAGACATGTGTGAAAGACATGTTCTGAAATGCAAGTGTTGTTGTTTGGAGAGCACATCGGTTACGTGTCAGATGTGTAGCCAAGCAGTAATTTGTCGCCATAGCTGCAAATATTAGCCGGTAATATGAAGTGTTGTCAGCTAAAGTCTGACGATGCAGACGACCGTAAGGACGAAGTACCCAAGAGTACCGCTAGGCCGCGCCTCTTTAGCTCAGTGGTAGAGCGCTGGTGTAATAAACCAGGGGTCGTAAGTTCCATCCTCACAGGAGAAAGATGAATTTTGGAAATCAGTTGCGCGTCGTGGCCGTATTGCAAACAGTACCTGTGATGACGAACAATTAGCGACAGGCGTTTTTTTTTTAAGAATTACTCTCAGATGCGGTTAAGGCGAATGGCGCAGATAAAGCATTTGCCAAAGCGGTACAGCATAAGGTGGGACGAGGCAGTCTGAATTACATTTTATAGATGTATTTCTCACATATCTCAGAGCCTCTCGCGATATTCGTCGTCGTCGTCCTCGTCGCCGCTTCTGCAGAAGTAGCAGATGGCAATCGTAGCAAATGCGGCGAGGGACGCCCTGCCTTCGATTCCGAATGCACAAAGTGTGTGGTCTTGTTTCTCAGTCTATATTTGGTCGGTCACGTCAGAGGTTGAATGTAACGAATGGGTGGGAAAGAGCAAGGGGCAGCGGCTGTGCAGAACGAAAACACAAATCCTCAGGGGTGTGAGCGTTTCGAGATGAGTCGTATACATGTAAATGTTAGTCGTCAGTGACCGTGTGGCCTAATGGATAAGGCGTCGGACTTCGTATCTGAAGATTACAGGTTAGAATGCTGTCACGCTTGTGTTCTTCCAGTTCTGAAAAAGAAACATAACGTTTTAATGTAGCAATTGAGCAGTACGAAACAGTCTGAATGTTGCTGTTGACCATTTTTTGCTTGGAGATGCTCTTCAGCTTGAAACACACACAACAAGACCGGTGTTAACTAGCGAAATGGTCGGCAGAGTGCCGACACAGCGAGTTTTGACTATCACTTGCACATCTAAAACAACGTCGGAAAGTAACTCGTTCGGCTTTTGAGTCACATAAAGTATGTGTGTTAATTTTGACGCCACTAGCTCTGCATGTTGTCATGCAATTTCTTTACCTCTCAGAAATGATTATGACATAAAAGTGAAGTACGTGACGAGTGTGACGTTAGGAAAACATTAGGCATCATGGAGAGATTCTGTATGGGACCACCCAACCCAAACGAGTACTGTGTGACGTGCTACCCGGCAGGTATTCACCGCGGTAGCCGGCTAGCTCAGTCGGTAGAGCGTCAGACTCTTAATCCCAGGGTCGTGGGTTCGAGCCAGACGCTGTGCGGAACGGAATTTTGTTCCGCTGCAGGTGTAAATCACCGTTTTTCTGATTAACGAGATTTAATGCAAATAGCAACTTTAAACTTTGCCTACGTCTCTGTCAGTCGCAAGGAAACTGTATTTGAAGGTGAAGGTGATTTTGTAGACATGTGTGAAAGACATGTTCTGAAATGCAAGTGTTGTTGTTTGGAGAGCACATCGGTTACGTGTCAGATGTGTAGCCAAGCAGTAATTTGTCGCCATAGCTGCAAATATTAGCCGGTAATATGAAGTGTTGTCAGCTAAAGTCTGATGATGCAGACGACCGTAAGGACGAAGTACCCAAGAGTACCGCTAGGCTGCGCCTCTTTAGCTCAGTGGTAGAGCGCTGGTGTAATAAACCAGGGGTCGTAAGTTCCATCCTCACAGGAGAAAGATGAATTTTGGAAATCAGTTGCGCGTCGTGGCCGTATTGCAAACAGTACCTGTGATGACGAACAATTAGCGACAGGCGTTTTTTTTAAGAATTACTCTCAGATGCGGTTAAGGCGAATAGCGCAGATAAAGCATTTGCCAAAGCGGTACAGCATAAGGTGGGACGAGGCAGTCTGAATTACATTTTATAGATGTATTTCTCACATATCTCAGAGCCTCTCGCGATATTCGTCGTCGTCGTCGCCGTCGCCGCCGCCGCTTCTGCAGAAGTAGCAAATGGCAATCGTAGCAAATGCGGCGAGGGACGCCCTGCCTTCGATTCCGAATGCACAAAGTGTGTGGTGTTGTTTCTCAGTCTATATTTGGTCGGTCACGTCAGAGGTTGAATGTAACGAATGGGTGGGAAAGAGCAAGGGGCAGCGGCTGTGCAGAACGAAAACACAAATCCTCAGGGGTGTGAGCGTTTCGAGATGAGTCGTATACATGTAAATGTTTGTCGTCAGTGACCGTGTGGCCTAATGGATAAGGCGTCGGACTTCGGATGTGAAGATTACAGGTTCGAATGCTGTCACGCTTGTGTTTTTCCAGTTCTGAAAAAGAAACATAACGTTTTAATGTAGCAATTGAGCAGTACGAAACAGTCTGAATGTTGCTGTTGACCATTTTTTGCTTGGAGATGCTCTTGAGCTTGAAACACACACAACAAGACCGGTGTTAACTAGCGAAATGGTCGGCAGAGTGCCGACACAGCGAGTTTTGACTATCACTTGCACATCTAAAACAACGTCGGAAAGTAGCTCGTTCGGCTTTTGAGTCACATAAAGTATGTGTGTTAATTTTGACGCCACTAGCTCTGCATGTTGTCATGCAATTTCTTTACCTCTCAGAAATGATTATGACATAAAAGTGAAGTACGTGACGAGTGTGACGTTAGGAAAACATTAGGCATCATGGAGAGATTCTGTATGGGACCACCCAACCCAAACGAGTACTGTGTGACGTGCTACCCGGCAGGTATTCACCGAGGTAGCCGGCTAGCTCAGTCGGTAGAGCGTCAGACTCTTAAAGCCAGGGTCGTGGGTTCGAGCCAGACGCTGGGCGGAACGGAATTTTGTTCCGCTGCAGGTGTAAATCACCGTTTTTCTGATTAACGAGTTTTAATGGAAATAGCAACTTTAAACTTTGCCTACGTCTCTGTCAGTCGCAAGGAAACTGTATTTGAAGGTGAAGGTGATTTTGTAGACATGTGTGAAAGACATGTTCTGAAATGCAAGTGTTGTTGTTTGGAGAGCACATCGGTTACGTGTCAGATGTGTAGCCAAGCAGTAATTTGTCGCCATAGCTGCAAATATTAGCCGGTAATATGAAGTGTTGTCAGCTAAAGTCTGATGATGCAGACGACCGTAAGGACGAAGTACCCAAGAGTACCGCTAGGCCGCGCCTCTTTAGCTCAGTGGTAGAGCACTGGTGTAATAAACCAGGGGTCGTAAGTTTCATCCTCACAGGAGAAAGATGAATTTTGGAAATCAGTTGCGCGTCGTGGCCGTATTGCAAACAGTACCTGTGATGACGAACAATTAGCGACAGGCGTTTTTTTAAGAATTACTCTCAGATGCGATTAAGGCGAATGGAGCAGATAAAGCATTTGCCAAAGCGGTACAGCATAAGGTGGGACGAGGCAGTCTGAATTACATTTTATAGATGTATTTCTCACATATCTCAGAGCCTCTCGCGATATTCGTCGTCGTCGTCGTCGTCGTCGTCGTCGTCGCCGCCGCTTCTGCAGAAGTAGCAAATGGCAATCGCAGCAAATGCGGCGAAGGACGCCCTGCCTTCGATTCCGAATGCACAAAGTGTGTGGTCTTGTTTCTCAGTCTATATTTGGTCGGTCACGTCAGAGGTTGAATGTAACGTATGGGTGGGAAAGAGCAAGGGGCAGCGGCTGTGCAGAACGAAAACACAAATCCTCAGGGGTGTGAGCGTTTCGAGATGAGTCGTATACATGTAAATGTTAGTCGTCAGTGACCGTGTGGCCTAATGGATAAGGCGTCGGACTTCTGATCTGAAGATTACAGGTTCGAATGCTGTCACGCTTGTGTTCTTCCAGTTCTGAAAAAGAAACATAACGTTTTAATGTAGCAATTGAGCAGTACGAAACAGTCTGAATGTTGCTGTTGACCATTTTTTGCTTGGAGATGCTCTTGAGCTTGAAACACACACAACAAGACCGGTGTTAACTAGCGAAATGGTCGGCAGAGTGCCGACACAGCGAGTTTTGACTATCACTTGCACATCTAAAACAACGTCGGAAAGTAACTCGTTCGGCTTTTGAGTCACATAAAGTATGTGTGTTAATTTTGACGCCACTAGCTCTGCATGTTGTCATGCAATTTCTTTACCTCTCAGAAATGATTATGACATAAAAGTGAAGTACGTGACGAGTGTGACGTTAGGAAAACATTAGGCATCATGGAGAGATTCTGTATGGGACCTCCCAACCCAAACGAGTATTGTGTGACGTGCTACCCGGGAGGTATTCACCGCGGTAGCCGGCTAGCTCAGTCGGTAAAGCGTCAGACTCTTAATCCCAGGGTCGTGGGTTCGAGCCAGACGCTGGGCGGAACGGAATTTTGTTCCGCTGCA
The DNA here is from genome assembly GCF_023897955.1 of Schistocerca gregaria. NCBI lineage: Eukaryota > Metazoa > Arthropoda > Insecta > Orthoptera > Acrididae > Schistocerca > Schistocerca gregaria. Next base: position 380,360 of record NW_026061810.1, on the reverse strand, counting down.
GGTGTAAATCACCGTTTTTCTGATTAACGAGATTTAATGGAAATAGCAACTTTAAACTTTGCCTACGTCTCTGTCAGTCGCAAGGAAACTGTATTTGAAGGTGAAGGTGATTTTGTAGACATTTGTGAAAGACATGTTCTGAAATGCAAGTGTTGTTGTTTGGAGAGCACATCGGTTACGTGTCAGATGTGTAGCCAAGCAGTAATTTGTCGCCATAGCTGCAAATATTAGCCGGTAATATGAAGTGTTGTCAGCTAAAGTCTGATGATGCAGACGACCGTAAGGACGAAGTACCCAAGAGTACCGCTAGGCCGCGCCTCTTTAGCTCAGTGGTAGAGCACTGGTGTAATAAACCAGGGGTCGTAAGTTCCATCCTCACAGGAGAAAGATGAATTTTGGAAATCAGTTGCGCGTCGTGGCCGTATTGCAAACAGTAACTGTGATGACGAACAATTAGCGACAGGCGTTTTTTTAAGAATTACTCTCAGATGCGATTAAGGCGAATGGCGCAGATAAAGCATTTGCCAAAGCGGTACAGCATAAGGTGGGACGAGGCAGTCTGAATTACATTTTATAGATGTATTTCTCACATATCTCAGAGCCTCTCGCGATATTCGTCGTCGTCGTCGTCGTCGTCGCCGTCGCCGCCGCCGCTTCTGCAGAAGTAGCAAATGGCAATCGTAGCAAATGCGGCGAGGGACGCCCTGCCTTCGATTCCGAATGCACAAAGTGTGTGGTGTTGTTTCTCAGTCTATATTTGGTCGGTCACGTCAGAGGTTGAATGTAACGAATGGGTGGGAAAGAGCAAGGGGCAGCGGCTGTGCAGAACGAAAACACAAATCCTCAGGGGTGTGAGCGTTTCGAGATGAGTCGTATACATGTAAATGTTTGTCGTCAGTGACCGTGTGGCCTAATGGATAAGGCGTCGGACTTCGGATGTGAAGATTACAGGTTCGAATGCTGTCACGCTTGTGTTTTTCCAGTTCTGAAAAAGAAACATAACTTTTTAATGTAGCAATTGAGCAGTACGAAACAGTCTGAATGTTGCTGTTGACCATTTTTTGCTTGGAGATGCTCTTCAGCTTGAAACACACACAACAAGACCGGTGTTAACTAGCGAAATGGTCGGCAGAGTGCCGACACAGCGAGTTTTGACTATCACTTGCACATCTAAAACAACGTCGGAAAGTAGCTCGTTCGGCTTTTGAGTCACATAAAGTATGTGTGTTAATTTTGACGCCACTAGCTCTGCATGTTGTCATGCAATTTCTTTACCTCTCAGAAATGATTATGACATAAAAGTGAAGTACGTGACGAGTGTGACGTTAGGAAAACATTAGGCATCATGGAGAGATTCTGTATGGGACCACCCAACCCAAACGAGTACTGTGTGACGTGCTACACGGCAGGTATTCACCGAGGTAGCCGGCTAGCTCAGTCGGTAGAGCGGCAGACACTTAAACCCAGGGTCGTGGGTTCGAGAAAGACGCTGGGCGGAACGGAATTTTGTTCCACTGCAGGTGTAAATCACCGTTTTTCTGATTAACGAGATTTAATGGAAATAGCAACTTTAAACTTTGCCTACGTCTCTGTCAGTCGCAAGGAAACTGTATTTGAAGGTGAAGGTGATTTTGTAGACATGTGTGAAAGACATGTTCTGAAATGCAAGTGTTGTTGTTTGGAGAGCACATCGGTTACGTGTCAGATGTGTAGCCAAGCAGTAATTTGTCGCCATAGCTGCAAATATTAGCCGGTAATATGAAGTGTTAGCTAAAGTCTGATGATGCAGACGACCGTAAGGACGAAGTACCCAAGAGTACCGCTAGGCCGCGCCTCTTTAGCTCAGTGGTAGAGCACTGGTGTAATAAACCAGGGGTCGTAAGTTCCATCCTCACAGGAGAAAGATGAATTTTGGAAATCAGTTGCGCGTCGTGGCCGTATTGCAAACAGTACCTGTGATGACGAACAATTAGCGACAGGCGTTTTTTTAAGAATTACTCTCAGATGCGATTAAGGCGAATGGCGCAGATAAAGCATTTGCCAAAGCGGTACAGCATAAGGTGGGACGAGGCAGTCTGAATTACATTTTATAGATGTATTTCTCACATATCTCAGAGCCTCTCGCGATATTCGTCGTCGTCGTCGTCGTCGTCGTCGTCGTCGTCGTCGTCGTCGCCGCCGCCGCTTCTGCAGAAGTAGCAAATGGCAATCGTAGCAAATGCGGCGAGGGACGCCCTGCCTTCGATTCCGAATGCACAAAGTGTGTGGTGTTGTTTCTCAGTCTATATTTGGTCGGTCACGTCAGAGGTTGAATGTAACGAATGGGTGGGAAAGAGCAAGGGGCAGCGGCTGTGCAGAACGAAAACACAAATCCTCAGGGGTGTGAGCGTTTCGAGATGAGTCGTATACATGTAAATATTTGTCGTCAGTGACCGTGTGGCCTAATGGATAAGGCGTCGGACTTCGGATGTGAAGATTACAGGTTCGAATGCTGTCACGCTTGTGTTTTTCCAGTTCTGAAAAAGAAACATAACGTTTTAATGTAGCAATTGAGCAGTACGAAACAGTCTGAATGTTGCTGTTGACCATTTTTTGCTTGGAGATGCTCTTGAGCTTGAAACACACACAACAAGACCGGTGTTAACTAGCGAAATGGTCGGCAGAGTGCCGACACAGCGAGTTTTGACTATCACTTGCACATCTAAAACAACGTCGGAAAGTAGCTCGTTCGGCTTTTGAGTCACATAAAGTATGTGTGTTAATTTTGACGCCACTAGCTCTGCATGTTGTCATGCAATTTCTTTACCTCTCAGAAATGATTATGACATAAAAGTGAAGTACGTGACGAGTGTGACGTTAGGAAAACATTAGGCATCATGGAGAGATTCTGTATGGGACCACCCAACCCAAACGAGTACTGGGTGACGTGCTACACGGCAGGTATTCACCGAGGTAGCCGGCTAGCTCAGTCGGTAGAGCGGCAGACACTTAAACCCAGGGTCGTGGGTTCGAGCCAGACGCTGGGCGGAACGGAATTTTGTTCCACTGCAGGTGTAAATCACCGTTTTTCTGATTAACGAGATTTAATGGAAATAGCAACTTTAAACTTTGCCTACGTCTCTGTCAGTCGCAAGGAAACTGTATTTGAAGGTGAAGGTGATTTTGTAGACATGTGTGAAAGACATGTTCTGAAATGCAAGTGTTGTTGTTTGGAGAGCACATCGGTTACATGTCAGATGTGTAGCCAAGCAGTAATTTGTCGCCATAGCTGCAAATATTAGCCGGTAATATGAAGTGTTGTCAGCTAAAGTCTGATGATGCAGACGACCGTAAGGACGAAGTACCCAAGAGTACCGCTAGGCCGCGCCTCTTTAGCTCAGTGGTAGAGCACTGGTGTAATAAACCAGGGGTCGTAAGTTTCATCCTCACAGGAGAAAGATGAATTTTGGAAATCAGTTGCGCGTCGTCGCCGTATTGCAAACAGTACCTGTGATGACGAACAATTAGCGACAGGCGTTTTTTTAAGAATTACTCTCAGATGCGATTAAGGCGAATGGAGCAGATAAAGCATTTGCCAAAGCGGTACAGCATAAGGTGGGACGAGGCAGTCTGAATTACATTTTATAGATGTATTTCTCACATATCTCAGAGCCTCTCGCGATATTCGTCGTCGTCGTCGTCGTCGTCGTCGTCGTCGTCGTCGTCGCCGCCGCCGCTTCTGCAGAAGTAGCAAATGGCAATCGTAGCAAATGCGGCGAGGGACGCCCTGCCTTCGATTCCGAATGCACAAAGTGTGTGGTGTTGTTTCTCAGTCTATATTTGGTCGGTCACGTCAGAGGTTGAATGTAACGAATGGGTGGGAAAGAGGAAGGGGCAGCGGCTGTGCAGAACGAAAACACAAATCCTCAGGGGTGTGAGCGTTTCGAGATGAGTCGTATACATGTAAATGTTTGTCGTCAGTGACCGTGTGGCCTAATGGATAAGGCGTCGGACTTCGGATGTGGAGATTACAGGTTCGAATGCTGTCACGCTTGTGTTTTTCCAGTTCTGAAAAAGAAACATAACGTTTTAATGTAGCAATTGAGCAGTACGAAACAGTCTGAATGTTGCTGTTGACCATTTTTTGCTTGGAGATGCTCTTGAGCTTGAAACACACACAACAAGACCGGTGTTAACTAGCGAAATGGTCGGCAGAGTGCCGACACAGCGAGTTTTGACTATCACTTGCACATCTAAAACAACGTCGGAAAGTAGCTCGTTCGGCTTTTGAGTCACATAAAGTATGTGTGTTAATTTTGACGCCACTAGCTCTGCATGTTGTCATGCAATTTCTTTACCTCTCAGAAATGATTATGACATAAAAGTGAAGTACGTGACGAGTGTGACGTTAGGAAAACATTAGGCATCATGGAGAGATTCTGTATGGGACCACCCAACCCAAACGAGTACTGGGTGACGTGCTACACGGCAGGTATTCACCGAGGTAGCCGGCTAGCTCAGTCGGTAGAGCGGCAGACACTTAAACCCAGGGTCGTGGGTTCGAGCCAGACGCTGGGCGGAACGGAATTTTGTTCCACTGCAGGTGTAAATCACCGTTTTTCTGATTAACGAGATTTAATGGAAATAGCAACTTTAAACTTTGCCTACGTCTCTGTCAGTCGCAAGGAAACTGTATTTGAAGGTGAAGGTGATTTTGTAGACATGTGTGAAAGACATGTTCTGAAATGCAAGTGTTGTTGTTTGGAGAGCACATCGGTTACATGTCAGATGTGTAGCCAAGCAGTAATTTGTCGCCATAGCTGCAAATATTAGCCGGTAATATGAAGTGTTGTCAGCTAAAGTCTGATGATGCAGACGACCGTAAGGACGAAGTACCCAAGAGTACCGCTAGGCCGCGCCTCTTTAGCTCAGTGGTAGAGCACTGGTGTAATAAACCAGGGGTCGTAAGTTTCATCCTCACAGGAGAAAGATGAATTTTGGAAATCAGTTGCGCGTCGTCGCCGTATTGCAAACAGTACCTGTGATGACGAACAATTAGCGACAGGCGTTTTTTTAAGAATTACTCTCAGATGCGATTAAGGCGAATGGAGCAGATAAAGCATTTGCCAAAGCGGTACAGCATAAGGTGGGACGAGGCAGTCTGAATTACATTTTATAGATGTATTTCTCACATATCTCAGAGCCTCTCGCGATATTCGTCGTCGTCGTCGTCGTCGTCGTCGTCGTCGTCGTCGCCGCCGCCGCTTCTGCAGAAGTAGCAAATGGCAATCGTAGCAAATGCGGCGAGGGACGCCCTGCCTTCGATTCCGAATGCACAAAGTGTGTGGTGTTGTTTCTCAGTCTATATTTGGTCGGTCACGTCAGAGGTTGAATGTAACGAATGGGTGGGAAAGAGGAAGGGGCAGCGGCTGTGCAGAACGAAAACACAAATCCTCAGGGGTGTGAGCGTTTCGAGATGAGTCGTATACATGTAAATGTTTGTCGTCAGTGACCGTGTGGCCTAATGGATAAGGCGTCGGACTTCGGATGTGGAGATTACAGGTTCGAATGCTGTCACGCTTGTGTTTTTCCAGTTCTGAAAAAGAAACATAACGTTTTAATGTAGCAATTGAGCAGTACGAAACAGTCTGAATGTTGCTGTTGACCATTTTTTGCTTGGAGATGCTCTTGAGCTTGAAACACACACAACAAGACCGGTGTTAACTAGCGAAATGGTCGGCAGAGTGCCGACACAGCGAGTTTTGACTATCACTTGCACATCTAAAACAACGTCGGAAAGTAGCTCGTTCGGCTTTTGAGTCACATAAAGTATGTGTGTTAATTTTGACGCCACTAGCTCTGCATGTTGTCATGCAATTTCTTTACCTCTCAGAAATGATTATGACATAAAAGTGAAGTACGTGACGAGTGTGACGTTAGGAAAACATTAGGCATCATGGAGAGATTCTGTATGGGACCACCCAACCCAAACGAGTACTGGGTGACGTGCTACACGGCAGGTATTCACCGAGGTAGCCGGCTAGCTCAGTCGGTAGAGCGGCAGACACTTAAACCCAGGGTCGTGGGTTCGAGCCAGACGCTGGGCGGAACGGAATTTTGTTCCACTGCAGGTGTAAATCACCGTTTTTCTGATTAACGAGATTTAATGGAAATAGCAACTTTAAACTTTGCCTACGTCTCTGTCAGTCGCAAGGAAACTGTATTTGAAGGTGAAGGTGATTTTGTAGACATGTGTGAAAGACATGTTCTGAAATGCAAGTGTTGTTGTTTGGAGAGCACATCGGTTACATGTCAGATGTGTAGCCAAGCAGTAATTTGTCGCCATAGCTGCAAATATTAGCCGGTAATATGAAGTGTTGTCAGCTAAAGTCTGATGATGCAGACGACCGTAAGGACGAAGTACCCAAGAGTACCGCTAGGCCGCGCCTCTTTAGCTCAGTGGTAGAGCACTGGTGTAATAAACCAGGGGTCGTAAGTTTCATCCTCACAGGAGAAAGATGAATTTTGGAAATCAGTTGCGCGTCGTCGCCGTATTGCAAACAGTACCTGTGATGACGAACAATTAGCGACAGGCGTTTTTTTAAGAATTACTCTCAGATGCGATTAAGGCGAATGGAGCAGATAAAGCATTTGCCAAAGCGGTACAGCATAAGGTGGGACGAGGCAGTCTGAATTACATTTTATAGATGTATTTCTCACATATCTCAGAGCCTCTCGCGATATTCGTCGTCGTCGTCGTCGTCGTCGTCGTCGTCGTCGTCGTCGTCGTCGCCGCCGCCGCTTCTGCAGAAGTAGCAAATGGCAATCGTAGCAAATGCGGCGAGGGACGCCCTGCCTTCGATTCCGAATGCACAAAGTGTGTGGTGTTGTTTCTCAGTCTATATTTGGTCGGTCACGTCAGAGGTTGAATGTAACGAATGGGTGGGAAAGAGGAAGGGGCAGCGGCTGTGCAGAACGAAAACACAAATCCTCAGGGGTGTGAGCGTTTCGAGATGAGTCGTATACATGTAAATGTTTGTCGTCAGTGACCGTGTGGCCTAATGGATAAGGCGTCGGACTTCGGATGTGGAGATTACAGGTTCGAATGCTGTCACGCTTGTGTTTTTCCAGTTCTGAAAAAGAAACATAACGTTTTAATGTAGCAATTGAGCAGTACGAAACAGTCTGAATGTTGCTGTTGACCATTTTTTGCTTGGAGATGCTCTTGAGCTTGAAACACACACAACAAGACCGGTGTTAACTAGCGAAATGGTCGGCAGAGTGCCGACACAGCGAGTTTTGACTATCACTTGCACATCTAAAACAACGTCGGAAAGTAGCTCGTTCGGCTTTTGAGTCACATAAAGTATGTGTGTTAATTTTGACGCCACTAGCTCTGCATGTTGTCATGCAATTTCTTTACCTCTCAGAAATGATTATGACATAAAAGTGAAGTACGTGACGAGTGTGACGTTAGGAAAACATTAGGCATCATGGAGAGATTCTGTATGGGACCACCCAACCCAAACGAGTACTGGGTGACGTGCTACACGGCAGGTATTCACCGAGGTAGCCGGCTAGCTCAGTCGGTAGAGCGGCAGACACTTAAACCCAGGGTCGTGGGTTCGAGCCAGACGCTGGGCGGAACGGAATTTTGTTCCACTGCAGGTGTAAATCACCGTTTTTCTGATTAACGAGATTTAATGGAAATAGCAACTTTAAACTTTGCCTACGTCTCTGTCAGTCGCAAGGAAACTGTATTTGAAGGTGAAGGTGATTTTGTAGACATGTGTGAAAGACATGTTCTGAAATGCAAGTGTTGTTGTTTGGAGAGCACATCGGTTACATGTCAGATGTGTAGCCAAGCAGTAATTTGTCGCCATAGCTGCAAATATTAGCCGGTAATATGAAGTGTTGTCAGCTAAAGTCTGATGATGCAGACGACCGTAAGGACGAAGTACCCAAGAGTACCGCTAGGCCGCGCCTCTTTAGCTCAGTGGTAGAGCACTGGTGTAATAAACCAGGGGTCGTAAGTTTCATCCTCACAGGAGAAAGATGAATTTTGGAAATCAGTTGCGCGTCGTCGCCGTATTGCAAACAGTACCTGTGATGACGAACAATTAGCGACAGGCGTTTTTTTAAGAATTACTCTCAGATGCGATTAAGGCGAATGGAGCAGATAAAGCATTTGCCAAAGCGGTACAGCATAAGGTGGGACGAGGCAGTCTGAATTACATTTTATAGATGTATTTCTCACATATCTCAGAGCCTCTCGCGATATTCGTCGTCGTCGTCGTCGTCGTCGTCGTCGTCGTCGTCGCCGCCGCCGCTTCTGCAGAAGTAGCAAATGGCAATCGTAGCAAATGCGGCGAGGGACGCCCTGCCTTCGATTCCGAATGCACAAAGTGTGTGGTGTTGTTTCTCAGTCTATATTTGGTCGGTCACGTCAGAGGTTGAATGTAACGAATGGGTGGGAAAGAGGAAGGGGCAGCGGCTGTGCAGAACGAAAACACAAATCCTCAGGGGTGTGAGCGTTTCGAGATGAGTCGTATACATGTAAATGTTTGTCGTCAGTGACCGTGTGGCCTAATGGATAAGGCGTCGGACTTCGGATGTGGAGATTACAGGTTCGAATGCTGTCACGCTTGTGTTTTTCCAGTTCTGAAAAAGAAACATAACGTTTTAATGTAGCAATTGAGCAGTACGAAACAGTCTGAATGTTGCTGTTGACCATTTTTTGCTTGGAGATGCTCTTGAGCTTGAAACACACACAACAAGACCGGTGTTAACTAGCGAAATGGTCGGCAGAGTGCCGACACAGCGAGTTTTGACTATCACTTGCACATCTAAAACAACGTCGGAAAGTAGCTCGTTCGGCTTTTGAGTCACATAAAGTATGTGTGTTAATTTTGACGCCACTAGCTCTGCATGTTGTCATGCAATTTCTTTACCTCTCAGAAATGATTATGACATAAAAGTGAAGTACGTGACGAGTGTGACGTTAGGAAAACATTAGGCATCATGGAGAGATTCTGTATGGGACCACCCAACCCAAACGAGTACTGTGTGACGTGCTACCCGGCAGGTATTCACCGAGGTAGCCGGCTAGCTCAGTCGGTAGAGCGTCAGACTCTTAAAGCCAGGGTCGTGGGTTCGAGCCAGACGCTGGGCGGAACGGAATATTGTTCCGCTGCAGGTGTAAATCACCGTTTTTCTGATTAACGAGTTTTAATGGAAATAGCAACTTTAAACTTTGCCTACGTCTCTGTCAGTCGCAAGGAAACTGTATTTGAAGGTGAAGGTGATTTTGTAGACGTGTGTGAAAGACATGTTCTGAAATGCAAGTGTTGTTGTTTGGAGAGCACATCGGTTACGTGTCAGATGTGTAGCCAAGCAGTAATTTGTCGCCATAGCTGCAAATATTAGCCGGTAATATGAAGTGTTGTCAGCTAAAGTCTGATGATGCAGACGACCGTAAGGACGAAGTACCCAAGAGTACCGCTAGGCCGCGCCTCTTTAGCTCAGTGGTAGAGCACTGGTGTAATAAACCAGGGGTCGTAAGTTTCATCCTCACAGGAGAAAGATGAATTTTGGAAATCAGTTGCGCGTCGTGGCCGTATTGCAAACAGTACCTGTGATGACGAACAATTAGCGACAGGCGTTTTTTTAAGAATTACTCTCAGATGCGATTAAGGCGAATGGAGCAGATAAAGCATTTGCCAAAGCGGTACAGCATAAGGTGGGACGAGGCAGTCTGAATTACATTTTATAGATGTATTTCTCACATATCTCAGAGCCTCACGCGATATTCGTCGTCGTCGTCGTCGTCGTCGTCGTCGTCGTCGTCGTCGCCGCCGCCGCTTCTGCAGAAGTAGCAAATGGCAATCGTAGCAAATGCGGCGAGGGACGCCCTGCCTTCGATTCCGAATGCACAAAGTGTGTGGTGTTGTTTCTCAGTCTATATTTGGTCGGTCACGTCAGAGGTTGAATGTAACGAATGGGTGGGAAAGAGCAAGAGGCAGCGGCTGTGCAGAACGAAAACACAAATCCTCAGGGGTGTGAGCGTTTCGAGATGAGTCGTATACATGTAAATGTTTGTCGTCAGTGACCGTGTGGCCTAATGGATAAGGCGTCGGACTTCGGATGTGAAGATTGCAGGTTCGAATGCTGTCACGCTTGTGTTTTTCCAGTTCTGAAAAAGAAACATAACTTTTTAATGTAGCAATTGAGCAGTACGAAACAGTCTGAATGTTGCTGTTGACCATTTTTTGCTTGGAGATGCTCTTCAGCTTGAAACACACACAACAAGACCGGTGTTAACTAGCGAAATGGTCGGCAGAGTGCCGACACAGCGAGTTTTGACTATCACTTGCACATCTAAAACAACGTCGGAAAGTAGCTCGTTCGGCTTTTGAGTCACATAAAGTATGTGTGTTAATTTTGACGCCACTAGCTCTGCATGTTGTCATGCAATTTCTTTACCTCTCAGAAATGATTATGACATAAAAGTGAAGTACGTGACGAGTGTGACGTTAGGAAAACATTAGGCATCATGGAGAGATTCTGTATGGGACCACCCAACCCAAACGAGTACTGTGTGACGTGCTACCCGGCAGGTATTCACCGAGGTAGCCGGCTAGCTCAGTCGGTAGAGCGTCAGACTCTTAAACCCACGGTCGTGGGTTCGAGCCAGACGCTGGGCGGAACGGAATTTTGTTCCACTGCAGGTGTAAATCACCGTTTTTCTGATTAACGAGATTTAATGGAAATAGCAACTTTAAACTTTGCCTACGTCTCTGTCAGTCGCAAGGAAACTGTATTTGAAGGTGAAGGTGATTTTGTAGACATGTGTGAAAGACATGTTCTGAAATGCAAGTGTTGTTGTTTGGAGAGCACATCGGTTACATGTCAGATGTGTAGCCAAGCAGTAATTTGTCGCCATAGCTGCAAATATTAGCCGGTAATATGAAGTGTTGTCAGCTAAAGTCTGATGATGCAGACGACCGTAAGGACGAAGTACCCAAGGGCACCGCTAGGCCGCGCCTCTTTAGCTCAGTGGTAGAGCACTGGTGTAATAAACCAGGGGTCGTAAGTTTCATCCTCACAGGAGAAAGATGAATTTTGGAAATCAGTTGCGCGTCGTCGCCGTATTGCAAACAGTACCTGTGATGACGAACAATTAGCGACAGGCGTTTTTTTAAGAATTACTCTCAGATGCGATTAAGGCGAATGGAGCAGATAAAGCATTTGCCAAAGCGGTACAGCATAAGGTGGGACGAGGCAGTCTGAATTACATTTTATAGATGTATTTCTCACATATCTCAGAGCCTCTCGCGATATTCGTCGTCGTCGTCGTCGCCGCCGCCGCTTCTGCAGAAGTAGCAAATGGCAATCGTAGCAAATGCGGCGAGGGACGCCCTGCCTTCGATTCCGAATGCACAAAGTGTGTGGTGTTGTTTCTCAGTCTATATTTGGTCGGTCACGTCAGAGGTTGAATGTAACGAATGGGTGGGAAAGAGCAAGGGGCAGCGGCTGTGCAGAACGAAAACACAAATCCTCAGGGGTGTGAGCGTTTCGAGATGAGTCGTATACATGTAAATGTTGGTCGTCAGTGACCGTGTGGCCTAATGGATAAGGCGTCGGACTTCGGATGTGAAGATTACAGGTTCGAATGCTGTCACGCTTGTGTTCTTCCAGTTCTGAAAAAGAAACATAACGTTTTAATGTAGCAATTGAGCAGTACGAAACAGTCTGAATGTTGCTCTTGACCATTTTTTGCTTGGAGATGCTCTTGAGCTTGAAACACACACAACAAGACCGGTGTTAACTAGCGAAATGGTCGGCAGAGTGCCGACACAGCGAGTTTTGACTATCACTTGCACATCTAAAACAACGTCGGAAAGTAACTCGTTCGGCTTTTGAGTCACATAAAGTATGTGTGTTAATTTTGACGCCACTAGCTCTGCATGTTGTCATGCAATTTCTTTACCTCTCAGAAATGATTATGACATAAAAGTGAAGTACGTGACGAGTGTGACGTTAGGAAAACATTAGGCATCATGGAGAGATTCTGTATGGGACCACCCAACCCAAACGAGTACTGTGTGACGTGCTACCCGGCAGGTATTCACCGAGGTAGCCGGCTAGCTCAGTCGGTAGAGCGTCAGACTCTTAAACCCAGGGTCGTGGTTTTCGAGCCAGACGCTGGGCGGAACGGAATTTTGTTCCGCTGCAGGTGTAAATCACCGTTTTTCTGATTAACGAGATTTAATGGAAATAGCAACTTTAAACTTTGCCTACGTCTCTGTCAGTCGCAAGGAAACTGTATTTGAAGGTGAAGGTGATTTTGTAGACATGTGTGAAAGACATGTTCTGAAATGCAAGTGTTGTTGTTTGGAGAGCACATCGGTTACGTGTCAGATGTGTAGCCAAGCAGTAATTTGTCGCCATAGCTGCAAATATTAGCCGGTAATATGAAGTGTTGTCAGCTAAAGTCTGATGATGCAGACGACCGTAAGGACGAAGTACCCAAGAGTACCGCTAGGCCGCGCCTCTTTAGCTCAGTGGTAGAGCACTGGTGTAATAAACCAGGGGTCGTAAGTTCCATCCTCACAGGAGAAAGATGAATTTTGGAAATCAGTTGCGCGTCGTGGCCGTATTGCAAACAGTACCTGTGATGACGAACAATTAGCGACAGGCGTTTTTTTAAGAATTACTCTCAGATGCGATTAAGGCGAATGGCGCAGATAAAGCATTTGCCAAAGCGGTACAGCATAAGGTGGGACGAGGCAGTCTGAATTACATTTTATAGATGTATTTCTCACATATCTCAGAGCCTCTCGCGATATTCGTCGTCGTCGTCGTCGTCGTCGTCGCCGTCGTCGTCGCCGCCGCCGCTTCTGCAGAAGTAGCAAATGGCAATCGTAGCAAATGCGGCGAGGGACGCCCTGCCTTCGATTCCGAATGCACAAAGTGTGTGGTGTTGTTTCTCAGTCTATATTTGGTCGGTCACGTCAGAGGTTGAATGTAACGAATGGGTGGGAAAGAGCAAGGGGCAGCGGCTGTGCAGAACGAAAACACAAATCCTCAGGGGTGTGAGCGTTTCGAGATGAGTCGTATACATGTAAATGTTAGTCGTCAGTGACCGTGTGGCCTAATGGATAAGGCGTCGGACTTCGGATCTGAAGATTACAGGTTCGAATGCTGTCACGCTTGTGTTCTTCCAGTTCTGAAAAAGAAACATAACGTTTTAATGTAGCAATTGAGCAGTACGAAACAGTCTGAATGTTGCTGTTGACCATTTTTTGCTTGGAGATGCTCTTCAGCTTGAAACACACACAACAAGACCGGTGTTAACTAGCGAAATGGTCGGCAGAGTGCCGACACAGCGAGTTTTGACTATCACTTGCACATCTAAAACAACGTCGGAAAGTAACTCGTTCGGCTTTTGAGTCACATAAAGTATGTGTGTTAATTTTGACGCCACTAGCTCTGCATGTTGTCATGCAATTTCTTTACCTCTCAGAAATGATTATGACATAAAAGTGAAGTACGTGACGAGTGTGACGTTAGGAAAACATTAGGCATCATGGAGAGATTCTGTATGGGACCACCCAACCCAAACGAGTACTGTGTGACGTGCTACCCGGCAGGTATTCACCGAGGTAGCCGGCTAGCTCAGTCGGTAGAGCGTCAGACTCTTAAACCCAGGGTCGTGGTTTTCGAGCCAGACGCTGGGCGGAACGGAATTTTGTTCCGCTGCAGGTGTAAATCACCGTTTTTCTGATTAACGAGATTTAATGGAAATAGCAACTTTAAACTTTGCCTACGTCTCTGTCAGTCGCAAGGAAACTGTATTTGAAGGTGAAGGTGATTTTGTAGACATGTGTGAAAGACATGTTCTGAAATGCAAGTGTTGTTGTTTGGAGAGCACATCGGTTACGTGTCAGATGTGTAGCCAAGCAGTAATTTGTCGCCATAGCTGCAAATATTAGCCGGTAATATGAAGTGTTGTCAGCTAAAGTCTGATGATGCAGACGACCGTAAGGACGAAGTACCCAAGAGTACCGCTAGGCCGCGCCTCTTTAGCTCAGTGGTAGAGCACTGGTGTAATAAACCAGGGGTCGTAAGTTCCATCCTCACAGGAGAAAGATGAATTTTGGAAATCAGTTGCGCGTCGTGGCCGTATTGCAAACAGTACCTGTGATGACGAACAATTAGCGACAGGCGTTTTTTTAAGAATTACTCTCAGATGCGATTAAGGCGAATGGCGCAGATAAAGCATTTGCCAAAGCGGTACAGCATAAGGTGGGACGAGGCAGTCTGAATTACATTTTATAGATGTATTTCTCACATATCTCAGAGCCTCTCGCGATATTCGTCGTCGTCGTCGTCGTCGTCGTCGTCGTCGTCGTCGTCGTCGTCGTCGTCGCCGCCGCCGCTTCTGCAGAAGTAGCAAATGGCAATCGTAGCAAATGCGGCGAGGGACGCCCTGCCTTCGATTCCGAATGCACAAAGTGTGTGGTGTTGTTTCTCAGTCTATATTTGGTCGGTCACGTCAGAGGTTGAATGTAACGAATGGGTGGGAAAGAGCAAGGGGCAGCGGCTGTGCAGAACGAAAACACAAATCCTCAGGGGTGTGAGCGTTTCGAGATGAGTCGTATACATGTAAATGTTAGTCGTCAGTGACCGTGTGGCCTAATGGATAAGGCGTCGGACTTCGGATCTGAAGATTACAGGTTCGAATGCTGTCACGCTTGTGTTCTTCCAGTTCTGAAAAAGAAACATAACGTTTTAATGTAGCAATTGAGCAGTACGAAACAGTCTGAATGTTGCTGTTGACCATTTTTTGCTTGGAGATGCTCTTGAGCTTGAAACACACACAACAAGACCGGTGTTAACTAGCGAAATGGTCGGCAGAGTGCCGACACAGCGAGTTTTGACTATCACTTGCACATCTAAAACAACGTCGGAAAGTAACTCGTTCGGCTTTTGAGTCACATAAAGTATGTGTGTTAATTTTGACGCCACTAGCTCTGCATGTTGTCATGCAATTTCTTTACCTCTCAGAAATGATTATGACATAAAAGTGAAGTACGTGACGAGTGTGACGTTAGGAAAACATTAGGCATCATGGAGAGATTCTGTATGGGACCACCCAACCCAAACGAGTACTGTGTGACGTGCTACCCGGCAGGTATTCACCGAGGTAGCCGGCTAGCTCAGTCGGTAGAGCGTCAGACTCTTAAACCCAGGGTCGTGGTTTTCGAGCCAGACGCTGGGCGGAACGGAATTTTGTTCCGCTGCAGGTGTAAATCACCGTTTTTCTGATTAACGAGATTTAATGGAAATAGCAACTTTAAACTTTGCCTACGTCTCTGTCAGTCGCAAGGAAACTGTATTTGAAGGTGAAGGTGATTTTGTAGACATGTGTGAAAGACATGTTCTGAAATGCAAGTGTTGTTGTTTGGAGAGCACATCGGTTACGTGTCAGATGTGTAGCCAAGCAGTAATTTGTCGCCATAGCTGCAAATATTAGCCGGTAATATGAAGTGTTGTCAGCTAAAGTCTGATGATGCAGACGACCGTAAGGACGAAGTACCCAAGAGTACCGCTAGGCCGCGCCTCTTTAGCTCAGTGGTAGAGCACTGGTGTAATAAACCAGGGGTCGTAAGTTCCATCCTCACAGGAGAAAGATGAATTTTGGAAATCAGTTGCGCGTCGTGGCCGTATTGCAAACAGTACCTGTGATGACGAACAATTAGCGACAGGCGTTTTTTTAAGAATTACTCTCAGATGCGATTAAGGCGAATGGCGCAGATAAAGCATTTGCCAAAGCGGTACAGCATAAGGTGGGACGAGGCAGTCTGAATTACATTTTATAGATGTATTTCTCACATATCTCAGAGCCTCTCGCGATATTCGTCGTCGTCGTCGTCGTAGTCGTCGTCGTCGTCGTCGTCGCCGCCGCCGCTTCTGCAGAAGTAGCAAATGGCAATCGTAGCAAATGCGGCGAGGGACGCCCTGCCTTCGATTCCGAATGCACAAAGTGTGTGGTGTTGTTTCTCAGTCTATATTTGGTCGGTCACGTCAGAGGTTGAATGTAACGAATGGGTGGGAAAGAGCAAGGGGCAGCGGCTGTGCAGAACGAAAACACAAATCCTCAGGGGTGTGAGCGTTTCGAGATGAGTCGTATACATGTAAATGTTAGTCGTCAGTGACCGTGTGGCCTAATGGATAAGGCGTCGGACTTCGGATCTGAAGATTACAGGTTCGAATGCTGTCACGCTTGTGTTCTTCCAGTTCTGAAAAAGAAACATAACGTTTTAATGTAGCAATTGAGCAGTACGAAACAGTCTGAATGTTGCTGTTGACCATTTTTTGCTTGGAGATGCTCTTGAGCTTGAAACACACACAACAAGACCGGTGTTAACTAGCGAAATGGTCGGCAGAGTGCCGACACAGCGAGTTTTGACTATCACTTGCACATCTAAAACAACGTCGGAAAGTAACTCGTTCGGCTTTTGAGTCACATAAAGTATGTGTGTTAATTTTGACGCCACTAGCTCTGCATGTTGTCATGCAATTTCTTTACCTCTCAGAAATGATTATGACATAAAAGTGAAGTACGTGACGAGTGTGACGTTAGGAAAACATTAGGCATCATGGAGAGATTCTGTATGGGACCTCCCAACCCAAACGAGTATTGTGTGACGTGCTACCCGGGAGGTATTCACCGCGGTAGCCGGCTAGCTCAGTCGGTAAAGCGTCAGACTCTTAATCCCAGGGTCGTGGGTTCGAGCCAGACGCTGGGCGGAACGGAATTTTGTTCCGCTGCAGGTGTAAATCACCGTTTTTCTGATTAACGAGATTTAATGGAAATAGCAACTTTAAACTTTGCCTACGTCTCTGTCAGTCGCAAGGAAACTGTATTTGAAGGTGAAGGTGATTTTGTAGACATGTGTGAAAGACATGTTCTGAAATGCAAGTGTTGTTGTTTGGAGAGCACATCGGTTACGTGTCAGATGTGTAGCCAAGCAGTAATTTGTCGCCATAGCTGCAAATATTAGCCGGTAATATGAAGTGTTGTCAGCTAAAGTCTGATGATGCAGACGACCGTAAGGACGAAGTACCCAAGAGTACCGCTAGGCCGCGCCTCTTTAGCTCAGTGGTAGAGCGCTGGTGTAATAAACCAGGGGTCGTAAGTTCCATCCTCACAGGAGAAAGATGAATTTTGGAAATCAGTTGCGCGTCGTGGCTGTATTGCAAACAGTACCTGTGATGACGAACAATTAGCGACAGGCGTTTTTTTTAAGAATTACTCTCAGATGCGGTTAAGGCGAATGGCGCAGATAAAGCATTTGCCAAAGCGGTACAGCATAAGGTGGGACGAGGCAGTCTGAATTACATTTTATAGATGTATTTCTCACATATCTCAGAGCCTCTCGCGATATTCGTCGTCGTCGTCGTCGTCGTCGTCGTCGTCGTCGTCGTCGCCGCCGCCGCTTCTGCAGAAGTAGCAAATGGCAATCGTAGCAAATGCGGCGAGGGACGCCCTGCCTTCGATTCCGAATGCACAAAGTGTGTGGTGTTGTTTCTCAGTCTATATTTGGTCGGTCACGTCAGAGGTTGAATGTAACGAATGGGTGGGAAAGAGCAAGGGGCAGCGGCTGTGCAGAACGAAAACACAAATCCTCAGGGGTGTGAGCGTTTCGAGATGAGTCGTATACATGTAAATGTTAGTCGTCAGTGACCGTGTGGCCTAATGGATAAGGCGTCGGACTTCGGATCTGAAGATTACAGGTTCGAATGCTGTCACGCTTGTGTTCTTCCAGTTCTGAAAAAGAAACATAACGTTTTAATGTAGCAATTAAGCAGTACGAAACAGTCTGAATTTGCTGTTGACCATTTTTTGCTTGGAGATGCTCTTGAGCTTGAAACACACACAACAAGACCGGTGTTAACTAGCGAAATGGTCGGCAGAGTGCCGACACAGCGAGTTTTGACTATCACTTGCACATCTAAAACAACGTCGGAAAGTAACTCGTTCGGCTTTTGAGTCACATAAAGTATGTGTGTTAATTTTGACGCCACTAGCTCTGCATGTTGTCATGCAATTTCTTTACCTCTCAGAAATGATTATGACATAAAAGTGAAGTACGTGACGAGTGTGACGTTAGGAAAACATTAGGCATCATGGAGAGATTCTGTATGGGACCTCCCAACCCAAACGAGTATTGTGTGACGTGCTACCCGGGAGGTATTCACCGCGGTAGCCGGCTAGCTCAGTCGGTAAAGCGTCAGACTCTTAATCCCAGGGTCGTGGGTTCGAGCCAGACGCTGGGCGGAACGGAATTTTGTTCCGCTGCAGGTGTAAATCACCGTTTTTCTGATTAACGAGATTTAATGGAAATAGCAACTTTAAACTTTGCCTACGTCTCTGTCAGTCGCAAGGAAACTGTATTTGAAGGTGAAGGTGATTTTGTAGACATGTGTGAAAGACATGTTCTGAAATGCAAGTGTTGTTGTTTGGAGAGCACATCGGTTACGTGTCAGATGTGTAGCCAAGCAGTAATTTGTCGCCATAGCTGCAAATATTAGCCGGTAATATGAAGTGTTGTCAGCTAAAGTCTGATGATGCAGACGACCGTAAGGACGAAGTACCCAAGAGTACCGCTAGGCCGCGCCTCTTTAGCTCAGTGGTAGAGCGCTGGTGTAATAAACCAGGGGTCGTAAGTTCCATCCTCACAGGAGAAAGATGAATTTTGGAAATCAGTTGCGCGTCGTGGCCGTATTGCAAACAGTACCTGTGATGACGAACAATTAGCGACAGGCGTTTTTTTTAAGAATTACTCTCAGATGCGGTTAAGGCGAATGGCGCAGATAAAGCATTTGCCAAAGCGGTACAGCATAAGGTGGGACGAGGCAGTCTGAATTACATTTTATAGATGTATTTCTCACATATCTCAGAGCCTCTCGCGATATTCGTCGTCGTCGTCGTCGTCGTCGTCGTCGTCGCCGCCGCCGCTTCTGCAGAAGTAGCAAATGGCAATCGTAGCAAATGCGGCGAGGGACGCCCTGCCTTCGATTCCGAATGCACAAAGTGTGTGGTGTTGTTTCTCAGTCTATATTTGGTCGGTCACGTCAGAGGTTGAATGTAACGAATGGGTGGGAAAGAGCAAGGGGCAGCGGCTGTGCAGAACGAAAACACAAATCCTCAGGGGTGTGAGCGTTTCGAGATGAGTCGTATACATGTAAATGTTAGTCGTCAGTGACCGTGTGGCCTAATGGATAAGGCGTCGGACTTCGGATCTGAAGATTACAGGTTCGAATGCTGTCACGCTTGTGTTCTTCCAGTTCTGAAAAAGAAACATAACGTTTTAATGTAGCAATTGAGCAGTACGAAACAGTCTGAATGTTGCTGTTGACCATTTTTTGCTTGGAGATGCTCTTGAGCTTGAAACACACACAACAAGACCGGTGTTAACTAGCGAAATGGTCGGCAGAGTGCCGACACAGCGAGTTTTGACTATCACTTGCACATCTAAAACAACGTCGGAAAGTAACTCGTTCGGCTTTTGAGTCACATAAAGTATGTGTGTTAATTTTGACGCCACTAGCTCTGCATGTTGTCATGCAATTTCTTTACCTCTCAGAAATGATTATGACATAAAAGTGAAGTACGTGACGAGTGTGACGTTAGGAAAACATTAGGCATCATGGAGAGATTCTGTATGGGACCACCCAACCCAAACGAGTACTGTGTGACGTGCTACCCGGCAGGTATTCACCGAGGTAGCCGGCTAGCTCAGTCGGTAGAGCGTCAGACTCTTAAACCCAGGGTCGTGGTTTTCGAGCCAGACGCTGGGCGGAACGGAATTTTGTTCCGCTGCAGGTGTAAATCACCGTTTTTCTGATTAACGAGATTTAATGGAAATAGCAACTTTAAACTTTGCCTACGTCTCTGTCAGTCGCAAGGAAACTGTATTTGAAGGTGAAGGTGATTTTGTAGACATGTGTGAAAGACATGTTCTGAAATGCAAGTGTTGTTGTTTGGAGAGCACATCGGTTACGTGTCAGATGTGTAGCCAAGCAGTAATTTGTCGCCATAGCTGCAAATATTAGCCGGTAATATGAAGTGTTGTCAGCTAAAGTCTGATGATGCAGACGACCGTAAGGACGAAGTACCCAAGAGTACCGCTAGGCCGCGCCTCTTTAGCTCAGTGGTAGAGCACTGGTGTAATAAACCAGGGGTCGTAAGTTCCATCCTCACAGGAGAAAGATGAATTTTGGAAATCAGTTGCGCGTCGTGGCCGTATTGCAAACAGTACCTGTGATGACGAACAATTAGCGACAGGCGTTTTTTTAAGAATTACTCTCAGATGCGATTAAGGCGAATGGCGCAGATAAAGCATTTGCCAAAGCGGTACAGCATAAGGTGGGACGAGGCAGTCTGAATTACATTTTATAGATGTATTTCTCACATATCTCAGAGCCTCTCGCGATATTCGTCGTCGTCGTCGTCGTCGTCGTCGTCGTCGTCGTCGTCGTCGTCGTCGCCGCCGCCGCTTCTGCAGAAGTAGCAAATGGCAATCGTAGCAAATGCGGCGAGGGACGCCCTGCCTTCGATTCCGAATGCACAAAGTGTGTGGTGTTGTTTCTCAGTCTATATTTGGTCGGTCACGTCAGAGGTTGAATGTAACGAATGGGTGGGAAAGAGCAAGGGGCAGCGGCTGTGCAGAACGAAAACACAAATCCTCAGGGGTGTGAGCGTTTCGAGATGAGTCGTATACATGTAAATGTTAGTCGTCAGTGACCGTGTGGCCTAATGGATAAGGCGTCGGACTTCGGATCTGAAGATTACAGGTTCGAATGCTGTCACGCTTGTGTTCTTCCAGTTCTGAAAAAGAAACATAACGTTTTAATGTAGCAATTGAGCAGTACGAAACAGTCTGAATGTTGCTGTTGACCATTTTTTGCTTGGAGATGCTCTTGAGCTTGAAACACACACAACAAGACCGGTGTTAACTAGCGAAATGGTCGGCAGAGTGCCGACACAGCGAGTTTTGACTATCACTTGCACATCTAAAACAACGTCGGAAAGTAACTCGTTCGGCTTTTGAGTCACATAAAGTATGTGTGTTAATTTTGACGCCACTAGCTCTGCATGTTGTCATGCAATTTCTTTACCTCTCAGAAATGATTATGACATAAAAGTGAAGTACGTGACGAGTGTGACGTTAGGAAAACATTAGGCATCATGGAGAGATTCTGTATGGGACCACCCAACCCAAACGAGTACTGTGTGACGTGCTACCCGGCAGGTATTCACCGAGGTAGCCGGCTAGCTCAGTCGGTAGAGCGTCAGACTCTTAAACCCAGGGTCGTGGTTTTCGAGCCAGACGCTGGGCGGAACGGAATTTTGTTCCGCTGCAGGTGTAAATCACCGTTTTTCTGATTAACGAGATTTAATGGAAATAGCAACTTTAAACTTTGCCTACGTCTCTGTCAGTCGCAAGGAAACTGTATTTGAAGGTGAAGGTGATTTTGTAGACATGTGTGAAAGACATGTTCTGAAATGCAAGTGTTGTTGTTTGGAGAGCACATCGGTTACGTGTCAGATGTGTAGCCAAGCAGTAATTTGTCGCCATAGCTGCAAATATTAGCCGGTAATATGAAGTGTTGTCAGCTAAAGTCTGATGATGCAGACGACCGTAAGGACGAAGTACCCAAGAGTACCGCTAGGCCGCGCCTCTTTAGCTCAGTGGTAGAGCACTGGTGTAATAAACCAGGGGTCGTAAGTTCCATCCTCACAGGAGAAAGATGAATTTTGGAAATCAGTTGCGCGTCGTGGCCGTATTGCAAACAGTACCTGTGATGACGAACAATTAGCGACAGGCGTTTTTTTAAGAATTACTCTCAGATGCGATTAAGGCGAATGGCGCAGATAAAGCATTTGCCAAAGCGGTACAGCATAAGGTGGGACGAGGCAGTCTGAATTACATTTTATAGATGTATTTCTCACATATCTCAGAGCCTCTCGCGATATTCGTCGTCGTCGTCGTCGTCGTCGTCGTAGTCGTCGTCGTCGTCGTCGTCGCCGCCGCCGCTTCTGCAGAAGTAGCAAATGGCAATCGTAGCAAATGCGGCGAGGGACGCCCTGCCTTCGATTCCGAATGCACAAAGTGTGTGGTGTTGTTTCTCAGTCTATATTTGGTCGGTCACGTCAGAGGTTGAATGTAACGAATGGGTGGGAAAGAGCAAGGGGCAGCGGCTGTGCAGAACGAAAACACAAATCCTCAGGGGTGTGAGCGTTTCGAGATGAGTCGTATACATGTAAATGTTAGTCGTCAGTGACCGTGTGGCCTAATGGATAAGGCGTCGGACTTCGGATCTGAAGATTACAGGTTCGAATGCTGTCACGCTTGTGTTCTTCCAGTTCTGAAAAAGAAACATAACGTTTTAATGTAGCAATTGAGCAGTACGAAACAGTCTGAATGTTGCTGTTGACCATTTTTTGCTTGGAGATGCTCTTGAGCTTGAAACACACACAACAAGACCGGTGTTAACTAGCGAAATGGTCGGCAGAGTGCCGACACAGCGAGTTTTGACTATCACTTGCACATCTAAAACAACGTCGGAAAGTAACTCGTTCGGCTTTTGAGTCACATAAAGTATGTGTGTTAATTTTGACGCCACTAGCTCTGCATGTTGTCATGCAATTTCTTTACCTCTCAGAAATGATTATGACATAAAAGTGAAGTACGTGACGAGTGTGACGTTAGGAAAACATTAGGCATCATGGAGAGATTCTGTATGGGACCTCCCAACCCAAACGAGTATTGTGTGACGTGCTACCCGGGAGGTATTCACCGCGGTAGCCGGCTAGCTCAGTCGGTAAAGCGTCAGACTCTTAATCCCAGGGTCGTGGGTTCGAGCCAGACGCTGGGCGGAACGGAATTTTGTTCCGCTGCA
This sequence comes from Schistocerca gregaria, assembly GCF_023897955.1. NCBI lineage: Eukaryota > Metazoa > Arthropoda > Insecta > Orthoptera > Acrididae > Schistocerca > Schistocerca gregaria. The sequence continues at coordinate 357,407 of NW_026061810.1, read as the reverse complement.
GGTGTAAATCACCGTTTTTCTGATTAACGAGATTTAATGGAAATAGCAACTTTAAACTTTGCCTACGTCTCTGTCAGTCGCAAGGAAACTGTATTTGAAGGTGAAGGTGATTTTGTAGACATGTGTGAAAGACATGTTCTGAAATGCAAGTGTTGTTGTTTGGAGAGCACATCGGTTACGTGTCAGATGTGTAGCCAAGCAGTAATTTGTCGCCATAGCTGCAAATATTAGCCGGTAATATGAAGTGTTGTCAGCTAAAGTCTGATGATGCAGACGACCGTAAGGACGAAGTATCCAAGAGTACCGCTAGGCCGCGCCTCTTTAGCTCAGTGGTAGAGCGCTGGTGTAATAAACCAGGGGTCGTAAGTTCCATCCTCACAGGAGAAAGATGAATTTTGGAAATCAGTTGCGCGTCGTGGCCGTATTGCAAACAGTACCTGTGATGACGAACAATTAGCGACAGGCGTTTTTTTTAAGAATTACTCTCAGATGCGGTTAAGGCGAATGGCGCAGATAAAGCATTTGCCAAAGCGGTACAGCATAAGGTGGGACGAGGCAGTCTGAATTACATTTTATAGATGTATTTCTCACATATCTCAGAGCCTCTCGCGATATTCGTCGTCGTCGTCGTCGTCGTCGTCGTCGTCGTCGTCGTCGCCGCCGCCGCTTCTGCAGAAGTAGCAAATGGCAATCGTAGCAAATGCGGCGAGGGACGCCCTGCCTTCGATTCCGAATGCACAAAGTGTGTGGTGTTGTTTCTCAGTCTATATTTGGTCGGTCACGTCAGAGGTTGAATGTAACGAATGGGTGGGAAAGAGCAAGGGGCAGCGGCTGTGCAGAACGAAAACACAAATCCTCAGGGGTGTGAGCGTTTCGAGATGAGTCGTATACATGTAAATGTTAGTCGTCAGTGACCGTGTGGCCTAATGGATAAGGCGTCGGACTTCGGATCTGAAGATTACAGGTTCGAATGCTGTCACGCTTGTGTTCTTCCAGTTCTGAAAAAGAAACATAACGTTTTAATGTAGCAATTAAGCAGTACGAAACAGTCTGAATTTGCTGTTGACCATTTTTTGCTTGGAGATGCTCTTGAGCTTGAAACACACACAACAAGACCGGTGTTAACTAGCGAAATGGTCGGCAGAGTGCCGACACAGCGAGTTTTGACTATCACTTGCACATCTAAAACAACGTCGGAAAGTAACTCGTTCGGCTTTTGAGTCACATAAAGTATGTGTGTTAATTTTGACGCCACTAGCTCTGCATGTTGTCATGCAATTTCTTTACCTCTCAGAAATGATTATGACATAAAAGTGAAGTACGTGACGAGTGTGACGTTAGGAAAACATTAGGCATCATGGAGAGATTCTGTATGGGACCTCCCAACCCAAACGAGTATTGTGTGACGTGCTACCCGGCAGGTATTCACCGCGGTAGCCGGCTAGCTCAGTCGGTAAAGCGTCAGACTCTTAATCCCAGGGTCGTGGGTTCGAGCCAGACGCTGGGCGGAACGGAATTTTGTTCAGCTGCAGGTGTAAATCACCGTTTTTCTGATTAACGAGATTTAATGGAAATAGCAACTTTAAACTTTGCCTACGTCTCTGTCAGTCGCAAGGAAACTGTATTTGAAGGTGAAGGTGATTTTGTAGACATGTGTGAAAGACATGTTCTGAAATGCAAGTGTTGTTGTTTGGAGAGCACATCGGTTACGTGTCAGATGTGTAGCCAAGCAGTAATTTGTCGCCATAGCTGCAAATATTAGCCGGTAATATGAAGTGTTGTCAGCTAAAGTCTGATGATGCAGACGACCGTAAGGACGAAGTACCCAAGAGTACCGCTAGGCCGCGCCTCTTTAGCTCAGTGGTAGAGCGCTGGTGTAATAAACCAGGGGTCGTAAGTTCCATCCTCACAGGAGAAAGATGAATTTTGGAAATCAGTTGCGCGTCGTGGCCGTATTGCAAACAGTACCTGTGATGACGAAGAATTAGCGACAGGCGTTTTTTTAAGAATTACTCTCAGATGCGATTAAGGCGAATGGCGCAGATAAAGCATTTGCCAAAGCGGTACAGCATAAGGTGGGACGAGGCAGTCTGAATTACATTTTATAGATGTATTTCTCACATATCTCAGAGCCTCTCGCGATATTCGTCGTCGTCGTCGTCGTCGTCGTCGTCGTCGTCGTCGCCGCTTCTGCAGAAGTAGCAAATGGCAATCGTAGCAAATGCGGCGAGGGACGCCCTGCCTTCGATTCCGAATGCACAAAGTGTGTGGTGTTGTTTCTCAGTCTATATTTGGTCGGTCACGTCAGAGGTTGAATGTAACGAATGGGTGGGAAAGAGCAAGGGGCAGCGGCTGTGCAGAACGAAAACACAAATCCTCAGGGGTGTGAGCGTTTCGAGATGAGTCGTATACATGTAAATGTTTGTCGTCAGTGACCGTGTGGCCTAATGGATAAGGCGTCGGACTTCGGATCTGAAGATTACAGGTTCGAATGCTGTCACGCTTGAGTTTTTCCAGTTCTGAATAAGAAACATAACGTTTTAATGTAGCAATTGAGCAGTACGAAACAGTCTGAATGTTGCTCTTGACCATTTTTTGCTTGGAGATGCTCTTGAGCTTGAAACACACACAACAAGACCGGTGTTAACTAGCGAAATGGTCGGCAGAGTGCCGACACAGCGAGTTTTGACTATCACTTGCACATCTAAAACAACGTCGGAAAGTAACTCGTTCGGCTTTTGAGTCACATAAAGTATGTGTGTTAATTTTGACGCCACTAGCTCTGCATGTTGTCATGCAATTTCTTTACCTCTCAGAAATGATTATGACATAAAAGTGAAGTACGTGACGAGTGTGACGTTAGGAAAACATTAGGCATCATGGAGAGATTCTGTATGGGACCACCCAACCCAAACGAGTACTGTGTGACGTGCTACCCAGCAGGTATTCACCGAGGTAGCCGGCTAGCTCAGTCGGTAGAGCGTCAGACTCTTAAACCCAGGGTCGTGGTTTCGAGCCAGACGCTGGGCGGAACGGAATTTTGTTCCGCTGCAGGTGTAAATCACCGTTTTTCTGATGAACGAGATGTAATGGAAATAGCAACTTTAAACTTTGCCTACGTCTCTGTCAGTCGCAAGGAAACTGTATTTGAAGGTGAAGGTGATTTTGTAGACATGTGTGAAAGACATGTTCTGAAATGCAAGTGTTGTTGTTTGGAGAGCACATCGGTTACGTGTCAGATGTGTAGCCAAGCAGTAATTTGTCGCCATAGCTGCAAATATTAGCCGGTAATATGAAGTGTTGTCAGCTAAAGTCTGATGATGCAGACGACCGTAAGGACGAAGTACCCAAGAGTACCGCTAGGCCGCGCCTCTTTAGCTCAGTGGTAGAGCACTGGTGTAATAAACCAGGGGTCGTAAGTTCCATCCTCACAGAAGAAAGATGAATTTCGGAAATCAGTTGCGCGTCGTGGCCGTATTGCAAACAGTACCTGTGATGACGAACAATTAGCGACAGGCGTTTTTTTAAGAATTACTCTCAGATGCGATTAAGGCGAATGGCGCAGATAAAGCACTTTTTTTTTTTTTTTAAAAATTCTTTATTTCCATAAACAATGTTAATTTTACATCTAGCCCACTGCCTTATTTGATTAGTGGGCCAAGTTAGTTATACAAGGGTAATTAGCAGCTAATTCTAAGTTCTATGTAGTAACTAGTTAGTATATAAGTGAACAGTAAGCAATGGGCAACATTATTGTTAGTCTACTACAAACATTTAATCTTTAGACTAGTTACTAATCCTACAGCGTTACAGTTGTGTCAGCTAATTTATATAAACCTACTATAGAGCCTTGCTCCTTGAGCTAACCCCAATGAGCGTGCCCCTGACACTGGGCAGGCCGAGATGGTGATCGCTGCAGGTTACTAATAATAATATCTAAAAACTAAGTCCTACAACTAACTTATCCTAATGTCAAGTCCGGTGCGTTGTCTGGTTTGGTAAGGCTGCACCCCACCCCCCCAGAATCCTGTGGCGCGGCGGATTCAGACTGAGGAAGTCGGCCTTTCCGCGCCCAGACGGTTTGGGAGTAGGGTATCATACTCTATCTGTGTCCTGGTTTATCTCTTTTTTGTGCTACTATAGGTCTTTCAGGTAGTCCTTTAGGACTTTCTGAGATACCGCGTTAGCCAGTTTGTTTATGATGTCGAAAGTGTCGCGATGTCTGATTAGTCTAAAAGTGTCGTTGTGTGGTAGTTGGTCCCGCAGTACTGAGGCCACATCATTGAAAAGGGGGCACTCATAGACTACATGGTCAGGAGTACCCTCCGGAACACCACAGTCACACGCAGGTGTCGCCTTTTTACCAAATCGACATAGATATGTCGAGTACGGTCCATGTCCAGTGAGGAAGTGGATGAGTCCCCGGGATGGATCGAAATGTGACATTTCCATCCTTTCCCTAACATCTGGTAGGAGCTCAAAGGTACGACGCCCTGTTTCTTCGGTTTCCCACGAAAGTTGCCATAGCAGCTCCCCTTTTTTCCTAATTTCTACTTTATTTTCTGTCCTGCTGCCCAGAATTTCCTCGGTTTTTTCCAAATTCCCCTTTTTAGTCCAGTACCAAGCGGCCTGCTCCCGAATTTTGATATCCAGGGGGCAAAGCCCCATAATAACTAACAGGGCTCCTCCCGGTGTAGTTCTGTATGCCCCCACTGATCTCAGGATCATATTTCTCTGCACTCTCCTCACTGTCATGGCGGGCACCACCCTCGTGAGCCTGTGTGCCCAGACTCCGGATCCGTAACCCACTATGGATGTTAGTATACTGTTATGATAGAGTTTGATGAGATGTGGTGGAAGATGAAACCGCTTATGCCCAATGGAGATGAGGTTGTTGAGTACCTGTAAAGCTCTTTGAGTTACGGTTTCGATGTGTCTACTAAAAGTCCACCTTTCATCAATGATGATACCTAGATAGCGTGTCTCACGTCGCCGAAGAACTGGTGATCCATCTATCCTAACAGTTGGGTTACGAGCTAATTGTCCCTTTAGAAGAAGATAGGTAGACTTGGCCGGTGAAATTGTCATTTTTGTCTTGCGGCACCACAGTTGGAGTGTGTTTATTGCTCTCTCGATCTTAGGCTCTATGTCCTCTCGGCTACGGCCGCCGACCAGTAGGAGGAGATCATCTGCGTAGGCTATCACCTCCAGCACTTCATCACTTTGCTGTAATGTATCTAGTAAGGGTTCCATGTGGATGTCCCAGAACAGCGGACCCTGTACGGAACCCTGGGGACATCCCTTGGTGATAGTTTTCCTTACTCTTGTGCTAGCAGATGATAGCCAGACCTCCCGATCTTCACAATAGCTCCTCAGACAGCCATGTAGCGGCCCTGGACACTCCTTCTCCCTTAAGCAGGAGAAGAGCGAAGGCCACCACAGGTTGTCGAAGGCGCCACTTATATCCACCATGATGCCAACAACGTACTTGTACGGGGTAGAGCCGCAGACCTCGGCCGCCAGGGCGATTGCATCAGATGCCGATCGTCCAGACCTGAAGCCAAACTGCCTGTTGCTCATTCCGCACAGCACTCGGTGTGCCGCCAGTCTATCAGCCAGAAGTCTCTCCAGAATCTTCCCAAGCAGATCAAGCAGGCAGATAGGTCTATAAGATTTGGTTTCTGCTGGGTCTTTGTCAGCCCCTTTCTTTATAATTACCACATTTGCCCTCTTCCATATTCGAGGGAACTTTTTCTGCCTGAGGCATTCGTTATATAAATGAGTTAGAGGGGCGACTATCTGGGGGGCCAGGAATTGCACCACTTCCGCCACAATACCGTCTGGCCCAGGAGCTTTTCCTCTCTTCAGGGAATTTATGTGGCCAGCTACCTCTTCTTCTGAGAATGGGTAGACTGCCATATCATTTTCATACGCATTGTTGTTAATCTCCCGCAGCTGCCGTTGTTCATCTGTCTCATCCGCTGTATCATCAGGCAACGGAGTGGAGAAGGACCTCAGCAGTTTCCTGCCAAGACCCCGTCATCCGGTCCCCATGCCTGACGGTTGAAAGCTCCATCGGAGAACGGATCTTTTCCCGGACAAGCCTGTAGGGAACTCCCCATGGGTCTAATGCTAGTTGGTTCAGAACAAAGTGTTCCCAACTTTTTGTTCTAACTTCCCGTAGCTGTTTTTGGAAGTTATCTTTGGCTTCCCGGTAAAGCTGCAGCCATCTTTGTCTTTCTTGCCAGACGACACTGCGCTGGTAGTGCCTCCTGAGCCTTCTGACCGACCGGCGCATCTCCTCTAGTTCAGCAGACCATGGTGATGGAGAGGCCGCCATGGCCCTCCTCCTAGTAGGTACGGCTGCCTTGACTGCTCGAGTTATTACTGAGACCAGTTCTTCGGCTCTGTTGTCAACGTCAAAGTGTCTGTGGTCGTCACCTTCTGATATCGGAGGAATGTCGCACTCCCCAGCAAGTCTCTCCCAGTCGGCTCTATTGTAATTGTATTGTATTTCCCACCCCATGGCCCAGCGGCTCTCGCCATCTCCTATGTTGAAAGTAATGAGATTGTGGTCACTTGTAGTGGCATTCTCAACTACTTTCCATTGCTGGATTAGGTATGCTGCGTTTGGCGTAGCCAGGGTCACGTCGATGTTTGTGCCTTGGCCCCCTCCCGCCGCATAGGTCGGAGGGTTGCCTGGCTTGTTAGCCACTACAAGCTGCAAGGCCATGATGGCTTCTTCTGCCTTCTCTCCATTGGGATCCCTGGTGCCGCTGTACCATAAGGGGGATTTGGCATTCATATCGGCAGTCACAAATGTTTTCCGCCCCCGCAACGCCGTGATAGCTGTGGTGAGATGAGCTAGGTGTCTTTCAATATCATCACCATATTGGAAGTATGTGTTGATCATAATAATAGCTCCTGCTGGAGATTGCAGCTCCACGACGTTGCAGTGGCTGGTTGTGAACTGCGTTAGAACTGTAGCCCTTATCAGTTTGTTAGTGATAATAATTGCCGCTTTTGGGTCTTCACCTCTGCAGACGACTTGCCAGGTCGCAGCTGTGAAAGCTATCTTCCCGTTTAGGGAGTACGGCTCCTGCAGGCAGACCACATCCAGTCTCCTCTCCTCCACTTCCCTTCGCAACTCCTGCATGACAAGTCTGCTGTTATGGGTGTTGAGTTGGCCAATGGTGATTTCCGTCATGTAGTTGTCTATGGAGTGTATGTATGAATCCTGTCATGAGGCCATGTTTTGTTCCAGTCAAATGTGATACATCCATTTGCCAGAACAGCTTGTCGATAAATTTCATTCAGGTCGAATTTTTCTCCACGTCCGTCAAAGACTTTCTTTAGTAGGTCACGCAGGGCTCCGAAGTCAGTGGGGAGATTCACTGACTTGAGTTGAATTCTGTCCACAGCCTCCATTACCGAGAAGGTGACTCTCTGTCCATATTCATGTCCCACCCGAACCACATGTCTCAAGGCAGTGGTCAGGGTAGTCGGCTGCTCCAGCCTCGCCAGTTGCATGGTGAGTTCAAGGTTTGGATAGACTCTGACTGGATCGACAGGTGGCAGTCTCACTACAGGATCTTTTATTGCATCTGGTTCACTTGAACTAGTTATTTTATTTTCTTGAACTGGTTGTTTTGTTGTTATATTTAATTCTGCTGAGACTGCCACCGTCTCTGGTACAGGATGCCGTTGCCGTAGGTCTTTAGTCGGCCTTGTTTCCCTGCTTGGGGAGGAGGGGAGCGTGACTGCCAGAGGCCTCGTTTGTGTCCCTCTATCCGTAGTGGTAGAGTCGGTTTGAGTGCTTTTATCTACGGTTCTGGTTGTGGTGCCCATGTGCAACCTCAAGAAAAGCTTGAAGGCACTCGCCCTCAGGGCATCCCTCCTCCTTTTGCTAGGGGATTTCCTTTTGGGCATCCTGTTGGCTTTGGTTTGATCAGCCATAGTCTATTCTTGAAATAAGCCTTTGTTCCAGAAGTCTGTAGGTGGGGCAGCTACGTCCCGTGGTACCACAGGGCTTTTTACCCCGTCTCTTGCAGGGGATACAAACCGCCGCAGCCCTACAGTCCTTCCTGACGTGGCCATCCTCGCCACATTTCGAGCAGGCCGACCCCCTGGTACAGTGCCTCAAAACGTGGTCGAGATCTCCACAATTGTGGCAACGCGGTACGACCAGAAAGTCGCGTGTATTAATGGCGTGAAAGCCGACATATAGTCTGCCCATTGCTGTAATTCTTTTCCACATGTGAGCGGAGACCTCGGCAACGTGATGGACCACATCACGGTCCCGAGGCCCGGTTTTGAATCTCAAATTGAAGTTTGCTTTAAATTCTTCTTCTGTCATATCATCAAAATTCTGAGCCTTTATAGATTTTTGCAGTTCTTCATTCGTCATGACTGTTGGTACATCATACAAGATGACCAATGGGTTTCTTTTCCTCGGTGGCTCGCATTTGACCACCGAGTTTAGTTTTGCATTACTTAACAGTTTCTCTTTGTCTTCTTCTGAAGCTACTTCAACAATAACAGAGTTTCTGCTGGGTTTTACCTTATTTATTTTAATTTTGTCTTTAGCTGGATTGATAGTTGTCGTAAGCAATTCCTGTATTCTTTTTACGCTAGTGTCTTGACCTGGTAGGGTTCTTAGGAATACCGTTGTGTCAGATCTTTTAGTAACTTTTGCAATGGTATCCTTTGTAGTCTGCGGTTTTGGTGGCGCTTGTGCGACCACCGCCGCCCAGGTCTTTCCGGGTTGTTTCCTTAGTCTCTCATTTTCTTTTGTAAGTTCTTCCACTCGGCCCTCAAGCTTGGCGTTTGCGATAGCCCACGCCGCCAGTTCATTTTTGATTATAGTCAGAGCCGCTTGACTAATTTTACCATTTTTAATATGTTGCTCGAGGAGCAGTGATATTCTCGTGTGTCTTTGTAGAACGTTTTCCTCAGTTGCCTGTCCCGACTCGTCCTGAGGAGCGGGTTCAGACATCACGGAAGCTCGCGTTGGCGCACTCGAATCACTCGTTTCTGGTGTAGCCATGATGAACGAGTGATAAAAAAGGGGTGGGAGCCCGTCTCTTGCCCCGGACCGGCTCCTCTGGCATGGGGGGGGACTTCTGCAGCTCGCTCACCGACCTCGCCCCTAGGTCAAGAGCACTCCAGAGCTGCTGGGTTCAGCGCGCCGTTTCCAGCGCACTGGTCCCCCTCGGTGACTTCGTCATCGGCGATTTCACGCGACGCACCCCGGCAACTGCACCCCGCACTCCGGAGAGGCGGATGCACCTCTCACCCTTCGCCGCCTACTTGCCCTAGTTTCCACCTCTCGGCCAGGGACCCACTCCTACTCAGGTGGCGGGCCGGTCCCCCAGGCGTTCGGCGGTCTGGACCCATCTAACCTGGCCCAGGCGATGTTACCACCACCTGGGTTTGGCAGAACACGCCCCGGATACCCAGGGGCGCGGCGAAGCACCCTTGCCGACACGCGCCGCGATCCCACGCCGACAAACGAGATCGCCGGCATGCAGAGCACCTGTTGTTCTGTGCCCTGCGAAAAGAAGGGACTGATGTATGGTCCCTCGACACAGCTCCCCCTGTGCCATGCACCCTTCGCTTTCGCATCGGGTTGGGTCGCAGCTCTACCTTTTGTCGCAAGGCAAAAAGCCAAGCTTAACGTCTGGCACCACGGGAAGGCGGAAAGAGCCACTTGGGAAGGAGAGGCTATAAGAGACGCGTCACTTCCCCTGTGAGGACTGCCGCGGCACGCCCGTCTGGAAGCGATACGCCCCAGTGCGAGCCTCCGTGCCTTACGGCGCGCCGGCTACGGGCGGGCCCGCGCCGAACGCGCCGTCGAGCGACCGACCTCACGCCAGACAGATAAAGCATTTGCCAAAGCGGTACAGCATAAGGTGGGACGAGGCAGTCTGAATTACATTTCATAGATGTATTTCTCACATATCTCAGAGCCTCTCGCGATATTCGTCGTCGTCGTCGTCGTCGTCGTCGCCGCCGCCGCTTCTGCAGAAGTAGCAAATGGCAATCGTAGCAAATGCGGCGAGGGACGCCCTGCCTTCGATTCCGAATGCACAAAGTGTGTGGTGTTGTTTCTCAGTCTATATTTGGTCGGTCACGTCAGAGGTTGAATGTAACGAATGGGTGGGAAAGAGCAAGGGGCAGCGGCTGTGCAGAACGAAAACACAAATCCTCAGGGGTGTGAGCGTTTCGAGATGAGTCGCATACATGTAAATGTTGGTCGTCAGTGACCGTGTGGCCTAATGGATAAGGCGTCGGACTTCGGATCTGAAGATTACAGGTTCGAATGCTGTCACGCTTGTGTTTTTCCAGTTCTGAAAAAGAAACATAACGTTTTAATGTAGCAATTGAGCAGTACGAAACAGTCTGAATGTTGCTTTTGACCATTTTTTGCTTGGAGATGCTCTTGAGCTTGAAACACACACAACAAGACCGGTGTTAACTAGCGAAATGGTCGGCAGACTGCCGACACAGCGAGTTTTGACTATCACTTGCACATCTAAAACAACGTCGGAAAGTAACTCGTTCGGCTTTTGAGTCACATTACGTATGTGTGTTAATTTTGACGCCACTAGCTCTGCATGTTGTCATGCAATTTCTTTACCTCTCAGAAATGATTATGACATAAAAGTGAAGTACGTGACGAGTGTGACGTTAGGAAAACATTAGGCATCATGGAGAGATTCTGTATGGGACCACCCAACCCAAACGAGTACTGTGTGACGTGCTACCCGGCAGGTATTCACCGAGGTAGCCGGCTAGCTCAGTCGGTAGAGCGTCAGACTCTTAATCCCAGGGTCGTGGGTTCGAGCCAGACACTGGGCGGAACGGAATTTTGTTCCGCTGCAGGTGTAAATCACCGTTTTTCTGATTAACGAGATTTAATGGAAATAGCAACTTTAAACTTTGCCTACGTCTCTGTCAGTCGCAAGGAAACTGTATTTGAAGGTGAAGGTGATTTTGTAGACATGTGTGAAAGACATGTTCTGAAATGCAAGTGTTGTTGTTTGGAGAGCACATCGGTTACGTGTCAGATGTGTAGCCAAGCAGTAATTGCCGCCATAGCTGCAAATATTAGCCGGTAATATGAAGTGTTGTCAGCTAAAGTCTGATGATGCAGACGACCGTAAGGATGAAGTACCCAAGAGTACCGCTAGGTCGCGCCTCTTTAGCTCAGTGGTAGAGCACTGGTGTAATAAACCAGGGGTCGTAAGTTCCATCCTCACAGGAGAAAGATGAATTTCGGAAATCAGTTGCGCGTCGTGGCCGTATTGCAAACAGTACCTGTGATGACGAGCAATTAGCGACAGGCGTTTTTTTAAAAATTACTCTCAGATGCGATTAAGGCGAATGGCGCAGATAAAGCATTTGCCAAAGCGGTACAGCATAAAGTGCGACGAGGCAGTCTGAATTACATTTTATAGATGTATTTCTCACATATCTCAGAGCCACTCGCGATATTCGTCGTCGTCGTCGTCGTCGTCGTCGTCGCCGCCGCCGCTTCTGCAGAAGTAGCAAATGGCAATCGTAGCAAATGCGGCGAGGGACGCCCTGCCTTCGATTCCGAATGCACAAAGTGTGTGGTCTTGTTTCTCAGTCTATATTTGGTCGGTCACGTCAGAGGTTGAATGTAACGAATGGGTGGGAAAGAGCAAGGGGCAGCGGCTGTGCGGAACGAAAACACAAATCCTCAGGGGTGTGAGCGTTTCGAGATGAGTCGTATACATGTAAATGTTGGTCGTCAGTGACCGTGTGGCCTAATGGATAAGGCGTCGGACTTCGGATCTGAAGATTACAGGTTCGAATGCTGTCACGTTTGTGTTTTTCCAGTTCTGAAAAAGAAACATAACGTTTTAATGTAGCAATTGAGCAGTACGAAACAGTCTGAATGTTGCTGTTGACCATTTTTTGCTTGGAGATGCTCTTCAGCTTGAAACACACACAACAAGACCGGTGTTAACTAGCGAAATGGTCGGCAGAGTGCCGACACAGCGAGTTTTGACTATCACTTGCACATCTAAAACAACGTCGGAAAGTAACTCGTTCGGCTTTTGAGTCACATAAAGTATGTGTGTTAATTTTGACGCCACTAGCTCTGCATGTTGTCATGCAATTTCTTTACCTCTCAGAAATGATTATGACATAAAAGTGAAGTACGTGACGAGTGTGACGTTAGGAAAACATTAGGCATCATGGAGAGATTCTGTATGGGACCACCCAACCCAAACGAGTACTGTGTGACGTGCTACCCGGCAGGTATTCACCGAGGTAGCCGGCTAGCTCAGTCGGTAGAGCGTCAGACTCTTAATCCCAGGGTCGTGGGTTCGAGCCAGACGCTGGGCGGAACGGAATTTTGTTCCGCTGCAGGTGTAAATCACCGTTTTTCTGATTAACGAGATTTAATGGAAATAGCAACTTTAAACTTTGCCTACGTCTCTGTCAGTCGCAAGGAAACTGTATTTGAAGGTGAAGGTGATTTTGTAGACATGTGTGAAAGACATGTTCTGAAATGCAAGTGTTGTTGTTTGGAGAGCACATCGGTTACGTGTCAGATGTGTAGCCAAGCAGTAATTTGTCGCCATAGCTGCAAATATTAGCCGTTAATATGAAGTGTTGTCAGCTAAAGTCTGATGATGCAGACGACCGTAAGGACGAAGTACCCAAGAGTACCGCTAGGCCGCGCCTCTTTAGCTCAGTGGTAGAGTACTGGTGTAATAAACCAGGGGTCGTAAGTTCCATCCTCACAGGAGAAAGATGAATTTTGGAAATCAGTTGTGCGTCGTGGCCGTATTGCAAACAGTACCTGTGATGACGAACAATTAGCGACAGGCGTTTTTTTAAGAATTACTCTCAGATGCGATTAAGGCGAATGGCGCAGATAAAGCATTTGCCAAAGGGGTACAGCATAAGGTGGGACGAGGCAGTCTGAATTACATTTTATAGATGTATTTCTCACATATCTCAGAGCCTCTCGCGATATTCGTCGTCGTCGTCGTCGTCGTCGTCGCCGCCGCTTCTGCAGAAGTAGCAAATGCCAATCGTAGCAAATGCGGCGAGGGACGCCCTGCCTTCGATTCCGAATGCACAAATTGTGTGGTGTTGTTTCTCAGTCTATATTTGGTCGGTCACGTCAGAGGTTGAATGTAACGAATGGGTGGGAAAGAGCAAGGGGCAGCAGCTGTGTAGAACGAAAACACAAATCCTCAGGGGTGTGAGCGTTTCGAGATGAGTCGTATACATGTAAATGTTGGTCGTCAGTGACCGTGTGGCCTAATGGATAAGGCGTCGGACTTCGGATGTGAAGATTACAGGATCGAATGCTGTCACGCTTGTGTTTTTCCAGTTCTGAAAAAGAAACATAACGTTTTAATGTAGCAATTGAGCAGTACGAAACAGTCTGAATGTTGCTGTTGACCATTTTTTGCTTGGAAATGCTCTTCAGCTTGAAACACACACAACAAGACCGGTGTTAACTAGCGAAATGGTCGGCAGAGTGCCGACACAGCGAGTTTTGACTATCACTTGCACATCTAAAACGACGTCGGAAAGTAACTCGTTCGGCTTTTGAGTCACATTACGTATGTGTGTTAATTTTGACGCCACTAGCTCTGCATGTTGTCATGCAATTTCTTTACCTCTCAGAAATGATTATGACATAAAAGTGAAGTACGTGACGAGTGTGACGTTAGGAAAACATTAGGCATCATGGAGAGATTCTGTATGGGACCACCCAACCCAAACGAGTACTGTGTGACGTGCTACCCGGCAGGTATTCACCGAGGTAGCCGGCTAGCTCAGTCGGTAGAGCGTCAGACTCTTAATCCCAGGGTCGTGGGTTCGAGCCAGACGCTGGGCGGAACGGAATTTTGTTCCGCTGCAGGTGTAAATCACCGTTTTTCTGATTAACGAGATTTAATGGAAATAGCAACTTTAAACTTTGCCTACGTCTCTGTCAGTCGCAAGGAAACTGTATTTGAAGGTGAAGGTGATTTTGTAGACATGTGTGAAAGACATGTTCTGAAATGCAAGTGTTGTTGTTTGGAGAGCACATCGGTTACGTGTCAGATGTGTAGCCAAGCAGTAATTTGTCGCCATAGCTGCAAATATTAGCCGTTAATATGAAGTGTTGTCAGCTAAAGTCTGATGATGCAGACGACCGTAAGGACGAAGTACCCAAGAGTACCGCTAGGCCGCGCCTCTTTAGCTCAGTGGTAGAGCACTGGTGTAATAAACCAGGGGTCGTAAGTTCCATCCTCACAGGAGAAAGATGAATTTTGGAAATCAGTTGTGCGTCGTGGCCGTATTGCAAACAGTACCTGTGATGACGAACAATTAGCGACAGGCGTTTTTTTAAGAATTACTCTCAGATGCGATTAAGGCGAATGGCGCAGATAAAGCATTTGCCAAAGGGGTACAGCATAAGGTGGGACGAGGCAGTCTGAATTACATTTTATAGATGTATATCTCACATATCTCAGAGCCTCTCGCGATATTCGTCGTCGTCGTCGTCGTCGTCGTCGCCGCCGCTTCTGCAGAAGTAGCAAATGCCAATCGTAGCAAATGCGGCGAGGGACGCCCTGCCTTCGATTCCGAATGCACAAAGTGTGTGGTGTTGTTTCTCAGTCTATATTTGGTCGGTCACGTCAGAGGTTGAATGTAACGAATGGGCTGGAAAGAGCAAGGGGCAGCAGCTGTGTAGAACGAAAACACAAATCCTCAGGGGTGTGAGCGTTTCGAGATGAGTCGTATACATGTAAATGTTGGTCGTCAGTGACCGTGTGGCCTAATGGATAAGGCGTCGGACTTCGGATGTGAAGATTAAAGGATCGAATGCTGTCACGCTTGTGTTTTTCCAGTTCTGAAAAAGAAACATAACGTTTTAATGTAGCAATTGAGCAGTACGAAACAGTCTGAATGTTGCTGTTGACCATTTTTTGCTTGGAAATGCTCTTCAGCTTGAAACACACACAACAAGACCGGTGTTAACTAGCGAAATGGTCGGCAGACTGCCGACACAGCGAGTTTTGACTATCACTTGCACATCTAAAACAACGTCGGAAAGTAACTCGTTCGGCTTTTGAGTCACATTACGTATGTGTGTTAATTTTGACGCCACTAGCTCTGCATGTTGTCATGCAATTTCTTTACCTCTCAGAAATGATTATGACATAAAAGTGAAGTACGTGACGAGTGTGACGTTAGGAAAACATTAGGCATCATGGAGAGATTCTGTATGGGACCACCCAACCCAAACGAGTACTGTGTGACGTGCTACCCGGCAGGTATTCACCGAGGTAGCCGGCTAGCTCAGTCGGTAGAGCGTCAGACTCTTAATCCCAGGGTCGTGGGTTCGAGCCAGACGCTGGGCGGAACGGAATTTTGTTCCGCTGCAGGTGTAAATCACCGTTTTTCTGATTAACGAGATTTAATGGAAATAGCAACTTTAAACTTTGCCTACGTCTCTGTCAGTCGCAAGGAAACTGTATTTGAAGGTGAAGGTGATTTTGTAGACATGTGTGAAAGACATGTTCTGAAATGCAAGTGTTGTTGTTTGGAGAGCACATCGGTTACGTGTCAGATGTGTAGCCAAGCAGTAATTTGTCGCCATAGCTGCAAATATTAGCCGTTAATATGAAGTGTTGTCAGCTAAAGTCTGATGATGCAGACGACCGTAAGGACGAAGTACCCAAGAGTACCGCTAGGCCGCGCCTCTTTAGCTCAGTGGTAGAGTACTGGTGTAATAAACCAGGGGTCGTAAGTTCCATCCTCACAGGAGAAAGATGAATTTTGGAAATCAGTTGTGCGTCGTGGCCGTATTGCAAACAGTACCTGTGATGACGAACAATTAGCGACAGGCGTTTTTTTAAGAATTACTCTCAGATGCGATTAAGGCGAATGGCGCAGATAAAGCATTTGCCAAAGGGGTACAGCATAAGGTGGGACGAGGCAGTCTGAATTACATTTTATAGATGTATTTCTCACATATCTCAGAGCCTCTCGCGATATTCGTCGTCGTCGTCGTCGTCGTCGTCGCCGCCGCTTCTGCAGAAGTAGCAAATGCCAATCGTAGCAAATGCGGCGAGGGACGCCCTGCCTTCGATTCCGAATGCACAAATTGTGTGGTGTTGTTTCTCAGTCTATATTTGGTCGGTCACGTCAGAGGTTGAATGTAACGAATGGGTGGGAAAGAGCAAGGGGCAGCAGCTGTGTAGAACGAAAACACAAATCCTCAGGGGTGTGAGCGTTTCGAGATGAGTCGTATACATGTAAATGTTGGTCGTCAGTGACCGTGTGGCCTAATGGATAAGGCGTCGGACTTCGGATGTGAAGATTACAGGATCGAATGCTGTCACGCTTGTGTTTTTCCAGTTCTGAAAAAGAAACATAACGTTTTAATGTAGCAATTGAGCAGTACGAAACAGTCTGAATGTTGCTGTTGACCATTTTTTGCTTGGAAATGCTCTTCAGCTTGAAACACACACAACAAGACCGGTGTTAACTAGCGAAATGGTCGGCAGAGTGCCGACACAGCGAGTTTTGACTATCACTTGCACATCTAAAACGACGTCGGAAAGTAACTCGTTCGGCTTTTGAGTCACATTACGTATGTGTGTTAATTTTGACGCCACTAGCTCTGCATGTTGTCATGCAATTTCTTTACCTCTCAGAAATGATTATGACATAAAAGTGAAGTACGTGACGAGTGTGACGTTAGGAAAACATTAGGCATCATGGAGAGATTCTGTATGGGACCACCCAACCCAAACGAGTACTGTGTGACGTGCTACCCGGCAGGTATTCACCGAGGTAGCCGGCTAGCTCAGTCGGTAGAGCGTCAGACTCTTAATCCCAGGGTCGTGGGTTCGAGCCAGACGCTGGGCGGAACGGAATTTTGTTCCGCTGCAGGTGTAAATCACCGTTTTTCTGATTAACGAGATTTAATGGAAATAGCAACTTTAAACTTTGCCTACGTCTCTGTCAGTCGCAAGGAAACTGTATTTGAAGGTGAAGGTGATTTTGTAGACATGTGTGAAAGACATGTTCTGAAATGCAAGTGTTGTTGTTTGGAGAGCACATCGGTTACGTGTCAGATGTGTAGCCAAGCAGTAATTTGTCGCCATAGCTGCAAATATTAGCCGTTAATATGAAGTGTTGTCAGCTAAAGTCTGATGATGCAGACGACCGTAAGGACGAAGTACCCAAGAGTACCGCTAGGCCGCGCCTCTTTAGCTCAGTGGTAGAGCACTGGTGTAATAAACCAGGGGTCGTAAGTTCCATCCTCACAGGAGAAAGATGAATTTTGGAAATCAGTTGTGCGTCGTGGCCGTATTGCAAACAGTACCTGTGATGACGAACAATTAGCGACAGGCGTTTTTTTAAGAATTACTCTCAGATGCGATTAAGGCGAATGGCGCAGATAAAGCATTTGCCAAAGGGGTACAGCATAAGGTGGGACGAGGCAGTCTGAATTACATTTTATAGATGTATATCTCACATATCTCAGAGCCTCTCGCGATATTCGTCGTCGTCGTCGTCGTCGTCGCCGCCGCTTCTGCAGAAGTAGCAAATGCCAATCGTAGCAAATGCGGCGAGGGACGCCCTGCCTTCGATTCCGAATGCACAAAGTGTGTGGTGTTGTTTCTCAGTCTATATTTGGTCGGTCACGTCAGAGGTTGAATGTAACGAATGGGCTGGAAAGAGCAAGGGGCAGCAGCTGTGTAGAACGAAAACACAAATCCTCAGGGGTGTGAGCGTTTGGAGATGAGTCGTATACATGTAAATGTTGGTCGTCAGTGACCGTGTGGCCTAATGGATAAGGCGTCGGACTTCGGATGTGAAGATTAAAGGATCGAATGCTGTCACGCTTGTGTTTTTCCAGTTCTGAAAAAGAAACATAACGTTTTAATGTAGCAATTGAGCAGTACGAAACAGTCTGAATGTTGCTGTTGACCATTTTTTGCTTGGAAATGCTCTTCAGCTTGAAACACACACAACAAGACCGGTGTTAACTAGCGAAATGGTCGGCAGACTGCCGACACAGCGAGTTTTGACTATCACTTGCACATCTAAAACAACGTCGGAAAGTAACTCGTTCGGCTTTTGAGTCACATTACGTATGTGTGTTAATTTTGACGCCACTAGCTCTGCATGTTGTCATGCAATTTCTTTACCTCTCAGAAATGATTATGACATAAAAGTGAAGTACGTGACGAGTGTGACGTTAGGAAAACATTAGGCATCATGGAGAGATTCTGTATGGGACCACCCAACCCAAACGAGTACTGTGTGACGTGCTACCCGGCAGGTATTCACCGAGGTAGCCGGCTAGCTCAGTCGGTAGAGCGTCAGACTCTTAATCCCAGGGTCGTGGGTTCGAGCCAGACGCTGGGCGGAACGGAATTTTGTTCCGCTGCAGGTGTAAATCACCGTTTTTCTGATTAACGAGATTTAATGGAAATAGCAACTTTAAACTTTGCCTACGTCTCTGTCAGTCGCAAGGAAACTGTATTTGAAGGTGAAGGTGATTTTGTAGACATGTGTGAAAGACATGTTCTGAAATGCAAGTGTTGTTGTTTGGAGAGCACATCGGTTACGTGTCAGATGTGTAGCCAAGCAGTAATTTGTCGCCATAGCTGCAAATATTAGCCGTTAATATGAAGTGTTGTCAGCTAAAGTCTGATGATGCAGACGACCGTAAGGACGAAGTACCCAAGAGTACCGCTAGGCCGCGCCTCTTTAGCTCAGTGGTAGAGTACTGGTGTAATAAACCAGGGGTCGTAAGTTCCATCCTCACAGGAGAAAGATGAATTTTGGAAATCAGTTGTGCGTCGTGGCCGTATTGCAAACAGTACCTGTGATGACGAACAATTAGCGACAGGCGTTTTTTTAAGAATTACTCTCAGATGCGATTAAGGCGAATGGCGCAGATAAAGCATTTGCCAAAGGGGTACAGCATAAGGTGGGACGAGGCAGTCTGAATTACATTTTATAGATGTATTTCTCACATATCTCAGAGCCTCTCGCGATATTCGTCGTCGTCGTCGTCGTCGTCGTCGCCGCCGCTTCTGCAGAAGTAGCAAATGCCAATCGTAGCAAATGCGGCGAGGGACGCCCTGCCTTCGATTCCGAATGCACAAATTGTGTGGTGTTGTTTCTCAGTCTATATTTGGTCGGTCACGTCAGAGGTTGAATGTAACGAATGGGTGGGAAAGAGCAAGGGGCAGCAGCTGTGTAGAACGAAAACACAAATCCTCAGGGGTGTGAGCGTTTCGAGATGAGTCGTATACATGTAAATGTTGGTCGTCAGTGACCGTGTGGCCTAATGGATAAGGCGTCGGACTTCGGATGTGAAGATTACAGGATCGAATGCTGTCACGCTTGTGTTTTTCCAGTTCTGAAAAAGAAACATAACGTTTTAATGCAGCAATTGAGCAGTACGAAACAGTCTGAATGCTGCTGTTGACCATTTTTTGCTTGGAGATGCTCTTCAGCTTGAAACACACACAACAAGACCGGTGTTAACTAGCGAAATGGTCGGCAGAGTGCCGACACAGCGAGTTTTGACTATCACTTGCACATCTAAAACAACGTCGGAAAGTAACTCGTTCGGCTTTTGAGTCACATAAAGTATGTGTGTTAATTTTGACGCGACTAGCTCTGCATGTTGTCATGCAATTTCTTTACCTCTCAGAAATGATTATGACATAAAAGTGAAGTACGTGACGAGTGTGACGTTAGGAAAACATTAGGCATCATGGAGAGATTCTGCATGGGACCACCCAACCCAAACGAGTACTGTGTGACGTGCTACCCGGCAGGTATTCACCGAGGTAGCCGGCTAGCTCAGTCGGTAGAGCGTCAGACTCTTAATCCCAGGGTCGTGGGTTCGAGCCAGACGCTGGGCGGAACGGAATTTTGTTCCGCTGCAGGTGTAAATCACCGTTTTTCTGATTAACGAGATTTAATGGAAATAGCAACTTTAAACTTTGCCTACGTCTCTGTCAGTCGCAAGGAAACTGTATTTGAAGGTGAAGGTGATTTTGTAGACATGTGTGAAAGACATGTTCTGAAATGCAAGTGTTGTTGTTTGGAGAGCACATCGGTTACGTGTCAGATGTGTAGCCAAGCAGTAATTTGTCGCCATAGCTGCAAATATTAGCCGTTAATATGAAGTGTTGTCAGCTAAAGTCTGATGATGCAGACGACCGTAAGGACGAAGTACCCAAGAGTACCGCTAGGCCGCGCCTCTTTAGCTCAGTGGTAGAGCACTGGTGTAATAAACCAGGGGTCGTAAGTTCCATCCTCACAGGAGAAAGATGAATTTTGGAAATCAGTTGTGCGTCGTGGCCGTATTGCAAACAGTACCTGTGATGACGAACAATTAGCGACAGGCGTTTTTTTAAGAATTACTCTCAGATGCGATTAAGGCGAATGGCGCAGATAAAGCATTTGCCAAAGGGGTACAGCATAAGGTGGGACGAGGCAGTCTGAATTACATTTTATAGATGTATATCTCACATATCTCAGAGCCTCTCGCGATATTCGTCGTCGTCGTCGTCGTCGTCGCCGCCGCTTCTGCAGAAGTAGCAAATGCCAATCGTAGCAAATGCGGCGAGGGACGCCCTGCCTTCGATTCCGAATGCACAAAGTGTGTGGTGTTGTTTCTCAGTCTATATTTGGTCGGTCACGTCAGAGGTTGAATGTAACGAATGGGCTGGAAAGAGCAAGGGGCAGCAGCTGTGTAGAACGAAAACACAAATCCTCAGGGGTGTGAGCGTTTCGAGATGAGTCGTATACATGTAAATGTTGGTCGTCAGTGACCGTGTGGCCTAATGGATAAGGCGTCGGACTTCGGATGTGAAGATTAAAGGATCGAATGCTGTCACGCTTGTGTTTTTCCAGTTCTGAAAAAGAAACATAACGTTTTAATGTAGCAATTGAGCAGTACGAAACAGTCTGAATGTTGCTGTTGACCATTTTTTGCTTGGAAATGCTCTTCAGCTTGAAACACACACAACAAGACCGGTGTTAACTAGCGAAATGGTCGGCAGACTGCCGACACAGCGAGTTTTGACTATCACTTGCACATCTAAAACAACGTCGGAAAGTAACTCGTTCGGCTTTTGAGTCACATTACGTATGTGTGTTAATTTTGACGCCACTAGCTCTGCATGTTGTCATGCAATTTCTTTACCTCTCAGAAATGATTATGACATAAAAGTGAAGTACGTGACGAGTGTGACGTTAGGAAAACATTAGGCATCATGGAGAGATTCTGTATGGGACCACCCAACCCAAACGAGTACTGTGTGACGTGCTACCCGGCAGGTATTCACCGAGGTAGCCGGCTAGCTCAGTCGGTAGAGCGTCAGACTCTTAATCCCAGGGTCGTGGGTTCGAGCCAGACACTGGGCGGAACGGAATTTTGTTCCGCTGCAGGTGTAAATCACCGTTTTTCTGATTAACGAGATTTAATGGAAATAGCAACTTTAAACTTTGCCTACGTCTCTGTCAGTCGCAAGGAAACTGTATTTGAAGGTGAAGGTGATTTTGTAGACATGTGTGAAAGACATGTTCTGAAATGCAAGTGTTGTTGTTTGGAGAGCACATCGGTTACGTGTCAGATGTGTAGCCAAGCAGTAATTTGTCGCCATAGCTGCAAATATTAGCCGGTAATATGAAGTGTTGTCAGCTAAAGTCTGATGATGCAGACGACCGTAAGGATGAAGTACCCAAGAGTACCGCTAGGTCGCGCCTCTTTAGCTCAGTGGTAGAGCACTGGTGTAATAAACCAGGGGTCGTAAGTTCCATCCTCACAGGAGAAAGATGAATTTCGGAAATCAGTTGCGCGTCGTGGCCGTATTGCAAACAGTACCTGTGATGACGAGCAATTAGCGACAGGCGTTTTTTTAAAAATTACTCTCAGATGCGATTAAGGCGAATGGCGCAGATAAAGCATTTGCCAAAGCGGTACAGCATAAAGTGCGACGAGGCAGTCTGAATTACATTTTATAGATGTATTTCTCACATATCTCAGAGCCTCTCGCGATATTCGTCGTCGTCGTCGTCGTCGTCGTCGTCGCCGCCGCCGCTTCTGCAGAAGTAGCAAATGGCAATCGTAGCAAATGCGGCGAGGGACGCCCTGCCTTCGATTCCGAATGCACAAAGTGTGTGGTCTTGTTTCTCAGTCTATATTTGGTCGGTCACGTCAGAGGTTGAATGTAAGGAATGGGTGGGAAAGAGCAAGGGGCAGCGGCTGTGCGGAACGAAAACACAAATCCTCAGGGGTGTGAGCGTTTCGAGATGAGTCGTATACATGTAAACGTTGGTCGTCAGTGACCGTGTGGCCTAATGGATAAGGCGTCGGACTTCGGATCTGAAGATTACAGGTTCGAATGCTGTCACGCTTGTGTTTTTCCAGTTCTGAAAAAGAAACATAACGTTTTAATGTAGCAATTGAGCAGTACGAAACAGTCTGAATGTTGCTGTTGACCATTTTTTGCTTGGAGATGCTCTTCAGCTTGAAACACACACAACAAGACCGGTGTTAACTAGCGAAATGGTCGGCAGAGTGCCGACACAGTGAGTTTTGACTATCACTTGCACATCTAAAACAACGTCGGAAAGTAACTCGTTCGGCTTTTGAGTCACATAAAGTATGTGTGTTAATTTTGACGCCACTAGCTCTGCATGTTGTCATGCAATTTCTTTACCTCTCAGAAATGATTATGACATAAAAGTGAAGTACGTGACGAGTGTGACGTTAGGAAAACATTAGGCATCATGGAGAGATTCTGTATGGGACCACCCAACCCAAACGAGTACTGTGTGACGTGCTACCCGGCAGGTATTCACCGAGGTAGCCGGCTAGCTCAGTCGGTAGAGCGTCAGACTCTTACTCCCAGGGTCGTGGGTTCGAGCCAGACGCTGGGCGGAACGGAATTTTGTTCCGCTGCAGGTGTAAATCACCGTTTTTCTGATTAACGAGATTTAATGGAAATAGCAACTTTAAACTTTGCCTACGTCTCTGTCAGTCGCAAGGAAACTGTATTTGAAGGTGAAGGTGATTTTGTAGACATGTGTGAAAGACATGTTCTGAAATGCAAGTGTTGTTGTTTGGAGAGCACATCGGTTACGTGTCAGATGTGTAGCCAAGCAGTAATTTGTCGCCATAGCTGCAAATATTAGCCGTTAATATGAAGTGTTGTCAGCTAAAGTCTGATGATGCAGACGACCGTAAGGACGAAGTACCCAAGAGTACCGCTAGGCCGCGCCTCTTTAGCTCAGTGGTAGAGCACTGGTGTAATAAACCAGGGGTCGTAAGTTCCATCCTCACAGGAGAAAGATGAATTTTGGAAATCAGTTGTGCGTCGTGGCCGTATTGCAAACAGTACCTGTGATGACGAACAATTAGCGACAGGCGTTTTTTTAAGAATTACTCTCAGATGCGATTAAGGCGAATGGCGCAGATAAAGCATTTGCCAAAGGGGTACAGCATAAGGTGGGACGAGGCAGTCTGAATTACATTTTATAGATGTATTTCTCACATATCTCAGAGCCTCTCGCGATATTCGTCGTCGTCGTCGTCGTCGTCGTCGTCGCCGCCGCTTCTGCAGAAGTAGCAAATGCCAATCGTAGCAAATGCGGCGAGGGACGCCCTGCCTTCGATTCCGAATGCACAAATTGTGTGGTGTTGTTTCTCAGTCTATATTTGGTCGGTCACGTCAGAGGTTGAATGTAACGAATGGGTGGGAAAGAGCAAGGGGCAGCAGCTGTGTAGAACGAAAACACAAATCCTCAGGGGTGTGAGCGTTTCGAGATGAGTCGTATACATGTAAATGTTGGTCGTCAGTGACCGTGTGGCCTAATGGATAAGGCGTCGGACTTCGGATGTGAAGATTACATGATCGAATGCTGTCACGCTTGTGTTTTTCCAGTTCTGAAAAAGAAACATAACGTTTTAATGTAGCAATTGAGCAGTACGAAACAGTCTGAATGTTGCTGTTGACCATTTTTTGCTTGGAAATGCTCTTCAGCTTGAAACACACACAACAAGACCGGTGTTAACTAGCGAAATGGTCGGCAGAGTGCCGACACAGCGAGTTTTGACTATCACTTGCACATCTAAAACAACGTCGGAAAGTAACTCGTTCGGCTTTTGAGTCACATTACGTATGTGTGTTAATTTTGACGCCACTAGCTCTGCATGTTGTCATGCAATTTCTTTACCTCTCAGAAATGATAATGACATAAAAGTGAAGTACGTGACGAGTGTGACGTTAGGAAAACATTAGGCATCATGGAGAGATTCTGTATGGGACCACCCAACCCAAACGAGTACTGTGTGACGTGCTACCCGGCAGGTATTCACCGAGGTAGCCGGCTAGCTCAGTCGGTAGAGCGTCAGACTCTTAATCCCAGGGTCGTGGGTTCGAGCCAGACGCTGGGCGGAACGGAATTTTGTTCCGCTGCAGGTGTAAATCACCGTTTTTCTGATTAACGAGATTTAATGGAAATAGCAACTTTAAACTTTGCCTACGTCTCTGTCAGTCGCAAGGAAACTGTATTTGAAGGTGAAGGTGATTTTGTAGACATGTGTGAAAGACATGTTCTGAAATGCAAGTGTTGTTGTTTGGAGAGCACATCGGTTACGTGTCAGATGTGTAGCCAAGCAGTAATTTATCGCCATAGCTGCAAATATTAGCCGGTAATATGAAGTGTTGTCAGCTAAAGTCTGATGATGCAGACGACCGTAAGGACGAAGTACCCAAGAGTACCGCTAGGTCGCGCCTCTTTAGCTCAGTGGTAGAGCACTGGTGTAATAAACCAGGGGTCGTAAGTTCCATCCTCACAGGAGAAAGATGAATTTCGGAATTCAGTTGCGCGTCGTGGCCGTATTGCAAACAGTACCTGTGATGACGAACAATTAGCGACAGGCGTTTTTTTAAAAATTACTCTCAGATGCGATTAAGGCGAATGGCGCAGATAAAGCATTTGCCAAAGCGGTACAGCATAAAGTGCGACGAGGCAGTCTGAATTACATTTTATAGATGTATTTCTCACATATCTCAGAGCCTCTCGCGATATTCGTCGTCGTCGTCGTCGTCGTCGTCGTCGTCGTCGTCGTCGTCGTCGCCGCCGCTTCTGCAGAAGTAGCAAATGGCAATCGTAGCAAATGCGGCGAGGGACGCCCTGCCTTCGATTCCGAATGCACAAAGTGTGTGGTCTTGTTTCTCAGTCTATATTTGGTCGGTCACGTCAGAGGTTGAATGTAACGAATGGGTGGGAAAGAGCAAGGGGCAGCAGCTGTGTAGAACGAAAACACAAATCCTCAGGGGTGTGAGCGTTTCGAGATGAGTCGTATACATGTAAATGTTGGTCGTCAGTGACCGTGTGGCCTAATGGATAAGGCGTCGGACTTCGGATGTGAAGATTACATGATCGAATGCTGTCACGCTTGTGTTTTTCCAGTTCTGAAAAAGAAACATAACGTTTTAATGTAGCAATTGAGCAGTACGAAACAGTCTGAATGTTGCTGTTGACCATTTTTTGCTTGGAAATGCTCTTCAGCTTGAAACACACACAACAAGACCGGTGTTAACTAGCGAAATGGTCGGCAGAGTGCCGACACAGCGAGTTTTGACTATCACTTGCACATCTAAAACAACGTCGGAAAGTAACTCGTTCGGCTTTTGAGTCACATTACGTATGTGTGTTAATTTTGACGCCACTAGCTCTGCATGTTGTCATGCAATTTCTTTACCTCTCAGAAATGATTATGACATAAAAGTGAAGTACGTGACGAGTGTGACGTTAGGAAAACATTAGGCATCATGGAGAGATTCTGTATGGGACCACCCAACCCAAACGAGTACTGTGTGACGTGCTACCCGGCAGGTATTCACCGAGGTAGCCGGCTAGCTCAGTCGGTAGAGCGTCAGACTCTTAATCCCAGGGTCGTGGGTTCGAGCCAGACACTGGGCGGAACGGAATTTTGTTCCGCTGCAGGTGTAAATCACCGTTTTTCTGATTAACGAGATTTAATGGAAATAGCAACTTTAAACTTTGCCTACGTCTCTGTCAGTCGCAAGGAAACTGTATTTGAAGGTGAAGGTGATTTTGTAGACATGTGTGAAAGACATGTTCTGAAATGCAAGTGTTGTTGTTTGGAGAGCACATCGGTTACGTGTCAGATGTGTAGCCAAGCAGTAATTTGTCGCCATAGCTGCAAATATTAGCCGGTAATATGAAGTGTTGTCAGCTAAAGTCTGATGATGCAGACGACCGTAAGGATGAAGTACCCAAGAGTACCGCTAGGTCGCGCCTCTTTAGCTCAGTGGTAGAGCACTGGTGTAATAAACCAGGGGTCGTAAGTTCCATCCTCACAGGAGAAAGATGAATTTCGGAAATCAGTTGCGCGTCGTGGCCGTATTGCAAACAGTACCTGTGATGACGAGCAATTAGCGACAGGCGTTTTTTTAAAAATTACTCTCAGATGCGATTAAGGCGAATGGCGCAGATAAAGCATTTGCCAAAGCGGTACAGCATAAAGTGCGACGAGGCAGTCTGAATTACATTTTATAGATGTATTTCTCACATATCTCAGAGCCTCTCGCGATATTCGTCGTCGTCGTCGTCGTCGTCGTCGTCGCCGCCGCCGCTTCTGCAGAAGTAGCAAATGGCAATCGTAGCAAATGCGGCGAGGGACGCCCTGCCTTCGATTCCGAATGCACAAAGTGTGTGGTCTTGTTTCTCAGTCTATATTTGGTCGGTCACGTCAGAGGTTGAATGTAAGGAATGGGTGGGAAAGAGCAAGGGGCAGCGGCTGTGCGGAACGAAAACACAAATCCTCAGGGGTGTGAGCGTTTCGAGATGAGTCGTATACATGTAAACGTTGGTCGTCAGTGACCGTGTGGCCTAATGGATAAGGCGTCGGACTTCGGATCTGAAGATTACAGGTTCGAATGCTGTCACGCTTGTGTTTTTCCAGTTCTGAAAAAGAAACATAACGTTTTAATGTAGCAATTGAGCAGTACGAAACAGTCTGAATGTTGCTGTTGACCATTTTTTGCTTGGAGATGCTCTTCAGCTTGAAACACACACAACAAGACCGGTGTTAACTAGCGAAATGGTCGGCAGAGTGCCGACACAGCGAGTTTTGACTATCACTTGCACATCTAAAACAACGTCGGAAAGTAACTCGTTCGGCTTTTGAGTCACATAAAGTATGTGTGTTAATTTTGACGCCACTAGCTCTGCATGTTGTCATGCAATTTCTTTACCTCTCAGAAATGATTATGACATAAAAGTGAAGTACGTGACGAGTGTGACGTTAGGAAAACATTAGGCATCATGGAGAGATTCTGTATGGGACCACCCAACCCAAACGAGTACTGTGTGACGTGCTACCCGGCAGGTATTCACCGAGGTAGCCGGCTAGCTCAGTCGGTAGAGCGTCAGACTCTTACTCCCAGGGTCGTGGGTTCGAGCCAGACGCTGGGCGGAACGGAATTTTGTTCCGCTGCAGGTGTAAATCACCGTTTTTCTGATTAACGAGATTTAATGGAAATAGCAACTTTAAACTTTGCCTACGTCTCTGTCAGTCGCAAGGAAACTGTATTTGAAGGTGAAGGTGATTTTGTAGACATGTGTGAAAGACATGTTCTGAAATGCAAGTGTTGTTGTTTGGAGAGCACATCGGTTACGTGTCAGATGTGTAGCCAAGCAGTAATTTGTCGCCATAGCTGCAAATATTAGCCGTTAATATGAAGTGTTGTCAGCTAAAGTCTGATGATGCAGACGACCGTAAGGACGAAGTACCCAAGAGTACCGCTAGGCCGCGCCTCTTTAGCTCAGTGGTAGAGCACTGGTGTAATAAACCAGGGGTCGTAAGTTCCATCCTCACAGGAGAAAGATGAATTTTGGAAATCAGTTGTGCGTCGTGGCCGTATTGCAAACAGTACCTGTGATGACGAACAATTAGCGACAGGCGTTTTTTTAAGAATTACTCTCAGATGCGATTAAGGCGAATGGCGCAGATAAAGCATTTGCCAAAGGGGTACAGCATAAGGTGGGACGAGGCAGTCTGAATTACATTTTATAGATGTATTTCTCACATATCTCAGAGCCTCTCGCGATATTCGTCGTCGTCGTCGTCGTCGTCGTCGTCGCCGCCGCTTCTGCAGAAGTAGCAAATGCCAATCGTAGCAAATGCGGCGAGGGACGCCCTGCCTTCGATTCCGAATGCACAAATTGTGTGGTGTTGTTTCTCAGTCTATATTTGGTCGGTCACGTCAGAGGTTGAATGTAACGAATGGGTGGGAAAGAGCAAGGGGCAGCAGCTGTGTAGAACGAAAACACAAATCCTCAGGGGTGTGAGCGTTTCGAGATGAGTCGTATACATGTAAATGTTGGTCGTCAGTGACCGTGTGGCCTAATGGATAAGGCGTCGGACTTCGGATGTGAAGATTACATGATCGAATGCTGTCACGCTTGTGTTTTTCCAGTTCTGAAAAAGAAACATAACGTTTTAATGTAGCAATTGAGCAGTACGAAACAGTCTGAATGTTGCTGTTGACCATTTTTTGCTTGGAAATGCTCTTCAGCTTGAAACACACACAACAAGACCGGTGTTAACTAGCGAAATGGTCGGCAGAGTGCCGACACAGCGAGTTTTGACTATCACTTGCACATCTAAAACAACGTCGGAAAGTAACTCGTTCGGCTTTTGAGTCACATTACGTATGTGTGTTAATTTTGACGCCACTAGCTCTGCATGTTGTCATGCAATTTCTTTACCTCTCAGAAATGATTATGACATAAAAGTGAAGTACGTGACGAGTGTGACGTTAGGAAAACATTAGGCATCATGGAGAGATTCTGTATGGGACCACCCAACCCAAACGAGTACTGTGTGACGTGCTACCCGGCAGGTATTCACCGAGGTAGCCGGCTAGCTCAGTCGGTAGAGCGTCAGACTCTTAATCCCAGGGTCGTGGGTTCGAGCCAGACGCTGGGCGGAACGGAATTTTGTTCCGCTGCAGGTGTAAATCACCGTTTTTCTGATTAACGAGATTTAATGGAAATAGCAACTTTAAACTTTGCCTACGTCTCTGTCAGTCGCAAGGAAACTGTATTTGAAGGTGAAGGTGATTTTGTAGACATGTGTGAAAGACATGTTCTGAAATGCAAGTGTTGTTGTTTGGAGAGCACATCGGTTACGTGTCAGATGTGTAGCCAAGCAGTAATTTATCGCCATAGCTGCAAATATTAGCCGGTAATATGAAGTGTTGTCAGCTAAAGTCTGATGATGCAGACGACCGTAAGGACGAAGTACCCAAGAGTACCGCTAGGTCGCGCCTCTTTAGCTCAGTGGTAGAGCACTGGTGTAATAAACCAGGGGTCGTAAGTTCCATCCTCACAGGAGAAAGATGAATTTCGGAAATCAGTTGCGCGTCGTGGCCGTATTGCAAACAGTACCTGTGATGACGAACAATTAGCGACAGGCGTTTTTTTAAAAATTACTCTCAGATGCGATTAAGGCGAATGGCGCAGATAAAGCATTTGCCAAAGCGGTACAGCATAAAGTGCGACGAGGCAGTCTGAATTACATTTTATAGATGTATTTCTCACATATCTCAGAGCCTCTCGCGATATTCGTCGTCGTCGTCGTCGTCGTCGTCGTCGTCGTCGTCGCCGCCGCTTCTGCAGAAGTAGCAAATGGCAATCGTAGCAAATGCGGCGAGGGACGCCCTGCCTTCGATTCCGAATGCACAAAGTGTGTGGTCTTGTTTCTCAGTCTATATTTGGTCGGTCACGTCAGAGGTTGAATGTAACGAATGGGTGGGAAAGAGCAAGGGGCAGCGGCTGTGCGGAACGAAAACACAAATCCTCAGGGGTGTGAGCGTTTCGAGATGAGTCGTATACATGTAAATGTTGGTCGTCAGTGACCGTGTGGCCTAATGGATAAGGCGTCGGACTTCGGATCTGAAGATTACAGGTTCGAATGCTGTCACGCTTGTGTTTTTCCAGTTCTGAAAAAGAAACATAACGTTTTAATGTAGCAATTGAGCAGTACGAAACAGTCTGAATGTTGCTGTTGACCATTTTTTGCTTGGAGATGCTCTTCAGCTTGAAACACACACAACAAGACCGGTGTTAACTAGCGAAATGGTCGGCAGAGTGCCGACACAGCGAGTTTTGACTATCCCTTTTTACATCTAAAACAACGTCGGAAAGTAACTCGTTCGGCTTTTGAGTCACATAAAGTATGTGTGTTAATTTTGACGCCACTAGCTCTGCATGTTGTCATGCAATTTCTTTACCTCTCAGAAATGATTGTGACATAAAAGTGAAGTACGTGACGAGTGTGACGTTAGGAAAACATTAGGCATCATGGAGAGATTCTGTATGGGACCACCCAACCCGAACGAGTACTGTGTGACGTGCTACCCGGCAGGTATTCACCGAGGTAGCCAGCTAGCTCAGTCGGTAGAGCGTCAGACTCTTAATCCCAGGGTCGTGGGTTCGAGCCAGACGCTGGGCGGAACGGAATTTTGTTCCGCTGCAGGTGTAAATCACCGTTTTTCTGATTAACGAGATTTAATGGAAATAGCAACTTTAAACTTTGCCTAGATCTCTGTCAGTCGCAAGGAAACTGTATTTGAAGGTGAAGGTGATTTTGTAGACATGTGTGAAAGACATGTTCTGAAATGCAAGTGTTGTTGTTTGGAGAGCACATCGGTTACGTGTCAGATGTGTAGCCAAGCAGTAATTTGTCGCCATAGCTGCAAATATTAGCCGGTAATATGAAGTGTTGTCAGCTAAAGTCTGATGATGCAGACGACCGTAAGGACGAAGTACCCAAGAGTACCGCTAGGTCGCGCCTCTTTAGCTCAGTGGTAGAGCACTGGTGTAATAAACCAGGGGTCGTAAGTTCCATCCTCACAGGAGAAAGATGAATTTCGGAAATCAGTTGCGCGTCGTGGCCGTATTGCAAACAGTACCTGTGATGACGAACAATTAGCGACAGGCGTTTTTTTAAAATTTACTCTCAGATGCGATTAAGGCGAATGGCGCAGATAAAGCATTTGCCAAAGCGGTACAGCATAAAGTGGGACGAGGCAGTCTGAATTACATTTTATACATGTATTTCTCACATATCTCAGAGCCTCTCGCGATATTCGTCGTCGTCGTCGTCGTCGTCGTCGTCGTCGTCGTCGCCGCCGCCGCTTCTGCAGAAGTAGCAAATGGCAATCGTAGCAAATGCGGCGAGGGACGCCCTGCCTTCGATTCCGAATGCACAAAGTGTGTGGTCTTGTTTCTCAGTCTATATTTGGTCGGTCACGTCAGAGGTTGAATGTAACGAATGGGTGGGAAAGAGCAAGGGGCAGCGGCTGTGCAGAACGAAAACACAATTCCTCAGGGGTGTGAGCGTTTCGAGATGAGTCGTATACATGTAAATGTTGGTCGTCAGTGACCGTGTGGCCTAATGGATAAGGCGTCGGACTTCGGATCTGAAGATTACAGGTTCGAATGCTGTCACGCTCGTGTTTTTCCAGTTCTGAAAAAGAAACATAACGTTTTAATGTAGCAATTGAGCAGTACGAAACAGTCTGAATGCTGCTGTTGACCATTTTTTGCTTGGAGATGCTCTTCAGCTTGAAACACACACAACAAGACCGGTGTTAACTAGCGAAATGGTCGGCAGAGTGCCGACACAGCGAGTTTTGACTATCACTTGCACATCTAAAACAACGTCGGAAAGTAACTCGTTCGGCTTTTGAGTCACATAAAGTATGTGTGTTAATTTTGACGCCACTAGCTCTGCATGTTGTCATGCAATTTCTTTACCTCTCAGAAATGATAATGACATAAAAGTGAAGTACGTGACGAGTGTGACGTTAGGAAAACATTAGGCATCATGGAGAGATTCTGTATGGGACCACCCAACCCAAACGAGTACTGTGTGACGTGCTACCCGGCAGGTATTCACCGAGGTAGCCGGCTAGCTCAGTCGGTAGAGCGTCAGACTCTTAAACCCAGGGTCGTGGGTTCGAGCCAGACGCTGGGCGGAACGGAATTTTGTTCCGCTGCAGGTGTAAATCACCGTTTTTCTGATTAACGAGATTTAATGGAAATAGCAACTTTAAACTTTGCCTACGTCTCTGTCAGTCGCAAGGAAACTGTATTTGAAGGTGAAGGTGATTTTGTAGACATGTGTGAAAGACATGTTCTGAAATGCAAGTGTTGTTGTTTGGAGAGCACATCGGTTACGTGTCAGATGTGTAGCCAAGCAGTAATTTGTCGCCATAGCTGCAAATATTAGCCGGTAATATGAAGTGTTGTCAGCTAAAGTCTGATGATGCAGACGACCGTAAGGACGAAGTACCCAAGAGTACCGCTAGGTCGCGCCTCTTTAGCTCAGTGGTAGAGCACTGGTGTAATAAACCAGGGGTCGTAAGTTCCATCCTCACAGGAGAAAGATGAATTTCGGAAATCAGTTGCGCGTCGTGGCCGTATTGCAAACAGTACCTGTGATGACGAACAATTAGCGACAGGCGTTTTTTTAAAAATTACTCTCAGATGCGATTAAGGCGAATGGCGCAGATAAAGCATTTGCCAAAGCGGTACAGCATAAAGTGCGACGAGGCAGTCTGAATTACATTTTATAGATGTATTTCTCACATATCTCAGAGCCTCTCGCGATATTCGTCGTCGTCGTCGTCGTCGTCGTCGCCGCCGCCGCTTCTGCAGAAGTAGCAAATGGCAATCGTAGCAAATGCGGCGAGGGACGCCCTGCCTTCGATTCCGAATGCACAAAGTGTGTGGTCTTGTTTCTCAGTCTATATTTGGTCGGTCACGTCAGAGGTTGAATGTAACGAATGGGTGGGAAAGAGCAAGGGGCAGCGGCTGTGCGGAACGAAAACACAAATCCTCAGGGGGTGTGAGCGTTTCGAGATGAGTCGTATACATGTAAATGTTGGTCGTCAGTGACCGTGTGGCCTAATGGATAAGGCGTCGGACTTCGGATCTGAAGATTACAGGTTCGAATGCTGTCACGCTTGTGTTTTTCCAGTTCTGAAAAAGAAACATAACGTTTTAATGTAGCAATTGAGCAGTACGAAACAGTCTGAATGTTGCTGTTGACCATTTTTTGCTTGGAGATGCTCTTCAGCTTGAAACACACACAACAAGACCGGTGTTAACTAGCGAAATGGTCGGCAGAGTGCCGACACAGCGAGTTTTGACTATCACTTGCACATCTAAAACAACGTCGGAAAGTAACTCGTTCGGCTTTTGAGTCACATTACGTATGTGTGTTAATTTTGACGCCACTAGCTCTGCATGTTGTCATGCAATTTCTTTACCTCTCAGAAATGATTATGACATAAAAGTGAAGTACGTGACGAGTGTGACGTTAGGAAAACATTAGGCATCATGGAGAGATTCTGTATGGGACCACCCAACCCAAACGAGTACTGTGTGACGTGCTACCCGGCAGGTATTCACCGAGGTAGCCGGCTAGCTCAGTCGGTAGAGCGTCAGACTCTTAATCCCAGGGTCGTGGGTTCGAGCCAGACGCTGGGCGGAACGGAATTTTGTTCCGCTGCAGGTGTAAATCACCGTTTTTCTGATTAACGAGATTTAATGGAAATAGCAACTTTAAACTTTGCCTACGTCTCTGTCAGTCGCAAGGAAACTGTATTTGAAGGTGAAGGTGATTTTGTAGACATGTGTGAAAGACATGTTCTGAAATGCAAGTGTTGTTGTTTGGAGAGCACATCGGTTACGTGTCAGATGTGTAGCCAAGCAGTAATTTGTCGCCATAGCTGCAAATATTAGCCGGTAATATGAAGTGTTGTCAGCTAAAGTCTGATGATGCAGACGACAGTAAGGACGAAGTACCCAAGAGTACCGCTAGGTCGCGCCTCTTTAGCTCAGTGGTAGAGCACTGGTGTAATAAACCAGGGGTCGTAAGTTCCATCCTCACAGGAGAAAGATGAATTTCGGAAATCAGTTGCGCGTCGTGGCCGTATTGCAAACAGTACCTGTGATGACGAACAATTAGCGACAGGCGTTTTTTTAAAATTTACTCTCAGATGCGATTAAGGCGAATGGCGCAGATAAAGCATTTGCCAAAGCGGTACAGCATAAGGTGGGACGAGGCAGTCTGAATTACATTTTATAGATGTATTTCTCACATATCTCAGAGCCTCTCGCGATATTCGTCGTCGTCGTCGTCGTCGTCGTCGTCGTCGCCGCCGCTTCTGCAGAAGTAGCAAATGGCAATCGTAGCAAATGCGGCGAGGGACGCCCTGCCTTCGATTCCGAATGCACAAAGTGTGTGGTCTTGTTTCTCAGTCTATATTTGGTCGGTCACGTCAGAGGTTGAATGTAACGAATGGGTGGGAAAGAGCAAGGGGCAGCGGCTGTGCGGAACGAAAACACAAATCCTCAGGGGTGTGAGCGTTTCGAGATGAGTCGTATACATGTAAATGTTGGTCGTCAGTGACCGTGTGGCCTAATGATTAAAAAAAAAAAAAAAAAAAAAAAAAAAAAAATGGATAAGGCGTCGGACTTCGGATCTGAAGATTACAGGTTCGAATGCTGTCACGCTTGTGTTTTTCCAGTTCTGAAAAAGAAACATAACGTTTTAATGTAGCAATTGAGCAGTACGAAACAGTCTGAATGTTGCTGTTGACCATTTTTTGCTTGGAGATGCTCTTCAGCTTGAAACACACACAACAAGACCGGTGTTAACTAGCGAAATGGTCGGCAGAGTGCCGACACAGCGAGTTTTGACTATCACTTGCACATCTAAAACAACGTCGGAAAGTAACTCGTTCGGCTTTTGAGTCACATAAAGTATGTGTGTTAATTTTGACGCCACTAGCTCTGCATGTTGTCATGCAATTTCTTTACCTCTCAGAAATGATTATGACATAAAAGTGAAGTACGTGACGAGTGTGACGTTAGGAAAACATTAGGCATCATGGAGAGATTCTGTATGGGACCACCCAACCCGAACGAGTACTGTGTGACGTGCTACCCGGCAGCTATTCACCGAGGTAGCCGGCTAGCTCAGTCGGTAGAGCGTCAGACTCTTAAACCAAGGGTCGTGGGTTCGAGCCAGACGGTGGGCGGAACGGAATTTTGTTCCGCTGCAGGTGTAAATCACCGTTTTTCTGATTAACGAGATTTAATGGAAATAGCAACTTTAAACTTTGCCTACGTCTCTGTCAGTCGCAAGGAAACTGTATTTGAAGGTGAAGGTGATTTTGTAGACATGTGTGAAAGACATGTTCTGAAATGCAAGTGTTGTTGTTTGGAGAGCACATCGGTTACGTGTCAGATGTGTAGCCAAGCAGTAATTTGTCGCCATAGCTGCAAATATTAGCCGGTAATATGAAGTGTTGTCAGCTAAAGTCTGATGATGCAGACGACCGTAAGGACGAAGTACCCAAGAGTACCGCTAGGCCGCGCCTCTTTAGCTCAGTGGTAGAGCACTGGTGTAATAAACCAGGGGTCGTAAGTTCCATCCTCACAGGAGAAAGATGAATTTCGGAAATCAGTTGCGCGTCGTGGCCGTATTGCAAACAGTACCTGTGATGACGAACAATTAGCGACAGGCGTTTTTTTAAAATTTACTCTCAGATGCGATTAAGGCGAATGGCGCAGATAAAGCATTTGCCAAAGCGGTACAGCATAAAGTGGGACGAGGCAGTCTGAATTACATTTTATAGATGTATTTCTCACATATCTCAGAGCCTCTCAAGATATTCGTCGTCGTCGTCGTCGCCGCTGCCGCTTCTGCAGAAGTAGCAAATGGCAATCGTAGCAAATGCGGCGAGGGACGCCCTGCCTTCGATTCCGAATGCACAAAGTGTGTGGTCTTGTTTCTCAGTCTATATTTGGTCGGTCACGTCAGAGGTTGAATGTAACGAATGGGTGGGAAAGAGCAAGGGGCAGCGGCTGTGCAGAACGAAAACACAATTCCTCAGGGGTGTGAGCGTTTCGAGATGAGTCGTATACATGTAAATGTTGGTCGTCAGTGACCGTGTGGCCTAATGGATAAGGCGTCGGACTTCGGATCTGAAGATTACAGGTTCGAATGCTGTCACGCTCGTGTTTTTCCAGTTCTGAAAAAGAAACATAACGTTTTAATGTAGCAATTGAGCAGTACGAAACAGTCTGAATGCTGCTGTTGACCATTTTTTGCTTGGAGATGCTCTTCAGCTTGAAACACACACAACAAGACCGGTGTTAACTAGCGAAATGGTCGGCAGAGTGCCGACACAGCGAGTTTTGACTATCACTTGCACATCTAAAACAACGTCGGAAAGTAACTCGTTCGGCTTTTGAGTCACATAAAGTATGTGTGTTAATTTTGACGCCACTAGCTCTGCATGTTGTCATGCAATTTCTTTACCTCTCAGAAATGATTATGACATAAAAGTGAAGTACGTGACGAGTGTGACGTTAGGAAAACATTAGGCATCATGGAGAGATTCTGTATGGGACCACCCAACCCAAACGAGTACTGTGTGACGTGCTACCCGGCAGGTATTCACCGAGGTAGCCGGCTAGCTCAGTCGGTAGAGCGTCAGACTCTTAAACCCAGGGTCGTGGGTTCGAGCCAGACGCTGGGCGGAACGGAATTTTGTTCCGCTGCAGGTGTAAATCACCGTTTTTCTGATTAACGAGATTTAATGGAAATAGCAACTTTAAACTTTGCCTACGTGTCTGTCAGTCGCAAGGAAACTGTATTTGAAGGTGAAGGTGATTTTGTAGACATGTGTGAAAGACATGTTCTGAAATGCAAGTGTTGTTGTTTGGAGAGCACATCGGTTACGTGTCAGATGTGTAGCCAAGCAGTAATTTGTCGCCATAGCTGCAAATATTAGCCGGTAATATGAAGTGTTGTCAGCTAAAGTCTGATGATGCAGACGACCGTAAGGACGAAGTACCCAAAAGTACCGGTAGGCCGCGCCTCTTTAGCTCAGTGGTAGAGCACTGGTGTAATAAACCAGGGGTCGTAAGTTCCATCCTCACAGGAGAAAGATGAATTTTGGAAATCAGTTGCGCGTCGTGGCCGTATTGCAAACAGTACCTGTGATGACGAACAATTAGCGACAGGCGTTTTTTTAAAATTTACTCTCAGATGCGATTAAGGCGAATGGCGGAGATAAAGCATTTGCCAAAGCGGTACAGCATAAAGTGGGACGAGGCAGTCTGTATTACATTTTATACATGTATTTCTCACATATCTCAGAGCCTCTCGCGATATTCGTCGTCGTCGTCGTCGTCGTCGCCGCCGCCGCTTCTGCAGAAGTAGCAAATGGCAATCGTAGCAAATGCGGCGAGGGACGCCCTGCCTTCGATTCCGAATGCACAAAGTGTGTGGTCTTGTTTCTCAGTCTACATTTGGTCGGTCACGTCAGAGGTTGAATGTAACGAATGGGTGGGAAAGAGCAAGGGGCAGCGGCTGTGCAGAACGAAAACACAATTCCTCAGGGGTGTGAGCGTTTCGAGATGAGTCGTATACATGTAAATGTTGGTCGTCAGTGACCGTGTGGCCTAATGGATAAGGCGTCGGACTTCGGATCTGAAGATTACAGGTTCGAATGCTGTCACGCTTGTGTTTTTCCAGTTCTGAAAAAGAAACATAACGTTTTAATGTAGCAATTGAGCACTACGAAACAGTCTGAATGCTGCTGTTGACCATTTTTTGCTTGGAGATGCTCTTCAGCTTGAAACACACACAACAAGACCGGTGTTAACTAGCGAAATGGTCGGCAGAGTGCCGACACAGCGAGTTTTGACTATCACTTGCACATCTAAAACAACGTCGGAAAGTAACTCGTTCGGCTTTTGAGTCACATAAAGTATGTGTGTTAATTTTGACGCCACTAGCTCTGCATGTTGTCATGCAATTTCTTTACCTCTCAGAAATGATTATGACATAAAAGTGAAGTACGTGACGAGTGTGACGTTAGGAAAACATTAGGCATCATGGAGAGATTCTGTATGGGACCACCCAACCCAAACGAGTACTGTGTGACGTGCTACCCGGCAGGTATTCACCGAGGTAGCCGGCTAGCTCAGTCGGTAGAGCGTCAGACTCTTAAACCCAGGGTCGTGGGTTCGAGCCAGACGCTGGGCGGAACGGAATTTTGTTCCGCTGCAGGTGTAAATCACCGTTTTTCTGATTAACGAGATTTAATGGAAATAGCAACTTTAAACTTTGCCTACGTCTCTGTCAGTCGCAAGTAAACTGTATTTGAAGGTGAAGGTGATTTTGTAGACATGTGTGAAAGACATGTTCTGAAATGCAAGTGTTGTTGTTTGGAGAGCACATCGGTTACGTGTCAGATGTGTAGCCAAGCAGTAATTTGTCGCCATAGCTGCAAATATTAGCCGGTAATATGAAGTGTTGTCAGCTAAAGTCTGATGATGCAGACGACCGTAAGGACGAAGTACCCAAGAGTACCGCTAGGCCGCGCCTCTTTAGCTCAGTGGTAGAGCACTGGTGTAATAAACCAGGGGTCGTAAGTTCCATCCTCACAGGAGAAAGATGAATTTTGGAAATCAGTTGCGCGTCGTGGCCGTATTGCAAACAGTACCTGTGATGACGAACAATTAGCGACAGGCGTTTTTTTTAAGAATTACTCTCAGATGCGATTAAGGCGAATGGCGCAGATAAAGCATTTGCCAAAGCGGTACAGCATAAGGTGGGACGAGGCAGTCTGAATTACATTTTATAGATGTATTTCTCACATATCTCAGAGCCTCTCGCGATATTCGTCGTCGTCGTCGTCGTCGTCGTCGTCGCCGCCGCCGCTTCTGCAGAAGTAGCAAATGGCAATCGTAGCAAATGCGGCGGGGGACGCCCTGCCTTCGATTCCGAATGCACAAAGTGTGTGGTCTTGTTTCTCAGTCTATATTTGGTCGGTCACGTCAGAGGTTGAATGTAACGAATGGGTCGGAAAGAGCAAGGGGCAGCGGCTGTGCAGAACGAAAACACAATTCCTCAGGGGTGTGAGCGTTTCGAGATGAGTCGTATACATGTAAATGTTGGTCGTCAGTGACCGTGTGGCCTAATGGATAAGGCGTCGGACTTCGGATCTGAAGATTACAGGTTCGAATGCTGTCACGCTCGTGTTTCTCCAGTTCTGAAAAAGAAACATAACGTTTTAATGTAGCAATTGAGCAGTACGAAACAGTCTGAATGCTGCTGTTGACCATTTTTTGCTTGGAGATGCTCTTCAGCTTGAAACACACACAACAAGACCGGTGTTAACTAGCGAAATGGTCGGCAGAGTGCCGACACAGCGAGTTTTGACTATCACTTGCACATCTAAAACAACGTCGGAAAGTAACTCGTTCGGCTTTTGAGTCACATAAAGTATGTGTGTTAATTTTGACGCCACTAGCTCTGCATGTTGTCATGCAATTTCTTTACCTCTCAGAAATGATTATGACATAAAAGTGAAGTACGTGACGAGTGTGACGTTAGGAAAACATTAGGCATCATGGAGAGATTCTGTATGGGACCACCCAACCCAAACGAGTACTGTGTGACGTGCTACCCGGCAGGTATTCACCGAGGTAGCCGGCTAGCTCAGTCGGTAGAGCGTCAGACTCTTAAACCCAGGGTCGTTGGTTCGAGCCAGACGCTGGGCGGAACGGAATTTTGTTCCGCTGCAGGTGTAAATCACCGTTTTTCTGATTAACGAGATTTAATGGAAATAGCAACTTTAAACTTTGCCTACGTCTCTGTCAGTCGCAAGTAAACTGTATTTGAAGGTGAAGGTGATTTTGTAGACATGTGTGAAAGACATGTTCTGAAATGCAAGTGTTGTTGTTTGGAGAGCACATCGGTTACGTGTCAGATGTGTAGCCAAGCAGTAATTTGTCGCCATAGCTGCAAATATTAGCCGGTAATATGAAGTGTTGTCAGCTAAAGTCTGATGATGCAGACGACCGTAAGGACGAAGTACCCAAGAGTACCGGTAGGCCGCGCCTCTTCAGCTCAGTGGTAGAGCACTGGTGTAATAAACCAGGGGTCGTAAGTTCCATCCTCACAGGAGAAAGATGAATTTTGGAAATCAGTTGCGCGTCGTGGCCGTATTGCAAACAGTACCTGTGATGACGAACAATTAGCGACAGGCGTTTTTTTTAAGAATTACTCTCAGATGCGATTAAGGCGAATGGCGCAGATAAAGCATTTGCCAAAGCGGTACAGCATAAGGTGGGACGAGGCAGTCTGAATTACATTTTATAGATGTATTTCTCACATATCTCAGAGCCTCTCGCGATATTCGTCGTCGTCGTCGTCGTCGTCGCCGCCGCCGCTTCTGCAGAAGTAGCAAATGGCAATCGTAGCAAATGCGGCGAGGGACGCCCTGCCTTCGATTCCGAATGCACAAAGTGTGTGGTCTTGTTTCTCAGTCTATATTTGGTCGGTCACGTCAGAGGTTGAATGTAACGAATGGGTGGGAAAGAGCAAGGGGCAGCGGCTGTGTAGAACGAAAACACAAATCCTCAGGGGTGTGAGCGTTTCGAGATGAGTCGTATACATGTAAATGTTGGTCGTCAGTGACCGTGTGGCCTAATGGATAAGGCGTCGGACTTCGGATGTGAAGATTACAGGATCGAATGCTGTCACGCTTGTGTTTTTCCAGTTCTGAAAAAGAAACATAACGTTTTAATGTAGCAATTGAGCAGTACGAAACAGTCTGAATGTT
Organism: Schistocerca gregaria; assembly: GCF_023897955.1. Classification (NCBI taxonomy): domain Eukaryota; kingdom Metazoa; phylum Arthropoda; class Insecta; order Orthoptera; family Acrididae; genus Schistocerca; species Schistocerca gregaria. Next base: position 316,623 of record NW_026061810.1, on the reverse strand, counting down.
GCTGTTGACAATTTTTTGCTTGGAGATGCTCTTCAGCTTGGAACACACACAACAAGACCGGTGTTAACTAGCGAAATGGTCGGCAGAGTGCCGACACAGCGAGTTTTGACTATCACTTGCACATCTAAAACAACGTCGGAAAGTAACTCGTTCGGCTTTTGAGTCACATAAAGTATGTGTGTTAATTTTGACGCCACTAGCTCTGCATGTTGTCATGCAATTTCTTTACCTCTCAGAAATGATTATGACATAAAAGTGAAGTACGTGACGAGTGTGACGTTAGGAAAACATTAGGCATCATGGAGAGATTCTGTATGGGACCACCCAACCCAAACGAGTACTGTGTGGCGTGCTACCCGGCAGGTATTCACCGAGGTAGCCGGCTAGCTCAGTCGGTAGAGCGTCAGACTCTTAATCCCAGGGTCGTGGGTTCGAGCCAGACGCTGGGCGGAACGGAATTTTGTTCCGCTGCAGGTGTAAATCACCGTTTTTCTGATTAACGAGATTTAATGGAAATAGCAACTTTAAACTTTGCCTACGTCTCTGTCAGTCGCAAGGAAACTGTATTTGAAGGTGAAGGTGATTTTGTAGACATGTGTGAAAGACATGTTCTGAAATGCAAGTCTACATCTACATGACTACTCTGCAATTCACATTTAAGTGCTTGGCAGAGGGTTCATCGAACCACAATCATACTATCTCTCTACTATTCCACTCCCGAACAGCGAGCGGGAAAAACGAACACCTAAACCTTTCTGTTCGAGCTCTGATTTCTCTTATTTTATTTTGATGATCATTCCTACCTATGTAGGTTGGGCTCAACAAAATATTTTCGCATTCGGAAGAGAAAGTTGGTGACTGAAATTTCGTAAAAAGGTCTCGCCGCGACGAAAAACGTCTATGCTGTAATGACTTCCATCCCAACTCGTGTATCATATCTGCCACACTCTCTCCCCTATAACGCGATAATACAAAACGAGCTGCCCTTCTTTGCACCCTCTCGATGTCCTCCGTCAATCCCACCTGGTAAGGATCCCACACCGCGCAGCAATATTCTAACAGAGGACGAACGAGTGTAGTGTAAGCTGTCTCTTTAGTGGACTTGTTGCATCTTCTAAGTGTCCTGCCAATGAAACGCAACCTTTGGCTCGCCTTCCCGACAATATTATCTATGTGGTCCTTCCAACTGAAGTTGTTTGTAATTTTAACACCCAGGTACTTAGTTGAATTGACAGCCTTGAGAATTGTACTATTTATCGAGTAATCGAATTCCAACGGATTTCTTTTGGAACTCATGTGGATCATCTCACACTTTTCGTTATTTAGCGTCAACTGCCACCTGACACACCATACAGCAATCTTTTCTAAATCGCTTTGCAGCTGATACTGGTCTTCGGATGACCTTACTAGACGGTAAATTACAGCATCATCTGCGAACAACCTAAGAGAACTGCTCAGATTGTCACCCAGGTCATTTATATAGATCAGGAACAGTAGAGGTCCCAGGACGCTTCCCTGGGGAACACCTGATATCACTTCAGTTTTACTCGATGATTTGCCGTCTATTACTACGAACTGCGACCTTCCTGACAGGAAATCACGAATCCAGTCGCACAACTGAGACGATACCCCACAGCTCCGCAGCTTGATTAGAAGTCGCTTGTGAGGAACGGTGTCAAAAGCTTTCCGGAAATCTAGAAATACGGAATCAACTTGAGATCCCCTGTCGATAGCGGCCATTACTTCGTGCGAATAAAGAGCTAGCTGCGTTGCACAAGAGCGATGTTTTCTGAAGCCATGCTGATTACGTGTCAATAGATCGTTCCCTTCGAGGTGATTCATAATGTTTGAATACAGTATATGCTCCAAAACCCTACTGCAAACCGACGTCAATGATATAGGTCTGTAGTTAAATGGATTACTCCTACTACCCTTCTTGAACACTGGTGCGACCTGCGCAATTTTCCAATCTGTAGGTACAGATCTATCGGTGAGCGAGCGGTTGTATATGAGTGCTAAGTAGGGAGCTATAGTATCAGCGTAATCTGAAAGGAACCTAATCGGTATACAATCTGGACCTGAAGACTTGCCTGTATCAAGCGATTTGAGTTGCTTCGCAACCCCTAAGGTATCTACTTCTAAGAAACTCATGCTAGCAGATGTTCGTGTTTCAAATTCTGGAATATTCCATTCGTCTTCCCTGGTGAAGGAATTTCGGAAAACTGCGTTCAATAACTCCGCTTTAGCGGCGCAGTCGTCGATAACAGTACCATCGGCACTGCGCAGCGAAGGTATTGACTGCGTCTTGCCGCTTGTGTACTTTACATACGACCAGAATTTCTTCGGATTTTCTACCAAATTTCGAGACAATGTTTCGTTGTGGAACCTATTAAAGGCATCTCGCATCGAAGTACGTGCCAAATTTCGCGCGTCTGTAAATTTTAGCCCATCTTCAGGATTTCGCGTTCTTCTAAACTTCGCATGATTTTTCCGTTGCCTCTGCAACAGCGTTCGGACCTTTTTTGTGTACCACGGGGGATCCGTTCCATCTCTTACCAATTTATGAGGTATGAATATCTCAATTGCTGTTGCTACTATATCTTTGAATTTGAGCCACATCTCGTCTACATTCGCATAGTCAGTTCGGAAGGAATGGAAATTGTCTTTTAGGAAGGCTTCTAGTGGTACTTTATCCGCTTTTTTAAATAAAATTATTTTGCGTTTGTTTCTGATGGATTTGGAAGAAATGGTATTGAGCCTAGCTACAATGACCTTGTGATCACTAATCCCTGTATCAGTCATGATGCTCTCTATCAGCTCTGGATTGTTTGTGGCCAAGAGGTCAAGTGTGTTTTCGCAACCATTTACAATTCGCGTGGGTTCGTGGACTAACTGCTCTAAATAATTTTCGGAGAATGCATTTAGGACAATCTCGGAAGACGTTTTGTGCCTACCACCGGTTTTGAACAAGTATTTTTGCCAACATACCGAGGGTAGGTTGAAGTCCCCACCAACTATAACCGTATGAGTGGGGTATTTATTTGTTACGAGACTCAAACTTTCTCTGAACTGTTCCGCAACTGTATCATCGGAGTCTGGGGGTCGGTAGAAGGAGCCAATTATTAACTTAATTCGGCTGTTAAGTATAACCTCCACCCACACCAATTCGCACAGAGTATCTACTTCGACTTCACTACAAGATAAACCACTACTGACAGACACCAACACTCCACCACCAATTCTGCCTAATCTATCTTTCCTGAACACCGTCTGAGACTTCGTAAAAATTTCTGCAGAACTTATTTCAGGCTTTAGCCAGCTTTCTGTACCTATAACGATATCCGCTTCTGTGCTTTCTATTAGCGCTTGAAGCTCAGGGACTTTTCCAGCGCAACTACAACAGTTTACAACTATAATTCCGACTGTTGTTTGGAGAGCACATCGGTTACGTGTCAGATGTGTAGCCAAGCACTAATTTGTCGCCATAGCTGCAAATATTAGCCGGTAATATGAAGTGTTGTCAGCTAAAGTCTGATGATGCAGACGGCCGTAAGGACGAAGTACCCAAGAGTACCGCTAGGCCGCGCGTCTTTAGCTCAGTGGTAGAGCACTGGTGTAATAAACCAGGGGTCGTAAGTTCCATCCTCACAGGAGAAAGATGAATTTCGGAAATCAGTTGCGCGTCGTGGCCGTATTGCAAACAGTACCTGTGATGACGAACAATTAGCGACAGGCGTTTTTTAAAAATTACTCTCAGATACGATTAAGGCGAATGGCGCAGATAAAGCATTTGCCAAAGCGGTACAGCATAAAGTGGGACGAGGAAGTCTGAATTACATTTTATAGATGTATTTCTCACATATCTCAGAGCCTCTCGCGATAGTCGTCGTCGTCGTCGTCGTCGCCGCCGCCGCTTCTGCAGAAGTAGCAAATGGCAATCGTAGCAAATGCGGCGAGGGACGCCCTGCCTTCGATTCCGAATGCACAAAGTGTGTGGTCTTGTTTCTCAGTCTATATTTGGTCGGTCACGTCAGAGGTTGAATGTAACGAATGGGTGGGAAAGAGCAAGGGGCAGCGGCTGTGTAGAACGAAAACACAAATCCTCAGGGGTGTGAGCGTTTCGAGATGAGTCGTATACATGTAAATGTTGGTCGTCAGTGACCGTGTGGCCTAATGGATAAGGCGTCGGACTTCGGATGTGAAGATTACAGGATCGAATGCTGTCACGCTTGTGTTTTTCCAGTTCTGAAAAAGAAACATAACGTTTTAATGCAGCAATTGAGCAGTACGAAACAGTCTGAATGCTGCTGTTGACCATTTTTTGCTTGGAGATGCTCTTCAGCTTGAAACACACACAACAAGACCGGTGTTAACTAGCGAAATGGTCGGCAGAGTGCCGACACAGCGAGTTTTGACTATCACTTGCACATCTAAAACAACGTCGGAAAGTAACTCGTTCGGCTTTTGAGTCACATAAAGTATGTGTGTTAATTTTGACGCGACTAGCTCTGCATGTTGTCATGCAATTTCTTTACCTCTCAGAAATGATTATGACATAAAAGTGAAGTACGTGACGAGTGTGACGTTAGGAAAACATTAGGCATCATGGAGAGATTCTGTATGGGACCACCCAACCCAAACGAGTACTGTGTGACGTGCTACCCGGCAGGTATTCACCGAGGTAGCCGGCTAGCTCAGTCGGTAGAGCGTCAGACTCTTAATCCCAGGGTCGTGGGTTCGAGCCAGACGCTGGGCAGAACGGAATTTTGTTCCGCTGCAGGTGTAAATCACCGTTTTTCTGATTAACGAGATTTAATGGAAATAGCAAATTTAAACTTTGCCTACGTCTCTGTCAGTCGCAAGGAAACTGTATTTGAAGGTGAAGGTGATTTTGTAGACATGTGTGAAAGACATGTTCTGAAATGCAAGTGTTGTTGTTTGGAGAGCACATCGGTTACGTGTCAGATGTGTAGCCAAGCAGTAATTTGTCGCCATAGCTGCAAATATTAGCCGGTAATATGAAGTGTTGTCAGCTAAAGTCTGATGATGCAGACGACCGTAAGGACGAAGTACCCAAGAGTACCGCTAGGCCGCGCCTCTTTAGCTCAGTGGTAGAGCACTGGTGTAATAAACCAGGGGTCGTAAGTTCCATCCTCACAGGAGAAAGATGAATTTTGGAAATCAGTTGCGCGTCATGGCCGTATTGCAAACAGTACCTGTGATGACGAACAATTAGCGACAGGCGTTTTTTTAAGAATTACTCTCAGATGCGATTAAGGCGAATGGCGCAGATAAAGCATTTGCCAAAGCGGTACAGCATAAGGTGGGACGAGGCAGTCTGAATTACATTTTATAGATGTATTTCTCACATATCTCAGAGCCTCTCGCGATATTCGTCGTCGTCGTCGTCGTCGTCGTCGTCGCCGCCGCTTCTGCAGAAGTAGCAAATGGCAATCGTAGCAAATGCGGCGAGGGACGCCCTGCCTTCGATTCCGAATGCACAAAGTGTGTGGTCTTGTTTCTCAGTCTATATTTGGTCGGTCACGTCAGAGGTTGAATGTAACGAATGGGTGGGAAAGAGCAAGGGGCAGCGGCTGTGTAGAACGAAAACACAAATCCTCAGGGGTGTGAGCGTTTCGAGATGAGTCGTATACATGTAAATGTTGGTCGTCAGTGACCGTGTGGCCTAATGGATAAGGCGTCGGACTTCGGATGTGAAGATTACAGGATCGAATGCTGTCACGCTTGTGTTTTTCCAGTTCTGAAAAAGAAACATAACGTTTTAATGCAGCAATTGAGCAGTACGAAACAGTCTGAATGCTGCTGTTGACCATTTTTTGCTTGGAGATGCTCTTCAGCTTGAAACACACACAACAAGACCGGTGTTAACTAGCGAAATGGTCGGCAGAGTGCCGACACAGCGAGTTTTGACTATCACTTGCACATCTAAAACAACGTCGGAAAGTAACTCGTTCGGCTTTTGAGTCACATAAAGTATGTGTGTTAATTTTGACGCGACTAGCTCTGCATGTTGTCATGCAATTTCTTTACCTCTCAGAAATGATTATGACATAAAAGTGAAGTACGTGACGAGTGTGACGTTAGGAAAACATTAGGCATCATGGAGAGATTCTGTATGGGACCACCCAACCCAAACGAGTACTGTGTGACGTGCTACCCGGCAGGTATTCACCGAGGTAGCCGGCTAGCTCAGTCGGTAGAGCGTCAGACTCTTAATCCCAGGGTCGTGGGTTCGAGCCAGACGCTGGGCAGAACGGAATTTTGTTCCGCTGCAGGTGTAAATCACCGTTTTTCTGATTAACGAGATTTAATGGAAATAGCAAATTTAAACTTTGCCTACGTCTCTGTCAGTCGCAAGGAAACTGTATTTGAAGGTGAAGGTGATTTTGTAGACATGTGTGAAAGACATGTTCTGAAATGCAAGTGTTGTTGTTTGGAGAGCACATCGGTTACGTGTCAGATGTGTAGCCAAGCAGTAATTTGTCGCCATAGCTGCAAATATTAGCCGGTAATATGAAGTGTTGTCAGCTAAAGTCTGATGATGCAGACGACCGTAAGGACGAAGTACCCAAGAGTACCGCTAGGCCGCGCCTCTTTAGCTCAGTGGTAGAGCACTGGTGTAATAAACCAGGGGTCGTAAGTTCCATCCTCACAGGAGAAAGATGAATTTTGGAAATCAGTTGCGCGTCATGGCCGTATTGCAAACAGTACCTGTGATGACGAACAATTAGCGACAGGCGTTTTTTTAAGAATTACTCTCAGATGCGATTAAGGCGAATGGCGCAGATAAAGCATTTGCCAAAGCGGTACAGCATAAGGTGGGACGAGGCAGTCTGAATTACATTTTATAGATGTATTTCTCACATATCTCAGAGCCTCTCGCGATATTCGTCGTCGTCGTCGTCGTCGTCGTCGTCGCCGCCGCTTCTGCAGAAGTAGCAAATGGCAATCGTAGCAAATGCGGCGAGGGACGCCCTGCCTTCGATTCCGAATGCACAAAGTGTGTGGTCTTGTTTCTCAGTCTATATTTGGTCGGTCACGTCAGAGGTTGAATGTAACGAATGGGTGGGAAAGAGCAAGGGGCAGCGGCTGTGTAGAACGAAAACACAAATCCTCAGGGGTGTGAGCGTTTCGAGATGAGTCGTATACATGTAAATGTTGGTCGTCAGTGACCGTGTGGCCTAATGGATAAGGCGTCGGACTTCGGATGTGAAGATTACAGGATCGAATGCTGTCACGCTTGTGTTTTTCCAGTTCTGAAAAAGAAACATAACGTTTTAATGCAGCAATTGAGCAGTACGAAACAGTCTGAATGCTGCTGTTGACCATTTTTTGCTTGGAGATGCTCTTCAGCTTGAAACACACACAACAAGACCGGTGTTAACTAGCGAAATGGTCGGCAGAGTGCCGACACAGCGAGTTTTGACTATCACTTGCACATCTAAAACAACGTCGGAAAGTAACTCGTTCGGCTTTTGAGTCACATAAAGTATGTGTGTTAATTTTGACGCCACTAGCTCTGCATGTTGTCATGCAATTTCTTTACCTCTCAGAAATGATTATGACATAAAAGTGAAGTACGTGACGAGTGTGACGTTAGGAAAACATTAGGCATCATGGAGAGATTCTCTATGGGACCACCCAACCCAAACGAGTACTGTGTGGCGTGCTACCCGGCAGGTATTCACCGAGGTAGCCGGCTAGCTCAGTCGGTAGAGCGTCAGACTCTTAATCCCAGGGTCGTGGGTTCGAGCCACACGCTGGGCGGAACGGAATTTTGTTCCGCTGCAGGTGTAAATCACCGTTTTTCTGATTAACGAGATTTAATGGAAATAGCAACTTTAAACTTTGCCTACGTCTCTGTCAGTCGCAAGGAAACTGTATTTGAAGGTGAAGGTGATTTTGTAGACATGTGTGAAAGACATGTTCTGAAATGCAAGTGTTGTTGTTTGGAGAGCACATCGGTTACGTGTCAGATGTGTAGCCAAGCAGTAATTTGTCGCCATAGCTGCAAATATTAGCCGGTAATATGAAGTGTTGTCAGCTAAAGTCTGATGATGCAGACGACCGTAAGGACGAAGTACCCAAGAGTACCACTAGGCCGCGCCTCTTTAGCTCAGTCGTAGAGCACTGGTGTAATAAACCAGGGGTCGTAAGTTCCATCCTCACAGGAGAAAGATGAATTTTGGAAATCAGTTGCGCGTCGTGGCCGTATTGCAAACAGTACCTGTGATGACGAACAATTAGCGACAGGCGTTTTTTTAAGAATTACTCTCAGATGCGATTAAGGCGAATGGCGCAGATAAAGCATTTGCCAAAGCGGTACAGCGTAAGGTGGGACGAGGCAGTCTGAATTACATTTTATAGATGTATTTCTCACATATCTCAGAGCCTCTCGCGATATTCGTCGTCGTCGTCGTCGTCGTCGCCGCCGCTTCTGCAGAAGTAGCAAATGGCAATCGTAGCAAATGCGGCGAGGGACGCCCTGCCTTCGATTCCGAATGCACAAAGTGTGTGGTCTTGTTTCTCAGTCTATATTTGGTCGGTCACGTCAGAGGTTGAATGTAACGAATGGGTGGGAAAGAGCAAGGGGCAGCGGCTGTGTAGAACGAAAACACAAATCCTCAGGGGTGTGAGCGTTTCGAGATGAGTCGTATACATGTATATGTTGGTCGTCAGTGACCGTGTGGCCTAATGGATAAGGCGTCGGACTTCGGATGTGAAGATTACAGGATCGAATGCTGTCACGCTTGTGTTTTTCCAGTTCTGAAAAAGAAACATAACGTTTTAATGCAGCAATTGAGCAGTACGAAACAGTCTGAATGCTGCTGTTGACCATTTTTTGCTTGGAGATGCTCTTCAGCTTGAAACACACACAACAAGACCGGTGTTAACTAGCGAAATGGTCGGCAGAGTGCCGACACAGCGAGTTTTGACTATCACTTGCACATCTAAAACAACGTCGGAAAGTAACTCGTTCGGCTTTTGAGTCACATAAAGTATGTGTGTTAATTTTGACGCGACTAGCTCTGCATGTTGTCATGCAATTTCTTTACCTCTCAGAAATGATTATGACATAAAAGTGAAGTACGTGACGAGTGTGACGTTAGGAAAACATTAGGCAGCATGGAGAGATTCTGTATGGGACCACCCAACCCAAACGAGTACTGTGTGACGTGCTACCCGGCAGGTATTCACCGAGGTAGCCGGCTAGCTCAGTCGGTAGAGCGTCAGACTCTTAATCCCAGGGTCGTGGGTTCGAGCCAGACGCTGGGCAGAACGGAATTTTGTTCCGCTGCAGGTGTAAATCACCGTTTTTCTGATTAACGAGATTTAATGGAAATAGCAACTTTAAACTTTGCCTACGTCTCTGTCAGTCGCAAGGAAACTGTATTTGAAGGTGAAGGTGATTTTGTAGACATGTGTGAAAGACATGTTCTGAAATGCAAGTGTTGTTGTTTGGAGAGCACATCGGTTACGTGTCAGATGTGTAGCCAAGCAGTAATTTGTCGCCATAGCTGCAAATATTAGCCGGTAATATGAAGTGTTGTCAGCTAAAGTCTGATGATGCAGACGACCGTAAGGACGAAGTACCCAAGAGTACCACTAGGCCGCGCCTCTTTAGCTCAGTCGTAGAGCACTGGTGTAATAAACCAGGGGTCGTAAGTTCCATCCTCACAGGAGAAAGATGAATTTTGGAAATCAGTTGCGCGTCGTGGCCGTATTGCAAACAGTACCTGTGATGACGAACAATTAGCGACAGGCGTTTTTTTAAGAATTACTCTCAGATGCGATTAAGGCGAATGGCGCAGATAAAGCATTTGCCAAAGCGGTACAGCGTAAGGTGGGACGAGGCAGTCTGAATTACATTTTATAGATGTATTTCTCACATATCTCAGAGCCTCTCGCGATATTCGTCGTCGTCGTCGTCGTCGTCGTCGTCGCCGCCGCTTCTGCAGAAGTAGCAAATGGCAATCGTAGCAAATGCGGCGAGGGACGCCCTGCCTTCGATTCCGAATGCACAAAGTGTGTGGTCTTGTTTCTCAGTCTATATTTGGTCGGTCACGTCAGAGGTTGAATGTAACGAATGGGTGGGAAAGAGCAAGGGGCAGCGGCTGTGTAGAACGAAAACACAAATCCTCAGGGGTGTGAGCGTTTCGAGATGAGTCGTATACATGTATATGTTGGTCGTCAGTGACCGTGTGGCCTAATGGATAAGGCGTCGGACTTCGGATGTGAAGATTACAGGATCGAATGCTGTCACGCTTGTGTTTTTCCAGTTCTGAAAAAGAAACATAACGTTTTAATGCAGCAATTGAGCAGTACGAAACAGTCTGAATGCTGCTGTTGACCATTTTTTGCTTGGAGATGCTCTTCAGCTTGAAACACACACAACAAGACCGGTGTTAACTAGCGAAATGGTCGGCAGAGTGCCGACACAGCGAGTTTTGACTATCACTTGCACATCTAAAACAACGTCGGAAAGTAACTCGTTCGGCTTTTGAGTCACATAAAGTATGTGTGTTAATTTTGACGCGACTAGCTCTGCATGTTGTCATGCAATTTCTTTACCTCTCAGAAATGATTATGACATAAAAGTGAAGTACGTGACGAGTGTGACGTTAGGAAAACATTAGGCATCATGGAGAGATTCTGTATGGGACCACCCAACCCAAACGAGTACTGTGTGACGTGCTACCCGGCAGGTATTCACCGAGGTAGCCGGCTAGCTCAGTCGGTAGAGCGTCAGACTCTTAATCCCAGGGTCGTGGGTTCGAGCCAGACGCTGGGCAGAACGGAATTTTGTTCCGCTGCAGGTGTAAATCACCGTTTTTCTGATTAACGAGATTTAATGGAAATAGCAACTTTAAACTTTGCCTACGTCTCTGTCAGTCGCAAGGAAACTGTATTTGAAGGTGAAGGTGATTTTGTAGACATGTGTGAAAGACATGTTCTGAAATGCAAGTGTTGTTGTTTGGAGAGCACATCGGTTACGTGTCAGATGTGTAGCCAAGCAGTAATTTGTCGCCATAGCTGCAAATATTAGCCGTTAATATGAAGTGTTGTCAGCTAAAGTCTGATGATGCAGACGACCGTAAGGACGAAGTACCCAAGAGTACCGCTAGGCCGCGCCTCTTTAGCTCAGTGGTAGAGCACTGGTGTAATAAACCAGGGGTCGTAAGTTCCATCCTCACAGGAGAAAGATGAATTTTGGAAATCAGTTGCGCGTCATGGCCGTATTGCAAACAGTACCTGTGATGACGAACAATTAGCGACAGGCGTTTTTTTAAGAATTACTCTCAGATGCGATTAAGGCGAATGGCGCAGATAAAGCATTTGCCAAAGCGGTACAGCATAAGGTGGGACGAGGCAGTCTGAATTACATTTTATAGATGTATTTCTCACATATCTCAGAGCCTCTCGCGATATTCGTCGTCGTCGTCGTCGTCGTCGTCGTCGCCGCCGCTTCTGCAGAAGTAGCAAATGGCAATCGTAGCAAATGCGGCGAGGGACGCCCTGCCTTCGATTCCGAATGCACAAAGTGTGTGGTCTTGTTTCTCAGTCTATATTTGGTCGGTCACGTCAGAGGTTGAATGTAACGAATGGGTGGGAAAGAGCAAGGGGCAGCGGCTGTGCGGAACGAAAACACAAATCCTCAGGGGTGTGAGCGTTTCGAGATGAGTCGTATACATGTAAATGTTGGTCGTCAGTGACCGTGTGGCCTAATGGATAAGGCGTCGGACTTCGGATGTGAAGATTACAGGTTCGAATGCTGTCACGCTTGTGTTTTTCCAGTTCTGAAAAAGAAACATAACGTTTTAATGTAGCAATTGAGCAGTACGAAACAGTCTGAATGTTGCTGTTGACCATTTTTTGCTTGGAGATGCTCTTCAGCTTGAAACACACACAACAAGACCGGTGTTAACTAGCGAAATGGTCGGCAGAGTGCCGACACAGCGAGTTTTGACTATCACTTGCACATCTAAAACAACGTCGGAAAGTAACTCGTTCGGCTTTTGAGTCACATAAAGTATGTGTGTTAATTTTGACGCCACTAGCTCTGCATGTTGTCATGCAATTTCTTTACCTCTCAGAAATGATTATGACATAAAAGTGAAGTACGTGACGAGTGTGACGTTAGGAAAACATTAGGCATCATGGAGAGATTCTCTATGGGACCACCCAACCCAAACGAGTACTGTGTGGCGTGCTACCCGGCAGGTATTCACCGAGGTAGCCGGCTAGCTCAGTCGGTAGAGCGTCAGACTCTTAATCCCAGGGTCGTGGGTTCGAGCCACACGCTGGGCGGAACGGAATTTTGTTCCGCTGCAGGTGTAAATCACCGTTTTTCTGATTAACGAGATTTAATGGAAATAGCAACTTTAAACTTTGCCTACGTCTCTGTCAGTCGCAAGGAAACTGTATTTGAAGGTGAAGGTGATTTTGTAGACATGTGTGAAAGACATGTTCTGAAATGCAAGTGTTGTTGTTTGGAGAGCACATCGGTTACGTGTCAGATGTGTAGCCAAGCAGTAATTTGTCGCCATAGCTGCAAATATTAGCCGGTAATATGAAGTGTTGTCAGCTAAAGTCTGATGATGCAGACGACCGTAAGGACGAAGTACCCAAGAGTACCACTAGGCCGCGCCTCTTTAGCTCAGTCGTAGAGCACTGGTGTAATAAACCAGGGGTCGTAAGTTCCATCCTCACAGGAGAAAGATGAATTTTGGAAATCAGTTGCGCGTCGTGGCCGTATTGCAAACAGTACCTGTGATGACGAACAATTAGCGACAGGCGTTTTTTTAAGAATTACTCTCAGATGCGATTAAGGCGAATGGCGCAGATAAAGCATTTGCCAAAGCGGTACAGCGTAAGGTGGGACGAGGCAGTCTGAATTACATTTTATAGATGTATTTCTCACATATCTCAGAGCCTCTCGCGATATTCGTCGTCGTCGTCGTCGTCGTCGTCGTCGCCGCCGCTTCTGCAGAAGTAGCAAATGGCAATCGTAGCAAATGCGGCGAGGGACGCCCTGCCTTCGATTCCGAATGCACAAAGTGTGTGGTCTTGTTTCTCAGTCTATATTTGGTCGGTCACGTCAGAGGTTGAATGTAACGAATGGGTGGGAAAGAGCAAGGGGCAGCGGCTGTGTAGAACGAAAACACAAATCCTCAGGGGTGTGAGCGTTTCGAGATGAGTCGTATACATGTATATGTTGGTCGTCAGTGACCGTGTGGCCTAATGGATAAGGCGTCGGACTTCGGATGTGAAGATTACAGGATCGAATGCTGTCACGCTTGTGTTTTTCCAGTTCTGAAAAAGAAACATAACGTTTTAATGCAGCAATTGAGCAGTACGAAACAGTCTGAATGCTGCTGTTGACCATTTTTTGCTTGGAGATGCTCTTCAGCTTGAAACACACACAACAAGACCGGTGTTAACTAGCGAAATGGTCGGCAGAGTGCCGACACAGCGAGTTTTGACTATCACTTGCACATCTAAAACAACGTCGGAAAGTAACTCGTTCGGCTTTTGAGTCACATAAAGTATGTGTGTTAATTTTGACGCGACTAGCTCTGCATGTTGTCATGCAATTTCTTTACCTCTCAGAAAAGATTATGACATAAAAGTGAAGTACGTGACGAGTGTGACGTTAGGAAAACATTAGGCATCATGGAGAGATTCTGTATGGGACCACCCAACCCAAACGAGTACTGTGTGACGTGCTACCCGGCAGGTATTCACCGAGGTAGCCGGCTAGCTCAGTCGGTAGAGCGTCAGACTCTTAATCCCAGGGTCGTGGGTTCGAGCCAGACGCTGGGCAGAACGGAATTTTGTTCCGCTGCAGGTGTAAATCACCGTTTTTCTGATTAACGAGATTTAATGGAAATAGCAACTTTAAACTTTGCCTACGTCTCTGTCAGTCGCAAGGAAACTGTATTTGAAGGTGAAGGTGATTTTGTAGACATGTGTGAAAGACATGTTCTGAAATGCAAGTGTTGTTGTTTGGAGAGCACATCGGTTACGTGTCAGATGTGTAGCCAAGCAGTAATTTGTCGCCATAGCTGCAAATATTAGCCGGTAATATGAAGTGTTGTCAGCTAAAGTCTGATGATGCAGACGACCGTAAGGACGAAGTACCCAAGAGTACCGCTAGGCCGCGCCTCTTTAGCTCAGTGGTAGAGCACTGGTGTAATAAACCAGGGGTCGTAAGTTCCATCCTCACAGGAGAAAGATGAATTTTGGAAATCAGTTGCGCGTCATGGCCGTATTGCAAACAGTACCTGTGATGACGAACAATTAGCGACAGGCGTTTTTTTAAGAATTACTCTCAGATGCGATTAAGGCGAATGGCGCAGATAAAGCATTTGCCAAAGCGGTACAGCATAAGGTGGGACGAGGCAGTCTGAATTACATTTTATAGATGTATTTCTCACATATCTCAGAGCCTCTCGCGATATTCGTCGTCGTCGTCGTCGTCGTCGTCGTCGCCGCCGCTTCTGCAGAAGTAGCAAATGGCAATCGTAGCAAATGCGGCGAGGGACGCCCTGCCTTCGATTCCGAATGCACAAAGTGTGTGGTCTTGTTTCTCAGTCTATATTTGGTCGGTCACGTCAGAGGTTGAATGTAACGAATGGGTGGGAAAGAGCAAGGGGCAGCGGCTGTGCGGAACGAAAACACAAATCCTCAGGGGTGTGAGCGTTTCGAGATGAGTCGTATATATGTAAATGTTGGTCGTCAGTGACCGTGTGGCCTAATGGATAAGGCGTCGGACTTCGGATGTGAAGATTACAGGTTCGAATGCTGTCACGCTTGTGTTTTTCCAGTTCTGAAAAAGAAACATAACGTTTTAATGTAGCAATTGAGCAGTACGAAACAGTCTGAATGTTGCTGTTGACCATTTTTTGCTTGGAGATGCTCTTCAGCTTGAAACACACACAACAAGACCGGTGTTAACTAGCGAAATGGTCGGCAGAGTGCCGACACAGCGAGTTTTGACTATCACTTGCACATCTAAAACAACGTCGGAAAGTAACTCGTTCGGCTTTTGAGTCACATAAAGTATGTGTGTTAATTTTGACGCCACTAGCTCTGCATGTTGTCATGCAATTTCTTTACCTCTCAGAAATGATTATGACATAAAAGTGAAGTACGTGACGAGTGTGACGTTAGGAAAACATTAGGCATCATGGAGAGATTCTGTATGGGACCACCCAACCCAAACGAGTACTGTGTGGCGTGCTACCCGGCAGGTATTCACCGAGGTAGCCGGCTAGCTCAGTCGGTAGAGCGTCAGACTCTTAATCCCAGGTTCGTGGGTTCGAGCCAGACGCTGGGCGGAACGGAATTTTGTTCCGCTGCAGGTGTAAATCACCGTTTTTCTGATTAACGAGATTTAATGGAAATAGCAACTTTAAACTTTGCCTACGTCTCTGTCAGTCGCAAGGAAACTGTATTTGAAGGTGAAGGTGATTTTGTAGACATGTGTGAAAGACATGTTCTGAAATGCAAGTGTTGTTGTTTGGAGAGCACATCGGTTACTTGTCAGATGTGTAGCCAAGCAGTAATTTGTCGCCATAGCTGCAAATATTAGCCGGTAATATGAAGTGTTGTCAGCTAAAGTCTGATGATGCAGACGACCGTAAGGACGAAGTACCCAAGAGTACCACTAGGCCGCGCCTCTTTAGCTCAGTGGTAGAGCACTGGTGTAATAAACCAGGGGTCGTAAGTTCCATCCTCACAGGAGAAAGATAAATTTCGAAAATCAGTTGCGCGTCGTGGCCGTATTGCAAACAGTACCTGTGATGACGAACAATTAGCGACAGGCGTTTTTTAAAAATTACTCTCAGATGCGATTAAGGCGAATGGCGCAGATAAAGCATTTGCCAAAGCGGTACAGCATAAGGTGGGACGAGGCAGTCTGAATTACATTTTATAGATGTATTTCTCACATATCTCAGAGCCTCTCGCGATATTCGTCGTCGTCGTCGTCGTCGTCGTCGCCGCCGCTTCTGCAGAAGTAGCAAATGGCAATCGTAGCAAATGCGGCGAGGGACGCCCTGCCTTCGATTCCGAATGCACAAAGTGTGTGGTCTTGTTTCTCAGTCTATATTTGGTCGGTCACGTCAGAGGTTGAATGTAACGAATGGGTGGGAAAGAGCAAGGGGCAGCGGCTGTGCAGAACGAAAACACAAATCCTCAGGGGTGTGAGCGTTTCGAGATGAGTCGTATACATGTAAATGTTGGTCGTCAGTGACCGTGTGGCCTAACGGATAAAGCGTCGGACTTCGGATCTGAAGATTACAGGTTCAAATGCTGTCACGCTTGTGTTTTTCCAGTTCTGAAAAAGAAACATACCGTTTTAATGTAGCAATTGAGCAGTACGAAACAGTCTGAATGTTGCTGTTGACCATTTTTTGCTTGGAGATGCTCTTCAGCTTGAAACACACACAACAAGACCGGTGTTAACTAGCGAAATGGTCGGCAGACTGCCGACACAGCGAGTTTTGACTATCACTTGCACATCTAAAACAACGTCGGAAAGTAACTCGTTCGGCTTTTGAGTCACATAAAGTATGTGTGTTTATTTTGACGCCACTAGCTCTGCATGTTGTCATGCAATTTCTTTACCTCTCAGAAATGATTATGACATAAAAGTGAAGTACGTGACGAGTGTGACGTTAGGAAAACATTAGGCATCATGGAGAGATTCTGTATGGGACCACCCAACCCAAACGAGTACTGTGTGACGTGCTACCCGGCAGGTATTCACCGAGGTAGCCGGCTAGCTCAGTCGGTAGAGTGTCAGACTCTTAATCCCAGGGTCGTGGGTTCGAGCCAGACGCTGGGCGGAACGGAATTTTGTTCCGCTGCAGGTGTAAATCACCGTTTTTCTGATTAACGAGATTTAATGGAAATAGCAACTTTAAACTTTGCCTACGTCTCTGTCAGTCGCAAGGAAACTGTATTTGAAGGTGAAGGTGATTTTGTAGACATGTGTGAAAGACATGTTCTGAAATGCAAGTGTTGTTGTTTGGAGAGCACATCGGTTACGTGTCAGATGTGTAGCCAAGCAGTAATTTGTCGCCATAGCTGCAAATATTAGCCGGTAATATGAAGTGTTGTCAGCTAAACTCTGATGATGCAGACGACCGTAAGGACGAAGTACCCAAGACTACCGCTATGCCGCGCATCTTTAGCTCAGTGGTAGAGCACTGGTGTAATAAACCAGGGGTCGTAAGTTCCATCCTCACAGGAGAAAGATGAATTTTGGAAATTAGTTGCGCGTCGTGGCCGTATTGCAAACAGTACCTGTGATGACGAACAATTAGCGACAGGCGTTTTTTTAAAAATTACTCTCAGATGCGATTAAGGCGAATGGCGCAGATAGAGCATTTGCTAAAGCGGTACAGCATAAGGTGGGACGAGGCAGTCTGAATTACATTTTATAGATGTATTTCTCACATATCTCAGAGCCTCTCGCGATATTCGTCGTCGTCGTCGTCGTCGTCGTCGCCGCCGCTTCTGCAGAAGTAGCAAATGGCAATCGTAGCAAATGCGGCGAGGGACGCCCTGCCTTCGATTCCGAATGCACAAAGTGTGTGGTCTTGTTTCTCAGTCTATATTTGGTCGGTCACGTCAGAGGTTGAATGTAACGAATGGGTGGGAAAGAGCAAGGGGCAGCGGCTGTGTAGAACGAAAACACAAATCCTCAGGGGTGTGAGCGTTTCGAGATGAGTCGTATACATGTAAATGTTGGTCGTCAGTGACCGTGTGGCCTAATGGATAAGGCGTCGGACTTCGGATCTGAAGATTACAGGTTCAAATGCTGTCACGCTTGTGTTTTTCCAGTTCTGAAAAAGAAACATACCGTTTTAATGTAGCAATTGAGCAGTACGAAACAGTCTGAATGTTGCTGTTGACCATTTTTTGCTTGGAGATGCTCTTCAGCTTGAAACACACACAACAAGACCGGTGTTAACTAGCGAAATGGTCGGCAGAGTGCCGACACAGCGAGTTTTGACTATCACTTGCACATCTAAAACAACGTCGGAAAGTAACTCGTTCGGCTTTTGAGTCACATAAAGTATGTGTGTTAATTTTGACGCGACTAGCTCTGCATGTAGTCATGCAATTTCTTTACCTCTCAGAAATGATTATGACATAAAAGTGAAGTACGTGACGAGTGTGACGTTAGGAAAACATTAGGCATCATGGAGAGATTCTGTATGGGACCACCCAACCCAAACGAGTACTGTGTGACGTGCTACCCGGCAGGTATTCACCGAGGTAGCCGGCTAGCTCAGTCGGTAGAGTGTCAGACTCTTAATCCCAGGGTCGTGGGTTCGAGCCAGACGCTGGGCGGAACGGAATTTTGTTCCGCTGCAGGTGTAAATCACCGTTTTTCTGATTAACGAGATTTAATGGAAATAGCAACTTTAAACTTTGCCTACGTCTCTGTCAGTCGCAAGGAAACTGTATTTGAAGGTGAAGGTGATTTTGTAGACATGTGTGAAAGACATGTTCTGAAATGCAAGTGTTGTTGTTTGGAGAGCACATCGGTTACGTGTCAGATGTGTAGCCAAGCAGTAATTTGTCGCCATAGCTGCAAATATTAGCCGGTAATATGAAGTGTTGTCAGCTAAACTCTGATGATGCAGACGACCGTAAGGACGAAGTACCCAAGACTACCGCTATGCCGCGCATCTTTAGCTCAGTGGTAGAGCACTGGTGTAATAAACCAGGGGTCGTAAGTTCCATCCTCACAGGAGAAAGATGAATTTTGGAAATTAGTTGCGCGTCGTGGCCGTATTGCAAACAGTACCTGTGATGACGAACAATTAGCGACAGGCGTTTTTTTAAAAATTACTCTCAGATGCGATTAAGGCGAATGGCGCAGATAGAGCATTTGCCAAAGCGGTACAGCATAAGGTGGGACGAGGCAGTCTGAATTACATTTTATAGATGTATTTCTCACATATCTCAGAGCCTCTCGCGATATTCGTCGTCGTCGTCGTCGTCGTCGCCGCTTCTGCAGAAGTAGCAAATGGCAATCGTAGCAAATGCTGCGAGGGACGCCCTGCCTTCGATTCCGAATGCACAAAGTGTGTGGTCTTGTTTCTCAGTCTATATTTGGTCGGTCACGTCAGAGGTTGAATGTAACGAATGGGTGGGAAAGAGCAAGGGGCAGCGGCTGTGTAGAACGAAAACACAAATCCTCAGGGGTGTGAGCGTTTCGAGATGAGTCGTATACATGTAAATGTTGGTCGTCAGTGACCGTGTGGCCTAATGGATAAGGCGTCGGACTTCGGATGTGAAGATTACAGGATCGAATGCTGTCACGCTTGTGTTTTTCCAGTTCTGAAAAAGAAACATAACGTTTTAATGTAGCAATTGAGCAGTACGAAACAGTCTGAATGCTGCTGTTGACCATTTTTTGCTTGGAGATGCTCTTCAGCTTGAAACACACACAACAAGACCGGTGTTAACTAGCGAAATGGTCGGCAGAGTGCCGACACAGCGAGTTTTGACTATCACTTGCACATCTAAAACAACGTCGGAAAGTAACTCGTTCGGCTTTTGAGTCACATAAAGTATGTGTGTTAATTTTGACGCCACTAGCTCTGCATGTTGTCATGCAATTTCTTTACCTCTCAGAAATGATTATGACATAAAAGTGAAGTACGTGAGGAGTGTGACGTTAGGAAAACATTAGGCATCATGGAGAGATTCTGTATGGGACCACCCAACCCAAACGAGTACTGTGTGACGTGCTACCCGGCAGGTATTCACCGAGGTAGCCGGCTAGCTCAGTCGGTAGAGCGTCAGACTCTTAATCCCAGGGTCGTGGGTTCGAGCCAGACGCTGGGCAGAACGGAATTTTGTTCCGCTGCAGGTGTAAATCACCGTTTTTCTGATTAACGAGATTTAATGGAAATAGCAACTTTAAACTTTGCCTACGTCTCTGTCAGTCGCAAGGAAACTGTATTTGAAGGTGAAGGTGATTTTGTAGACATGTGTGAAAGACATGTTCTGAAATGCAAGTGTTGTTGTTTGGAGAGCACATCGGTTACTTGTCAGATGTGTAGCCAAGCAGTAATTTGTCGCCATAGCTGCAAATATTAGCCGGTAATATGAAGTGTTGTCAGCTAAACTCTGATGATGCAGACGACCGTAAGGACGAAGTACCCAAGACTACCGCTAGGCCGCGCCTCTTTAGCTCAGTGGTAGAGCACTGGTGTAATAAACCAGGGGTCGTAAGTTCCATCCTCACAGGAGAAAGATGAATTTCGGAAATCAGTTGCGCGTCGTGGCCGTATTGCAAACAGTACCTGTGATGACGAACAATTAGCGACAGGCGTTTTTTTAAAAATTACTCTCAGATGCGATTAAGGCGAATGGCGCAGATAGAGCATTTGCCAAAGCGGTACAGCATAAGGTGGGACGAGGCAGTCTGAATTACATTTTATAGATGTATTTCTCACATATCTCAGAGCCTCTCGCGATATTCGTCGTCGTCGTCGTCGTCGTCGCCGCTTCTGCAGAAGTAGCAAATGGCAATCGTAGCAAATGCTGCGAGGGACGCCCTGCCTTCGATTCCGAATGCACAAAGTGTGTGGTCTTGTTTCTCAGTCTATATTTGGTCGGTCACGTCAGAGGTTGAATGTAACGAATGGGTGGGAAAGAGCAAGGGGCAGCGGCTGTGTAGAACGAAAACACAAATCCTCAGGGGTGTGAGCGTTTCGAGATGAGTCGTATACATGTAAATGTTGGTCGTCAGTGACCGTGTGGCCTAATGGATAAGGCGTCGGACTTCGGATGTGAAGATTACAGGATCGAATGCTGTCACGCTTGTGTTTTTCCAGTTCTGAAAAAGAAACATAACGTTTTAATGTAGCAATTGAGCAGTACGAAACAGTCTGAATGCTGCTGTTGACCATTTTTTGCTTGGAGATGCTCTTCAGCTTGAAACACACACAACAAGACCGGTGTTAACTAGCGAAATGGTCGGCAGAGTGCCGACACAGCGAGTTTTGACTATCACTTGCACATCTAAAACAACGTCGGAAAGTAACTCGTTCGGCTTTTGAGTCACATAAAGTATGTGTGTTAATTTTGACGCCACTAGCTCTGCATGTTGTCATGCAATTTCTTTACCTCTCAGAAATGATTATGACATAAAAGTGAAGTACGTGAGGAGTGTGACGTTAGGAAAACATTAGGCATCATGGAGAGATTCTGTATGGGACCACCCAACCCAAACGAGTACTGTGTGACGTGCTACCCGGCAGGTATTCACCGAGGTAGCCGGCTAGCTCAGTCGGTAGAGCGTCAGACTCTTAATCCCAGGGTCGTGGGTTCGAGCCAGACGCTGGGCAGAACGGAATTTTGTTCCGCTGCAGGTGTAAATCACCGTTTTTCTGATTAACGAGATTTAATGGAAATAGCAACTTTAAACTTTGCCTACGTCTCTGTCAGTCGCAAGGAAACTGTATTTGAAGGTGAAGGTGATTTTGTAGACATGTGTGAAAGACATGTTCTGAAATGCAAGTGTTGTTGTTTGGAGAGCACATCGGTTACTTGTCAGATGTGTAGCCAAGCAGTAATTTGTCGCCATAGCTGCAAATATTAGCCGGTAATATGAAGTGTTGTCAGCTAAACTCTGATGATGCAGACGACCGTAAGGACGAAGTACCCAAGACTACCGCTAGGCCGCGCCTCT
Organism: Schistocerca gregaria; assembly: GCF_023897955.1. Lineage (NCBI taxonomy): Eukaryota > Metazoa > Arthropoda > Insecta > Orthoptera > Acrididae > Schistocerca > Schistocerca gregaria. Next base: position 294,878 of record NW_026061810.1, on the reverse strand, counting down.
TTAGCTCAGTGGTAGAGCACTGGTGTAATAAACCAGGGGTCGTAAGTTCCATCCTCACAGGAGAAAGATGAATTTCGGAAATCAGTTGCGCGTCGTGGCCGTATTGCAAACAGTACCTGTGATGACGAACAATTAGCGACAGGCGTTTTTTTAAAAATTACTCTCAGATGCGATTAAGGCGAATGGCGCAGATAGAGCATTTGCCAAAGCGGTACAGCATAAGGTGGGACGAGGCAGTCTGAATTACATTTTATAGATGTATTTCTCACATATCTCAGAGCCTCTCGCGATATTCGTCGTCGTCGTCGTCGTCGTCGCCGCTTCTGCAGAAGTAGCAAATGGCAATCGTAGCAAATGCGGCGAGGGACGCCCTGCCTTCGATTCCGAATGCACAAAGTGTGTGGTCTTGTTTCTCAGTCTATATTTGGTCGGTCACGTCAGAGGTTGAATGTAACGAATGGGTGGGAAAGAGCAAGGGGCAGCGGCTGTGTAGAACGAAAACACAAATCCTCAGGGGTGTGAGCGTTTCGAGATGAGTCGTATACATGTAAATGTTGGTCGTCAGTGACCGTGTGGCCTAATGGATAAGGCGTCGGACTTCGGATCTGAAGATTACAGGTTCGAATGCCGTCACGCTTGTGTTCTTCCAGTTCTGAAAAAGAAACATAACGTTTTAATGTAGCAATTGAGCAGTACGAAACAGTCTGAATGTTGCTGTTGACCATTTTTTGCTTGGAGATGCTCTTCAGCTTGAAACACACACAACAAGACCGGTGTTAACTAGCGAAATGGTCGGCAGAGTGCCGACACAGCGAGTTTTGACTATCAATTGCACATCTAAAACAAGGTCGTAAAGTAACTCGTTCGGCTTTTGAGTCACATAAAGTATGTGTGTTAATTTAGACGCCACTAGCTCTGCATGTTGTCATGCAATTTCTTTACCTCTCAGAAATGATTATGACATAAAAGTGAAGTACGTGACGAGTGTGACGTTAGGAAAACATTAGGCATCATGGAGAGATTCTGTATGGGACCACCCAACCCAAACGAGTACTGTGTGACGTGCTACCCGGCAGGTATTCACCGAGGTAGCTGGCTAGCTCAGTCGGTAGAGCGTCAGACTCTTAGTCCCAGGGTCGTGGGTTCGAGCCAGACGCTGGGCGGAACGGAATTTTGTTCCGCTGCAGGTGTAAATCACCGTTTTTCTGATTAACGAGATTTAATGGAAATAGCAACTTTAAACTTTGTCTACGTCTCTGTCAGTCGCAAGGAAACTGTATTTGAAGGTGAAGGTGATTTTGTAGACATGTGTGAAAGACATGTTCTGAAATGCAAGTGTTGTTGTTTGGAGAGCACATCGGTTACGTGTCAGATGTGTAGCCAAGCAGTAATTTGTCGCCATAGCTGCAAATATTAGCCGGTAATATGAAGTGTTGTCAGCTGAAGTCTGATGATGCAGACGACCGTAAGGACGAAGTACCCAAGAGTACCGGTAGGCCGCGCCTCTTTAGCTCAGTGGTAGAGCACTGGTGTAATAAACCAGGGGTCGTAAGTTCCATCCTCACAGAAGAAAGATGACTTTTGGAAATCAGTTGCGCGTCGTGGCCGTATAGCATACAGTACCTGTGATGACGAACAATTAGCGACAGGCGTTTTTTTAAGAATTATTCTCAGATGCGATTAAGGCGAATGGCGCAGATAAAGCATTTGCCAAAGCGGTACAGCATAAGGTGGGACGAGGCAGTCTGAATTACATTTTATAGATGTATTTCTCACATATCTCAGAGCCTCTCGCGATATTCGTCGTCGTCGTCGTCGTCGTCGCCGCCTCCGCTTCTGCAGAAGTAGCAAATGGCAATCGTAGCAAATGCGGCGAGGGACGCCCTGCCTTCGATTCCGAATGCACAAAGTGTGTGGTCTTGTTTCTCAGTCTATATTTGGTCGGTCACGTCAGAGGTTGAATGTAACGAATGGGTGGGAAAGAGCAAGGGGCAGCGGCTGTGCAGAACGAAAACACAAATCCTCAGGGGTGTGAGCGTTTCGAGATGAGTCGCATACATGTAAATGTTGTTTGTCAGTGACCGTGTGGCCTAATGGATAAGGCGTCGGACTTCGGATCTGAAGATTACAGGTTCGAATGCTGTCACGCTTGTGTTTTTCCAGTTCTGAAAAAGAAACATAACGTTTTAATGTAGCAATTGAGCTGTACGAAACAGTCTGAATGTTGCTGTTGACCATTTTTTGCTTGGAGATGCTCTTGAGCTTGAAACACACACAACAAGACCGGTGTTAACTAGCGAAATGGTCGGCAGAGTGCCGACACAGCGAGTTTTGACTATCACTTGCACATCCAAAACAACGTCGGAGAGTAACTCGTTCGGCTTTTGAGTCACATAAAGTATGTGTGTTAATTTTGACGCCACTAGCTCTGCATGTTGTCATGCAATTTCTTTACCTCTCAGAAATGATTATGACATAAAAGTGAAGTACGTGACGAGTGTGACGTTAGGAAAACATTAGGCATCATGGAGTGATTCTGTATGGGACCACCCAACCCAAACGAGTACTGTGTGACGTGCTACCCGCCAGGTATTCACCGAGGTAGCCGGCTAGCTCAGTCGGTAGAGCGTCACACTCTTAATCCCAGGGTGGTGGGTTCGAGCCAGACGCTGGGCAGAGCGGAATTTTGTTCCGCTGCAGGTGTAAATCACCGTTTTTCTGATTAACGAGATTTAATGGAAATAGCAACTTTAAACTTTGCCTACGTCTCTGTCAGTCGCAAGGAAACTGTATTTGAAGGTGAAGGTGATTTTGTAGACATGTGTGAAAGACATGTTCTGAAATGCAAGTGTTGTTGTTTGGAGAGCACATCGGTTACGTGTCAGATGTGTAGCCAAGCAGTAATTTGTCGCCATAGCTGCAAATATTAGCCGGTAATATGAAGTGTTGTCAGCTGAAGTCTGATGATGCAGACGACCGTAAGGACGAAGTACCCAAGAGTACCGCTAGGCCGCGCCTCTTTAGCTCAGTGGTAGAGCACTGGTGCAATAAACCAGGGGTCGTAAGTTCCATCCTCACAGGAGAAAGATGAATTTTGGAAATCAGTTGCGCGTCGTGGCCGTATAGCAAACAGTACCTGTGATGACGAACAATTAGCGACAGGCGTTTTTTTAAGAATTACTCTCAGATGCGATTAAGGCGAATGGCGCAGATAAAGCATTTGCCAAAGCGGTACAGCATAAGGTGGGACGAGGCAGTCTGAATTACATTTTATAGATGTATTTCTCACATATCTCAGAGCCTCTCGCGATATTCGTCGTCGTCGTCGTCGTCGTCGCCGCCTCCGCTTCTGCAGAAGTAGCAAATGGCAATCGTAGCAAATGCGGCGAGGGACGCCCTGCCTTCGATTCCGAATGCACAAAGTGTGTGGTCTTGTTTCTCAGTCTATATTTGGTCGGTCACGTCAGAGGTTGAATGTAACGAATGGGTGGGAAAGAGCAAGGGGCAGCGGCTGTGTAGAACGAAAACACAAATCCTCAGGGGTGTGAGCGTTTCGAGATGAGTCGTATACATGTAAATGTTGGTCGTCAGTGTCCGTGTGGCCTAATGGATAAGGCGTCGGACTTCGGATCTGAAGATTACAGGTTCGAATGCTGTCACGCTTGTGTTTTTCCAGTTCTGAAAAAGAAACATAAGGTTTTAATGTAGCAATTGAGCTGTACGAAACAGTCTGAATGTTGCTGTTGACCATTTTTTGCTTGGAGATGCTCTTGAGCTTGAAACACACACAACAAGACCGGTGTTAACTAGCGAAATGGTCGGCAGAGTGCCGACACAGCGAGTTTTGACTATCACTTGCACATCTAAAACAACGTCGGAAAGTAACTCGTTCGGCTTTTGAGTCACATAAAGTATGTGTGTTAATTTTGACGCGACTAGCTCTGCATGTTGTCATGCAATTTCTTTACCTCTCAGAAATGATTATGACATAAAAGTGAAGTACGTGACGAGTGTGACGTTAGGAAAACATTAGGCTGCATGGAGAGAAACTGTATGGGACCACGCCACCGAAACGAGTACTGTGTGACGTGCTACCCGGCAGGTATTCCCTGCGGTAGCCGACTAGCACAGTCGGTAGAGCGTCAGACTCTTAATCCCAGGGTCGTGGGTTCGAGCCAGACGCTGGGTGGAACGGAATTTTGTTCCGCTGCAGGTGTAAATCACCGTTTTTCTGATTAACGAGATTTAATGGAAATAGCAACTTTAAACTTTGCCTACGTCTCTGTCAGTCGCAAGGAAACTGTATTTGAAGGTGAAGGTGATTTTGTAGACATGTGTGAAAGACATGTTCTGAAATGCAAGTGTTGTTGTTTGGAGAGCACATCGGTTACGTGTCAGATGTGTAGCCAAGCAGTAATTTGTCGCCATAGCTGCAAATATTAGCCGGTAATATGAAGTGTTGTCAGCTGAAGTCTGATGATGCAGACGACCGTAAGGACGAAGTACCCAAGAGTACCGCTAGGCCGCGCCTCTTTAGCTCAGTGGTAGAGCACTGGTGTAATAAACCAGGGGTCGTAAGTTCCATCCTCACAGGAGAAAGATGAATTTTGGAAATCAGTTGCGCGTCGTGGCCGTATAGCAAACAGTACCTGTGATGACGAACAATTAGCGACAGGCGTTTTTTTAAGAATTACTCTCAGATGCGATTAAGGCGAATGGCGCAGATAAAGCATTTGCCAAAGCGGTACAGCATAAGGTGGGACGAGGCAGTCTGAATTACATTTTATAGATGTATTTCTCACATATCTCAGAGCCTCTCGCGATATTCGTCGTCGTCGTCGTCGTCGTCGCCGCCTCCGCTTCTGCAGAAGTAGCAAATGGCAATCGTAGCAAATGCGGCGAGGGACGCCCTGCCTTCGATTCCGAATGCACAAAGTGTGTGGTCTTGTTTCTCAGTCTATATTTGGTCGGTCACGTCAGAGGTTGAATATAACGAATGGGTGGGAAAGAGCAAGGGGCAGCGGCTGTGCAGAACGAAAACACAAATCCTCAGGGGTGTGAGCGTTTCGAGATGAGTCGTATACATGTAAATGTTGGTCGTCAGTGTCCGTGTGGCCTAATGGATAAGGCGTCGGACTTCGGATCTGAAGATTACAGGTTCGAATGCTGTCACGCTTGTGTTTTTCCAGTTCTGAAAAAGAAACATAAGGTTTTAATGTAGCAATTGAGCTGTACGGAACAGTCTGAATGTTGCTGTTGACCATTTTTTGCTTGGAGATGCTCTTGAGCTTGAAACACACACAACAAGACCGGTGTTAACTAGCGAAATGGTCGGCAGAGTGCCGACACAGCGAGTTTTGACTATCACTTGCACATCTAAAACAACGTCGGAAAGTAACTCGTTCGGCTTTTGAGTCACATAAAGTATGTGTGTTAATTTTGACGCCACTAGCTCTGCATGTTGTCATGCAATTTCTTTACCTCTCAGAAATGATTATGACATAAAAGTGAAGTACGTGACGAGTGTGACGTTAGGAAAACATTAGGCATCATGGAGAGATTCTGTATGGGACCACCCAACCCAAACGAGTACTGTGTGACGTGCTACCCGGCAGCTACTCACCGAGGTAGCCGGCTAGCTCAGTCGGTAGAGCGTCAGACTCTTAATCCCAGGGTCGTGGGTTCGAGCCAGACGCTGGGCAGAACGGAATTTTGTTCCGCTGCAGGTGTAAATCACCGTTTTTCTGATTAACGAGATTTAATGGAAATAGCAACTTTAAACTTTGCCTACGTCTCTGTCAGTCGCAAGGAAACTGTATTTGAAGGTGAAGGTGATTTTGTAGACATGTGTGAAAGACATGTTCTGAAATGCAAGTGTTGTTGTTTGGAGAGCACATCGGTTACTTGTCAGATGTGTAGCCAAGCAGTAATTTGTCGCCATAGCTGCAAATATTAGCCGGTAATATGAAGTGTTGTCAGCTGAAGTCTGATGATGCAGACGACCGTAAGGACGAAGTACCCAAGAGTACCGCTAGGCCGCGCCTATTTAGCTCAGTGGTAGAGCACTGGTGTAATAAACCAGGGGTCGTAAGTTCCATCCTCACAGGAGAAAGATGAATTTTGGAAATCAGTTGCGCGTCGTGGCCGTATAGCAAACAGTACCTGTGATGACGAACAATTAGCGACAGGCGTTTTTTTAAGAATTACTCTCAGATGCGATTAAGGCGAATGGCGCAGATAAAGCATTTGCCAAAGCAGTACAGCATAATGTGGGACGAGGCAGTCTGAATTACATTTTATAGATGTATTTCTCACATATCTCAGAGCCTCTCGCGATATTCGTCGTCGTCGTCGTCGTCGTCGTCGCCGCCGCCGCTTCTGCAGAAGTAGCAAATGGCAATCGTAGCAAATGCGGTGAGGGACGCCCTGCCTTCGATTCCGAATGCACAAAGTGTGTGGTCTTGTTTCTCAGTCTATATTTGGTCGGTCACGTCAGAGGTTGAATGTAACGAATGGGTGGGAAAGAGCAAGGGGCAGCGGCTGTGTAGAACGAAAACACAAATCCTCAGGGGTGTGAGCGTTTCGAGATGAGTCGTATACATGTAAATGTTGGTCGTCAGTGACCGTGTGGCCTAATGGATAAGGCGTCGGACTTCGGATCTGAAGATTACAGGTTCGAATGCTGTCACGCTTGTGTTCTTCCAGTTCTGAAAAAGAAACATAACGTTTTAATGTAGCAATTGAGCAGTACGAAACAGTCTGAATGTTGCTGTTGACCATTTTTTGCTTGGAGATGCTCTTGAGCTTGAAACACACACAACAAGACCGGTGTTAACTAGCGAAATGGTCGGCAGAGTGCCGACACAGCGAGTTTTGACTATCACTTGCACATCTAAAACAACGTCGGAAAGTAACTCGTTCGGCTTTTGAGTCACATAAAGTATGTGTGTTAATTTTGACGCGACTAGCTCTGCATGTTGTCACGCAATTTCTTTACCTCTCAGAAATGATTATGACATAAAAGTGAAGTACGTGACGAGTGTGACGTTAGGAAAACATTAGGCTGCATGGAGAGAAACTGTATGGGACCACGCCATCGAAACGAGTACTGTGTGACGTGCTACCCGGCAGGTATTCCCTGCGGTAGCCGACTAGCACAGTCGGTAGAGCGTCAGACTCTTAATCCCAGGGTCGTGGGTTCGAGCCAGACGCTGGGTGGAACGGAATTTTGTTCCGCTGCAGGTGTAAATCACCGTTTTTCTGATTAACGAGATTTAATGGAAATAGCAACTTTAAACTTTGCCTACGTCTCTGTCAGTCGCAAGGAAACTGTATTTGAAGGTGAAGGTGATTTTGTAGACATGTGTGAAAGACATGTTCTGAAATGCAAGTGTTGTTGTTTGGAGAGCACATCGGTTACGTGTCAGATGTGTAGCCAAGCAGTAATTTGTCGCCATAGCTGCAAATATTAGCCGGTAATATGAAGTGTTGTCAGCTAAAGTCTGATGATGCAGACGACCGTAAGGACGAAGTACCCAAGAGTACCGCTAGGCCGCGCCTCTTTAGCTCAGTGGTAGAGCACTGGTGTAATAAACCAGGGGTCGTAAGTTCCATCCTCACAGGAGAAAGATGAATTTTGGAAATCAGTTGCGCGTCGTGGCCGTATAGCAAACAGTACCTGTGATGACGAACAATTAGCGACAGGCGTTTTTTTAAGAATTACTCTCAGATGCGATTAAGGCGAATGGCGCAGATAAAGCATTTGCCAAAGCGGTACAGCATAAGGTGGGACGAGGCAGTCTGAATTACATTTCATAGATGTATTTCTCACATATCTCAGAGCCTCTCTCGATATTCGTCGTCGTCGTCGTCGTCGTCGCCGCCTCCGCTTCTGCAGAAGTAGCAAATGGCAATCGTAGCAAATGCGGCGAGGGACGCCCTGCCTTCGATTCCGAATGCACAAAGTGTGTGGTCTTGTTTCTCAGTCTATATTTGGTCGGTCACGTCAGAGGTTGAATGTAACGAATGGGTGGGAAAGAGCAAGGGGCAGCGGCTGTGCAGAACGAAAACACAAATCCTCAGGGGTGTGAGCGTTTCGAGATGAGTCGTATACATGTAAAGGTTGGGCGTCAGTGTCCGTGTGGCCTAATGGATAAGGCGTCGGACTTCGGATCTGAAGATTACAGGTTCGAATGCTGTCACGCTCGTGTTTTTCCAGTTCTGAAAAAGAAACATAACGTTTTAATGTAGCAATTGAGCTGTACGGAACAGTCTGAATGTTGCTGTTGACCATTTTTTGCTTGGAGATGCTCTTGAGCTTGAAACACACACAACAAGACCGGTGTTAACTAGCGAAATGGTCGGCAGAGTGCCGACACAGCGAGTTTTGACTATCACTTGCACATCTAAAACAACGTCGGAAAGTAACTCGTTCGGCTTTTGAGTCACATAAAGTATGTGTGTTTATTTTGACGCCACTAGCTCTGCATGTTGTCATGCAATTTCTTTACCTCTCAGAAATGATTATGACATAAAAGTGAAGTACGTGAGGAGTGTGACGTTAGGAAAACATTAGGCATCATGGAGAGATTCTGTATGGGACCACCCAACCCAAACGAGTACTGTGTGACGTGCTACCCGGCAGGTATTCACCGAGGTAGCCGGCTAGCTCAGTCGGTAGAGCGTCAGACTCTTAATCCCAGGGTCGTGGGTTCGAGCCAGACGCTGGGCAGAACGGAATTTTGTTCCGCTGCAGGTGTAAATCACCGTTTTTCTGATTAACGAGATTTAATGGAAATAGCAACTTTAAACTTTGCCTACGTCTCTGTCAGTCGCAAGGAAACTGTATTTGAAGGTGAAGGTGATTTTGTAGACATGTGTGAAAGACATGTTCTGAAATGCAAGTGTTGTTGTTTGGAGAGCACATCGGTTACTTGTCAGATGTGTAGCCAAGCAGTAATTTGTCGCCATAGCTGCAAATATTAGCCGGTAATATGAAGTGTTGTCAGCTGAAGTCTGATGATGCAGACGACCGTAAGGACGAAGTACCCAAGAGTACCGCTAGGCCGCGCCTATTTAGCTCAGTGGTAGAGCACTGGTGTAATAAACCAGGGGTCGTAAGTTCCATCCTCACAGGAAAAAGATGAATTTTGGAAATCAGTTGCGCGTCGTGGCCGTATAGCAAACAGTACCTGTGATGACGAACAATTAGCGACAGGCGTTTTTTTAAGAATTACTCTCAGATGCGATTAAGGCGAATGGCGCAGATAAAGCATTTGCCAAAGCAGTACAGCATAATGTGGGACGAGGCAGTCTGAATTACATTTTATAGATGTATTTCTCACATATCTCAGAGCCTCTCGCGATATTCGTCGTCGTCGTCGTCGTCGTCGTCGTCGTCGTCGTCGCCGCCGCCGCTTCTGCAGAAGTAGCAAATGGCAATCGTAGCAAATGCGGTGAGGGACGCCCTGCCTTCGATTCCGAATGCACAAAGTGTGTGGTCTTGTTTCTCAGTCTATATTTGGTCGGTCACGTCAGAGGTTGAATGTAACGAATGGGTGGGAAAGAGCAAGGGGCAGCGGCTGTGTAGAACGAAAACACAAATCGTCAGGGGTGTGAGCGTTTCGAGATGAGTCGTATACATGTAAATGTTGGTCGTCAGTGACCGTGTAGCCTAATGGATAAGGCGTCGGACTTCGGATCTGAAGATTACAGGTTCGAATGCTGTCACGCTTGTGTTCTTCCAGTTCTGAAAAAGAAACATAACGTTTTAATGTAGCAATTGAGCAGTACGAAACAGTCTGAATGTTGCTGTTGACCATTTTTTGCTTGGAGATGCTCTTGAGCTTGAAACACACACAACAAGACCGGTGTTAACTAGCGAAATGGTCGGCAGAGTGCCGACACAGCGAGTTTTGACTATCACTTGCACATCTAAAACAACGTCGGAAAGTAACTCGTTCGGCTTTTGAGTCACATAAAGTATGTGTGTTAATTTTGACGCGACTAGCTCTGCATGTTGTCACGCAATTTCTTTACCTCTCAGAAATGATTATGACATAAAAGTGAAGTACGTGACGAGTGTGACGTTAGGAAAACATTAGGCTGCATGGAGAGAAACTGTATGGGACCACGCCACCGAAACGAGTACTGTGTGACGTGCTACCCGGCAGGCACAGTCGGTAGAGCGTCAGACTCTTAATCCCAGGGTCGTGGGTTCGAGCCAGACGCTGGGTGGAACGGAATTTTGTTCCGCTGCAGGTGTAAATCACCGTTTTTCTGATTAACGAGATTTATTGGAAATAGCAACTTTAAACTTTGCCTACGTCTCTGTCAGTCGCAAGGAAACTGTATTTGAAGGTGAAGGTGATTTTGTAGACATGTGTGAAAGACATGTTCTGAAATGCAAGTGTTGTTGTTTGGAGAGCACATCGGTTACGTGTCAGATGTGTAGCCAAGCAGTAATTTGTCGCCATAGCTGCAAATATTAGCCGGTAATATGAAGTGTTGTCAGCTAAAGTCTGATGATGCAGACGACCGTAAGGACGAAGTACCCAAGAGTACCGCTAGGCCGCGCCTCTTTAGCTCAGTGGTAGAGCACTGGTGTAATAAACCAGGGGTCGTAAGTTCCATCCTCACAGGAGAAAGATGAATTTTGGAAATCAGTTGCGCGTCGTGGCCGTATAGCAAACAGTACCTGTGATGACGAACAATTAGCGACAGGCGTTTTTTTAAGAATTACTCTCAGATGCGATTAAGGCGAATGGCGCAGATAAAGCATTTGCCAAAGCGGTACAGCATAAGGTGGGACGAGGCAGTCTGAATTACATTTCATAGATGTATTTCTCACATATCTCAGAGCCTCTCTCGATATTCGTCGTCGTCGTCGTCGTCGTCGCCGCCTCCGCTTCTGCAGAAGTAGCAAATGGCAATCGTAGCAAATGCGGCGAGGGACGCCCTGCCTTCGATTCCGAATGCACAAAGTGTGTGGTCTTGTTTCTCAGTCTATATTTGGTCGGTCACGTCAGAGGTTGAATGTAACGAATGGGTGGGAAAGAGCAAGGGGCAGCGGCTGTGCAGAACGAAAACACAAATCCTCAGGGGTGTGAGCGTTTCGAGATGAGTCGTATACATGTAAATGTTGGTCGTCAGTGTCCGTGTGGCCTAATGGATAAGGCGTCGGACTTCGGATCTGAAGATTACAGGTTCGAATGCTGTCACGCTCGTGTTTTTCCAGTTCTGAAAAAGAAACATAACGTTTTAATGTAGCAATTGAGCTGTACGGAACAGTCTGAATGTTGCTGTTGACCATTTTTTGCTTGGAGATGCTCTTGAGCTTGAAACACACACAACAAGACCGGTGTTAACTAGCGAAATGGTCGGCAGAGTGCCGACACAGCGAGTTTTGACTATCACTTGCACATCTTAAACAACGTCGGAAAGTAACTCGTTCGGCTTTTGAGTCACATAAAGTATGTGTGTTTATTTTGACGCCACTAGCTCTGCATGTTGTCATGCAATTTCTTTACCTCTCAGAAATGATTATGACATAAAAGTGAAGTACGTGACGAGTGTGACGTTAGGAAAACATTAGGCATCATGGAGAGATTCTGTATGGGACCACCCAACCCAAACGAGTACTGTGTGACGTGCTACCCGGCAGGTATTCACCGAGGTAGCCGGCTAGCTCAGTCGGTAGAGCGTCAGACTCTTAATCCCAGGGTCGTGGGTTCGAGCCAGACGCTGGGCAGAACGGAATTTTGTTCCGCTGCAGGTGTAAATCTCCGTTTTTCTGATTAACGAGATTTAATGGAAATAGCAACTTTAAACTTTGCCTACGTCTCTGTCAGTCGCAAGGAAACTGTATTTGAAGGTGAAGGTGATTTTGTAGACATGTGTGAAAGACATGTTCTGAAATGCAAGTGTTGTTGTTTGGAGAGCACATCGGTTACTTGTCAGATGTGTAGCCAAGCAGTAATTTGTCGCCATAGCTGCAAATATTAGCCGGTAATATGAAGTGTTGTCAGCTGAAGTCTGATGATGCAGACGACCGTAAGGACGAAGTACCCAAGAGTACCGCTAGGCCGCGCCTCTTTAGCTCAGTGGTAGAGCACTACTGTAATAAACCACGGGTCGTAAGTTCCATCCTCACAGGAGAAAAATGAATTTTGGAAATCAGTTGCGCGTCGTGGCCGTATAGCAAACAGTACCTGTGATGACGAACAATTAGCGACAGGCGTTTTTTTAAGAATTACTCTCAGATGCGATTAAGGCGAATGGCGCAGATAAAGCATTTGCCAAAGCAGTACAGCATAATGTGGGACGAGGCAGTCTGAATTACATTTTATAGATGTATTTCTCACATATCTCAGAGCCTCTCGCGATAATCGTCGTAGTCGTCGTCGTCGTCGTCGTCGTCGTCGTCGTCGTCGTCGTCGTCGCCGCCGCCGCTTCTGCAGAAGTAGCAAATGGCAATCGTAGCAAATGCGGTGAGGGACGCCCTGCCTTCGATTCCGAATGCACAAAGTGTGTGGTCTTGTTTCTCAGTCTATATTTGGTCGGTCACGTCAGAGGTTGAATGTAACGAATGGGTGGGAAAGAGCAAGGGGCAGCGGCTGTGTAGAACGAAAACACAAATCGTCAGGGGTGTGAGCGTTTCGAGATGAGTCGTATACATGTAAATGTTGGTCGTCAGTGACCGTGTGGCCTAATGGATAAGGCGTCGGACTTCGGATCTGAAGATTACAGGTTCGAATGCTGTCACGCTTGTGTTCTTCCAGTTCTGAAAAAGAAACATAACGTTTTAATGTAGCAATTGAGCAGTACGAAACAGTCTGAATGTTGCTGTTGACCATTTTTTGCTTGGAGATGCTCTTGAGCTTGAAACACACACAACAAGACCGGTGTTAACTAGCGAAATGGTCGGCAGAGTGCCGACACAGCGAGTTTTGACTATCACTTGCACATCTAAAACAACGTCGGAAAGTAACTCGTTCGGCTTTTGAGTCACATAAAGTATGTGTGTTAATTTTGACGCGTCTAGCTCTGCATGTTGTCATGCAATTTCTTTACCTCTCAGAAACGATTATGACATAAAAGTGAAGTACGTGACGAGTGTGACGTTAGGAAAACATTAGGCATCATGGAGAGATTCTGTATGGGACCACCCAACCCAAACGAGTACTGTGTGACATGCTACCCGGCAGGTATTCACCGAGCTAGCTCAGTCGGTAGAGCGTCAGACTCTTAAACCCAGGGTCGTGGGTTCGAGCCAGACGCTGTTCGGAACGGAATTTTGTTCCGCTGCAGGTGTAAATCACCGTTTTTCTGATTAACGAGATTTAATGGAAATAGCAACTTTAAACTTTGCCTACGTCTCTGTCAGTCGCAAGGAAACTGTATTTGAAGGTGAAGGTGATTTTGTAGACATGTGTGAAAGACATGTTCTGAAATGCAAGTGTTGTTGTTTGGAGAGCACATCGGTTACGTGTCAGATGTGTAGCCAAGCAGTAATTTGTCGCCATAGCTGCAAATATTAGCCGGTAATATGAAGTGTTGTCAGCTAAAGTCTGATGATGCAGACGACCGTAAGGACGAAGTACCCTAGAGTACCGCTAGGCCGCGCTTCTTTAGCTCAGTGGTAGAGCACTGGTGTAATAAACCAGGGGTCGTAAGTTCCATCCTCTCAGGAGAAAGATGAATTTTGGAAATCAGTTGCGCGTCGTGGCCGTATTGCTAACAGTACCTGTGATAACGAACAATTAGCGACAGGCGTTTTTTTTAAGAATTACTTTCAGATGCGATTAAGGCGAATGGCGCAGATAAAGCATTTGCCAAAGCGGTACAGCATAAGGTGGGACGAGGCAGTCTGAATTACATTTTATAGATGTATTTCTCACATATCTCAGAGCCTCTCGCGATATTCGTCGTCGTCGTCGTCGTCGTCGCCGCCTCCGCTTCTGCAGAAGTAGCAAATGGCAATCGTAGCAAATGCGGCGAGGGACGCCCTGCCTTCGATTCCGAATGCACAAAGTGTGTGGTCTTGTTTCTCAGTCTATATTTGGTCGGTCACGTCAGAGGTTGAATGTAACGAATGGGTGGGAAAGAGCAAGGGGCAGCGGCTGTGTAGAACGAAAACACAAATCCTCAGGGGTGTGAGCGTTTCGAGATGAGTCGTATACATGTAAATGTTGGTCGTCAGTGACCGTGTGGCCTAATGGATAAGGCGTCGGACTTCGGATCTGAAGATTACAGGTTCGAATGCTGTCACGCTTGTGTTCTTCCAGTTCTGAAAAAGAAACATAACGTTTTAATGTAGCAATTGAGCAGTACGAAACAGTCTGAATGTTGCTGTTGACCATTTTTTGCTTGGAGATGCTCTTGAGCTTGAAACACACACAACAAGACCGGTGTTAACTAGCGAAATGGTCGGCAGAGTGCCGACACAGCGAGCTTTGACTATCACTTGCACATCTAAAACAACGTCGGAAAGTAACTCGTTCGGCTTTTGAGTCACATAAAGTATGTGCGTTAATTTTGACGCCACTAGCTCTGCATGTTGTCATGCAATTTCTTTACCTCTCAGAAATGATTATGACATAAAAGTGAAGTACGTGACGAGTGTGACGTTAGGAAAACATTAGGCATCATGGAGAGATTCTGTATGGGACCACCCAACCCAAACGAGTACTGTGTGACGTGCTACCCGGCAGGTATTCACCGAGGTAGCCGGCTAGCTCAGTCGGTAGAGCGTCAGACTCTTAAACCCAGGGTCGTGGGTTCGAGCCAGACGCTGGGCGGAACGGAATTTTGTTCCGCTGCAGGTGTAAATCATCGTTTTTCTGATTAACGAGATTTAATGGAAATAGCAACTTTAAACTTTGCCTACGTCTCTGTCAGTCGCAAGGAAACTGTATTTGAAGGTGAAGGTGATTTTGTAGACATGTGTGAAAGACATGTTCTGAAATGCAAGTGTTGTTGTTTGGAGAGCACATCGGTTACGTGTCAGATGTGTAGCCAAGCAGTAATTTGTCGCCATAGCTGCAAATATTAGCCGGTAATATGAAGTATTGTCAGCTAAAGTCTGATGATGCAGACGACCGTAAGGACGAAGTACCCAAGAGTACCGCTAGACCGCGCCTCTTTAGCTCAGTGGTAGAGCACTGGTGTAATAAACCAGGGGTCGTAAGTTCCATCCTCACAGGAGAAAGATGAATTTTGGAAATCAGTTGCGCGTCGTGGCCGTATTGCAAACAGTACCTGTGATGACGAACAATTAGCGACAGGCGTTTTTTTAAGAATTACTCTCAGATGCGATTAAGGCGAATGGCGCAGATAAAGCATTTGCCAAAGCGGTACAGCATAAGGTGGGACGAGGCAGTCTGAATTACATTTTATAGATGTATTTCTCACATATCTCAGAGCCTCTCGCGATATTCGTCGTCGTCGTCGTCGTCGTCTTCGTCGTCGTCGTCGCCGCCGCCGCTTCTGCAGAAGTAGCAAATGGTAATCGTAGCAAATGCGGCGAGGGACGCCCTGCCTTCGATTCCGAATGCACAAAGTGTGTGGTCTTGTTTCTCAGTCTATATTTGGTCGGTCACGTCAGAGGTTGAATGTAACGAATGGGTGGGAAAGAGCAAGGGGCAGCGGCTGTGTAGAACGAAAACACAAATCCTCAGGGGTGTGAGCGTTTCGAGATGAGTCGTATACATGTAAATGTTGGTGGTCAGTGACCGTGTGGCCTAATGGATAAGGCGTCGGACTTCGGTTCTGAAGATTACAGGTTCGAATGCTGTCACGCTTGTGTTCTTCCAGTTCTGAAAAAGAAACATAACGTTTTAATGTAGCAATTGAGCAGTACGAAACAGTCTGAATGTTGCTGTTGACCATTTTTTGCTTGGAGATGCTCTTCAGCTTGAAACACACACAGCAAGACCGGTGTTAACTAGCGAAATGGTCGGCAGAGTGCCGACACAGCGAGTTTTGACTATCACTTGCACATTTAAAACAACGTCGGAAAGTAACTCGTTCGGCTTTTGAGTCACATAAAGTATGTGTGTTAATTTTGACGCCACTAGCTCTGCATGTTGTCATGCAATTTCTTTACCTCTCAGAAATGATTATGACATAAAAGTGAAGTACGTGACGAGTGTGACGTTAGGAAAACATTAGGCTGCATGGAGAGAAACGGTATGGGACCACGCCACCGAAACGAGTACTGTGTGACGTGCTACCCGGCAGGTATTCCCTGCGGTAGCCGACTAGCACAGTCGGTAGAGCGTCAGACTCTTAATCGCAGGGTCGTGGGTTCGAGCCAGACGTTGGGTGGAACGGAATTTTGTTCCGCTGCAGGTGTAAATCACCGTTTTTCTGATTAACGAGATTTAATGGAAATAGCAACTTTAAACTTTGCCTACGTCTCTGTCAGTCGCAAGGAAACTGTATTTGAAGGTGAAGGTGATTTTGTAGACATGTGTGAAAGACATGTTCTGAAATGCAAGTGTTGTTGTTTGGAGAGCACATCGGTTACGTGTCAGATGTGTAGCCAAGCAGTAATTTGTCGCCATAGCTGCAAATATTAGCCGGTAATATGAAGTGTTGTCAGCTAAAGTCTGATGATGCAGACGACCGTAAGGACGAAGTACCCTAGAGTACCGCTAGGCCGCGCTTCTTTAGCTCAGTGGTAGAGCACTGGTGTAATAAACCAGGGGTCGTAAGTTCCATCCTCACAGGAGAAAGATGAATTTTGGAAATCAGTTGCGCGTCGTGGCCGTATTGCAAACAGTACCTGTGATGACGAACAATTAGCGACAGGCGTTTTTTTAAGAATTACTCTCAGATGCGATTAAGGCGAATGGCGCAGATAAAGCATTTGCCAAAGCGGTACAGCATAAGGTGGGACGAGGCAGTCTGAATTACATTTTATAGATGTATTTCTCACATATCTCAGAGCCTCTCGCGATATTCGTCGTCGTCGTCGTCGTCTTCGTCGTCGTCGTCGCCGCCGCCGCTTCTGCAGAAGTAGCAAATGGTAATCGTAGCAAATGCGGCGAGGGACGCCCTGCCTTCGATTCCGAATGCACAAAGTGTGTGGTCTTGTTTCTCAGTCTATATTTGGTCGGTCACGTCAGAGGTTGAATGTAACGAATGGGTGGGAAAGAGCAAGGGGCAGCGGCTGTGTAGAACGAAAACACAAATCCTCAGGGGTGTGAGCGTTTCGAGATGAGTCGTATACATGTAAATGTTGGTGGTCAGTGACCGTGTGGCCTAATGGATAAGGCGTCGGACTTCGGTTCTGAAGATTACAGGTTCGAATGCTGTCACTCTTGTGTTCTTCCAGTTCTGAAAAAGAAACATAACGTTTTAATGTAGCAATTGAGCAGTACGAAACAGTCTGAATGTTGCTGTTGACCATTTTTTGCTTGGAGATGCTCTTCAGCTTGAAACACACACAGCAAGACCGGTGTTAACTAGCGAAATGGTCGGCAGAGTGCCGACACAGCGAGTTTTGACTGTCACTTGCACATTTAAAACAACGTCGGAAAGTAACTCGTTCGGCTTTTGAGTCACATAAAGTATGTGTGTTAATTTTGACGCCACTAGCTCTGCATGTTGTCATGCAATTTCTTTACCTCTCAGAAATGATTATGACATAAAAGTGAAGTACGTGACGAGTGTGACGTTAGGAAAACATTAGGCTGCATGGAGAGAAACGGTATGGGACCACGCCACCGAAACGAGTACTGTGTGACGTGCTACCCGGCAGGTATTCCCTGCGGTAGCCGACTAGCACAGTCGGTAGAGCGTCAGACTCTTAATCCCAGGGTCGTGGGTTCGAGCCAGACGTTGGGTGGAACGGAATTTTGTTCCGCTGCAGGTGTAAATCACCGTTTTTCTGATTAACGAGATTTAATGGAAATAGCAACTTTAAACTTTGCCTACGTCTCTGTCAGTCGCAAGGAAACTGTATTTGAAGGTGAAGGTGATTTTGTAGACATGTGTGAAAGACATGTTCTGAAATGCAAGTGTTGTTGTTTGGAGAGCACATGGGTTACGTCTCAGATGTGTAGCCAAGCAGTAATTTGTCGCCATAGCTGCAAATATTAGCCGGTAATATGAAGTGTTGTCAGCTGAAGTCTGATGATGCAGACGACCGTAAGGACGAAGTACCCAAGAGTACCGCTAGGCCGCGCCTCTTTAGCTCAGTGGTAGAGCACTGGTGTAATAAACCAGGGGTCGTAAGTTCCATCCTCACAGGAGAAAGATGAATTTTGGAAATCAGTTGCGCGTCGTGGCCGTATAGCAAACAGTACCTGTGATGACGAACAATTAGCGACAGGCGTTTTTTTAAGAATTACTCTCAGATGCGATTAAGGCGAATGGCGCAGATAAAGCATTTGCCAAAGCGGTACAGCATAAGGTGGGACGAGGCAGTCTGAATTACATTTCATAGATGTATTTCTCACATATCTCAGAGCCTCTCGCGATATTCGTCGTCGTCGTCGTCGTCGTCGTCGCCGCCTCCGCTTCTGCAGAAGTAGCAAATGGCAATCGTAGCAAATGCGGCGAGGGACGCCCTGCCTTCGATTCCGAATGCACAAAGTGTGTGGTCTTGTTTCTCAGTCTATATTTGGTCGGTCACGTCAGAGGTTGAATGTAACGAATGGGTGGGAAAGAGCAAGGGGCAGCGGCTGTGCAGAACGAAAACACAAATCCTCAGGGGTGTGAGCGTTTCGAGATGAGTCGTATACATGTAAATGTTGGTCGTCAGTGTCCGTGTGGCCTAATGGATAAGGCGTCGGACTTCGGATCTGAAGATTACAGGTTCGAATGCTGTCACGCTCGTGTTTTTCCAGTTCTGAAAAAGAAACATAACGTTTTAATGTAGCAATTGAGCTGTACGGAACAGTCTGAATGTTGCTGTTGACCATTTTTTGCTTGGAGATGCTCTTGAGCTTGAAACACACACAACAAGACCGGTGTTAACTAGCGAAATGGTCGGCAGAGTGCCGACACAGCGAGTTTTGACTATCACTTGCACATCTTAAACAACGTCGGAAAGTAACTCGTTCGGCTTTTGAGTCACATAAAGTATGTGTGTTTATTTTGACGCCACTAGCTCTGCATGTTGTCATGCAATTTCTTTACCTCTCAGAAATGATTATGACATAAAAGTGAAGTACGTGACGAGTGTGACGTTAGGAAAACATTAGGCATCATGGAGAGATTCTGTATGGGACCACCCAACCCAAACGAGTACTGTGTGACGTGCTACCCGGCAGGTATTCACCGAGGTAGCCGGCTAGCTCAGTCGGTAGAGCGTCAGACTCTTAATCCCAGGGTCGTGGGTTCGAGCCAGACGCTGGGCAGAACGGAATTTTGTTCCGCTGCAGGTGTAAATCTCCGTTTTTCTGATTAACGAGATTTAATGGAAATAGCAACTTTAAACTTTGCCTACGTCTCTGTCAGTCGCAAGGAAACTGTATTTGAAGGTGAAGGTGATTTTGTAGACATGTGTGAAAGACATGTTCTGAAATGCAAGTGTTGTTGTTTGGAGAGCACATCGGTTACTTGTCAGATGTGTAGCCAAGCAGTAATTTGTCGCCATAGCTGCAAATATTAGCCGGTAATATGAAGTGTTGTCAGCTGAAGTCTGATGATGCAGACGACCGTAAGGACGAAGTACCCAAGAGTACCGCTAGGCCGCGCCTCTTTAGCTCAGTGGTAGAGCACTACTGTAATAAACCACGGGTCGTAAGTTCCATCCTCACAGGAGAAAAATGAATTTTGGAAATCAGTTGCGCGTCGTGGCCGTATAGCAAACAGTACCTGTGATGACGAACAATTAGCGACAGGCGTTTTTTTAAGAATTACTCTCAGATGCGATTAAGGCGAATGGCGCAGATAAAGCATTTGCCAAAGCAGTACAGCATAATGTGGGACGAGGCAGTCTGAATTACATTTTATAGATGTATTTCTCACATATCTCAGAGCCTCTCGCGATAATCGTCGTAGTCGTCGTCGTCGTCGTCGTCGTCGTCGTCGTCGTCGCCGCCGCCGCTTCTGCAGAAGTAGCAAATGGCAATCGTAGCAAATGCGGTGAGGGACGCCCTGCCTTCGATTCCGAATGCACAAAGTGTGTGGTCTTGTTTCTCAGTCTATATTTGGTCGGTCACGTCAGAGGTTGAATGTAACGAATGGGTGGGAAAGAGCAAGGGGCAGCGGCTGTGTAGAACGAAAACACAAATCGTCAGGGGTGTGAGCGTTTCGAGATGAGTCGTATACATGTAAATGTTGGTCGTCAGTGACCGTGTGGCCTAATGGATAAGGCGTCGGACTTCGGATCTGAAGATTACAGGTTCGAATGCTGTCACGCTTGTGTTCTTCCAGTTCTGAAAAAGAAACATAACGTTTTAATGTAGCAATTGAGCAGTACGAAACAGTCTGAATGTTGCTGTTGACCATTTTTTGCTTGGAGATGCTCTTGAGCTTGAAACACACACAACAAGACCGGTGTTAACTAGCGAAATGGTCGGCAGAGTGCCGACACAGCGAGTTTTGACTATCACTTGCACATCTAAAACAACGTCGGAAAGTAACTCGTTCGGCTTTTGAGTCACATAAAGTATGTGTGTTAATTTTGACGCGTCTAGCTCTGCATGTTGTCATGCAATTTCTTTACCTCTCAGAAACGATTATGACATAAAAGTGAAGTACGTGACGAGTGTGACGTTAGGAAAACATTAGGCATCATGGAGAGATTCTGTATGGGACCACCCAACCCAAACGAGTACTGTGTGACATGCTACCCGGCAGGTATTCACCGAGCTAGCTCAGTCGGTAGAGCGTCAGACTCTTAAACCCAGGGTCGTGGGTTCGAGCCAGACGCTGTTCGGAACGGAATTTTGTTCCGCTGCAGGTGTAAATCACCGTTTTTCTGATTAACGAGATTTAATGGAAATAGCAACTTTAAACTTTGCCTACGTCTCTGTCAGTCGCAAGGAAACTGTATTTGAAGGTGAAGGTGATTTTGTAGACATGTGTGAAAGACATGTTCTGAAATGCAAGTGTTGTTGTTTGGAGAGCACATCGGTTACGTGTCAGATGTGTAGCCAAGCAGTAATTTGTCGCCATAGCTGCAAATATTAGCCGGTAATATGAAGTGTTGTCAGCTAAAGTCTGATGATGCAGACGACCGTAAGGACGAAGTACCCTAGAGTACCGCTAGGCCGCGCTTCTTTAGCTCAGTGGTAGAGCACTGGTGTAATAAACCAGGGGTCGTAAGTTCCATCCTCTCAGGAGAAAGATGAATTTTGGAAATCAGTTGCGCGTCGTGGCCGTATTGCTAACAGTACCTGTGATAACGAACAATTAGCGACAGGCGTTTTTTTAAGAATTACTTTCAGATGCGATTAAGGCGAATGGCGCAGATAAAGCATTTGCCAAAGCGGTACAGCATAAGGTGGGACGAGGCAGTCTGAATTACATTTTATAGATGTATTTCTCACATATCTCAGAGCCTCTCGCGATATTCGTCGTCGTCGTCGTCGTCGTCGTCGTCGCCGCCGCCGCTTCTGCAGAAGTAGCAAATGGTAATCGTAGCAAATGCGGCGAGGGACGCCCTGCCTTCGATTCCGAATGCACAAAGTGTGTGGTCTTGTTTCTCAGTCTATATTTGGTCGGTCACGTCAGAGGTTGAATGTAACGAATGGGTGGGAAAGAGCAAGGGGCAGCGGCTGTGTAGAACGAAAACACAAATCCTCAGGGGTGTGAGCGTTTCGAGATGAGTCGTATACATGTAAATGTTGGTCGTCAGTGACCGTGTGGCCTAATGGATAAGGCGTCGGACTTCGGATCTGAAGATTACAGGTTCGAATGCTGTCACGCTTGTGTTCTTCCAGTTCTGAAAAAGAAACATAACGTTTTAATGTAGCAATTGAGCAGTACGAAACAGTCTGAATGTTGCTGTTGACCATTTTTTGCTTGGAGATGCTCTTGAGCTTGAAACACACACAACAAGACCGGTGTTAACTAGCGAAATGGTCGGCAGAGTGCCGACACAGCGAGCTTTGACTATCACTTGCACATCTAAAACAACGTCGGAAAGTAACTCGTTCGGCTTTTGAGTCACATAAAGTATGTGCGTTAATTTTGACGCCACTAGCTCTGCATGTTGTCATGCAATTTCTTTACCTCTCAGAAATGATTATGACATAAAAGTGAAGTACGTGACGAGTGTGACGTTAGGAAAACATTAGGCATCATGGAGAGATTCTGTATGGGACCACCCAACCCAAACGAGTACTGTGTGACGTGCTACCCGGCAGGTATTCACCGAGGTAGCCGGCTAGCTCAGTCGGTAGAGCGTCAGACTCTTAAACCCAGGGTCGTCGGTTCGAGCCAGACGCTGGGCGGAACGGAATTTTGTTCCGCTGCAGGTGTAAATCATCGTTTTTCTGATTAACGAGATTTAATGGAAATAGCAACTTTAAACTTTGCCTACGTCTCTGTCAGTCGCAAGGAAACTGTATTTGAAGGTGAAGGTGATTTTGTAGACATGTGTGAAAGACATGTTCTGAAATGCAAGTGTTGTTGTTTGGAGAGCACATCGGTTACGTGTCAGATGTGTAGCCAAGCAGTAATTTGTCGCCATAGCTGCAAATATTAGCCGGTAATATGAAGTATTGTCAGCTAAAGTCTGATGATGCAGACGACCGTAAGGACGAAGTACCCAAGAGTACCGCTAGACCGCGCCTCTTTAGCTCAGTGGTAGAGCACTGGTGTAATAAACCAGGGGTCGTAAGTTCCATCCTCACAGGAGAAAGATGAATTTTGGAAATCAGTTGCGCGTCGTGGCCGTATTGCAAACAGTACCTGTGATGACGAACAATTAGCGACAGGCGTTTTTTTAAGAATTACTCTCAGATGCGATTAAGGCGAATGGCGCAGATAAAGCATTTGCCAAAGCGGTACAGCATAAGGTGGGACGAGGCAGTCTGAATTACATTTTATAGATGTATTTCTCACATATCTCAGAGCCTCTCGCGATATTCGTCGTCGTCGTCGTCGTCGTCGTCTTCGTCGTCGTCGCAGCCGCCGCTTCTGCAGAAGTAGCAAATGGCAATCGTAGCAAATGCGGCGAGGGACGCCCTGCCTTCGATTCCGAATGCACAAAGTGTGTGGTCTTGTTTCTCAGTCTATATTTGGTCGGTCACGTCTGAGGTTGAATGTAACGAATGGGTGGGAAAGAGCAAGGGGCAGCGGCTGTGTAGAACGAAAACACAAATCCTCAGGGGTGTGAGCGTTTCGAGATGAGTCGTATACAAGTAAATTTTGGTCGTCAGTGACCGTGTGGCCTAATGGATAAGGCGTCGGACTTCGGATCTGAAGATTACAGGTTCGAATGCTGTCACGCTTGTGTTCTTCCAGTTCTGAAAAAGAAACATAATGTTTTAATGTAGCAATTGAGCAGTACGAAACAGTCTGAATATTGCTGTTGACCATTTTTTGCTTGGAGATGCTCTTGAGCTTGAAACACACACAACAAGACCGGTGTTAACTAGCGAAATGGTCGGCAGAGTGCCGACACAGCGAGTTTTGACTATCACTTGCACATCTAAAACAACGTCGGAAAGTAACTCGTTCGGCTTTTGAGTCACATAAAGTATGTGTGTTAATTTTGACGCCACTAGCTCTGCATGTTGTCATGCAATTTCTTTACCTCTCAGAAATGATTATGACATAAAAGTGAAGTACGTGACGAGTGTGACGTTAGGAAAACATTAGGCATCATGGAGAGATTCTGTATGGGACCACCCAACCCAAACGAGTACTGTGTGACGTGCTACCCGGCAGGTATTCACCGAGGTAGCCAGGTAGCTCAGTCGGTAGAGCGTCACACTCTTAAACCCAGGGTCGTGGGTTCGAGCCTGACGCTGGGCGGAACGGAATTTTGTTCCGCTGCAGGTGTAAATCACCGTTTTTCTGATTAACGAGATTTAATGGAAATAGCAACTTTAAACTTTGCCTACGTCTCTGTCAGTCGCAAGGAAACTGTATTTGAAGGTGAAGGTGATTTTGTAGACATGTGTGAAAGACATGTTCTGAAATGCAAGTGTTGTTGTTTGGAGAGCACATCGGTTACGTGTCAGATGTGTAGCCAAGCAGTAATTTGTCGCCATAGCTGCAAATATTAGCCGGTAATATGAAGTGTTGTCAGCTAAAGTCTGATGATGCAGACGACAGTAAGGACGAAGTACCCAAGAGTACCGCTAGGCCGCGCCTCTTTAGCTCAGTGGTAGAGCACTGGTGTAATAAACCAGGGGTCGTAAGTTCCATCCTCTCAGGAGAAAGGTGAATTTTGGAAATCAGTTGCGCGTCGTGGCCGTATTGCTAACAGTACCTGTGATAACGAACAATTAGCGACAGGCGTTTTTTTAAGAATTACTTTCAGATGCGATTAAGGCGAATGGCGCAGATAAAGCATTTGCCAAAGCGGTACAGCATAAGGTGGGACGAGGCAGTCTGAATTACATTTTATAGATGTATTTCTCACATATCTCAGAGCCTCTCGCGATATTCGTCGTCGTCGTCGTCGTCGTCGTCGTCGTCGTCGCCGCCGCCGCTTCTGCAGAAGTAGCAAATGGTAATCGTAGCAAATGCGGCGAGGGACGCCCTGCCTTCGATTCCGAATGCACAAAGTGTGTGGTCTTGTTTCTCAGTCTATATTTGGTCGGTCACGTCAGAGGTTGAATGTAACGAATGGGTGGGAAAGAGCAAGGGGCAGCGGCTGTGTAGAACGAAAACACAAATCCTCAGGGGTGTGAGCGTTTCGAGATGAGTCGTATACATGTAAATGTTGGTGGTCAGTGACCGTGTGGCCTAATGGATAAGGCGTCGGACTTCGGTTCTGAAGATTACAGGTTCGAATGCTGTCACGCTTGTGTTCTTCCAGTTCTGAAAAAGAAACATAACGTTTTAATGTAGCAATTGAGCAGTACGAAACAGTCTGAATGTTGCTGTTGACCATTTTTTGCTTGGAGATGCTCTTGAGCTTGAAACACACACAACAAGACCGGTGTTAACTAGCGAAATGGTCGGCAGAGTGCCGACACAGCGAGTTTTGACTATCACTTGCACATCTAAAACAACGTCGGAAAGTAACTCGTTCGGCTTTTGAGTCACATAAAGTATGTGTGTTAATTTTGACGCCACTAGCTCTGCATGTTGTCATGCAATTTCTTTACCTCTCAGAAATGATTATGACATAAAAGTGAAGTACGTGACGAGTGTGACGTTAGGAAAACATTAGGCATCATGGAGAGATTCTGTATGGGACCACCCAACCCAAACGAGTACTGTGTGACGTGCTACCCGGCAGGTATTCACCGAGGTAGCCAGGTAGCTCAGTCGGTAGAGCGTCACACTCTTAAACCCAGGGTCGTGGGTTCGAGCCTGACGCTGGGCGGAACGGAATTTTGTTCCGCTGCAGGTGTAAATCACCGTTTTTCTGATTAACGAGATTTAATGGAAATAGCAACTTTAAACTTTGCCTACGTCTCTGTCAGTCGCAAGGAAACTGTATTTGAAGGTGAAGGTGATTTTGTAGACATGTGTGAAAGACATGTTCTGAAATGCAAGTGTTGTTGTTTGGAGAGCACATCGGTTACGTGTCAGATGTGTAGCCAAGCAGTAATTTGTCGCCATAGCTGCAAATATTAGCCGGTAATATGAAGTGTTGTCAGCTAAAGTCTGATGATGCAGACGACAGTAAGGACGAAGTACCCAAGAGTACCGCTAGGCCGCGCCTCTTTAGCTCAGTGGTAGAGCACTGGTGTAATAAACCAGGGGTCGTAAGTTCCATCCTCTCAGGAGAAAGGTGAATTTTGGAAATCAGTTGCGCGTCGTGGCCGTATTGCTAACAGTACCTGTGATAACGAACAATTAGCGACAGGCGTTTTTTTAAGAATTACTTTCAGATGCGATTAAGGCGAATGGCGCAGATAAAGCATTTGCCAAAGCGGTACAGCATAAGGTGGGACGAGGCAGTCTGAATTACATTTTATAGATGTATTTCTCACATATCTCAGAGCCTCTCGCGATATTCGTCGTCGTCGTCGTCGTCGTCGTCGCCGCCGCCGCTTCTGCAGAAGTAGCAAATGGTAATCGTAGCAAATGCGGCGAGGGACGCCCTGCCTTCGATTCCGAATGCACAAAGTGTGTGGTCTTGTTTCTCAGTCTATATTTGGTCGGTCACGTCAGAGGTTGAATGTAACGAATGGGTGGGAAAGAGCAAGGGGCAGCGGCTGTGTAGAACGAAAACACAAATCCTCAGGGGTGTGAGCGTTTCGAGATGAGTCGTATACATGTAAATGTTGGTGGTCAGTGACCGTGTGGCCTAATGGATAAGGCGTCGGACTTCGGTTCTGAAGATTACAGGTTCGAATGCTGTCACGCTTGTGTTCTTCCAGTTCTGAAAAAGAAACATAACGTTTTAATGTAGCAATTGAGCAGTACGAAACAGTCTGAATGTTGCTGTTGACCATTTTTTGCTTGGAGATGCTCTTGAGCTTGAAACACACACAACAAGACCGGTGTTAACTAGCGAAATGGTCGGCAGAGTGCCGACACAGCGAGTTTTGACTATCACTTGCACATCTAAAACAACGTCGGAAAGTAACTCGTTCGGCTTTTGAGTCACATAAAGTATGTGTGTTAATTTTGACGCCACTAGCTCTGCATGTTGTCATGCAATTTCTTTACCTCTCAGAAATGATTATGACATAAAAGTGAAGTACGTAACGAGTGTGACGTTAGGAAAACATTAAGCAGCATGGAGAGATACTGTATGGGACCACCCAACCGAAATGAGTACTGTGTGACGTGCTACCCGGAAGGTATTCACCGAGGTAGCCGGCTAGCTCAGTCGGTAGAGCGTCAGACCCTTAAACCCAGGGTCGTGGGTTCGAGCCAGACGCTGGGCGGAACGGAATTTTGTTCCGCTGCAGGTGTAAATCACCGTTTTTCTGATTAACGAGATTTAATGGAAATAGCAACTTTACACTTTGCCTACGTCTCTGTCAGTCGCAAGGAAACTGTATTTGAAGGTGAAGGTGATTTTGTAGACATGTGTGAAAGACATGTTCTGAAATGCAAGTGTTGTTGTTTGGAGAGCACATCGGTTACGTGTCAGATGTGTAGCCAAGCAGTAATTTGTCGCCATAGCTGCAAATATTAGCCGGTAATATGAAGTGTTGTCAGCTAAAGTCTGATGATGCAGACGACCGTAAGGACGAAGTACCCAAGAGTACCGCTAGGCCGCGCCTCTTTAGCTCAGTGGTAGAGCACTGGTGTAATAAACCAGGGGTCGTAAGTTCCATCCTCACAGGAGAAAGATGAATTTTGGAAATCAGTTGCGCGTCGTGGCCGTATTGCAAACAGTACCTGTGATGACGAACAATTAGCGACAGGCGTTTTTTTAAGAATTACTCTCAGATGCGATTAAGGCGAATGGCGCAGATAAAGCATTTGCCAAAGCGGTACAGCATAAGGTGGGACGAGGCAGTCTGAATTACATTTTATAGATGTATTTCTCACATATCTCAGAGCCTCTCGCGATATTCGTCGTCGTCGTCGTCGTCGTCGTCGTCGTCGTCGCCGCCGCCGCTTCTGCAGAAGTAGCAAATGGCAATCGTAGCAAATGCGGCGAGGGACGCCCTGCCTTCGATTCCGAATGCTCAAAGTGTGTGGTCTTGTTTCTCAGTCTATATTTGGTCGGTCACGTCAGAGGTTGAATGTAACGAATGGGTGGGAAAGAGCAAGGGGCAGCGGCTGTGTAGAACGAAAACACAAATCCTCAGGGGTGTGAGCGTTTCGAGATGAGTCGTATACAAGTAAATGTTGGTCGCCAGTGACCGTGTGGCCTAATGGATAAGGCGTCGGACTTCGGATCTGAAGATTACAGGTTCGAATGCTGTCACGCTTGTGTTCTTCCAGTTCTGAAAAAGAAACATAACGTTTTAATGTAGCAATTGAGCAGTACGAAACAGTCTGAATATTGCTGTTGACCATTTTTTGCTTGGAGATGCTCTTGAGCTTGAAACACACACAACAAGACCGGTGTTAACTAGCGAAATGGTCGGCAGAGTGCCGACACAGCGAGTTTTGACTATCACTTGCACATCTAAAACAACGTCGGAAAGTAACTCGTTCGGCTTTTGAGTCACGTAAAGTATGTGTGTTAATTTTGACGCCACTAGCTCTGCATGTTGTCATGCAATTTCTTTACCTCTCAGAAATGATTATGACATAAAAGTGAAGAACGTGACGAGTGTGACGTTAGGAAAACATTAGGCATCATGGAGAGATTCTGTATGGGACCACCCAACCCAAACGAGTACTGTGTGACGTGCTACCCGGCAGGTATTCACCGAGGTAGCCGGCTAGCTCAGTCGGTAGAGCGTCAGACTCTTAAACCCAGGGTCGTGGGTTCGAGCCAGACGCTGGGCGGAACGGAATTTTGTTCCGCTGCAGGTGTAAATCACCGTTTTTCTGATTAACGAGATTTAATGGAAATAGCAACTTTAAACTTTGCCTACGTCTCTGTCAGTCGCAAGGAAACTGTATTTGAAGGTGAAGGTGATTTTGTAGACATGTGTGAAAGACATGTTCTGAAATGCAAGTGTTGTTGTTTGGAGAGCACATCGGTTACGTGTCAGATGTGTAGCCAAGCAGTAATTTGTCGCCATAGCTGCAAATATTAGCCGGTAATATGAAGTGTTGTCAGCTAAAGTCAGATGATGCAGACGACCGTAAGGACGAAGTACCCAAGAGCACCGCTAGGCCGCGCCTCTTTAGCTCAGTGGTAGAGCACTGGTGTAATAAGCCAGGGGTCGTAAGTTCCATCCTCTCAGGAGAAAGATGAATTTTGGAAATCAGTTGCGCGTCGTGGCCGTATTGCAAACAGTACCTGTGATAACGAACAATTAGCGACAGGCGTTTTTTTAAGAATTACTTTCAGATGCGATTAAGGCGAATGGCGCAGATAAAGCATTTGCCAAAGCGGTACAGCATAAGGTGGGACGAGGCAGTCTGAATTACATTTTATAGATGTATTTCTCACATATCTCAGAGCCTCTCGCGATATTCGTCGTCGTCGTCGTCGTCGTCGTCGTCGTCGTCGCCGCCGCCGCTTCTGCAGAAGTAGCAAATGGTAATCGTAGCAAATGCGGCGAGGGACGCCCTGCCTTCGATTCCGAATGCACAAAGTGTGTGGTCTTGTTTCTCAGTCTATATTTGGTCGGTCACGTCAGAGGTTGAATGTAACGAATGGGTGGGAAAGAGCAAGGGGCAGCGGCTGTGTAGAACGAAAACACAAATCCTCAGGGGTGTGAGCGTTTCGAGATGAGTCGTATACATGTAAATGTTGGTCGTCAGTGACCGTGTGGCCTAATGGATAAGGCGTCGGACTTCGGTTCTGAAGATTACAGGTTCGAATGCTGTCACGCTTGTGTTCTTCCAGTTCTGAAAAAGAAACATAACGTTTTAATGTAGCAATTGAGCAGTACGAAACAGTCTGAATGTTGCTGTTGACCATTTTTTGCTTGGTGATGCTCTTGAGCTTGAAACACACACAACAAGACCGGTGTTAACTAGCGAAATGGTCGGCAGAGTGCCGACACAGCGAGTTTTGACTATCACTTGCACATCTAAAACAACGTCGGAAAGTAACTCGTTCGGCTTTTGAGTCACATAAAGTATGTGTGTTAATTTTGACGCCACTAGCTCTGCATGTTGTCATGCAATTTCTTTACCTCTCAGAAATGATTATGACATAAAAGTGAAGTACGTAACGAGTGTGACGTTAGGAAAACATTAAGCAGCATGGAGAGATACTGTATGGGACCACCCAACCGAAACGAGTACTGTGTGACGTGCTACCCGGCAGGTATTCACCGAGGTAGCCGGCTAGCTCAGTCGGTAGAGCGTCAGACCCTTAAACCCAGGGTCGTGGGTTCGAGCCAGACGCTGGGCGGAACGGAATTTTGTTCCGCTGCAGGTGTAAATCACCGTTTTTCTGATTAACGAGATTTAATGGAAATAGCAACTTTACACTTTGCCTACGTCTCTGTCAGTCGCAAGGAAACTGTATTTGAAGGTGAAGGTGATTTTGTAGACATGTGTGAAAGACATGTTCTGAAATGCAAGTGTTGTTGTTTGGAGAGCACATCGGTTACGTGTCAGATGTGTAGCCAAGCAGTAATTTGTCGCCATAGCTGCAAATATTAGCCGGTAATATGAAGTGTTGTCAGCTAAAGTCTGATGATGCAGACGACCGTAAGGACGAAGTACCCAAGAGTACCGCTAGGCCGCGCCTCTTTAGCTCAGTGGTAGAGCACTGGTGTAATAAACCAGGGGTCGTAAGTTCCATCCTCACAGGAGAAAGATGAATTTTGGAAATCAGTTGCGCGTCGTGGCCGTATTGCAAACAGTACCTGTGATGACGAACAATTAGCGACAGGCGTTTTTTTTAAGAATTACTCTCAGATGCGATTTAGGCGAATGGCGCAGATAAAGCATTTGCCAAAGCGGTACAGCATAAGGTGGGACGAGGCAGTCTGAATTACATTTTATAGATGTATTTCTCACATATCTCAGAGCCTCTCGCGATATTCGTCGTCGTCGTCGTCGTCGTCGCCGCCGCCGCTTCTGCAGAAGTAGCAAATGGCAATCGTAGCAAATGCGGCGAGGGACGCCCTGCCTTCGATTCCGAATGCTCAAAGTGTGTGGTCTTGTTTCTCAGTCTATATTTGGTCGGTCACGTCAGAGGTTGAATGTAACGAATGGGTGGGAAAGAGCAAGGGGCAGCGGCTGTGTAGAACGAAAACACAAATCAACAGGGGTGTGAGCGTTTCGAGATGAGTCGTATACAAGTAAATGTTGGTCGCCAGTGACCGTGTGGCCTAATGGATAAGGCGTCGGACTTCGGATCTGAAGATTACAGGTTCGAATGCTGTCACGCTTGTGTTCTTCCAGTTCTGAAAAAGAAACATAACGTTTTAATGTAGCAATTGAGCAGTACGAAACAGTCTGAATATTGCTGTTGACCATTTTTTGCTTGGAGATGCTCTTGAGCTTGAAACACACACAACAAGACCGGTGTTAACTAGCGAAATGGTCGGCAGAGTGCCGACACAGCGAGTTTTGACTATCACTTGCACATCTAAAACAACGTCGGAAAGTAACTCGTTCGGCTTTTGAGTCACGTAAAGTATGTGTGTTAATTTTGACGCCACTAGCTCTGCATGTTGTCATGCAATTTCTTTACCTCTCAGAAATGATTATGACATAAAAGTGAAGAACGTGACGAGTGTGACGTTAGGAAAACATTAGGCATCATGGAGAGATTCTGTATGGGACCACCCAACCCAAACGAGTACTGTGTGACGTGCTACCCGGCAGGTATTCACCGAGGTAGCCGGCTAGCTCAGTCGGTAGAGCGTCAGACTCTTAAACCCAGGGTCGTGGGTTCGAGCCAGACGCTGGGCGGAACGGAATTTTGTTCCGCTGCAGGTGTAAATCACCGTTTTTCTGATTAACGAGATTTAATGGAAATAGCAACTTTAAACTTTGCCTACGTCTCTGTCAGTCGCAAGGAAACTGTATTTGAAGGTGAAGGTGATTTTGTAGACATGTGTGAAAGACATGTTCTGAAATGCAAGTGTTGTTGTTTGGAGAGCACATCGGTTACGTGTCAGATGTGTAGCCAAGCAGTAATTTGTCGCCATAGCTGCAAATGTTAGCCGGTAATATGAAGTGTTATCAGCTAAAGTCTGATGATGCAGACGACCGTAAGGACGAAGTACCCAAGAGTACCGCTAGGCCGCGCCTCTTTAGCTCAGTGGTAGAGCACTGGTGTAATAAACCAGGGGTCGTAAGTTCCATCCTCTCAGGAGAAAGATGAATTTTGGAAATCAGTTGCGCGTCGTGGCCGTATTGCAAACAGTACCTGTGATAACGAACAATTAGCGACAGGCGTTTTTTTAAGAATTACTTTCAGATGCGATTAAGGCGAATGGCGCAGATAAAGCATTTGCCAAAGCGGTACAGCATAAGGTGGGACGAGGCAGTCTGAATTACATTTTATAGATGTATTTCTCACATATCTCAGAGCCTCTCGCGATATTCGTCGTCGTCGTCGTCGTCGTCGTCGTCGCCGCCGCCGCTTCTGCAGAAGTAGCAAATGGTAATCGTAGCAAATGCGGCGAGGGACGCCCTGCCTTCGATTCCGAATGCACAAAGTGTGTGGTCTTGTTTCTCAGTCTATATTTGGTCGGTCACGTCAGAGGTTGAATGTAACGAATGGGTGGGAAAGAGCAAGGGGCAGCGGCTGTGTAGAACGAAAACACAAATCCTCAGGGGTGTGAGCGTTTCGAGATGAGTCGTATACATGTAAATGTTGGTCGTCAGTGACCGTGTGGCCTAATGGATAAGGCGTCGGACTTCGGTTCTGAAGATTACAGGTTCGAATGCTGTCACGCTTGTGTTCTTCCAGTTCTGAAAAAGAAACATAACGTTTTAATGTAGCAATTGAGCAGTACGAAACAGTCTGAATGTTGCTGTTGACCATTTTTTGCTTGGAGATGCTCTTCAGCTTGAAACACACACAACAAGACCGGTGTTAACTAGCGAAATGGTCGGCAGAGTGCCGACACAGCGAGTTTTGACTATCACTTGCACATCTAAAGCAACGTCGGAAAGTAACTCGTTCGGCTTTTGAGTCACATAAAGTATGTGTGTTAATTTTGACGCCACTAGCTCTGCATGTTGTCATGCTATTTCTTTTCCTCTCAGAAATGATTATGACATAAAAGTGAAGTACATGACGAGTGTGACGTTAGGAAAACATTAAGCAGCATGGAGAGATACTGTATGGGACCACCCAACCGAAACGAGTACTGTGTGACGTGCTACCCGGCAGGTATTCACCGAGGTAGCTGGCTAGCTCAGTCGGTAGAGCGTCAGACTCTTAAACCCAGGGTCGTGGTTTCGAGCCAGACGCTGGGCGGAACGGAATTTTGTTCCGCTGCAGGTGTAAATCACCGTTTTTCTGATTAACGAGATTTAATGGAAATAGCAACTTTAAACTTTGCCTACGTCTCTGTCAGTCGCAAGGAAACTGTATTTGAAGGTGAAGGTGATTTTGTAGACATGTGTGAAAGACATGTTCTGAAATGCAAGTGTTGTTGTTTGGAGAGCACATCGGTTACGTGTCAGATG
The DNA here is from genome assembly GCF_023897955.1 of Schistocerca gregaria. Classification (NCBI taxonomy): domain Eukaryota; kingdom Metazoa; phylum Arthropoda; class Insecta; order Orthoptera; family Acrididae; genus Schistocerca; species Schistocerca gregaria. Next base: position 261,602 of record NW_026061810.1, on the reverse strand, counting down.
TGTAGCCAAGCAGTAATTTGTCGCCATAGCTGCAAATATTAGCCGGTAATATGAAGTGTTGTCAGCTAAAGTCTGATGATGCAGACGACCGTAAGGACGAAGTACCCAAGAGTACCGTTAGGCCGCGCCTCTTTAGCTCAGTGGTAGAGCACTGGTGTAATAAACCAGGGGTCGTAAGTTCCATCCTCACAGGAGAAAGATGAATTTTGGAAATCAGTTGCGCGTCGTGGCCGTATTGCAAACAGTACCTGTGATGACGAACAATTAGCGACAGGCCTTTTTTTAAGAATTACTCTCAGATGCGATTAAGGCGAATGGCGCAGATAAAGCATTTGTACACCATAAGGTGGGACGAGGCAGTCTGAATTACATTTTATAGATGTATTTCTCACATATCTCAGAGCCTCTCGCGATATTCGTCGTCGTCGTCGTCGCCGCCGCCGCTTCTGCAGAAGTAGGAAATGGCGATCGTAGCAAATGCGGCGAGGGACGCCCGGCCTTCGATTCAGAATGCACAAAGTGTGTGGTCTTGTTTCTCAGTCTATATTTGATCGGTCTCGTAAGAGGTTGAATGTAACGAATGGGTGGGAAAGAGCAAGGGGCAGCGGCTGTGTAGAACGAAACCACAAATCCTCAGGGGTGTGAGCGTTTCGAGATGAGTCGTATACAAGTAAATGTTTGTCGTCAGTGACCGTGTGGCGTAATGGATAAGGCGTCGGACTTCGGATCTGAAGATTACAGGTTCGAATGCTGTCACGCTCGTGTTTTTCCAGTTCTGAAAAAGAAACATACCGTTTTAATGTAGCAATTGAGCAGTACGAAACCGTCTGAAAGTTGCTGTTGACCATTTACGTGTCAGATGTGTAGCAAAGCAGTAATGGGTCGCCATAGCTGCAAATATTAGCCGGTAATATGAAGTGTTGTCAGCTGAAGTCTGATGATGCAGACGACCGTAAGGACGAAGTACCCAAAATTACCGCTAGGCCGCGCCTCTTTACCTCAGTGGTAGAGCACTGGTCTAATAAGACAGGGCTCGTAAGTTCCATCCTTACAGGGGAAAGATGAATTTTGGAAATCAGTTGCGCGTCGTGGCTGTATAGCAAACAGTATCTGTGATAACGAACAATTAGCGACAGGCGTTTTTTTAAGAATTACTTTCAGATGCGATTAAGGCGAATGGCGCAGATAAAGCATTTGCCAAAGCGGTACAGCATAAGGTGGGACGAGGCAGTCTGAATTACATTTTATAGATGTATTTCTCACATATCTCAGAGCCTCTCGCGATATTCGTCGTCGTCGTCGTCGTCGTCGTCGTCGTCGCCGCCGCCGCTTCTGCAGAAGTAGCAAATGGTAATCGTAGCAAATGCGGCGAGGGACGCCCTGCCTTCGATTCCGAATGCACAAAGTGTGTGGTCTTGTTTCTCAGTCTATATTTGGTCGGTCACGTCAGAGGTTGAATGTAACGAATGGGTGGGAAAGAGCAAGGGGCAGCGGCTGTGTAGAACGAAAACACAAATCCTCAGGGGTGTGAGCGTTTCGAGATGAGTCGTATACATGTAAATGTTGGTCGTCAGTGACCGTGTGGCCTAATGGATAAGGCGTCGGACTTCGGTTCTGAAGATTACAGGTTCGAATGCTGTCACGCTTGTGTTCTTCCAGTTCTGAAAAAGAAACATAACGTTTTAATGTAGCAATTGAGCAGTACGAAACAGTCTGAATGTTGCTGTTGACCATTTTTTGCTTGGAGATGCTCTTCAGCTTGAAACACACACAACAAGACCGGTGTTAACTAGCGAAATGGTCGGCAGAGTGCCGACACAGCGAGTTTTGACTATCACTTGCACATCTAAAACAACGTCGGAAAGTAACTCGTTCGGCTTTTGAGTCACATAAAGTATGTGTGTTAATTTTGACACCACTAGCTCTGCATGTTGTCATGCAATTTCTTTTCCTCTCAGAAATGATTATGACATAAAAGTGAAGTACATGACGAGTGTGACGTTAGGAAAACATTAAGCAGCATGGAGAGATACTGTATGGGACCACCCAACCGAAACGAGTACTGTGTGACGTGCTACCCGGCAGGTATTCACCGAGGTAGCTGGCTAGCTCAGTCGGTAGAGCGTCAGACTCTTAAACCCAGGGTCGTGGTTTCGAGCCAGACGCTGGGCGGAACGGAATTTTGTTCCGCTGCAGGTGTAAATCACCGCTTTTCTGATTAACGATATTTAATGGAAATAGCAACTTTAAACTTTGCCTACGTCTCTGTCAGTCGCAAGGAAACTGTATTTGAAGGTGAAGGTGATTTTGTAGACATGTGTGAAAGACATGTTCTGAAATGCAAGTGTTGTTGTTTGGAGAGCACATCGGTTACGTGTCAGATGTGTAGCCAAGCAGTAATTTGTCGCCATAGCTGCAAATATTAGCCGGTAATATGAAGTGTTGTCAGCTAAAGTCTGATGATGCAGACGACCGTAAGGACGAAGTACCCAAGAGTACCGTTAGGCCGCGCCTCTTTAGCTCAGTGGTAGAGCACTGGTGTAATAAACCAGGGGTCGTAAGTTCCATCCTCACAGGAGAAAGATGAATTTTGGAAATCAGTTGCGCGTCGTGGCCGTATTGCAAACAGTACCTGTGATGACGAACAATTAGCGACAGGCCTTTTTTTAAGAATTACTCTCAGATGCGATTAAGGCGAATGGCGCAGATAAAGCATTTGTACAGCATAAGGTGGGACGAGGCAGTCTGAATTACATTTTATAGATGTATTTCTCACATATCTCAGAGCCTCTCGCGATATTCGTCGTCGTCGTCGTCGTCGTCGTCGTCGCCGCCGCCGCTTCTGCAGAAGTAGGAAATGGCGATCGTAGCAAATGCGGCGAGGGACGCCCGGCCTTCGATTCAGAATGCACAAAGTGTGTGGTCTTGTTTCTCAGTCTATATTTGATCGGTCTCGTAAGAGGTTGAATGTAACGAATGGGTGGGAAAGAGCAAGGGGCAGCGGCTGTGTAGAACGAAACCACAAATCCTCAGGGGTGTGAGCGTTTCGAGATGAGTCGTATACATGTAAATGTTTGTCGTCAGTGACCGTGTGGCGTAATGGATAAGGCGTCGGACTTCGGATCTGAAGATTACAGGTTCGAATGCTGTCACGCTCGTGTTTTTCCAGTTCTGAAAAAGAAACATACCGTTTTAATGTAGCAATTGAGCAGTACGAAACCGTCTGAAAGTTGCTGTTGACCATTTACGTGTCAGATGTGTAGCAAAGCAGTAATGGGTCGCCATAGCTGCAAATATTAGCCGGTAATATGAAGTGTTGTCAGCTGAAGTCTGATGATGCAGACGACCGTAAGGACGAAGTACCCAAAATTACCGCTAGGCCGCGCCTCTTTACCTCAGTGGTAGAGCACTGGTCTAATAAGCCAGGGCTCGTAAGTTCCATCCTTACAGGGGAAAGATGAATTTTGGAAATCAGTTGCGCGTCGTGGCTGTATAGCAAACAGTATCTGTGATAACGAACAATTAGCGACAGGCGTTTTTTTAAGAATTACTTTCAGATGCGATTAAGGCGAATGGCGCAGATAAAGCATTTGCCAAAGCGGTACAGCATAAGGTGGGACGAGGCAGTCTGAATTACATTTTATAGATGTATTTCTCACATATCTCAGAGCCTCTCGCGATATTCGTCGTCGTCGTCGTCGTCGCCGCCGCCGCTTCTGCAGAAGTAGCAAATGGTAATCGTAGCAAATGCGGCGAGGGACGCCCTGCCTTCGATTCCGAATGCACAAAGTGTGTGGTCTTGTTTCTCAGTCTATATTTGGTCGGTCACGTCAGAGGTTGAATGTAACGAATGGGTGGGAAAGAGCAAGGGGCAGCGGCTGTGTAGAACGAAAACACAAATCCTCAGGGGTGTGAGCGTTTCGAGATGAGTCGTATACATGTAAATGTTTGTCGTCAGTGACCGTGTGGCCTAATGGATAAGGCGTCGGACTTCGGTTCTGAAGATTACAGGTTCGAATGCTGTCACGCTTGTGTTCTTCCAGTTCTGAAAAAGAAACATAACGTTTTAATGTAGCAATTGAGCAGTACGAAACAGTCTGAATGTTGCTGTTGACCATTTTTTGCTTGGAGATGCTCTTCAGCTTGAAACACACACAACAAGACCGGTGTTAACTAGCGAAATGGTCGGCAGAGTGCCGACACAGCGAGTTTTGACTATCACTTGCACATCTAAAACAACGTCGGAAAGTAACTCGTTCGGCTTTTGAGTCACATAAAGTATGTGTGTTAATTTTGACACCACTAGCTCTGCATGTTGTCATGCAATTTCTTTTCCTCTCAGAAATGATTATGACATAAAAGTGAAGTACATGACGAGTGTGACGTTAGGAAAACATTAAGCAGCATGGAGAGATACTGTATGGGACCACCCAACCGAAACGAGTACTGTGTGACGTGCTACCCGGCAGGTATTCACCGAGGTAGCTGGCTAGCTCAGTCGGTAGAGCGTCAGACTCTTAAACCCAGGGTCGTGGTTTCGAGCCAGACGCTGGGCGGAACGGAATTTTGTTCCGCTGCAGGTGTAAATCACCGCTTTTCTGATTAACGATATTTAATGGAAATAGCAACTTTAAACTTTGCCTACGTCTCTGTCAGTCGCAAGGAAACTGTATTTGAAGGTGAAGGTGATTTTGTAGACATGTGTGAAAGACATGTTCTGAAATGCAAGTGTTGTTGTTTGGAGAGCACATCGGTTACGTGTCAGATGTGTAGCCAAGCAGTAATTTGTCGCCATAGCTGCAAATATTAGCCGGTAATATGAAGTGTTGTCAGCTAAAGTCTGATGATGCAGACGACCGTAAGGACGAAGTACCCAAGAGTACCGTTAGGCCGCGCCTCTTTAGCTCAGTGGTAGAGCACTGGTCTAATAAACCAGGGGTCGTAAGTTCCATCCTCACAGGAGAAAGATGAATTTTGGAAATCAGTTGCGCGTCGTGGCCGTATTGCAAACAGTACCTGTGATGACGAACAATTAGCGACAGGCCTTTTTTTAAGAATTACTCTCAGATGCGATTAAGGCGAATGGCGCAGATAAAGCATTTGTACAGCATAAGGTGGGACGAGGCAGTCTGAATTACATTTTATAGATGTATTTCTCACATATCTCAGAGCCTCTCGCGATATTCGTCGTCGTCGTCGTCGCCGCCGCCGCTTCTGCAGAAGTAGGAAATGGCGATCGTAGCAAATGCGGCGAGGGACGCCCGGCCTTCGATTCAGAATGCACAAAGTGTGTGGTCTTGTTTCTCAGTCTATATTTGATCGGTCTCGTAAGAGGTTGAATGTAACGAATGGGTGGGAAAGAGCAAGGGGCAGCGGCTGTGTAGAACGAAACCACAAATCCTCAGGGGTGTGAGCGTTTCGAGATGAGTCGTATACATGTAAATGTTTGTCGTCAGTGACCGTGTGGCGTAATGGATAAGGCGTCGGACTTCGGATCTGAAGATTACAGGTTCGAATGCTGTCACGCTCGTGTTTTTCCAGTTCTGAAAAAGAAACATACCGTTTTAATGTAGCAATTGAGCAGTACGAAACCGTCTGAAAGTTGCTGTTGACCATTTACGTGTCAGATGTGTAGCAAAGCAGTAATGGGTCGCCATAGCTGCAAATATTAGCCGGTAATATGAAGTGTTGTCAGCTGAAGTCTGATGATGCAGACGACCGTAAGGACGAAGTACCCAAAATTACCGCTAGGCCGCGCCTCTTTACCTCAGTGGTAGAGCACTGGTCTAATAAGCCAGGGGTCGTAAGTTCCATCTTTACAGGGGAAAGATGAATTTTGGAAATCAGTTGCGCGTCGTGGCTGTATAGCAAACAGTATCTGTGATAACGAACAATTAGCGGTAGGCGTTTTTTTAAGAATTACTTTCAGATGCGATTAAGGCGAATGGCGCAGATAAAGCATTTGCCAAAGCGGTACAGCATAAGGTGGGACGAGGCAGTCTGAATTACATTTTATAGATGTATTTCTCACATATCTCAGAGCCTCTCGCGATATTCGTCGTCGTCGTCGTCGTCGTCGTCGTCGCCGCCGCCGCTTCTGCAGAAGTAGCAAATGGTAATCGTAGCAAATGCGGCGAGGGACGCCCTGCCTTCGATTCCGAATGCACAAAGTGTGTGGTCTTGTTTCTCAGTCTATATTTGGTCGGTCACGTCAGAGGTTGAATGTAACGAATGGGTGGGAAAGAGCAAGGGGCAGCGGCTGTGTAGAACGAAAACACAAATCCTCAGGGGTGTGAGCGTTTCGAGATGAGTCGTATACATGTAAATGTTGGTCGTCAGTGACCGTGTGGCCTAATGGATAAGGCGTCGGACTTCGGTTCTGAAGATTACAGGTTCGAATGCTGTCACGCTTGTGTTCTTCCAGTTCTGAAAAAGAAACATAACGTTTTAATGTAGCAATTGAGCAGTACGAAACAGTCTGAATGTTGCTGTTGACCATTTTTTGCTTGGAGATGCTCTTCAGCTTGAAACACACACAACAAGACCGGTGTTAACTAGCGAAATGGTCGGCAGAGTGCCGACACAGCGAGTTTTGACTATCACTTGCACATCTAAAACAACGTCGGAAAGTAACTCGTTCGGCTTTTGAGTCACATAAAGTATGTGTGTTAATTTTGACGCCACTAGCTCTGCATGTTGTCATGCAATTTCTTTTCCTCTCAGAAATGATTATGACATAAAAGTGAAGTACGTGACCAGTGTGACGTTAGGAAAACATTAAGCAGCATGGAGAGATACTGTATGGGACCACCCAACCGAAACGAGTACTGTGTGACGTGCTACCCGGCAGGTATTCACCGAGGTAGCTGGCTAGCTCAGTCGGTAGAGCGTCAGACTCTTAAACCCAGGGTCGTGGTTTCGAGCCAGACGGTGGGCGGAACGGAATTTTGTTCCGCTGCAGGTGTAAATCACCGCTTTTCTGATTAACGATATTTAATGGAAATAGCAACTTTAAACTTTGCCTACGTCTCTGTCAGTCGCAAGGAAACTGTATTTGAAGGTGAAGGTGATTTTGTAGACATGTGTGAAAGACATGTTCTGAAATGCAAGTGTTGTTGTTTGGAGAGCACATCGGTTACGTGTCAGATGTGTAGCCAAGCAGTAATTTGTCGCCATAGCTGCAAATATTAGCCGGTAATATGAAGTGTTGTCAGCTAAAGTCTGATGATGCAGACGACCGTAAGGACGAAGTACCCAAAAGTACCGTTCGGCCGCGCCTCTTTAGCTCAGTGGTAGAGCACTGGTGTAATAAACCAGGGGTCGTAAGTTCCATCCTCACAGGAGAAAGATGAATTTTGGAAATCAGTTGCGCGTCGTGGCCGTATTGCAAACAGTACCTGTGATGACGAACAATTAGCGACAGGCCTTTTTTTAAGAATTACTCTCAGATGCGATTAAGGCGAATGGCGCAGATAAAGCATTTGTACAGCATAAGGTGGGACGAGGCAGTCTGAATTACATTTTATAGATGTATTTCTCACATATCTCAGAGCCTCTCGCGATAGTCGTCGTCGTCGTCGTCGTCGTCGTCGTCGCTGCTTCTGCAGAAGTAGCAAATGGCCATCGTAGCAAATGCGGCGAGGGACGCCCGGCCTTCGATTCAGAATGCACAAAGTGTGTGGTCTTGTTTCTCAGTCTATATTTGATCGGTCTCGTAAGAGGTTGAATGTAACGAATGGGTGAGAAAGAGCAAGGGGCAGCGGCTGTGTAGAACGAAACCACAAATCCTCAGGGGTGTGAGCGTTTCGAGATGAGTCGTATACATGTAAATGTTTGTCGTCAGTGACCGTGTGGCGTAATGGATAAGGCGTCGGACTTCGGGTCTGAAGATTACAGGTTCGAATGCTGTCACGCTCGTGTTTTTCCAGTTCTGAAAAAGAAACATACCGTTTTAATGTAGCAATTGAGCAGTACGAAACCGTCTGAAAGTTGCTGTTGACCATTTACGTGTCAGATGTGTAGCAAAGCAGTAATGGGTCGCCATAGCTGCAAATATTAGCCGGTAATATGAAGTGTTGTCAGCTAAAGTCTGATGATGCAGACGACCGTAAGGACGAAGTACCCAAGAGTACCGTTAGGCCGCGCCTCTTTAGCTCAGTGGTAGAGCACTGGTCTTATAAAACAGTGGTCGTAAGTTCCATCCTCACAGGAGAAAGATGAATTTTGGAAATCAGTTGCGCGTCGTGGCTGTATAGCAAACAGTATCTGTGATGACGAACAATTAGCAACAGGCGTTTTTTAAGAATTACTCTCAGATGTGATTAAGGCGAATGGCGCAGATAAAGCATTTGCCAAAGCGGTACAGCATAAGGTGGGACGAGGCAGTCTGAATTACATTTTATAGATGTATTTCTCACATATCTCAGAGCCTCTCGCGGTCGTCGTCGTCGTCGTCGTCGCCGCCGCCGCTTCTGCATAAGTAGCAAATGGCGATCGTAGCAAATGCGGCGAGGGACGCCCGGCCTTCGATTCAGAATGCACAAAGTGTGTGGTCTTGTTTCTCAGTCTATATTTGATCAGTCTCGTAAGAGGTTGAATGTAACGAATGGGTGGGAAAGAGCAAGGGGTAGCGGCTGTGTAGAACGAAACCACAAATCCTCAGGGGTGTGAGCGTTTCGAGATGAGTAGTATAGTTGTAAATGTTTGTTGTCAGTGACCTATTGCATAAGGCGTAGGACTTCGGATCTGAAGATTACAGTTCGAATGCTCTCATGCTCGAGTTTTTCCAGTTCTGAAAAAGAAACATAACGTTTTAATGTAGCAATTGAGCAGTACGAAACCGTCTGAATGTTGCTGTTGACCATTTTTGCTTGGAGATGCTCTTGAGCTTGAAACACACACAACAAGACCGGTGTTAACTAGCGAAATGGACGGCAGAGTGCCGGCACCGCGAGTTTTGACTGGCACTTGCACATCTAAAACAAGGTCGTAAAGTAACTCGTTCGGCTTTTGAGTCACATAAAGTATGTGTGTTAATTTTGACGCCACTAGCTCTATATGTTGTCATGCAATTTCTTAACTCTCAGAAATGATTATGACATAAAAGTGAAGTACGTGACGAGTGTGACGTTAGGAAAACATTAGGCAGCATGGAGAGAAACTGTATGGGACCACCCAACCGAAAGGAGTACTGTGTGACGTGCTAACCGGAAGCTATTCAACATGGTAGCCGGCTAGCTCAGTCGGTAGAGGGTCAGAATCTTAATCCCAGGGTCGTGGGTTCGAGCCGCACGCTCGGCGGAACGGAATTTTGTTCCGCTGCAGATGTAAATTAAAGTTTTTCTGATTAACGATATTTCATGGAAATAGCAACTTTAAACTTTGCCTACGTCTCTGTCAGTCGCAAGGAAACTGTATTTGAAGGTGAAGGTGATTTTGTAGACATGTGTGAAAGACATGTTCTGAAATGCAAGTGTTGTTGTTTGGAGAGCTCATCGGTTACGTGTCAGATGTGTAGCCAAGCAGTAATGGGTCGCCATAGCTGCAAATATTAGCCGGTAATATGAAGTGTTGTCAGCTGAAGTCTGATGATGCAGACGACCGTAAGGATGAAGTACCCAAGAGTACCATTAGGCCGCGCGTCCTTAGGTCAGTGGTAGAGCACTGGTCTAATAAAACAGTGGTCGTAAGTTCCATCCTCACAGGAGAAAGATGAATTTTGGAAATCAGTTGCGCGTCGTGGCTGTATAGCAAACAGTATCTGTGATGACGAACAATTAGCAACAGGCGTTTTTTAAGAATTACTCTCAGATGTGATTAAGGCGAATGGCGCAGATAAAGCATTTGCCAAAGCGGTACAGCATAAGGTGGGACGAGGCAGTCTGAATTACATTTTATAGATGTATTTCTCACATATCTCAGAGCCTCTCGCGGTCGTCGTCGTCGTCGTCGTCGCCGCCGCCGCTTCTGCATACGTAGCAAATGGCGATCGTAGCAAATGCGGCGAGGGACGCCCGGCCTTCGATTCAGAATGCACAAAGTGTGTGGTCTTGTTTCTCAGTCTATATTTGATCGGTCTCGTAAGAGGTTGAATGTAACGAATGGGGGGGAAAGAGCAAGGGGCAGCGGCTGTGTAGAACGAAACCACAAATCCTCAGGGGTGTGAGCGTTTCGAGATGAGTCGTATACATGTATATGTTTGTCGTCAGTGACCGTGTGGCCTAATGGATAAGGCGTCGGACTTCGGATCTGAAGATTACAGGTTCGAATGCTGTCACGCTCGTGTTTTTCCAGTTCTGAAAAAGAAACATACCGTTTTAATGTAGCAATTGAGCAGTACGAAACCGTCTGAAAGTTACTGTTGACCATTTACGTGTCAGATGTGTAGCAAAGCAGTAATGGGTCGCCATAGCTGCAAATATTAGCCAGTAATATGAAGTGTTGTCAGCTGAAGTCTGATGATGCAGACGACCGTAAGGACGAAGTACCCAAAATTACCGCTATGCCGCGCCTCTTTACCTCAGTGGTAGAGCACTGGTCTAATAAGCCAGGGGTCGTAAGTTCCATCCTTACAGGGGAAAGATGAATTTTGGAAATCAGTTGCGCGTCGTGGCTGTATAGCAAACAGTATCTGTGATGACGAACAATTAGCAACAGGCGTTTTTTTAAGAATTACTCTCAGATGTGATTAAGGCGAATGGCGCAGATAATGCATTTGCCAAAGCGGTACAGCATAAGGGGGGACGAGGCAGTCTGAATTACATTTTATAGATGTATTTCTCACATATCTCAGAGCCTCTCGCGATATTCGTTGTCGTCGTCGTCGTCGTCGTCGTCGTCGTCGCTGCTTCTGCAGAAGTAGCAAATGGCCATCGTAGCAAATGCGGCGAGGGACGCCATGCCTTCGATTCCGAATGCACAAAGTGTGTGGTCTTGTTTCTCAGTCTATATTTGATCGGTCTCGTAAGAGGTTGAATGTAACGAATGGGTGGGAAAGAGCAAGGGGCAGCGGCTGTGTAGAACGAAACCACAAATCCTCAGGGGTGTGAGCGTTTCGAGATGAGTAGTATAGTTGTAAATGTTTGTCGTCAGTGACCTATTGCATAAGGCGTCGGACTTCGGATCTGAAGATTACAGGTTCGAATGCTCTCATGCTCGAGTTTTTCCAGTTCTGAAAAAGAAACATACCGTTTTAATGTAGCAATTGAGCAGTACGAAACCGTCTGAATGTTGCTGTTGACCATTTTTTGCTTGGAGATGCTCTTGAGCTTGAAACACACACAACAAGACCGGTGTTAACTAGCGAAATGGTCGGCAGAGTGCCGGCACCGCGAGTTTTGACTGGCACTTGCACATCTAAAACAAGGTCGTAAAGTAACTCGTTCGGCTTTTGAGTCACATAAAGTATGTGTGTTAATTTTGACGCCACTAGCTCTATATGTTGTCATGCAATTTCTTAACTCTCAGAAATGATTATGACATAAAAGTGAAGTACGTGACGAGTGTGACGTTAGGAAAACATTAGGCAGCATGGAGAGAAACTGTATGGGACCACCCAACCGAAAGGAGTACTGTGTGACGTGCTAACCGGAAGCTATTCAACATGGTAGCCGGCTAGCTCAGTCGGTAGAGGGTCAGAATCTTAATCCCAGGGTCGTGGGTTCGAGCCGCACGCTCGGCGGAACGGAATTTTGTTCCGCTGCAGATGTAAATTAAAGTTTTTCTGATTAACGATATTTCATGGAAATAGCAACTTTAAACTTTGCCTACGTCTCTGTCAGTCGCAAGGAAACTGTATTTGAAGGTGAAGGTGATTTTGTAGACATGTGTGAAAGACATGTTCTGAAATGCAAGTGTTGTTGTTTGGAGAGCTCATCGGTTACGTGTCAGATGTGTAGCCAAGCAGTAATGGGTCGCCATAGCTGCAAATATTAGCCGGTAATATGAAGTGTTGTCAGCTGAAGTCTGATGATGCAGACGACCGTAAGGATGAAGTACCCAAGAGTACCATTAGGCCGCGCGTCCTTAGCTCAGTGGTAAAGCACTGTTCTAATAAAACAGTGGTCGTAAGTTCCATCCTCACAGGAGAAAGATGAATTTTGGAAATCAGTTGCGCGTCGTGGCTGTATAGCAAACAGTATCTGTGATGACGAACAATTAGCAACAGGCGTTTTTTAAGAATTACTCTCAGATGTGATTAAGGCGAATGGCGCAGATAAAGCATTTGCCAAAGCGGTACAGCATAAGGTGGGACGAGGCAGTCTGAATTACATTTTATAGATGTATTTCTCACATATCTCAGAGCCTCTCGCGATATTCGTTGTCGTCGTCGTCGTCGTCGTCGTCGTCGTCGTCGCTGCTTCTGCAGAAGTAGCAAATGGCCATCGTAGCAAATGCGGCGAGGGACGCCCTGCCTTCGATTCCGAATGCACAAAGTGTGTGGTCTTGTTTCTCAGTCTATATTTGATCGGTCTCGTAAGAGGTTGAATGTAACGAATGGGTGGGAAAGAGCAAGGGGCAGCGGCTGTGTAGAACGAAACCACAAATCCTCAGGGGTGTGAGCGTTTCGAGATGAGTCGTATACATGTATATGTTTGTCGTCAGTGACCGTGTGGCCTAATGGATAAGGCGTCGGACTTCGGATCTGAAGATTACAGGTTCGAATGCTGTCACGCTCGTGTTTTTCCAGTTCTGAAAAAGAAACATACCGTTTTAATGTAGCAATTGAGCAGTACGAAACCGTCTGAAAGTTACTGTTGACCATTTACGTGTCAGATGTGTAGCAAAGCAGTAATGGGTCGCCATAGCTGCAAATATTAGCCGGTAATATGAAGTGTTGTCAGCTGAAGTCTGATGATGCAGACGACCGTAAGGACGAAGTACCCAAAATTACCGCTAGGCCGCGCCTCTTTACCTCAGTGGTAGAGCACTGGTCTAATAAGCCAGGGCTCGTAAGTTCCATCCTTACAGGGGAAAGATGAATTTTGGAAATCAGTTGCGCGTCGTGGCTGTATAGCAAACAGTATCTGTGATGACGAACAATTAGCAACAGGCGTTTTTTTAAGAATTACTCTCAGATGTGATTAAGGCGAATGGCGCAGATAATGCATTTGCCAAAGCAGTACAGCATAAGGGGGGACGAGGCAGTCTGAATTACATTTTATAGATGTATTTCTCACATATCTCAGAGCCTCTCGCGATATTCGTTGTCGTCGTCGTCGTCGTCGTCGTCATCGTCGCTGCTTCTGCAGAAGTAGCAAACGGCCATCGTAGCAAATGCGGCGAGGGACGCCCTGCCTTCGATTCCGAATGCACAAAGTGTGTGGTCTTGTTTCTCAGTCTATATTTGATCGGTCTCGTAAGAGGTTGAATGTAACGAATGGGTGGGAAAGAGCAAGGGGCAGCGGCTGTGTCGAACGAAACCACAAATCCTCAGTGGTGTGAGCGTTTCGAGATGAGTAGTATAGTTGTAAATGTTTGTCGTCAGTGACCTATTGCATAAGGCGTCGGACTTCGGATCTGAAGATTACAGGTTCGAATGCTCTCATGCTCGAGTTTTTCCAGTTCTGAAAAAGAAACATACCGTTTTAATGTAGCAATTGAGCAGTACGAAACAGTCTGAATGCTGCTGTTGACCATTTTTTGCTTGGAGATGCTCTTGAGCTTGAAACACACACAACAAGACCGGTGTTAACTAGCGAAATGGTCGGCAGAGTGCCGGCACCGCGAGTTTTGACTGGCACTTGCACATCTAAAACAAGGTCGTAAAGTAACTCGTTCGGCTTTTGAGTCACATAAAGTATGTGTGTTAATTTTGGCGCCACTAGCTCTATATGTTGTCATGCAATTTCTTAACTCTCAGAAATGATTATGACATAAAAGTGAAGTACGTGACGAGTGTGACGTTAGGAAAACATTAGGCAGCATGGAGAGAAACTGTATGGGACCACCCAACCGAAAGGAGTACTGTGTGACGTGCTACCCGGAAGCTATTAAACATGGTAGCCGGCTAGCTCAGTCGGTAGAGGGTCAGAATCTTAATCCAAGGGTCGTGGGTTCGAGCCGCACTCTCGGCGGAACGGAATTTTGTTCCACTGCAGATGTAAATTAAAGTTTTTCTGATTAACGATATTTCATGGAAATAGCAACTTTAAACTTTGCCTACGTCTCTGTCAGTCGCAAGGAAACTGTATTTGAAGGTGAAGGTGATTTTGTAGACATGTGTGAATGACATGTTCTGAAATGCAAGTGTTGTTGTTTGGAGAGCACATCGGCTACGTGTCAGATGTGTAGCCAAGCAGTAATGGGTCGCCATAGCTGCAAATATTAGCCGGTAATATGAAGTGTTGTCAGCTGAAGTCTGATGATGCAGACGACCGTAAGGATGAAGTACCCAAGAGTACCATTAGGCCGCGCCTCCTTAGCTCAGTGGTAGAGCACTGGTCTAATAAAACAGTGGTCGTAAGTTCCATCCTCACAGGAGAAAGATGAATTTTGGAAATCAGTTGCGCGTCGTGGCTGTATAGCAAACAGTATCTGTGATGACGAACAATTAGCAACAGGCGTTTTTTAAGAATTACTCTCAGATGTGATTAAGGCGAATGGCGCAGATAAAGCATTTGCCAAAGCGGTACAGCATAAGGTGGGACGAGGCAGTATGAATTACAATTTATAGATGTATTTCTCACATATCTCAGAGCCTCTCGCGGTCGTCGTCGTCGTCGTCGTCGCCGCCGCCGCTTCTGCATAAGTAGCAAATGGCGATCGTAGCAAATGCGGCGAGGGACGCCCGGCCTTCGATTCAGAATGCACAAAGTGTGTGGTCTTGTTTCTCAGTCTATATTTGATCAGTCTCGTAAGAGGTTGAATGTAACGAATGGGTGGGAAAGAGCAAGGGGTAGCGGCTGTGTAGAACGAAACCACAAATCCTCAGGGGTGTGAGCGTTTCGAGATGAGTAGTATAGTTGTAAATGTTTGTCGTCAGTGACCTATTGCAAAAGGCGTAGGACTTCGGATCTGAAGATTACAGGTTCGAATGCTCTCATGCTCGAGTTTTTCCAGTTCTGAAAAAGAAACATACCGTTTTAATGTAGCAATTGAGCAGTACGAAACCGTCTGAATGTTGCTGTTGACCATTTTTTGCTTGGAGATGCTCTTGAGCTTGAAACACACACAACAAGACCGGTGTTAACTAGCGAAATGGTCGGCAGAGTGCCGGCACCGCGAGTTTTGACTGGCACTTGCACATCTAAAACAAGGTCGTAAAGTAACTCGTTCGGCTTTTGAGTCACATAAAGTATGTGTGTTAATTTTGACGCCACTAGCTCTATATGTTGTCATGCAATTTCTTAACTCTCAGAAATGATTATGACATAAAAGTGAAGTACGTGACGAGTGTGACGTTAGGAAAACATTAGGCAGCATGGAGAGAAACTGTATGGGACCACCCAACCGAAAGGAGTACTGTGTGACGTGCTAACCGGAAGCTATTCAACATGGTAGCCGGCTTGCTCAGTCGGTAGAGTGTCAGAATCTTAATCCCAGGGTCGTGGGTTCGAGCCGCACGCTCGGCGGAACGGAATTTTGTTCCGCTGCAGATGTAAATTAAAGTTTTTCTGATTAACGATATTTCATGGAAATAGCAACTTTAAACTTTGCCTACGTCTCTGTCAGTCGCAAGGAAACTGTATTTGAAGGTGAAGGTGATTTTGTAGACATGTGTGAAAGACATGTTCTGAAATGCAAGTGTTGTTGTTTGGAGAGCTCATCGGTTACGTGTCAGATGTGTAGCCAAGCAGTAATGGGTCGCCATAGCTGCAAATATTAGCCGGTAATATGAAGTGTTGTCAGCTGAAGTCTGATGATGCAGACGACCGTAAGGATGAAGTACCCAAGAGTACCATTAGGCCGCGCGTCCTTAGCTCAGTGGTAGAGCACTGGTCTAATAAAACAGTGGTCGTAAGTTCCATCCTCACAGGAGAAAGATGAATTTTGGAAATCAGTTGCGCGTCGTGGCTGTATAGCAAACAGTATCTGTGATGACGAACAATTAGCAACAGGCGTTTTTTAAGAATTACTCTCAGATGTGATTAAGGCGAATGGCGCAGATAAAGCATTTGCCAAAGCGGTACAGCATAAGGTGGGACGAGGCAGTCTGAATTACATTTTATAGATGTATTTCTCACATATCTCAGAGCCTCTCGCGGTCGTCGTCGTCGTCGTCGTCGCCGCCGCCGCTTCTGCATAAGTAGCAAATGGCGATCGTAGCAAATGCGGCGAGGGACGCCCGGCCTTCGATTCAGAATGCACAAAGTGTGTGGTCTTGTTTCTCAGTCTATATTTGATCGGTCTCGTAAGAGGTTGAATGTAACGAATGGGTGGGAAAGAGCAAGGGGCAGCGGCTGTGTAGAACGAAACCACAAATCCTCAGGGGTGTGAGCGTTTCGAGATGAGTCGTATACATGTATATGTTTGTCGTCAGTGACCGTGTGGCCTAACGGATAAGGCGTCGGACTTCGGATCTGAAGATTACAGGTTCGAATGCTGTCACGCTCGTGTTTTTCCAGTTCTGAAAAAGAAACATACCGTTTTAATGTAGCAATTGAGCAGTACGAAACCGTCTGAAAGTTACTGTTGACCATTTACGTGTCAGATGTGTAGCAAAGCAGTAATGGGTTGCCATAGCTGCAAATATTAGCCGGTAATATGAAGTGTTGTCAGCTGAAGTCTGATGATGCAGACGACCGTAAGGACGAAGTACCCAAAATTACCGCTAGGCCGCGCCTCTTTACCTCAGTGGTAGAGCACTGGTCTAATAAGCCAGGGGTCGTAAGTTCCATCGTTACAGGGGAAAGATGAATTTTGGAAATCAGTTGCGCGTCGTGGCTGTATAGCAAACAGTATCTGTGATGACGAACAATTAGCAACATTCGTTTTTTTAAGAATTACTCTCAGATGTGATTAAGGCTAATGGCGCAGATAATGCATTTGCCAAAGCGGTACAGCATAAGGGGGGACGAGGCAGTCTGAATTACATTTTATAGATGTATTTCTCACATATCTCAGAGCCTCTTGCGATATTCGTTGTCGTCGTCGTCGCTGCTTCTGCAGAAGTAGCAAATGGCCATCGTAGCAAATGCGGCGAGGGACGCCCTGCCTTCGATTCCGAATGCACAAAGTGTGTGGTCTTGTTTCTCAGTCTATATTTGATCGGTCTCGTAAGAGGTTGAATGTAACGAATGGGTGGGAAAGAGCAAGGGGCAGCGGCTGTGTAGAACGAAACCACAAATCCTCAGGGGTGTGAGCGTTTCGAGATGAGTAGTATAGTTGTAAATGTTTGTCGTCAGTGACCTATTGCATAAGGCGTCGGACTTCGGATCTGAAGATTACAGGTTCGAATGCTCTCATGCTCGAGTTTTTCCAGTTCTGAAAAAGAAACATACCGTTTTAATGTAGCAATTGAGCAGTACGAAACCGTCTGAATGTTGCTGTTGACCATTTTTTGCTTGGAGATGCTCTTGAGCTTGAAACACACACAACAAGACCGGTGTTAACTAGCGAAATGGTCGGCAGAGTGCCGGCACCGCGAGTTTTGACTGGCACTTGCACATCTAAAACAAGGTCGTAAAGTAACTCGTTCGGCTTTTGAGTCACATAAAGTATGTGTGTTAACTTTGACGCCACTAGCTCTATATGTTGTCATGCAATTTCTTAACTCTCAGAAATGATTATGACACAAAAGTGAAGCACGTGACGAGTGTGACGTTAGGAAAACATTAGGCAGCATGGAGAGAAACTGTATGGGACCACCCAACCGAAAGGAGTACTGTGTGACGTGCTACCCGGAAGCTATTCAACATGGTAGCCGGCTAGCTCAGTCGGTAGAGGGTCAGAATCTTAATCCCAGGGTCGTGGGTTCGAGCCGCACGCTCGGCGGAACGGAATTTTGTTCCGCTGCAGATGTAAATTAAAGTTTTTCTGATTAACGATATTTCATGGAAATAGCAACTTTAAACTTTGCCTACGTCTCTGTCAGTCGCAAGGAAACTGTATTTGAAGGTGAAGGTGATTTTGTAGACATGTGTGAAAGACATGTTCTGAAATGCAAGTGTTGTTGTTTGGAGAGCACATCGGCTACGTGTCAGATGTGCAGCCAAGCAGTAATGGGTCGCCATAGCTGCAAATATTAGCCGGTAATATGAAGTGTTGTCAGCTGAAGTCTGATGATGCAGACGACCGTAAGGATGAAGTACCCAAGAGTACCATTAGGCCGCGCCTCCTTAGCTCAGTGGTAGAGCACTGGTCTAATAAAACAGGGGTCGTAAGTTCCATCCTCACAGGAGAAAGATGAATTTTGGAAATCAGTTGCGCGTCGTGGCTGTATAGCAAACAGTATCTGTGATGACGAACAATTAGCAACAGGCGTTTTTTAAGAATTACTCTCAGATGTGATTAAGGCGAATGGCGCAGATAAAGCATTTGCCAAAGCGGTACAGCATAAGGTGGGACGAGGCAGTCTGAATTACATTTTATAGATGTATTTCTCACATATCTCAGAGCCTCTCGCGGTCGTCGTCGTCGTCGTCGTCGCCGCCGCCGCTTCTGCAGAAGTAGCAAATGGCGATCGTAGCAAATGCGGCGAAGGACGCCCGGCCTTCGATTCAGAATGCACAAAGTGTGTGGTCTTGTTTCTCAGTCTATATTTGATCGGTCTCGTAAGAGGTTGAATGTAACGAATGGGTGGGAAAGAGCAAGGGGCAGCGGCTGTGTAGAACGAAACCACAAATCCTCAGGGGTGTGAGCGTTTCGAGATGAGTCGTATACATGTAAATGTTTGTCGTCAGTGACCGTGTGGCCTAATGGATAAGGCGTCGGACTTCGGATCTGAAGATTACAGGTTCGAATGCTGTCACGCTCGTGTTTTTCCAGTTCTGAAAAAGAAACATACCGTTTTAATGTAGCAATTGAGCAGTACGAAACCGTCTGAAAGTTGCTGTTGACCATTTACGTGTCAGATGTGTAGCAAAGCAGTAATGGGTCGCCATAGCTGCAAATATTAGCCGGTAATATGAAGTGTTGTCAGCTGAAGTCTGATGATGCAGACGACCGTAAGGACGAAGTACCCAAAATTACCGCTAGGCCGCGCCTCTTTACCTCAGTGGTAGAGCACTGGTCTAATAAGCCAGGGGTCGTAAGTTCCATCCTTACAGGAGAAAGATGAATTTTGGAAATCAGTTGCGCGTCGTGGCTGTATAGCAAACAGTATCTGTGATGACGAACAATTAGCAACAGGCGTTTTTTTTAAGAATTACTCTCAGATGAGATTAAGGCGAATGGCGCAGATAAAGCATTTGCCAAAGCGGTACAGGATAAGGGGGGACGAGGCAGTCTGAATTACATTTTATAGATGTATTTCTCACATATCTCAGAGCCTCTCGCGATATTCGTTGTCGTCGTCGTCGTCGTCGTCGTCGTCGCTGCTTCTGCAGAAGTAGCAAATGGCCATCGTAGCAAATGCGGCGAGGGACGCCCTGCCTTCGATTCCGAATGCACAAAGTGTGTGGTCTTGTTTCTCAGTCTATATTTGATCGGTCTCGTAAGAGGTTGAATGTAACGAATGGGTGGGAAAGAGCAAGGGGCAGCGGCTGTGTAGAACGAAACCCTAAATCCTCAGGGGTGTGAGCGTTTCGAGATGAGTAGTATAGTTGTAAATGTTTGTCGTCAGTGACCTATTGCATAAGGCGTCGGACTTCGGATCTGAAGATTACAGGTTCGAATGCTCTCATGCTCGAGTTTTTCCAGTTCTGAAAAAGAAACATACCGTTTTAATGTAGCAATTGAGCAGTACGAAACCGTCTGAATGTTGCTGTTGACCATTTTTTGCTTGGAGATGCTCTTGAGCTTGAAACACACACAACAAGACCGGTGTTAACTAGCGAAATGGTCGGCAGAGTGCCGGCACCGCGAGTTTTGACTGGCACTTGCACATCTAAAACAAGGTCGTAAAGTAACTCGTTCGGCTTTTGAGTCACATAAAGTATGTGTGTTAATTTTGACGCCACTAGCTCTATATGTTGTCATGCAATTTCTTAACTCTCAGAAATGATTATGACATCAAAGTGAAGTACGTGACGAGTGTGACGTTAGGAAAACATTAGGCAGCATGGAGAGAAACTGTATGGGACCACACAACCGAAAGGAGTACTGTGTGACGTGCTACCCGGAAGCTATTCAACATGGTAGCCGGCTAGCTCAGTCGGTAGAGGGTCAGAATCTTAATCCAAGGGTCGTCGATTCGAGCCGCACGCTCGGCGGAACGGAATTTTGTTCCGCTGCAGATGTAAATTAAAGTTTTTCTGATTAACGATATTTCATGGAAATAGCAACTTTAAACTTTGCCTACGTCTCTGTCAGTCGCAAGGAAACTGTATTTGAAGGTGAAGGTGATTTTGTAGACATGTGTGAAAGACATGTTCTGAAATGCAAGTGTTGTTGTTTGGAGAGCACATCGGCTACGTGTCAGATGTGTAGCCAAGCAGTAATGGGTCGCCATAGCTGCAAATATTAGCCGGTAATATGAAGTGTTGTCAGCTGAAGTCTGATGATGCAGACGACCGTAAGGATGAAGTACCCAAGAGTACCATTAGGCCGCGCCTCCTTAGCTCAGTGGTAGAGCACTGGTCTAATAAAACAGGGGTCGTAAGTTCCATCCTCACAGGAGAAAGATGAATTTTGGAAATCAGTTGCGCGTCGTGGCTGTATAGCAAACAGTATCTGTGATGACAAACAATTAGCAACAGGCGTTTTTTAAGAATTACTCTCAGATGTGATTAAGGCGAATGGCGCAGATAAAGCATTTGCCAAAGCGGTACAGCATAAGGTGGGACGAGGCAGTCTGAATTACATTTTATAGATGTATTTCTCACATATCTCAGAGCCTCTCGCGGTCGTCGTCGTCGTCGTCGTCGCCGCCGCCGCTTCTGCAGAAGTAGCAAATGGCCATCGTAGCAAATGCGGCGAGGGACGCCCGGCCTTCGATTCAGAATGCACAAAGTGTGTGGTCTTGTTTCTCAGTCTATATTTGATCGGTCTCGTAAGAGGTTGAATGTAACGAATGGGTGGGAAAGAGCAAGGGGCAGCGGCTGTGTAGAACGAAACCACAAATCCTCAGGGGTGTGAGCGTTTCGAGATGAGTCGTATACATGTAAATGTTTGTCGTCAGTGACCGTGTGGCCTAATGGATAAGGCGTCGGACTTCGGATCTGAAGATTACAGGTTCGAATGCTGTCACGCTCGTGTTTTTCCAGTTCTGAAAAAGAAACATACCGTTTTAATGTAGCAATTGAGCAGTACGAAACCGTCTGAAAGTTGCTGTTGACCATTTACGTGTCAGATGTGTAGCAAAGCAGTAATGGGTCGCCATAGCTGCAAATATTAGCCGGTAATATGAAGTGTTGTCAGCTGAAGTCTGATGATGCAGACGACCGTAAGGACGAAGTACCCAAAATTACCGCTAGGCCGCGCCTCTTTACCTCAGTGGTAGAGCACTGGTCTAATAAGCCAGGGGTCGTAAGTTCCATCCTTACAGGAGAAAGATGAATTTTGGAAATCAGTTGCGCGTCGTGGCTGTATAGCAAACAGTATCTGCGATGACGAACAATTAGCAACAGGCGTTTTTTTTAAGAATTACTCTCAGATGAGATTAAGGCGAATGGCGCAGATAAAGCATTTGCCAAAGCGGTACAGCATAAGGGGGGACGAGGCAGTCTGAATTACATTTTATAGATGTATTTCTCACATATCTCAGAGCCTCTTGCGATATTCGTTGTCGTCGTCGTCGTCGTCGTCGTCGTCGCTGCTTCTGCAGAAGTAGCAAATGGCCATCGTAGCAAATGCGGCGAGGGACGCCCTGCCTTCGATTCCGAATGCACAAAGTGTGTGGTCTTGTTTCTCAGTCTATATTTGATCGGTCTCGTAAGAGGTTGAATGTAACGAATGGGTGGGAAAGAGCAAGGGGCAGCGGCTGTGTAGAACGAAACCCTAAATCCTCAGGGGTGTGAGCGTTTCGAGATGAGTAGTATAGTTGTAAATGTTTGTCGTCAGTGACCTATTGCATAAGGCGTCGGACTTCGGATCTGAAGATTACAGGTTCGAATGCTCTCATGCTCGAGTTTTTCCAGTTCTGAAAAAGAAACATACCGTTTTAATGTAGCAATTGAGCAGTACGAAACCGTCTGAATGTTGCTGTTGACCATTTTTTGCTTGGAGATGCTCTTGAGCTTGAAACACACACAACAAGACCGGTGTTAACTAGCGAAATGGTCGGCAGAGTGCCGGCACCGCGAGTTTTGACTGGCACTTGCACATCTAAAACAAGGTCGTAAAGTAACTCGTTCGGCTTTTGAGTCACATAAAGTATGTGTGTTAACTTTGACGCCACTAGCTCTATATGTTGTCATGCAATTTCTTAACTCTCAGAAATGATTATGACACAAAAGTGAAGCACGTGACGAGTGTGACGTTAGGAAAACATTAGGCAGCATGGAGAGAAACTGTATGGGACCACCCAACCGAAAGGAGTACTGTGTGACGTGCTACCCGGAAGCTATTCAACATGGTAGCCGGCTAGCTCAGTCGGTAGAGGGTCAGAATCTTAATCCCAGGGTCGTGGGTTCGAGCCGCACGCTCGGCGGAACGGAATTTTGTTCCGCTGCAGATGTAAATTAAAGTTTTTCTGATTAACGATATTTCATGGAAATAGCAACTTTAAACTTTGCCTACGTCTCTGTCAGTCGCAAGGAAACTGTATTTGAAGGTGAAGGTGATTTTGTAGACATGTGTGAAAGACATGTTCTGAAATGCAAGTGTTGTTGTTTGGAGAGCACATCGGCTACGTGTCAGATGTGTAGCCAAGCAGTAATGGGTCGCCATAGCTGCAAATATTAGCCGGTAATATGAAGTGTTGTCAGCTGAAGTCTGATGATGCAGACGACCGTAAGAATGAAGTACCCAAGAGTACCATTAGGCCGCGCCTCCTTAGCTCAGTGGTAGAGCACTGGTCTAATAAAACAGGGGTCGTAAGTTCCATCCTCACAGGAGAAAGATGAATTTTGGAAATCAGTTGCGCGTCGTGGCTGTATAGCAAACAGTATCTGTGATGACGAACAATTAGCAACAGGCGTTTTTTAAGAATTACTCTCAGATGTGATTAAGGCGAATGGCGCAGATAAAGCATTTGCCAAAGCGGTACAGCATAAGGTGGGACGAGGCAGTCTGAATTACATTTTATAGATGTATTTCTCACATATCTCAGAGCCTCTCGCGGTCGTCGTCGTCGTCGTCGTCGCCGCCGCCGCTTCTGCAGAAGTAGCAAATGGCGATCGTAGCAAATGCGGCGAAGGACGCCCGGCCTTCGATTCAGAATGCACAAAGTGTGTGGTCTTGTTTCTCAGTCTATATTTGATCGGTCTCGTAAGAGGTTGAATGTAACGAATGGGTGGGAAAGAGCAAGGGGCAGCGGCTGTGTAGAACGAAACCACAAATCCTCAGGGGTGTGAGCGTTTCGAGATGAGTCGTATACATGTAAATGTTTGTCGTCAGTGACCGTGTGGCCTAATGGATAAGGCGTCGGACTTCGGATCTGAAGATTACAGGTTCGAATGCTGTCACGCTCGTGTTTTTCCAGTTCTGAAAAAGAAACATACCGTTTTAATGTAGCAATTGAGCAGTACGAAACCGTCTGAAAGTTGCTGTTGACCATTTACGTGTCAGATGTGTAGCAAAGCAGTAATGGGTCGCCATAGCTGCAAATATTAGCCGGTAATATGAAGTGTTGTCAGCTGAAGTCTGATGATGCAGACGACCGTAAGGACGAAGTACCCAAAATTACCGCTAGGCCGCGCCTCTTTACCTCAGTGGTAGAGCACTGGTCTAATAAGCCAGGGGTCGTAAGTTCCATCCTTACAGGAGAAAGATGAATTTTGGAAATCAGTTGCTCGTCGTGGCTGTATAGCAAACAGTATCTGTGATGACGAACAATTAGCAACAGGCGTTTTTTTTAAGAATTACTCTCAGATGAGATTAAGGCGAATGGCGCAGATAAAGCATTTGCCAAAGCGGTACAGCATAAGGGGGGACGAGGCAGTCTGAATTACATTTTATAGATGTATTTCTCACATATCTCAGAGCCTCTCGCGATATTCGTTGTCGTCGTCGTCGTCGTCGTCGTCGTCGCTGCTTCTGCAGAAGTAGCAAATGGCCATCGTAGCAAATGCGGCGAGGGACGCCCTGCCTTCGATTCCGAATGCACAAAGTGTGTGGTCTTGTTTCTCAGTCTATATTTGATCGGTCTCGTAAGAGGTTGAATGTAACGAATGGGTGGGAAAGAGCAAGGGGCAGCGGCTGTGTAGAACGAAACCCTAAATCCTCAGGGGTGTGAGCGTTTCGAGATGAGTAGTATAGTTGTAAATGTTTGTCGTCAGTGACCTATTGCATAAGGCGTCGGACTTCGGATCTGAAGATTACAGGTTCGAATGCTCTCATGCTCGAGTTTTTCCAGTTCTGAAAAAGAAACATACCGTTTTAATGTAGCAATTGAGCAGTACGAAACCGTCTGAATGTTGCTGTTGACCATTTTTTGCTTGGAGATGCTCTTGAGCTTGAAACACACACAACAAGACCGGTGTTAACTAGCGAAATGGTCGGCAGAGTGCCGGCACCGCGAGTTTTGACTGGCACTTGCACATCTAAAACAAGGTCGTAAAGTAACTCGTTCGGCTTTTGAGTCACATAAAGTATGTGTGTTAATTTTGACGCCACTAGCTCTATATGTTGTCATGCAATTTCTTAACTCTCAGAAATGATTATGACATAAAAGTGAAGTACGTGACGAGTGTGACGTTAGGAAAACATTAGGCAGCATGGAGAGAAACTGTATGGGACCACACAACCGAAAGGAGTACTGTGTGACGTGCTACCCGGAAGCTATTCAACATGGTAGCCGGCTAGCTCAGTCGGTAGAGGGTCAGAATCTTAATCCAAGGGTCGTCGATTCGAGCCGCACGCTCGGCGGAACGGAATTTTGTTCCGCTGCAGATGTAAATTAAAGTTTTTCTGATTAACGATATTTCATGGAAATAGCAACTTTAAACTTTGCCTACGTCTCTGTCAGTCGCAAGGAAACTGTATTTGAAGGTGAAGGTGATTTTGTAGACATGTGTGAAAGACATGTTCTGAAATGCAAGTGTTGTTGTTTGGAGAGCACATCGGCTACGTGTCAGATGTGTAGCCAAGCAGTAATGGGTCGCCATAGCTGCAAATATTAGCCGGTAATATGAAGTGTTGTCAGCTGAAGTCTGATGATGCAGACGACCGTAAGGATGAAGTACCCAAGAGTACCATTAGGCCGCGCCTCCTTAGCTCAGTGGTAGAGCACTGGTCTAATAAAACAGGGGTCGTAAGTTCCATCCTCACAGGAGAAAGATGAATTTTGGAAATCAGTTGCGCGTCGTGGCTGTATAGCAAACAGTATCTGTGATGACGAACAATTAGCAACAGGCGTTTTTTAAGAATTACTCTCAGATGTGATTAAGGCGAATGGCGCAGATAAAGCATTTGCCAAAGCGGTACAGCATAAGGTGGGACGAGGCAGTCTGAATTACATTTTATAGATGTATTTCTCACATATCTCAGAGCCTCTCGCGGTCGTCGTCGTCGTCGTCGTCGCCGCCGCCGCTTCTGCAGAAGTAGCAAATGGCCATCGTAGCAAATGCGGCGAGGGACGCCCGGCCTTCGATTCAGAATGCACAAAGTGTGTGGTCTTGTTTCTCAGTCTATATTTGATCGGTCTTGTAAGAGGTTGAATGTAACGAATGGGTGGGAAAGAGCAAGGGGCAGCGGCTGTGTAGAACGAAACCACAAATCCTCAGGGGTGTGAGCGTTTCGAGATGAGTCGTATACATGTAAATGTTTGTCGTCAGTGACCGTGTGGCCTAATGGATAAGGCGTCGGACTTCGGATCTGAAGATTACAGGTTCGAATGCTGTCACGCTCGTGTTTTTCCAGTTCTGAAAAAGAAACATACCGTTTTAATGTAGCAATTGAGCAGTACGAAACCGTCTGAAAGTTGCTGTTGACCATTTACGTGTCAGATGTGTAGCAAAGCAGTAATGGGTTGCCATAGCTGCAAATATTAGCCGGTAATATGAAGTGTTGTCAGCTGAAGTCTGATGATGCAGACGACCGTAAGGACGAAGTACCCAAAATTACCGCTAGGCCGCGCCTCTTTACCTCAGTGGTAGAGCACTGGTCTAATAAGCCAGGGGTCGTAAGTTCCATCCTTACAGGAGAAAGATGAATTTTGGAAATCAGTTGCGCGTCGTGGCTGTATAGCAAACAGTATCTGTGATGACGAACAATTAGCAACAGGCGTTTTTTTAAGAATTACTCTCAGATGTGATTAAGGCGAATGGCGCAGATAAAGCATTTGCCAAAGCGGTACAGCATAAGGGGGGACGAGGCAGTCTGAATTACATTTTATAGATGTATTTCTCACATATCTCAGAGCCTCTCGCGATATTCGTTGTCGTCGTCGTCGTCGTCGTCGTCGTCGCCGCTTCTGCAGAAGTAGCAAATGGCCATCGTAGCAAATGCGGCGAGGGACGCCCTGCCTTCGATTCCGAATGCACAAAGTGTGTGGTCTTGTTTCTCAGTCTATATTTGATCGGTCTCGTAAGAGGTTGAATGTAACGAATGGGTGGGAAAGAGCAAGGGGCAGCGGCTGTGTAGAACGAAAACACAAATCCTTAGGGGTGTGAGCGTTTCGAGATGAGTAGTATAGTTGTAAATGTTTGCCGTCAGTGACCTATTGCATAAGGCGTCGGACTTCGGATCTGAAGATTACAGGTTCGAATGCTCTCATGCTCGAGTTTTTCCAGTTCTGAAAAAGAAACATACCGTTTTAATGTAGCAATTGAGCAGTACGAAACCGTCTGAATGTTGCTGTTGACCATTTTTTGCTTGGAGATGCTCTTGAGCTTGAAACACACACAACAAGACCGGTGTTAACTAGCGAAATGGTCGGCAGAGTGCCGGCACCGCGAGTTTTGACTGGCACTTGCACATCTAAAACAAGGTCGTAAAGTAACTCGTTCGGCTTTTGAGTCACATAAAGTATGTGTGTTAATTTTGACGCCACTAGCTCTATATGTTGTCATGCAATTTCTTAACTCTCAGAAATGATTATGACATAAAAGTGAAGTACGTGACGAGTGTGACGTTAGGAAAACATTAGGCAGCATGGAGAGAAACTGTATGGGACCACCCAACCGAAACGAGTACTGTGTGACGTGCTACCCGGAAGCTATTCAACACGGTAGCCGGCTAGCTCAGTCGGTAGAGGGTCAGAATTTTAATGCCAGGGTCGTGGGTTCGAGCCGCACGCTCGGCGGAACGGAATTTTTTTCCGCTGCAGATGTAAATTACCGTTTTTCTGATTAACGATATTTAATGGAAATAGCAACTTTAAACTTTGCCTACGTCTCTGTCAGTCGCAAGGAAACTGTATTTGAAGGTGAAGGTGATTTTGTAGACATGTGTGAAAGACATGTTCTGAAATGGAAGTGTTGTTGTTTGGAGAGCACATCGGCTACGTGCCAGATGTGTAGCAAAGCAGTAATGGGTCGCCATAGCTGCAAATATTAGCCGGTAATATGAAGTGTTGTCAGCTGAAGTCTGATGATGCAGACGACCGTAAGGACGAAGTACCCAAAATTACCGCTAGGCCGCGCCTCTTTAGCTCAGTGGTAGAGCACTGGTCTAATAAGCCAGGGGTCGTAAGTTCCATCCTTACAGGAGAAAGATAAATTTTGGAAATCAGTTGCGCGTCGTGGCTGTATAGCAAACAGTATCTGTGATGACGAACAATTAGCAACAGGCGTTTTTTTTAAGAATTACTCTCAGATGTGATTAAGGCGAATGGCGCAGATAAAGCATTTGCCAAAGCGGTACAGCATAAGGGGGGGACGAGGCAGTCTGAATTACATTTTATAGATGTATTTCTCACATATCTCAGAGCCTCTCGCGATATTCGTTGTCGTCGTCGTCGTCGTCGTCGCTGCTTCTGCAGAAGTAGCAAATGGCCATCGTAGCAAATGCGGCGAGGGACGCCCTGCCTTCGATTCCGAATGCAAAAAGTGTGTGGTCTTGTTTCTCAGTCTATATTTGATCGGTCTCGTAAGAGGTTGAATGTAACGAATGGGTGGGAAAGAGCAAGGGGCAGCGGCTGTGTAGAACGAAACCACAAATCCTCAGGGGTGTGAGCGTTTCGAGATGAGTAGTATAGTTGTAAATGTTTGTCGTCAGTGACCTATTGCATAAGGCGTCGGACTTCGGATCTGAAGATTACAGGTTCGAATGCTCTCATGCTCGAGTTTTTCCAGTTCTGAAAAAGAAACATACCGTTTTAATGTAGCAATTGAGCAGTACGAAACCGTCTGAATGTTGCTGTTGACCATTTTTTGCTTGGAGATGCTCTTGAGCTTGAAACACACACAACAAGACCGGTGTTAACTAGCGAAATGGTCGGCAGAGTGCCGGCACCGCGAGTTTTGACTGGCACTTGCACATCTAAAACAAGGTCGTAAAGTAACTCGTTCGGCTTTTGAGTCACATAAAGTATGTGTGTTAATTTTGACGCCACTAGCTCTATATGTTGTCATGCAATTTCTTAACTCTCAGAAATGATTATGACATAAAAGTGAAGTACGTGACGAGTGTGACGTTAGGAAAACATTAGGCAGCATGGAGAGAAACTGTATGGGACCACACAACCGAAAGGAGTACTGTGTGACGTGCTACCCGGAAGCTATTCAACATGGTAGCCGGCTAGCTCAGTCGGTAGAGGGTCAGAATCTTAATCCAAGGGTCGTCGATTCGAGCCGCACGCTCGGCGGAACGGAATTTTGTTCCGCTGCAGATGTAAATTAAAGTTTTTCTGATTAACGATATTTCATGGAAATAGCAACTTTAAACTTTGCCTACGTCTCTGTCAGTCGCAAGGAAACTGTATTTGAAGGTGAAGGTGATTTTGTAGACATGTGTGAAAGACATGTTCTGAAATGCAAGTGTTGTTGTTTGGAGAGCACATCGGCTACGTGTCAGATGTGTAGCCAAGCAGTAATGGGTCGCCATAGCTGCAAATATTAGCCGGTAATATGAAGTGTTGTCAGCTGAAGTCTGATGATGCAGACGACCGTAAGGATGAAGTACCCAAGAGTACCATTAGGCCGCGCCTCCTTAGCTCAGTGGTAGAGCACTGGTCTAATAAAACAGGGGTCGTAAGTTCCATCCTCACAGGAGAAAGATGAATTTTGGAAATCAGTTGCGCGTCGTGGCTGTATAGCAAACAGTATCTGTGATGACGAACAATTAGCAACAGGCGTTTTTTAAGAATTACTCTCAGATGTGATTAAGGCGAATGGCGCAGATAAAGCATTTGCCAAAGCGGTACAGCATAAGGTGGGACGAGGCAGTCTGAATTACATTTTATAGATGTATTTCTCACATATCTCAGAGCCTCTCGCGGTCGTCGTCGTCGTCGTCGTCGCCGCCGCCGCTTCTGCAGAAGTAGCAAATGGCCATCGTAGCAAATGCGGCGAGGGACGCCCGGCCTTCGATTCAGAATGCACAAAGTGTGTGGTCTTGTTTCTCAGTCTATATTTGATCGGTCTCGTAAGAGGTTGAATGTAACGAATGGGTGGGAAAGAGCAAGGGGCAGCGGCTGTGTAGAACGAAACCACAAATCCTCAGGGGTGTGAGCGTTTCGAGATGAGTCGTATACATGTAAATGTTTGTCGTCAGTGACCGTGTGGCCTAATGGATAAGGCGTCGGACTTCGGATCTGAAGATTACAGGTTCGAATGCTGTCACGCTCGTGTTTTTCCAGTTCTGAAAAAGAAACATACCGTTTTAATGTAGCAATTGAGCAGTACGAAACCGTCTGAAAGTTGCTGTTGACCATTTACGTGTCAGATGTGTAGCAAAGCAGTAATGGGTCGCCATAGCTGCAAATATTAGCCGGTAATATGAAGTGTTGTCAGCTGAAGTCTGATGATGCAGACGACCGTAAGGACGAAGTACCCAAAATTACCGCTAGGCCGCGCCTCTTTACCTCAGTGGTAGAGCACTGGTCTAATAAGCCAGGGGTCGTAAGTTCCATCCTTACAGGAGAAAGATGAATTTTGGAAATCAGTTGCGCGTCGTGGCTGTATAGCAAACAGTATCTGTGATGACGAACAATTAGCAACAGGCGTTTTTTTAAGAATTACTCTCAGATGTGATTAAGGCGAATGGCGCAGATAAAGCATTTGCCAAAGCGGTACAGCATAAGGGGGGACGAGGCAGTCTGAATTACATTTTATAGATGTATTTCTCACATATCTCAGAGCCTCTCGCGATATTCGTTGTCGTCGTCGTCGTCGTCGTCGTCGTCGCCGCTTCTGCAGAAGTAGCAAATGGCCATCGTAGCAAATGCGGCGAGGGACGCCCTGCCTTCGATTCCGAATGCACAAAGTGTGTGGTCTTGTTTCTCAGTCTATATTTGATCGGTCTCGTAAGAGGTTGAATGTAACGAATGGGTGGGAAAGAGCAAGGGGCAGCGGCTGTGTAGAACGAAAACACAAATCCTTAGGGGTGTGAGCGTTTCGAGATGAGTAGTATAGTTGTAAATGTTTGCCGTCAGTGACCTATTGCATAAGGCGTCGGACTTCGGATCTGAAGATTACAGGTTCGAATGCTCTCATGCTCGAGTTTTTCCAGTTCTGAAAAAGAAACATACCGTTTTAATGTAGCAATTGAGCAGTACGAAACCGTCTGAATGTTGCTGTTGACCATTTTTTGCTTGGAGATGCTCTTGAGCTTGAAACACACACAACAAGACCGGTGTTAACTAGCGAAATGGTCGGCAGAGTGCCGGCACCGCGAGTTTTGACTGGCACTTGCACATCTAAAACAAGGTCGTAAAGTAACTCGTTCGGCTTTTGAGTCACATAAAGTATGTGTGTTAATTTTGACGCCACTAGCTCTATATGTTGTCATGCAATTTCTTAACTCTCAGAAATGATTATGACATAAAAGTGAAGTACGTGACGAGTGTGACGTTAGGAAAACATTAGGCAGCATGGAGAGAAACTGTATGGGACCACCCAACCGAAACGAGTACTGTGTGACGTGCTACCCGGAAGCTATTCAACACGGTAGCCGGCTAGCTCAGTCGGTAGAGGGTCAGAATTTTAATGCCAGGGTCGTGGGTTCGAGCCGCACGCTCGGCGGAACGGAATTTTTTTCCGCTGCAGATGTAAATTACCGTTTTTCTGATTAACGATATTTAATGGAAATAACAACTTTAAACTTTGCCTACGTCTCTGTCAGTCGCAAGGAAACTGTATTTGAAGGTGAAGGTGATTTTGTAGACATGTGTGAAAGACATGTTCTGAAATGGAAGTGTTGTTGTTTGGAGAGCACATCGGCTACGTGCCAGATGTGTAGCAAAGCAGTAATGGGTCGCCATAGCTGCAAATATTAGCCGGTAATATGAAGTGTTGTCAGCTGAAGTCTGATGATGCAGACGACCGTAAGGACGAAGTACCCAAAATTACCGCTAGGCCGCGCCTCTTTAGCTCAGTGGTAGAGCACTGGTCTAATAAGCCAGGGGTCGTAAGTTCCATCCTTACAGGAGAAAGATAAATTTTGGAAATCAGTTGCGCGTCGTGGCTGTATAGCAAACAGTATCTGTGATGACGAACAATTAGCAACAGGCGTTTTTTTTAAGAATTACTCTCAGATGTGATTAAGGCGAATGGCGCAGATAAAGCATTTGCCAAAGCGGTACAGCATAAGGGGGGGACGAGGCAGTCTGAATTACATTTTATAGATGTATTTCTCACATATCTCAGAGCCTCTCGCGATATTCGTTGTCGTCGTCGTCGTCGTCGTCGCTGCTTCTGCAGAAGTAGCAAATGGCCATCGTAGCAAATGCGGCGAGGGACGCCCTGCCTTCGATTCCGAATGCAAAAAGTGTGTGGTCTTGTTTCTCAGTCTATATTTGATCGGTCTCGTAAGAGGTTGAATGTAACGAATGGGTGGGAAAGAGCAAGGGGCAGCGGCTGTGTAGAACGAAACCACAAATCCTCAGGGGTGTGAGCGTTTCGAGATGAGTAGTATAGTTGTAAATGTTTGTCGTCAGTGACCTATTGCATAAGGCGTCGGACTTCGGATCTGAAGATTACAGGTTCGAATGCTCTCATGCTCGAGTTTTTCCAGTTCTGAAAAAGAAACATACCGTTTTAATGTAGCAATTGAGCAGTACGAAACCGTCTGAATGTTGCTGTTGACCATTTTTTGCTTGGAGATGCTCTTGAGCTTGAAACACACACAACAAGACCGGTGTTAACTAGCGAAATGGTCGGCAGAGTGCCGGCACCGCGAGTTTTGACTGGCACTTGCACATCTAAAACAAGGTCGTAAAGTAACTCGTTCGGCTTTTGAGTCACATAAAGTATGTGTGTTAATTTTGACGCCACTAGCTCTATATGTTGTCATGCAATTTCTTAACTCTCAGAAATGATTATGACGTAATAGTGAAGTACGTGACGAGTGTGACGTTAGGAAAACATTAGGCAGCATGGAGAGAAACTGTATGGGACCACCCAACCGAAAGGAGTACTGTGTGACGTGCTACCCGGAAGCTATTCAACATGGTAGCCGGCTAGCTCAGTCGGTAGAGGGTCAGAATCTTAATCCCAGGGTCGTGGGTTCGAGCCGCACGCTCGGCGGAACGGAATTTTGTTCCGCTGCAGATGTAAATTAAAGTTTTTCTGATTAACGATATTTCATGGAAATAGCAACTTTAAACTTTGCCTACGTCTCTGTCAGTCGCAAGGAAACTGTATTTGAAGGTGAAGGTGATTTTGTAGACATGTGTGAAAGACATGTTCTGAAATGCAAGTGTTGTTGTTTGGAGAGCACATCGGCTACGTGTCAGATGTGTAGCCAAGCAGTAATGGGTCGCCATAGCTGCAAATATTAGCCGGTAATATGAAGTGTTGTCAGCTGAAGTCTGATGATGCAGACGACCGTAAGGACGAAGTACCCAAGAGTACCATTAGGCCGCGCCTCCTTAGCTCAGTGGTAGAGCACTGGTCTAATAAAACAGGGGTCGTAAGTTCTATCCTCACAGGAGAAAGATGAATTTTGGAAATCAGTTGCGCGTCGTGGCTGTATAGCAAACAGTATCTGTGATGACGAACAATTAGCAACAGGCGGTTTTTTAAGAATTACTCTCAGATGTGATTAAGGCGAATGGCGCAGATAAAGCATTTGCCAAAGCGGTACAGCATAAGGGGGGACGAGGCAGTCTGAATTACATTTTATAGATGTATTTCTCACATATCTCAGAGCCTCTCGCGATAGTCGTCGTCGTCGTCGTCGTCGTCGTCGTCGTCGTCGCTGCTTCTGCAGAAGTAGCAAATGGCCATCGTAGCAAATGCGGCGAGGGACGCCCGGCCTTCGATTCAGAATGCACAAAGTGTGTGGTCTTGTTTCTCAGTCTATATTTGATCGGTCTCGTAAGAGGTTGAATGTAACGAATGGGTGGGAAAGAGCAAGGGGCAGCGGCTGTGTAGAACGAAAACACAAATCCTTAGGGGTGTGAGCGTTTCGAGATGAGTATTATACTTGTAAATGTTGGTCGTCAGTGACCTATTGCATAAGGCGTCGGACTTCGGATCTGAAGATTACAGGTTCGAATGCTCTCATGCTCGAGTTTTTCCAGTTCTGAAAAAGAAACATACCGTTTTAGTGTAGCAATTGAGCAGTACGAAACCGTCTGAATGTTGCTGTTGACCATTTTTTGCTTGGAGATGCTCTTGAGCTTGAAACACACACAACAAGACCGGTGTTAACTAGTGAAATTGTCGGCAGAGTGCCGGCACCGCGAGTTTTGACAGGCACTTGCACATCTAAAACAAGGTCGTAAAGTAACTCGTTCGGCTTTTGAGTCACATAAAGTATGTGTGTTAATTTTGACGCCACTAGCTCTATATGTTGTCATGCAATTTCTTAACTCTCAGAAATGATTATGACATAAAAGTGAAGTACGTGACGAGTGTGACGTTAGGAAAACATTAGGCTGCATGGAGAGAAACTGTATGGGACCACCCAACCGAAACGAGTACTGTGTGACGTGCTACCCGGAAGCTATTCAACACGGTAGCCGGCTAGCTCAGTCGGTAGAGGGTCAGACTCTTAATCCCAGGGTCGTGGGTTCGAGTCGCACGCTCGGCGGAACGGAATTTTTTTCCGCTGCAGATGTAAATTACCGTTTTTCTGATTAACGATATTTAATGGAAATAGCAACTTTAAACTTTGCCTACGTCTCTGTCAGTCGCGAGGAAACTGTATTTGAAGGTGAAGGTGATTTTGTAGACATGTGTGAAAGACATGTTCTGAAATTTAAGTGTTGTTGTTTGGAGAGCACATCGGTTACGTGTCAGATGTGTAGCCAAGCAGTAATTTGTCACCATAGCTGCAAATATTAGCCGGTAATATGAAGTGTTGTCAGCTAAAGTCTGATGATGCAGACGACCGTAAGGACGAAGTACCCAAGAGTACCGCTAGGCCGCGCCTCTTTAGCTCAGTGGTAGAGCACTGGTGTAATAAACCAGGGGTCGTAAGTTCCATCCTCACAGGAGAAAGATGAATTTTGGAAATCAGTTGCGCGTCGTGGCCGTATTGCAAACAGTATCTGTGATGACGAACAATTAGCGACAGGCGTTTTTTTAAGAATTACTCTCAGATGCGATTAAGGCGAATGGCGCAGATAAAGCATTTGCCAAAGCGGTACAGCATAAGGTGGGACGAGGCAGTCTGAATTACATTTTATAGATGTATTTCTCACATGTCTCAGAGCGTCTCGCGATATTCGTTGTCGTCGTCGTCGTCGTCGTCGTCGCCGCCGCCGCTTCTGCAGAAGTAGCAAATGGCAATCGTAGCACATGCGGCGAGGGACGTCCTGCCTTCCATTCCGAATGCACAAAGTGTGTGGTCTTGTTTCTCAGTCTATATTTGGTCGGTCACGTCAGAGGTTGAATGTAACGAATGGGTGGGAAAGAGCAAGGGGCAGCGGCTGTGTAGAACGAAAACACAAATCCTCAGGGGTGTGAGCGTTTCGAGATGAGTCGTATACATGTAAATGTTGGTCGTCAGTGACCGTGTGGCCTAATGGATAAGGCGTCGGACTTCGGATCTGAAGATTACAGGTTCGAATGCTGTCACGCTTGTGTTCTTCCAGTTCTGAAAAAGAAACATAACGTTTTAATGTAGCAATTGAGCAGTACGAAACAGTCTGAAAGTTGCTGTTGCCCATTTACGTGTCAGATGTGTAGCAAAGCAGTAATGGGGCGCCATAGCTGCAAATATTAGCCGGTAATATGAAGTGTTGTCAGCTGAAGTCTGATGATGCAGACGACCGTAATGACGAAGTACCCAAAATTACCGCTAGGCCGCGCCTCTTTACCTCAGTGGTAGAGCACTGGTCTAATAAGCCAGGGGTCGTAAGTTCCATCCTTACAGGAGAAAGA
Organism: Schistocerca gregaria; assembly: GCF_023897955.1. NCBI lineage: Eukaryota > Metazoa > Arthropoda > Insecta > Orthoptera > Acrididae > Schistocerca > Schistocerca gregaria. The sequence goes on along the minus strand of NW_026061810.1, from coordinate 225,969 downwards.
TGAATTTTGGAAATCAGTTGCGCGTCGTGGCTGTATAGCAAACAGTATCTGTGATGACGAACAATTAGCAACAGGCGTTTTTTTAAGAATTACTGTCAGATGTGATTAAGGCGAATGGCGCAGATAAAGCATTTGCCAAAGCGGTACAGCATAAGGGGGTACGAGGCAGTCTGAATTACATTTTATAGATGTATTTCTCACATATCTCAGAGCCTCTCGCGATATTCGTTGTCGTCGTCGTCGCTGCTTCTGCAGAAGTAGCAAATGGCCATCGTAGCAAATGCGGCGAGGGACGCCCGGCCTTCGATTCAGAATGCACAAAGTGTCGTAGCAAATGCGGCGAGGGACGCCCGGCCTTCGATTCAGAATGCACAAAGTGTGTGGTCTTGTTTCTCAGTCTATATTTGATCGGTCTCGTAAGAGGTTGAATGTAACGAATGGGTGGGAAAGAGCAAGGGGCAGCGGCTGTGTAGAACGAAAACACAAATCCTTAGGGGTGTGAGCGTTTCCAGATGAGTAGTATACTTGTAAATGTTTGTCGTCAGTGACCTATTGCATAAGGCGTCGGACTTCGGATCTGAAGATTACAGGTTCGAATGCTCTCATGCTCGAGTTTTTCCAGTTCTGAAAAAGAAACATACCGTTTTAATGTAGCAATTGAGCAGTACGAAACCGTCTGAATGTTGCTGTTGACCATTTTTTGCTTGGAGATGCTCTTTAGCTTGAAACACACACAACAAGACCGGTGTTAACTAGCGAAATGGTCGGCAGAGTGCCGGCACCGCGAGTTTTGACTGGCACTTGCACATCTAAAACAAGGTCGTAAAGTAACTCGTTCGGCTTTTGAGTCACATAAAGTATGTGTGTTAATTTTGACGCCACTAGCTCTATATGTTGTCATGCAATTTCTTAACTCTCAGAAATGATTATGACATAAAAGTGAAGTACGTGACGAGTGTGACGTTACGAAAACATTAGGCAGCATGGAGAGAAACTGTATGGGACCACCCAACCGAAACGAGTACTGTGTGACGTGCTACCCGGAAGCTATTCATTACGGTAGCCGGCCAGCTCAGTCGGTAGAGGGTCAGAATCTTAATCCCAGGGTCGTGGGTTCGAGCCGCGCGCTCGGCGGAACGGAATTTTTTTCCGCTGCAGATGTAAATTACCGTTTTTCTGATTAACGATATTTAATGGAAATAGCAACTTTAAACTTTGCCTACGTCTCAGTCAGTCGCAAGGAAACTGTATTTGAAGGTGAAGGTGATTTTGTAGACATGTGTGAAAGACATGTTCTGAAATGCAAGTGTTGTTGTTTGGAGAGCACATCGGTTACGTGTCAGATGTGTAGCCAAGCAGTAATTTGTCGCCATAGCTGCAAATATTAGCCGGTAATATAAAGTGTTGTCAGCTAAAGTCAGATGATGCAGACGACCGTAAGGACGAAGTACCCAAGAGTACCGCTAGGCCGCGCCTCTTTAGCTCAGTGGTAGAGCACTGGTGTAATAAACCAGGGGTCGTAAGTTCCATCCTCACAGGAGAAAGATGAATTTTGGAAATCAGTTGCGCGTCGTGGCCGTATTGCAAACAGTACCTGTGATGACGAACAATTAGCGACAGGCGTTTTTTTAAGAATATACTCTCAGATGCGATTAAGGCGAATGGCGCAGATAAAGCATTTGCCAAAGCGGTACAGCATAAGGTGGGACGAGGCAGTCTGAATTACATTTTATAGATGTATTTCTCACATATCTCAGAGCCTCTCGCGATATTCGTCGTCGTCGTCGTCGTCGTCGTCGTCGTCGTCGTCGTCGCCGCTTCTGCAGAAGTAGCAAATGGCAATCGTAGCAAATGCGGCGAGGGACGCCCTGCCTTCGATTCAGAATGCACAAAGTGTGTGGTCTTGTTTCTCAGTCTATATTTGATCGGTCTCGTAAGAGGTTGAATGTAACGAATGGGTGGGAAAGAGCAAGGGGCAGCGGCTGTGTAGAACGAAACCACAAATCCTCAGGGGTGTGAGCGTTTCGAGATGAGTCGTATACATGTATATGTTTGTCGTCAGTGACCGTGTGGCCTAACGGATAAGGCGTCGGACTTCGGATCTGAAGATTACAGGTTCGAATGCTGTCACGCTCGTGTTTTTCCAGTTCTGAAAAAGAAACATACCGTTTTAATGTAGCAATTGAGCAGTACGAAACCGTCTGAAAGTTACTGTTGACCATTTACGTGTCAGATGTGTAGCAAAGCAGTAATGGGTTGCCATAGCTGCAAATATTAGCCGGTAATATGAAGTGTTGTCAGCTGAAGTCTGATGATGCAGACGACCGTAATGACGAAGTACCCAAAATTACCGCTAGGCCGCGCCTCTTTACCTCAGTGGTAGAGCACTGGTCTAATAAGCCAGGGGTCGTAAGTTCCATCCTTACAGGGGAAAGATGAATTTTGGAAATCAGTTGCGCGTCGTGGCTGTATAGCAAACAGTATCTGTGATGACGAACAATTAGCAACAGGCGTTTTTTTAAGAATTACTCTCAGATGTGATTAAGGCGAATGGCGCAGATAAAGCATTTGCCAAAGCGGTACAGCATAAGGGGGGACGAGGCAGTCTGAATTACATTTTATAGATGTATTTCTCACATATCTCAGAGCCTCTCGCGATAGTCGTCGTCGTCGTCGTCGTCGTCGCTGCTTCTGCAGAAGTAGCAAATGGCCATCGTAGCAAATGCGGCGAGGGACGCCCGGCCTTCGATTCAGAATGCACAAAGTGTGTGGTCTTGTTTCTCAGTCTATATTTGATCGGTCTCGTAAGAGGTTGAATGTAACGAATGGGTGGGAAAGAGCAAGGGGCAGCGGCTGTGTAGAACGAAAACACAAATCCTTAGGGGTGTGAGCGTTTCGAGATGAGTAGTATACTTGTAAATGTTTGTCGTCAGTGACCTATTGCATAAGGCGTCGGACTTCGGATCTGAAGATTACAGGTTCGAATGCTCTCATGCTCGAGTTTTTCCAGTTCTGAAAAAGAAACATGCCGTTTTAATGTAGCAATTGAGCAGTACGAAACCGTCTGAATGTTGCTGTTGACCATTTTTTGCTTGGAGATGCTCTTGAGCTTGAAACACACACAACAAGACCGGTGTTAACTAGCGAAATGGTCGGCAGAGTGCCGGCACCGCGAGTTTTGACTGGCACTTGCACATCTAAAACAAAGTCGTAAAGTAACTCGTTCGGCTTTTGAGTCACATAAAGTATGTGTGTTAATTTTGACGCCACTAGCTCTATATGTTGTCATGCAATTTCTTAACTCTCAGAAATGATTATGACATAAAAGTGAAGTACGTGACGAGTGTGACGTTAGGAAAACATTAGGCAGCATGGAGAGAAACTGTATGGGACCACCCAACCGAAACGAGTACTGTGTGACGTGCTACCCGGAAGCTATTCAACACGGTAGCCGGCTAGCTCAGTCGGTAGAGGGTCAGAATCTTAATCCCAGGGTCGTGGGTTCGAGCCGCACGCTCGGCGGAACGGAATTTTTTTCCGCTGCAGGTGTAAATTACCGTTTTTCTGATTAACGATATTTAATGGAAATAGCAACTTTAAACTTTGCCTACGTCTCTGTCAGTCGCAAGGAAGCTGTATTTGAAGGTGAAGGTGATTTTGTAGACATGTGTGAAAGACATGTTCTGAAATGCAAGTGTTGTTGTTTGGAGAGCACATCGGTTACGTGTCAGATGTGTAGCCAAGCAGTAATTTGTCGCCATAGCTGCAAATATTAGCCGGTAATATGAAGTGTTGTCAGCTAAAGTCTGATGATGCAGACGACCGTAAGGACGAAGTACCCAAGAGTACCGCTAGGCCGCGCCTCTTTAGCTCAGTGGTAGAGCACTGGTGTAATAAACCAGGGGTCGTAAGTTCCATCCTCACAGGAGAAAGATGAATTTTGGAAATCAGTTGCGCGTCGTGGCCGTATTGCAAACAGTACCTGTGATGACGAACAATTAGCGACAGGCGTTTTTTTAAGAATTACTCTCAGATGCGATTAAGGCGAATGGCGCAGATAAAGCATTTGCCAAAGCGGTACAGCATAAGGTGGGACGAGGCAGTCTGAATTACATTTTATAGATGTATTTCTCACATATCTCAGAGCCTCTCGCGATATTCGTTGTCGTCGTCGTCAACGTCGTCGTCGCCGCTTCTGCAGAAGTAGCAAATGGCCATCGTAGCAAATGCGGCGAGGGACGCCCTGCCTTCGATTCCGAATGCACAAAGTGTGTGGTCTTGTTTCTCAGTCTATATTTGATCGGTCTCGTAAGAGGTTGAATGTAACGAATGGGTGGGAAAGAGCAAGGGGCAGCGGCTGTGTAGAACGAAAACACAAATCCTTAGGGGTGTGAGCGTTTCGAGATGAGTAGTATACTTGTAAAGGTTTGTCGTCAGTGACCTATTGCATAAGGCGTCGGACTTCGGATCTGAAGATTACGGGTTCGAATGCTCTCATGCTCGAGTTTTTCCAGTTCTGAAAAAGAAACATACCGTTTTAATGTAGCAATTGAGCAGTACGAAACCGTCTGAATGTTGCTGTTGACCATTTTTTGCTTGGAGATGCTCTTGAGCTTGAAACACACACAACAAGACCGGTGTTAACTAGCGAAATGGTCGGCAGAGTGCCGGCACCGCGAGTTTTGACTGGCACTTGCACATCTAAAACAAGGTCGTAAAGTAACTCGTTCGGCTTTTGAGTCACATAAAGTATGTGTGTTAATTTTGACGCCACTAGCTCTATATGTTGTCATGCAATTTCTTATCTCTCAGAAATGATTATGACATAAAAGTGAAGTACGTGACGAGTGTGACGTTAGGAAAACATTAGGCAGCATGGAGAGAAACTGTATGGGACCACCCAACCGAAACGAGTACTGTGTGACGTGCTACCCGGAAGCTATTCAACACGGTAGCCAGCTAGCTCAGTCGGTAGAGGGTCAGAATCTTAATCCCAGGGTCGTGGGTTCGAAACGCACGCTCGGCGGAACGGAATTTTTTTCCGCTGCAGATGTAAATTACCGTCTTTCTGATTAACGATATTTAATGGAAATAGCAACTTTAAACTTTGCCTACGTCTCTGTCAGTCGCAAGGAAACTGTATTAGAAGGTGAAGGTGATTTTGTAGACATGTGTGAAAGACATGTTCTGAAATGCAAGTGTTGTTGTTTGGAGAGCACATCGGCTACGTGTCAGATGTGTAGCCAAGCAGTAATGGGTCGCCATAGCTGCAAATATTAGCCGGTAATATGAAGTGTTGTCAGCTGAAGTCTGATGATGCAGACGACCGTAAGGACGAAGTACTCAAGAGTACCACTAGGTGCGCCTCCTTAGCGTAGTGGTAGAGCACTGGTCTAATAAACCAGTGGTCGTAAGATCCATCCTCACAGGAGAAAGATGAATTTTGGAAATCAGTTGCGCGTCGTGGCTGTATAGCAAACAGTATCTGTGATGACGAACAATTAGCAACAGGCGTTTTTTTAAGAATTACTCTCAGATGTGATTAAGGCGAATGGCGCAGATAAAGCATTTGCCAAAGCGGTACAGCATAAGGTGGGACGAGGCAGTCTGAATTACATTTTATAGATGTATTTCTCACATATCTCAGAGCCTCTCGCGGTCGTCGTCGTCGTCGTCGTCGCCGCCGCTTCTGGAGAAGTAGCAAATGGCAATCGTAGCAAATGCGGCGAGGGACGCCCTGCCTTCGATTTCGAATGCACAAAGTGTGTGGTCTTGTTTCTCAGTCTATATTTGGTCGGTCACGTCAGAGGTTGAATGTAACGAATGGGTGGGAAAGAGCAAGGGGCAGCGGCTGTGTAGAACGAAAACACAAATCCTCAGGGGTGTGAGCGTTTCGAGATGAGTAGTATACTTGTAAATGTTTGTCGTCAGTGACCTATTGCATAAGGCGTCGGACTTCGGATCTGAAGATTACAGGTTCGAATGCTCTCATGCTCGAGTTTTTCCAGTTCTGAAAAAGAAACATACCGTTTGAATGTAGCAATTGAGCAGTACGAAACCGTCTGAATGTTGCTGTTGACCATTTACGTGTCAGATGTGTAGCAAAGCAGTAATGGGGCGCCATAGCTGCAAATATTAGCCGGTAATATGAAGTGTTGTCAGCTGAAGTCTGATGATGCAGACGACCGTAATGACGAAGTACCCAAAATTACCGCTAGGCCGCGCCTCTTTACCTCAGTGGTAGAGCACTGGTCTAATAAGCCAGGGGTCGTAAGTTCCATCCTTACAGGGGAAAGATGAATTTTGGAAATCAGTTGCGCGTCGTGGCTGTATAGCAAACAGTATCTGTGATGACGAACAATTAGCAACAGGCGTTTTTTTAAGAATTACTCTCAGATGTGATTAAGGCGAATGGCGCAGATAAAGCATTTGCCAAAGCGGTACAGCATAAGGGGGGACGAGTCAGTCTGAATTACATTTTATAGATGTATTTCTCACATATCTCAGAGCCTCTCGCGATAGTCGTCGTCGTCGTCGTCGTCGTCGTCGTCGTCGCTGCTTCTGCAGAAGTAGCAAATGGCCATCGTAGCAAATGCGGCGAGGGACGCCCGGCCTTCGATTCAGAATGCACAAAGTGTGTGGTCTTGTTTCTCAGTCTATATTTGATCGGTCTCGTAAGAGGTTGAATGTAACGAATGGGTGGGAAAGAGCAAGGGGCAGCGGCTGTGTAGAACGAAAACACAAATCCTTAGGGGTGTGAGCGTTTCGAGATGAGTAGTATACTTGTAAATGTTTGTCGTCAGTGACCTATTGCATAAGGCGTCGGACTTCGGATCTGAAGATTACAGGTTCGAATGCTCTCATGCTCGAGTTTTTCCAGTTCTGAAAAAGAAACATACCGTTTGAATGTAGCAATTGAGCAGTACGAAACCGTCTGAATGTTGCTGTTGACCATTTTTTGCTTGGAGATGCTCTTGAGCTTGAAACACACACAACAAGACCGGTGTTAACTAGCGAAATGGTCGGCAGAGTGCCGGCACCGCGAGTTTTGACTGGCACTTGCACATCTAAAACAAGGTCGTAAAGTAACTCGTTCGGCTTTTGAGTCACATAAAGTATGTGTGTTAATTTTGACGCCACTAGCTCTATATGTTGTCATGCAATTTCTTAACTCTCAGAAATGATTATGACATAAAAGTGAAGTACGTGACGAGTGTGACGTTAGGAAAACATTAGGCAGCATGGAGAGAAACTGTATGGGACCACCCAACCGAAACGAGTACTGTGTGACGTGCTACCCGGAAGCTATTCAACACGGTAGCCGGCTAGCTCAGTCGGTAGAGGGTCAGAATCTTAATCCCAGGGTCGTGGGTTCGAGCCGCACGCTCGGCGGAACGGAATTTTTTTCCGCTGCAGGTGTAAATTACCGTTTTTCTGATTAACGATATTTAATGGAAATAGCAACTTTAAACTTTGCCTACGTCTCTGTCAGTCGCAAGGAAGCTGTATTTGAAGGTGAAGGTGATTTTGTAGACATGTGTGAAAGACATGTTCTGAAATGCAAGTGTTGTTGTTTGGAGAGCACATCGGCTACGTGTCAGATGTGTAGCCAAGCAGTAATGGGTCGCCATAGCTGCAAATATTAGCCGGTAATATGAAGTGTTGTCAGCTGAAGTCTGATGATGCAGACGACCGTAAGGACGAAGTACTCAAGAGTACCACTAGGTGCGCCTCCTTAGCGTAGTGGTAGAGCACTGGTCTAATAAACCAGTGGTCGTAAGATCCATCCTCACAGGAGAAAGATGAATTTTGGAAATCAGTTGCGCGTCGTGGCTGTATAGCAAACAGTATCTGTGATGACGAACAATTAGCAACAGGCGTTTTTTTAAGAATTACTCTCAGATGTGATTAAGGCGAATGGCGCAGATAAAGCATTTGCCAAAGCGGTACAGCATAAGGTGGGACGAGGCAGTCTGAATTACATTTTATAGATGTATTTCTCACATATCTCAGAGCCTCTCGCGGTCGTCGTCGTCGTCGTCGTCGTCGTCGTCGTCGTCGCCGCCGCTTCTGGAGAAGTAGCAAATGGCAATCGTAGCAAATGCGGCGAGGGACGCCCTGCCTTCGATTTCGAATGCACAAAGTGTGTGGTCTTGTTTCTCAGTCTATATTTGGTCGGTCACGTCAGAGGTTGAATGTAACGAATGGGTGGGAAAGAGCAAGGGGCAGCGGCTGTGTAGAACGAAAACACAAATCCTCAGGGGTGTGAGCGTTTCGAGATGAGTCGTATACATGTAAATGTAGGTCGTCAGTGACCGTGTGGCCTAATGGATAAGGCGTCGGACTTCGGATCTGAAGATTACAGGTTCGAATGCTGTCACGCTCGTGTTTTTCCAGTTCTGAAAAAGAAACATACCGTTTTAATGTAGCAATTGAGCAGTACGAAACCGTCTGAAAGTTGCTGTTGACCATTTACGTGTCAGATGTGTAGCAAAGCAGTAATGGGTCGCCATAGCTGCAAATATTAGCCGGTAATATGAAGTGTTGTCAGCTGAAGTCTGATGATGCAGACGACCGTAAGGACGAAGTACCCAAAATTACCGCTAGGCCGCGCCTCTTTACCTCAGTGGTAGAGCACTGGTCTAATAAGCCAGGGGTCGTAAGTCCCATCCTTACAGGAGAAAGATGAATTTTGGAAATCAGTTGCGCGTCGTGGCTGTATAGCAAACAGTATCTGTGATGACGAACAATTAGCAACAGGCGTTTTTTTAAGAATTACTCTCAGATGTGATTAAGGCGAATGGCGCAGATAAAGCATTTGCCAAAGCGGTGCAGCATAAGGGGGGACCAGGCAGTCTGAATTACATTTTATAGATGTATTTCTCACATATCTCAGAGCCTCTCGCGATATTCGTCGTCGTCGTCGTCGTCGTCGTCGTCGTCGCCGCTTCTGCAGAAGTAGCAAATGGCCATCGTAGCAAATGCGGCGAGGGACGCCCTGCCTTCGATTCCGAATGCACAAAGTGTGTGGTCTTGTTTCTCAGTCTATATTTGATCGGTCTCGTAAGAGGTTGAATGTAACGAATGGGTGGGAAAGAGCAAGGGCCAGCGGCTGTGTAGAACGAAAACACAAATCCTCAGGGGTGTGAGCGTTTCGAGATGAGTAGTATACTTGTAAATGTTTGTCGTCAGTGACCTATTGCATAAGGCGTCGGACTTCGGATCTGAAGAGAACAGGTTCGAATGCTCTCATGCTCGAGTTTTTCCAGTTCTGAAAAAGAAACATACCGTTTTAATGTAGCAATTGAGCAGTACGAAACAGTCTGAATGTTGCTGTTGACCATTTTTTGCTTGGAGATGCTCTTGAGCTTGAAACACACACAACAAGACCGGTGTTAACTAGCGAAATGGTCGGCAGAGTGCCGGCACCGCGAGTTTTGACTGGCACTTGCACATCTAAAACAAGGTCGTAAAGTAACTCGTTCGGCTTTTGAGTCACATAAAGTATGTGTGTTAATTTTGACGCCACTAGCTCTATATGTTGTCATGCAATTTCTTAACTCTCAGAAATGTTTATGACATAAAAGTGAAGTACGTGACGAGTGTGACGTTAGGAAAACATTAGGCAGCATGGAGAGAAACTGTATGGGACCACCCAACCGAAACGAGTACTGTGTGACGTGCTACCCGGAAGCTATTCAACACCGTAGCCGGCTAGCTCAGTCGGTAGAGGGTCAGAATCTTAATCCCAGTGTCGTGGGTTCGAGCCGCACGCTCGGCGGAACGGAATTTTTTTCCGCTGCAGATGTAAATTACCGTCTTTCTGATTAACGATATTTAATGGAAATAGCAACTTTAAACTTTGCCTACGTCTCTGTCAGTCGCAAGGAAACTGTATTTGAAGGTGAAGGTGATTTTGTAGACATGTGTGAAAGACATGTTCTGAAATGCAAGTGTTGTTGTTTGGAGAGCACATCGGCTACGTGTCAGATGTGTAGCCAAGCAGTAATGGGTCGCCATAGCTGCAAATATTAGCCGGTAATATGAAGTGTTGTCAGCTGAAGTCTGATGATGCAGACGACCGTAAGGACGAAGTACCCAAGAGTACCACTAGGCGCGCCTCCTTAGCGTAGTGGTAGAACACTGGTGTAATAAACCAGTGGTCGTAAGATCCATCCTCACAGGAGAAAGATGAATTTTGGAAATCAGTTGCGCGTCGTGGCTGTATAGCAAACAGTATCTGTGATGACGAACAATTAGCAACAGGCGTTTTTTTAAGAATTACTCTCAGATGTGATTAAGGCGAATGGCGCAGATAAAGCATTTGCCAAAGCGGTACAGCATAAGGTGGGACGAGGCAGTCTGAATTACATTTTATAGATGTATTTTTCACATATCTCAGAGCCTCTCGCGGTCGTCGTCGCCGTCGTCGTCGTCGTCTTCGCCGCCGCCGCCGCCGCTTCTGCAGAAGTAGCAAATGGCGATCGTAGCAAACGCGGCGAGGGACGCCCGGCCTTCGTTTCAGAATGCACAAAGTGTGTGGTCTTGTTTCTCAGTCTATATTTGATCGGTCACGTCAGAGGTTGAATGTAACGAATGGGTGGGAAAGAGCAAGGGCCAGCGGCTGTGTAGAACGAAAACACAAATCCTCAGGGGTGTGAGCGTTTCGAGATGAGTAGTATACTTGTAAATGTTTGTCGTCAGTGACCTATTGCATAAGGCGTCGGACTTCGGATCTGAAGAGAACAGGTTCGAATGCTCTCATGCTCGAGTTTTTCCAGTTCTGAAAAAGAAACATACCGTTTTAATGTAGCAATTGAGCAGTACGAAACAGTCTGAATGTTGCTGTTGACCATTTTTTGCTTGGAGATGCTCTTGAGCTTGAAACACACACAACAAGACCGGTGTTAACTAGCGGAATGGTCGGCAGAGTGCCGGCACCGCGAGTTTTGACTGGCACTTGCACATCTAAAACAAGGTCGTAAAGTAACTCGTTCGGCTTTTGAGTCACATAAAGTATGTGTGTTAATTTTGACGCCACTAGCTCTATATGTTGTCATGCAATTTCTTAACTCTCAGAAATGTTTATGACATAAAAGTGAAGTACGTGACGAGTGTGACGTTAGGAAAACATTAGGCAGCATGGAGAGAAACTGTATGGGACCACCCAACCGAAACGAGTACTGTGTGACGTGCTACCCGGAAGCTATTCAACACGGTAGCCGGCTAGCTCAGTCGGTGGAGGGTCAGAATCTTAATCCCAGGGTCGTGGGTTCGAGCCGCACGCTCGGCGAAACGGAATTTTTTTCCGCTGCAGATGTAAATTACCGTCTTTCTGATTAACGATATTTAATGGAAATAGCAACTTTTAACTTTGCCTACGTCTCTGTCAGTCGCAAGGAATCTGTATTTGAAGGTGAAGGTGATTTTGTAGACATGTGTGAAAGACATGTTCTGAAATGCAAGTGTTGTTGTTTAGAGAGCACATCGGCTACGTGTCAGATGTGTAGCCAAGCAGTAATGGGTCGCCATAGCTGCAAATATTAGCCGGTAAAATGAAGTGTTGTCAGCTGAAGTCTGATGATGCAGACGACCGTAAGGACGAAGTACCCAAGAGTACCACTAGGTGCGCTTCCTTAGCGTAGTGGTAGAGCACTGGTCTAATAAACCAGTGGTCGTAAGATCCATCCTCACAGGAGAAAGATGAATTTTGGAAATCAGTTGCGCGTCGTGGCTGTATAGCAAACAGTATCTGTGATGACGAACAATTAGCAACAGGCGTTTTTTTAAGAATTACTCTCAGATGTGATTAAGGCGAATGGCGCAGATAAAGCATTTGCCAAAGCGGTACAGCATAAGGTGGGACGAGGCAGTCTGAATTACATTTTATAGATGTATTTTTCACATATCTCAGAGCCTCTCGTGGTCGTCGTCGTCGTCGTCGTCGTCGTCTTCGCCGCCGCCGCCGCCCCTTCTGCAGAAGTAGCAAATGGCGATCGTAGCAAATGCGGCGAGGGACGCCCGGCCTTCGATTCAGAATGCACAAAGTGTGTGGTCTTGTTTCTCAGTCTATATTTGATCGGTCTCGTAAGAGGTTGAATGTAACGAATGGGTGGGAAAGAGCAAGGGGCAGCGGCTGTGTAGAACGAAACTACAAATCCTCAGGGGTGTGAGCGTTTCGAGATGAGTCGTATAAATGTAAATGTTTGTCGTCAGTGACCGTGTGGCCTAATGGATAAGGCGTCGTACTTCGGATCTGAAGATTACAGGTTCGAATGCTGTCACGCTCGTGTTTTTCCAGTTCTGAAAAAGAAACATACCGTTTTAATGTAGCAATTGAGCAGTACGAAACCGTCTGAAAGTTGCTGTTGACCATTTACGTGTCAGATGTGTAGCAAAGCAGTAATGGGTCGCCATAGCTGCAAATATTAGCCGGTAATATGAAGTGTTGTCAGCTGAAGTCTGATGATGCAGACGACCGTAAGGACGAAGTACCCAAAATTACCGCTAGGCCGCGCCTCTTTACCTCAGTGGTAGAGCACTGGTCTAATAAGCCAGTGGTCGTAAGTCCCATCCTTACAGGAGAAAGATGAATTTTGGAAATCAGTTGCGCGTCGTGGCTGTATAGCAAACAGTATCTGTGATGACGAACAATTAGCAACAGGCGTTTTTTTAAGAATTACTCTCAGATGTGATTAAGGCGAATGGCGCAGATAAAGCATTTGCCAAAGCGGTGCAGCATAAGGGGGGACGAGTCAGTCTGAATTACATTTTATAGATGTATTTCTCACATATCTCAGAGCCTCTCGCGATATTCGTCGTCGTCGTCGTCGTCGTCGTCGTCGTCGTCGTCGCCGCTTCTGCAGAAGTAGCAAATGGCCATCGTAGCAAATGCGGCGAGGGACGCCCTGCCTTCGATTCCGAATGCACAAAGTGTGTGGTCTTGTTTCTCAGTCTATATTTGATCGGTCTCGTAAGAGGTTGAATGTAACGAATGGGTGGGAAAGAGCAAGGGGCAGCGGCTGTGTAGAACGAAAACACAAATCCTCAGGGGTGTGAGCGTTTCGAGATGAGAAGTATACTTGTAAATGTTTGTCGTCAGTGACCTATTGCATAAGGCGTCGGACTTCGGATCTGAAGATTACAGGTTCGAATGCTCTCATGCTCGAGTTTTTCCAGTTCTGAAAAAGAAACATACCGTTTTAATGTAGCAATGGAGCAGTACGAAACAGTCTGAATGTTGCTGTTGACCATTTTTTGCTTGGAGATGCTCTTGAGCTTGAAACACACACAACAAGACCGGTGTTAACTAGCGAAATGGTCGGCAGAGTGCCGGCACCGCGAGTTTTGACTGGCACTTGCACATCTAAAACAAGGTCGTAAAGTAACTCGTTCGGCTTTTGAGTCACATAAAGTATGTGTGTTAATTTTGACGCCACTAGCTCTATATGTTGTCATGCAATGTCTTAACTCTCAGAAATGTTTATGACATAAAAGTGAAGTACGTGACGAGTGTGACGTTAGGAAAACATTAGGCAGCATGGAGAGAAACTGTATGGGACCACCCAAATGAAACGAGTACTGTGTGACGTGCTACCCGGAAGCTATTCAACACGGTAGCCGGCTAGATCAGTCGGTAGAGGGTCAGAATCTTAATCCCAGGGTCGTGGGTTCGAGCCGCACGCTCGGCGGATCGGAATTTTGTTCCGCTGCAGATGTAAATTACCGTTTTTCTGATTAACGATATTTAATGGAAATAGCAACTTTAAACTTTGCCTACGTCTCTGTCAGTCGCAAGGAAACCGTATTTGAAGGTGAAGGTGATTTTGTAGACATGTGTGAAAGACATGTTCTGAAAGGCAAGTGTTGTTGTTTGGAGAGCACATCGGTTACGTGTCAGATGTGTAGCCAAGCAGTAATTTGTCGCCATAGCTGCAAATATTAGCCGGTAATATGAAGTGTTGTCAGCTAAAGTCTGATGATGCAGACGACTGTAAGGACGAAGTACCCAAGAGTACCGCTAGGCCGCGCCTCTTTAGCTCAGTGGTAGAGCACTGGTGTAATAAACCAGGGGTCGTAAGTTCCATCCTCACAGGAGAAAGATGAATTTTGGAAATCAGTTGCGCGTCGTGGCCGTATTGCAAACAGTACCTGTGATGACGAACAATTAGCGACAGGCGTTTTTTTAAGAATTACTCTCAGATGCGATTAAGGCGAATGGCGCAGATAAAGCATTTGCCAAAGCGGTACAGCATAAGGTGGGACGAGGCAGTGTGAATTACATTTTATAGATGTATTTCTCACATATCTCAGAGCCTCTCGCGATATTCGTTGTCGTCGTCGTCGTCGCCGCCGCCGCTTCTGCAGAAGTAGCAAATGACAATCGTAGCAAATGCGGCGAGGGACGCCCTGCCTTCGATTCCGAATGCACAAAGTGTGTGGTCTTGTTTCTCAGTCTATATTTGGTCGGTCACGTCAGAGGTTGAATGTAACGAATGGGTGGGAAAGAGCAAGGGGCAGCGGCTGTGTAGAACGAAACCACAATTCCTCAGGGGTGTGAGCGTTTCGAGATGAGTCGTTTACATGTAAATGTTTGTCGTCAGTGACCGTGTGGCCTAATGGATAAGGCGTCGGACTTCGTATCTGAAGATTACAGGTTCCAATGCTGTCACGCTCGTGTTTTTCCAGTTCTGAAAAAGAAACATACCGTTTTAATGTAGCAATTGAGCAGTACGAAACCGTCTGAAAGTTGCTGTTGACCATTTACGTGTCAGATGTGTAGCAAAGCAGTAATGGGTCGCCATAGCTGCAAATATTAGCCGGTAATATGAAGTGTTGTCAGCTGAAGTCTGATGATGCAGACGACCGTAAGGACGAAGTACCCAAAATTACCGCTATGCCGCGCCTCTTTACCTCAGTGGTAGAGCACTGGTCTAATAAGCCAGGGGTCGTAAGTCGCATCCTTACAGGAGAAAGATGAATTTTGGAAATCAGTTGCGCGTCGTGGCTGTATAGCAAACAGTATCTGTGATGACGAACAATTAGCAACAGGCGTCTTTTTAAGAATTACTCTCAGATGTGATTAAGGCGAATGGCGCAGATAAAGCATTTGCCAAAGCGGTGCAGCATAAGGGGGGACGAGGCAGTCTGAATTACATTTTATAGATGTATTTCTCACATATCTCAGAGCCTCTCGCGATATTCGTCGTCGTCGTCGTCGTCGTCGTCGTCGTCGTCGTTTCTGCAGAAGTAGCAAATGGCCATCGTAGCAAATGCGGCGAGGGACGCCCTGCCTTCGATTCCGAATACACAAAGTGTGTGGTCTTGTTTCTCAGTCTATATTTGATCGGTCTCGTAAGAGGTTGAATGTAACGAATGGGTGGGAAAGAGCAAGGGCCAGCGGCAGTGTAGAACGAAAACACAAATCCTCAGGGGTGTGAGCGTTTCGAGATGAGTAGTATACTTGTAAATGTTTATCGTCAGTGACCTATTGCATAAGGCGTCGGACTTCGGATCTGAAGATTACAGGTTCGAATGCTCTCATGCTCGAGTTTTTCCAGTTCTGAAAAAGAAACATACCGTTTTAATGTAGCAATTGAGCAGTACGAAACAGTCTGAATGTTGCTGTTGACCATTTTTTGCTTGGAGATGCTCTTGAGCTTGAAACACACACAACAAGACCGGTGTTAACTAGCGAAATGGTCGGCAGAGTGCCGGCACCGCGAGTTTTGACTGGCACTTGCACATCTAAAACAAGGTCGTAAAGTAACTCGTTCGGCTTTTGGGTCACATAAAGTATGTGTGTTAATTTTGACGCCACTAGCTCTATATGTTGTCATGCAATTTCTTAACTCTCAGAAATGTTTATGACATAAAAGTGAAGTACGTGACGAGTGTGACGTTAGGAAAACATTAGGCAGCATGGAGAGAAACTGTATGGGACCACCCAACCGAAACGAGTACTGTGTGACGTGCTACCCGGAAGCTATTCAACACGGTAGCCGGCTAGCTCAGTCGGTAGAGCGTAAGAATCTTAATCCCAGGGTCGTTGGTTCGAGCCGCATGCTCGGCGGAATGGAATATTTTTCCGCTGCAGATGTAAATTACCGTTTTTCTGATTAACGATATTTAATGGAAATAGCAACTTTAAACTTTGCCTACGTCTCTGTCAGTCGCAAGGAAACTGTATTTGAAGGTGAAGGTGATTTTGTAGACATGTGTGAAAGACATGTTCTGAAATGCAAGTGTTGTTGTTTGGAGAGCACATCGGCTACGTGTCAGATGTGTAGCCAAGCAGTAATGGGTCGCCATAGCTGCAAATATTAGCCGGTAATATGAAGTGTTGTCAGCTGAAGTCTGATGATGCAGACGACCGTAAGGTCGAAGTACCCATGAGTACCGCTAGGCCGCGCCTCTTTAGCTCAGTGGTAGAGCACTGGTCTAATAAACCAGGGGTCGTAAGTTCCATCCTCACAGGAGAAAGATGAATTTTGGAAATCAGTTGCGCGTCGTGGCTGTATAGCAAACAGTATCTGTGATGACGAACAATTAGCAACAGGCGTTTTTTAAAGAATTACTCTCAGATGTGATTAAGGCGAATGGCGCAGATAAAGCATTTGCCAAAGCGGTACAGCATAAGGTGGGACGAGGCAGTCTGAATTACATTTTATAGATGTATTTCTCACATATCCCAGAGCCTCTCGCGATATTCGTCGTCGTCGTTGTCGTCGTCGTCGTCGTCGCCGCCGCATCTGCAGAAGTAGCAAATGGCCATCGTAGCAAATGCGGCGAGGGACGCCCTGCCTTCGATTCCGAATGCACAAAGTGCGTGGTCTTGTTTCTCAGTCTATATTTGATCATTCTCGTAAGAGGTTGAATGTAACGAATGGGTGGGAAAGAGCAAGGGGCAGCGGCTGTGTAGAACGAAAACACAAATCCTCAGGGGTGTGAGCGTTTCGAGATGAGTCGTATACATGTAAACGTTTGTCGTCAGTGACCGTGTGGCCTAATGGATAAGGCGTCGGACTTCGGATCTGAAGATTACAGGTTCGAATGCCGTCACTCTCGTGTTTTTCCAGTTCTGAAAAAGAAACATACCGTTTTAATGTAGCAATTGAGCAGTACGAAACCGTCTGAAAGTTGCTGTTGACCATTTACGTGTCAGATGTGTAGCAAAGCAGTAATGGGTCGCCATAGCTGCAAATATTAGCCGATAATATGAAGTGTTGTCAGCTGAAGTCTGATGATGCAGACGACCGTAAGGACGAAGTACCCAAAATTACCGCTAGGCCGCGCCTCTTTACCTCAGTGGTAGAGCACTGGTCTAATAAGCCAGGGGTCGTAAGTTCCATTCTTACAGGAGAAAGATGAATTTTGGAAGTCAGTTGCGCGTCGTGGCTGTATAGCAAACAGTATCTGTGATGACGAACAATTAGCAACAGGCGTTTTTTTAAGAATTACTCTCAGATGTGATTAAGGCAAATGGCGCAGATAAAGCATTTGCCAAAGCGGTACAGCATAAGGGGGGACGAAGCAGTCTGAATTACATTTTATAGATGTATTTCTCACATATCTCAGAGCCTCTCGCGATATTCGTCGTCGTCGTCGTCGTCGTCGTCGTCGCCGATTCTGCAGAAGTAGCAAATGGCCATCGTAGCAAATGCGGCGAGGGACGCCCTGCCTTCGATTCCGAATGCACAAAGTGTGTGGTCTTGTTTCTCAGTCTATATTTGGTCGGTCTCGTCAGAGGTTCAATGTAACGAATGGGTGGGAAAGAGCAAGGGGCAGCGGCTGTGTAGAACGAAAACACAAATCCTCAGGGGTGTGAGCGTTTCGAGATGAGTCGTATACATGTAAATGTTGGTCGTCAGTGACCGTGTGGCCTAATGGATAAGGCGTCGGACTTCGGATCTGAAGATTACAGGTTCGAATGCTCTCATGCTCGAGTTTTTCCAGTTCTGAAAAAGAAACATACCGTTTTAATGTAGCAATTGAGCAGTACGAAACCGTCTGAATGTTGCTGTTGACCATTTTTTGCTTGGAGATGCTCTTGAGCTTGAAACACACACAACAAGACCGGTGTTAACTAGCGAAATGGTCGGCAGAGTGCCGACACCGCGAGTTTTGACTGGCACTTGCACATCTAAAACAAGGTCGTAAAGTAACTCGTTCGGCTTTTGAGTCACATAAAGTAAGTGTGTTAATTTTGACGCCACTAGCTCTATATGTTGTCATGCAATTTCTTAGCTCTCAGAAATGATTATGACATAAAAGTGAAGTACGTGGCGAGTGTGACGTTAGGAAAACAATAGGCAGCATGGAGAGAAACTGTATGGGACCACCCAACCAAACGAGTACTGTGTGACGTGCTACCCGGAAGCTATTCAACATGGTAGCCGGCTAGCTCAGTCGGTAGAGGGTCAGAATCTTAATCCCAGGGTCGTGGGTTCGAGCCGCACGCTCGGCGGAACGGAATTTTGTTCCGCTGCAGATGTAAATCACCGTTTTTCTGATTAACGATATTTAATGGAAATAGCAACTTTAAACTTTGCCTACGTCTCTGTCAGTCGCAAGGAAACTGTATTGGAAGGTGAAGGTGATTTTGTAGACATGTGTGAAAGACATGTTCTGAAATGCAAGTGTTGTTGTTTGGAGAGCACATCGGTTACGTGTCAGATGTGTAGCCAAGCAGTAATGGGTCGCCATAGCTGCAAATATTAGCCGGTAATATGAAGTGTTGTCAGCTGAAGTCTGATGATGCAGACGACCGTAAGGACGTGTCAGTTGTGTAGCCAAGCAGTAATGGGTCGCCATATCTGCAAATATTAGCCGGTAATATGAAGTGTTGTCAGCTGAAGTCTGATGATGCAGACGACCTTAAGGACGAAGTACCCAAAAGTACCGCTAGGCCGCGCCTCTTTACCTCAGTGGTAGAGCACTGGTCTAATAAGCCAGAGGTCGTAAGTTCCATCCTTACAGGAGAAAGATGAATTTTGGAAATCAGTTGCGCGTCGTGGCTGTATAGCAAACAGTATCTGTGATGACGAACAATTAGCAACAGGCGTTTTTTTAAGAATTACTCTCAGATGTGATTAAGGCGAATGGCGCAGATAAAGAATTTGCCAAAGCGGTACAGCATAAGGGGGGACGAGGCAGTCTGAATTACATTTTATAGATGTATTTCTCACATATCTCAGAGCCTCTCGCGATATTCGTCGTCGTCGTCGTCGTCGCCACTTCTGCAGAAGTAGAAATGGCCATCGTAGCAAATGCGGCGAGGGACGCCCTGCCTTCGATTCCGAATACACAAAGTGTGTGGTCTTGTTTCTCAGTCTATATTTGATCGGTCTCGTAAGAGGTTGAATGTAACGAATGGGTGGGAAAGAGCAAGGGCCAGCGGCAGTGTAGAACGAAAACACAAATCCTCAGGGGTGTGAGCGTTTCGAGATGAGTAGTATACTTGTAAATGTTTATCGTCAGTTACCTATTGCATAAGGCGTCGGACTTCGGATCTGAAGATTACAGGTTCGAATGCTGTCATGCTCGAGTTTTTCCAGTTCTGAAAAAGAAACATACCGTTTTAATGTAGCAATTGAGCAGTACGAAACCGTCTGAATGTTGCTGTTGACCATTTTTTGCTTGGAGATGCTCTTGAGCTTGAAACACACACAACAAGACCGGTGTTAACTAGCGAAATGGTCGGCAGAGTGCCGACACCGCGAGTTTTGACTGGCACTTGCACATCTAAAACAAGGTCGTAAAGTAACTCGTTCGGCTTTTGAGTCACATAAAGTAAGTGTGTTAATTTTGACGCCACTAGCTCTATATGTTGTCATGCAATTTCTTAGCTCTCAGAAATGATTATGACATAAAAGTGAAGTACGTGGCGAGGGTGACGTTAGGAAAACAATAGGCAGCATGGAGAGAAACTGTATGGGACCACCCAACCAAACGAGTACTGTGTGACGTCCTACCCGGAAGCTATTCAACATGGTAGCCGGCTAGCTCAGTCGGTAGAGGGTCAGAATCTTAATCCCAGGGTCGTGGGTTCGAGCCGCACGCTCGGCGGAACGGAATTTTGTTCCGCTGCAGATGTAAATTACCGTTTTTCTGATTAACGAGATTTAATGGAAATAGCAACTTTAAACTTTGCCTACGTCTCTGTCAGTCGCAAGGAAACTGTATTTGAAGGTGAAGGTGATTTTGTAGACATGTGTGAAAGACATGTTCTGAAATGCAAGTGTTGTTGTTTGGAGAGCACATCGGTTACGTGTCAGATGTGTAGCCAAGCAGTAATGGGTCGCCATAGCTGCAAATATTAGCCGGTAATATGAAGTGTTGTCAGCTGAAGTCTGATGATGCAGACGACCGTAAGGACGTGTCAGTTGTGTAGCCAAGCAGTAATGGGTCGCCATATCTGCAAATATTAGCCGGTAATATGAAGTGTTGTCAGCTGAAGTCTGATGATGCAGACGACCTTAAGGACGAAGTACCCAAAATTACCGCTAGGCCGCGCCTCTTTACCTCAGTGGTAGAGCACTGGTCTAATAAGCCAGAGGTCGTAAGTTCCATCCTTACAGGAGAAAGATGAATTTTGGAAATCAGTTGCGCGTCGTGGCTGTATAGCAAACAGTATCTGTGATGACGAACAATTAGCAACAGGCGTTTTTTTAAGAATTACTCTCAGATGTGATTAAGGCGAATGGCGCAGATAAAGAATTTGCCAAAGCGGTACAGCATAAGGGGGGACGAGGCAGTCTGAATTACATTTTACAGATGTATTTCTCACATATCTCAGAGCCTCTCGCGATATTCGTCGTCGTCGTCGTCGTCGTCGCCACTTCTGCAGAAGTAGAAATGGCCATCGTAGCAAATGCGGCGAGGGACGCCCTGCCTTCGATTCCGAATACACAAAGTGTGTGGTCTTGTTTCTCAGTCTATATTTGATCGGTCTCGTAAGAGGTTGAATGTAACGAATGGGTGGGAAAGAGCAAGGGCCAGCGGCTGTGTAGAACGAAAACACAAATCCTCAGGGGTGTGAGCGTTTCGAGATGAGTAGTATACTTGTAAATGTTTGTCGTCAGTGACCTATTGCATAAGGCGTCGGACTTCGGATCTGAAGATTACAGGTTCGAATGCTCTCATGCTCGAGTTTTTCCAGTTCTGAAAAAGAAACATACCGCTTTAATGTAGCAATTGAGCAGTACGAAACAGTCTGAATGTTGCTGTTGACCATTTTTTGCTTGGAGATGCTCTTGAGCTTGAAACACACACAACAAGACCGGTGTTAACTAGCGAAATGGTCGGCAGAGTGCCGGCACCGCGAGTTTTGACTGGCACTTGCACATCTAAAACAAGGTCGTAAAGTAACTCGTTCGGCTTTTGAGTCACATAAAGTATGTGTGTTAATTTTGACGCCACTAGCTCTATATGTTGTCATGCAATTTCTTAACTCTCAGAAATGTTTATGACATAAAAGTGAAGTACGTGACGAGTGTGACGTTAGGAAAACGTTAGGCAGCATGGAGAGAAACTGTATGGGACCACCCAACCGAAACGAGTACTGTGTGACGTGCTACCCGGAAGCTATTGAACACGGTAGCCGGCTAGCTCAGTTGGTAGAGGGTCAGAATCTTAATCCCAGGGTCGTGGGTTCGAGTCGCACGCTCGGCGGAGCGGAATTTTTTTCCGCTGCAGATGTAAATTACAGTCTTTCTGATTAACGATATTTAATGGAAATAGCAACTTTAAACTTTGCCTACGTCTCTGTCAGTCGCAAGGAAACTGTATTTCAAGGTGAAGGTGATTTTGTAGACATGTGTGAAAGACATGTTCTGAAATGCAAGTGTTGTTGTTTGGAGAGCACATCGGCTACGTGTCAGATGTGTAGCCAAGCAGTAATGGGTCGCCATAGCTGCAAATATTAGCCGGTAATATGAAGTGTTGTCAGCTGTAGTCTGATGGTGCAGACGACCGTAAGGACGAAGTACCCAAGAGTACCGATAGGCGCGCCTCCTTAGCGCAGTGGTAGAGCACTGGTCTAATAAACCAGGGGTCGTAAGTTCCATCCTCACAGGAGAAAGATGAATTTTGGAAATCAGTTGCGCGTCGTGGCTGTATAGCAAACAGTATCTGTGATGACGAACAATTAGCAACAGGCGTTTTTTTAAGAATTACTCTCAGATGCGATTAATACGAATGGCGCAGATAAAGCATTTGCCAAAGCGGTACAGCATAAGGTGGGACGAGGCAGTCTGAATTACATTTTATAGATGTATTTCTCACATATCTCAGAGCCTCTCGCGGTCGTCGTCGTCGTCGTCGTCGTCGTCGTCGCTTCTGCAGAAGTAGCAAATGGCCATTGTAGCAAATGCGGCGAGGGACGTCCCGCCTTCGATTCCGAATGCACAAAGTGTGTGGTCTTGTTTCTCAGTCTATATTTGATCGGTCTCGTAAGAGGTTGAATGTAACGAATGGGTAGGAAAGAACAAGGGGCAGCGGCTGTGTAGAACGAAACCACAAATCCTCAGGGGTGTGAGCGTTTCGAGATGAGTAGTATACATGTAAATGTTTGTCGTCAGTGACCTAATGCATAAGGCGTCGGACTTCGGATCTGAAGATTACAGGTTCGAATGCTGTCACGCTCGAGTTTTTCCAGTTCTGAAAAAGAAACATACCGTTTTAATGTAGCAATTGAGCAGTACGAAACCGTCTGAATGTTGCTGTTGACCATTTTTTGCTTGGAGATGCTCTTAAGCTTGAAACACACACAACAAGACCGGTGTTAACTAGCGAAATGGTCGGCAGAGTGCCGGCACCGCGAGTTTTGACTGGCACTTGCACATCTAAAACAAGGTCGTAAAGTAACTCGTTTGGCTTTTGAGTCACATAAAGTATGTGTGTTAATTTTGACGCCACTAGCTCTATATGTTGTCATGCAATTTCTTAACTCTCAGAAATGATTATGACATAAAAGTGAAGTACGTGACGAGTGTGACGTTAGGAAAACATTAGGCAGCATGGAGAGAAACTGTATGGGACCACCCAACCGAAACGAGTACTGTGTGACGTGCTACCCGGAAGCTATTCAACGTGGTAGCCGGCTAGCTCAGTCGTTAGACGGTCAGAATCTTAATCCCAGGGTCGTGGGTTCGAGCCGCACGCTCGGCGGAATGGAATTTTTTTCCGCTGCAGATGTAAATTACAGTTTTTCTGATTAACGATATTTAATGGAAATAGCAACTTTAAACTTTGCCTACGTCTCTGTCAGTCGCAAGGAAACTGTATTTGAAGGTGAAGGTGATTTTATAGACATGTGTGAAAGACATGTTCTGAAATGCAAGTGTTGTTGTTTGGAGAGCACATCGGTTACGTGACAGATGTGTAGCCAAGCAGTAATTTGTCGCCATAGCTGCAAATATTAGCCGGTAATATGAAGTGTTGTCAGCTGAAGTCTGATGATGCAGACGACGGTAAGGACGTGTTAGTTGTGTAGCCAAGCAGTAATGGGTCGCCATAGCTGCAAATATTAGCCGGTAATATGAAGTGTTGTCAGCTGAAGTCTGATGATGCAGACGACCGTAAGGTCGAAGTACCCAAGAGTACCGCTAGGCCGCGCCTCTTTAGCTCAGTGGTAGAGCACTGGTCTAATAAACCAGGGGTCGTAAGTTCCATCCTCACAGGAGAAAGATGAATTTTGGAAATCAGTTGCGCGTCGTGGCTGTATAGCAAACAGTATCTGTGATGACGAACAATTAGCAACAGGCGTTTTTTTAAGAATTACTCTCAGATGTGATTAAGGCGAATGGCGCAGATAAAGCATTTGCCTAAGCGGTACAGCATAAGGGGGGACGAGGCAGTCTGAATTACATTTTATAGATGTATTTCTCACATATCTCAGAGCCTCTCGCGATATTCGTCGTCGTCGTCGTCGTCGCCACTTCTGCAGAAGTAGAAATGGCCATCGTAGCAAATGCGGCGAGGGACGCCCTGCCTTCGATTCCGAATACACCAAGTGTGTGGTCTTGTTTCTCAGTCTATATTTGATCGGTCTCGTAAGAGGTTGAATGTAACGAATGGGTGGGAAAGAGCAAGGGGCAGCGGCTGTGTAGAACGAAAACACAAATCCTCAGGGGTGTGAGCGTTTCGAGATGAGTAGTATACTTGTAAATGTTTGTCGTCAGTGACCTAATGCATAAGGCGTCGGACTTCGGATGTGAAGATTACAGGTTCGAATGCTCTCATGCTCGAGTTTTTCCAGTTCTGAAAAAGAAACATACCGTTTTAATGTAGCAATTGAGCAGTACGAAACCGTCTGAATGTTGCTGTTGACCATTTTTTGCTTGGAGATGCTCTTGAGCTTGAAACACACACAACAAGACCGGTGTTAACTAGCGAAATGGTCGGCAGAGAGCCGACACCGCGAGTTTTGACTGGCACTTGCACATCTAAAACAAGGTTGTAAAGTAACTCGTTCGGCTTTTGAGTCACATAAAGTATGTGTGTTAATTTTGACGCCACTAGCTCTATATGTTGTCATGCAATTTCTTAACTCTTAGAAATGATTATGACATAAAAGTGAAGTACGTGACGAGTGTGACGTTAGGAAAACATTAGGAAGCATGGAGAGAAACTGTATGGGACCACCCAACCGAAACGAGTACTGTGTGGCGTGCTACCCCGAAGCTATTCAACACGGTAGCCGGCTAGCTCAGTCGGTAGAGGGTCAGAATCTTAATCCCAGGGTCGTGGGTTCGAGCCGCACGCTCGGCGGAACGGAATTTTGTTCCGCTGCAAATGTAAATTACCGTTATTCTGATTAACGATATTTAATGGAAATAGCAACTTTAAAATTTGCCTACGTCACTGTCAGTCGCAAGGAAACTGTACTTGAAGGTGAAGGTGATTTTGTAGACATGTGTGAAAGACATGTTCTGAAATGCAAGTGTTGTTGTTTGGAGAGCACATCGGTACGTGTCAGATGTGTAGCCAAGCAGTAATGGGTCGCCATAGCTGCAAATATTAGCCGGTAATATGAAGTGTTGTCAGCTGAAATCTGATGATGCAGACGACCGTAAGGACGAAGTACCCAAAAGGTACGCCAGGCCGCGCCTCTTTAGCGCAGTGGTAGAGCACTGGTCTAATAAACCAGGGGTCGTAAGTTCCATCCTTACAGGAGAAAGATGAATTTTGGAAATCAGTTGCGCGTCGTGGCTGTATAGCAAACAGTATCTGTGATGACGAACAATTAGCAACAGGCGTTTTTTTAAGAATTACCCTCAGATGTGATTAAGGCGAATGGCGCATATAAAGCATTTGCCAAAGCGGTACAGCATAAGGGGGGATGAGGCAGTCTGAATTACATTTTATAGATGTGTTTCTCACATATCTCAGAGCCTCTCGCGGTCGTCGTCGTCGCCGCCGCTGCCGCTTCATCAGTAGTAGCAAATGGCCAACGTAGCAAATGCGGCGAGGGACGCCCTGCCTGCGATTCCGAATGCACAGAGTGTGTGGTCTTGTTTCTCAGTCTATATTTGATCGGTCTCGTAAGAGGTTGAATGTAACGAATGGGTGGGAAAGAGCAAGGGGCAGCGGCTGTGTAGAACGAAACCACAAATCCTCAGAGGAGTGAGCGTTTCGAGATGAGTAGTGTACATGTAAATGTTTGTCATCAGTGACCGTGTGGCCTAATGGATAAGGCGTCGGACTTCGGATCTGAAGATTACAGGTTCGAATGCTGTCACGCTTGTGTTTTTCCAGTTCTGAAAAAGAAACATAACGTTTTAATGTAGCAATTGAGCAGTACGAAACCGTCTGAATGTTGCTGTTGACCATTTTTTGCTTGGAGATGCTCTTGAGCTTGAAACACACACAACAAGACCGGTGTTAACTAGCGAAATGGTCGGCAGAGTGCCGACACCGCCAGTTTTGACTGGCACTTGCACATCTAAAACAAGGTCGTAAAGTAACTCGTTTGGCTTTTGAGTCACATAAAGTTTGTGTGTTAATTTTGACGCCACTAGCTCTGCATGTTGTCATGCAATTTCTTAACTCTCAGAAATGATTATGACATAAAAGTGAAGTATGTCACGAGTGTGACGTTAGGAAAACATTCGGCAGCATGGAGAGAAACTGTATGGGACCACCCAACCGAAACGAGTACTGTGTGACGTGCTACCCGGCAGGTTTTCACCATGCTAGCCGGTTAGCTCAGTCGGTAGAGGGTCACACTCTTAATCACAGGGTCGTGGGTTCGAGCCAGACGCTGGGCGGAACGGAATTTTGTTCCGCTGCAAGTGTAAATTACCGTTTTTCTGATTAACGATATTTAATGGAAATAGTAACTTTAAACTTTGCCTACGTCTCTGTCAGTCGCAAGGAAACTGTATTTGAAGGTGAAGGTGATTTTGTAGACAAGTGTGAAAGACATGTTCTGAAATGCAAGTGTTGTTGTTTGGAGAGCACATCGGTTACGTGTCAGATGTGTAGCCAAGCAGTAATGGGTCGCCATAGCTGCAAATATTAGCCGGTAATATGAAGTGTTGTCAGCTGAAGTCTGATGATGCAGACTACCGTAAGGACAAAGTACCCAAAAAAGCTGCTACGCCGCGCCTCTTTAGCTCAGTGGTAGAGCACTGGTCTCATAAACCAGGGGTCGTAAGTTCCATCCTCACAGGTGAAAGATGTATTTTGGAAATCAGTTGCGCGTCGTGGCTGTATAGCAAACAGTATCTGTGAAGACGAACAATTAGTAACAGGCGTCTTTTTAAAAATTACCCTCAGATGTGATTAAGGCGAATGGCGCAGATAAAGCATGTGCCAAAGCGGTACAACATAAGGTGGGACGAGGCAGTCTGAATTACATTTTATAGATGTATTTCTCACATATCTCAGAGCCTCTCGCGGTCGTCGTCGTCGTCGTCGTCGTCGTCGTCCCCGCCGCCTTAGCCGCTTCATCAGAAGTAGCAAATGGCCATCGTAGCAAATGCGGCGAGGGACGCCCTGCCTTCGATTCCGAATGCACAAATTGTGTGGTCTTGTTTCTCAGTCTATATTTGATCGGTGTCGTAAGAGGTTGAATGTAACGAATGGGTGGGAAAGAGCAAGGGGCAGCGGCTGTGTAGAACGAAAACACAAATCCTCAGGGGTGTGAGCGTTTCGAGATGAATAGTATACAAGTAAATGTTTGTCGTCAGTGACCGTGTGGCCTAATGGATAAGGCGTCGGAATTCAGATCTGAAGATTACAGGTTCGAATGCTGTCACGCTCGAGTTTTTCCAGTTCTGACAAACAAACATACCGTTTTAATGTAGCAATTGAGCAGTACGAAACCGTCTGAATGTTGCTGTTGACCATTTTTTGCTTGGAGATGCTCTTGAGCTTGAAACACACACAACAAGACCGGTGTTAACTAGCGAAATGGTCGGCAGAGTGCCGACACCGCGAGTTTTGACTGGCACTTGCATATCTAAAACAAGGTCGTAAAGTAACTCGTTCGGCTTTTGAGTCACATAAAGTATGTGTGTTAATTTTGACGCCACTAGCTCTGCATATTGTCATGCAATTTCTTTACCTCTCCGAAATGATTATGACATAAAAGTGAAGTACGTGACGAGTGTGACGTTAGGAAAACATTAGGCAGCATGGAGAGAAACTGTATGGAACCACCCAACCGAAACGAGTACTGTGTGACGTGCTACCCGGCAGGTATTCACCATGCTAGCCGGTTAGCTCAGTTGCGAGTCAGCCGCCGAGCGGGACGGACGTGTGGCGGAGCTGGACGTCTGGCTGTAGTAAACACAGGCTGAGTCGCTGCGTTTGAGGTTAGTGGTGCTGCTAAGCCGCTATTCGTGTTGCACTTGTATTCATGAAGTTCTAGAATGAATAGGTCGAATTATTTGAGGAAAGACACAATCAAGTTTACTTTCGATCGAAATTTCGTTCGACCTAAAGCATTTGAAATTAAAGCATGGTTTATCGAAAAAGTATTGATTAACGGTGATGATGTTGTCGGAGTTTATCTCTCGTTTGTGACAAATGCTGTGTATCTGAAGATGAAAAGTCCAGAATTATGTAGTTCCATTGTGGATCGTTGCGGAGGTAGCGTGAAGTTTAATCATTCTGATGGGAATGTGAGTGACGTTGCTGTTAGTCATGCTGGGTACGGGATTCGTACGATCAGAGTGTTTGAGCTCCCTTTTGAAATTCCGCCCGAAGAACTTAATGTTGCCCTTCGGCCTTATGGCAGAATTATTTCCAATGTGGCAGAAAGGTGGTCTGAAGCTCATATGTTTCCTGTCTTGAACGGCGTAAGGCAAATTAAGATTGAATTACAGAAGCATGTCCCCTCTTATCTTAATATTTGTGGGTATCGTGCTTTGATTATTTATGATGGGCAACCGCGGACTTGCGCTTTATGCAATTCCACGGAACACATTCGTGCAGAATGTTCACGGAGGCGTGTCCCGCAGTTACCGCGTGACGAGATGCCGAGTTCCGGCCCTGTTGTTGGTATGAAGTTGTCATACGCTGCCGCTGCTGACTTCCGCAGCCGAGGCGAGTCGGTGCCGCCTGTGCGCGGGGAGCCTGCTGCCTCGCGGGCGGTTGTCGATGATACTCCGGCTTCAAGCTCTAGATTTGCGGATGGTCTGCCGATCAGCTCCGCGCCCCTCGAATCTATGCCGACGCCAACTTTTTCCAACTCTCCCACTGTGGTTGCTCGTTCTTCCGCGGACTCGGCCGAAGATCCCCAAATACCCGCAACGGAGGTTTCCTTGCGTCGTCAGGATTCCCACTAACGTGAGGATATTGCCACTAGCTTCCGAGGAGTGGACGCTCCAGGCATCCACTCTGCGGGAACTATGAACGAAGATAGCAATCTGGACATTGGTTTCACGTTGGCGCCCACAGAAGACACTTGCGTCAAGGAAACCACAACGAGCGATAGTGTAGAATTGGAGACTGGGTTGCTACCAGTGGGAGCCATGGAAAAAGATGCGCCTCCTTCTGCCGTTGTGGAATGCGATACGCGGACTTTTGTCCGAAAAAAGGAACAGGCGCCGTCAGACGTATCATCCGGTACTTCTCCTGACAGGTCGCAAACTTCATCTCCTGCTAGATCGCCGAAGAGATCTTCGAAGAAAGGCAAGAAGAGGAGATTGGCACACAAAGCAGCAGAGAGTTTAGCTCCTGCATTGCGGGAAAAGTTAAAACATTTAAGGGATAATGAACGACTACGAGAACAATGCCCAGTAGCACGAGTTAACGAGTGTACTGAAGCGGAGATGAGTCGTGCCGATGCAGATGATCTTCAACAACAACCTCGCGCACCGCTTGGCGTCGCAGGTTTGCAGACCGGCACTACTATGGATTTAGACCGAACTGTCTCAGGCAAAGGACTTGATTGGGCCGATGCCCAAGAAGATCGCACCGACCACGGAATGGAGATGGACCTGACACATGCTAGTGATATTTAATTTTTTTTTTTAATGTCTATTTTTCTTTCTGACAGACAGAATGGAATGGTACAGACGTGACTCTGCATGGGGTATACTTCATTAGCCAATTTCTTTTACCTGCACCTATGCCAACGGAACTGACATAAAATGTGACCACGATCAATATAAATCGGATTCGCAGTGAAACGAAAGTCGCTTCTTTAAAAGATTTCCTTTACCAGTCGGATACTGATATAGCCCTCCTACAGGAATTTAATGTCCACAACTTTTATGTCCCAGGTTTTCAAGAGATTTTAAATATTGCACCGGAAGCCACATGTGGGACTGCGATCCTTGTCAAAGATGGTATTGATGTGAAGGATATCTGTCTGTTAGAAAATGGGAGGGGCATCAGTTGTAAAATTTTTACTACTACTGTTTTAAATGTATATGTCCCCTCTGGTAACAACGCTAGAGATGATAGGGCTAATTTTTTTAAGAACGATATGGTCTATTTACTTAAGGGGAATCCGGCGGAAGCTTTAATCGGTGGTGACTTTAATTGTGTACTTCACAAAAAGGATCAGCGACCAAATTTTAACTTCTCCAGGGAACTGGCGGCTTTGGTGACAAACATGAAGTGGACAGACGTGTGGGAAAGCAAATACCCCACGTTAGTCAAATTTACGTACATCAGTAGTCGCTCGCAAAGCAGAATAGACAGAATATACGTCACAGCAAACCTGGAAAATAAAATCAGTAGTATCGAAGTAATTCCCACTACCTTTTCGGACCATCTCGCAGTGAAATGCAGCATTCGGTTTCAGAAGCAAGGAACGTATTGGGGTCGCCCCTTATGGAAGCTGAATACCCATATGTTGTTCGAGGGTGCCCTATCAAGAACAGTAGCGGAGGTATGGCAGGCTGCTCTACGTATGCGCCATAAATACAGCTCTCGCCTTGCGTGGTGGACCTCATGTGCTAAAAAGAAATTGAGATCATCCCTAATAGCTTACGGGAGGGAGCGAGCGATGTGGTCTCGCAATACCGTTGAATTTTACTATACATGCTTAAGGGAACTATCAGCTCAGCAGATGACTGATGAGGTTTTCATTGAAATAAAGAAGATCAAGGCTCACCTCATAAGTCTCAAGCGACAACAGCTGGAGGGTTTAAAAATTAAATCTCGTGTCCCGACAACGGTGGAGGACGAAAACGCATCGCTGTACCACTTACTCGAACATGAAAGAAATAGAAGACGAGCGTTTATTGCTTGTCTTAGAGTGGGCGATAACCGGGTGCTGACGGAACACTCTGACATTTTAAATGCAGTTTATGGATTTTATCGTACGTTATATACTGATACCCGGTATAATCTAGACTGTGCGAACGATTTGCTACGAACTACAGGTATCGACAACGTTATCAATGACGAGGACAATGTGTCCCTTACCACTGCGATCACATGTGAGGAGGTGTTTGATATACTTAAATATTCGCCTACCCGTAAGTCCCCAGGGCCTGATGGCTTGCCTGTAGAGTTTTATTGTACATTTTGGCCTCTCATCGGTAATCAATTCACAGAAGTGATAAATGAAGTGTTGCAAGGTGTTACTGTTCCACGCGAGTTCAAAGAAAGCGTAACTGTGCTAATACCAAAGGGAAGGAACGCGACAGTTAAAGATCTCAATCAATTGAGACCAATATGTTTGATGAACTCGGATTATAAAATAATTGCACGTGTACTGAAGGAAAGACTGAGACCTCTAATGGAGAAGATCATAGGTGACCACCAAACCTGTCTCTCGGGGCGGAATATTTTTAAAACTGTTTGTGAATATAGGGATGTCTCTGCAATTTTTGCAACGTCATCCTCACCAGGAGGCCTTGCCTTTATCGACTTCTCAAAGGCTTTTGACAGGGTCAACCACTTATTTTTGTTCAGAACGTTGACCTATGTGGGTTTTAGTCAACATTTTGTGCAAGTTTTAATTAACATTGTTGAAGGCATCCAAACACAAGTGTCTGTAAATGGGCATTTCACTCCACCCATTGAAATTCGCAACGGCGTCCCGCAGGGAAGTCCTTTGTCAATGCTCCTGTATGTTGTTGCACTGGAGCCTTTACTAAGGAGACTCGATGTCGATCTTGAGGGCATCACGATATCTGGCGTTAACAACGTCACCAATGCATATGCTGATGACGTTGGGGTGGTTATTCGTAGTAACGAAGATTTAGAGAAATTAACTACGAATATTCAGATCTTTTGTGAAGCTACAGGCGCTAGGGTTAACGAGGTGAAGAGTTCGTTTTTAAATCTTAAAGGTCTTCAAGATGTCCGTTTGGAATGGGCACGCTCCGCCGATCGTCACACCGCTCTGGGTGTCACCTTTTACCGATGTCCGCTTCAGACCATGACCTACAATTGGAAGAAAGTACTGGATACAATCAGAGGAGCCACAATACTCAATCAGACCAGACATCTGAACATTAAACAACGAATCAGAATAATTAATTGGTCCATTTTATCAAAAGCTATATATATAGGTCAAATATTGCCAGTTTCGAAACCCATTGCCAAACGTATAATGAGTATCATTTGCCGATTTATATGGACAGGGAATATTTTTAGAGTAGCAGTCGGTACAGTTACGTTACCTTCCGCTGAAGGTGGCCTAGGTTTAACAGATATATGGCGGAAGACTACGGCGTTATATATAAAGAGGACCCTACAAATTATAGAAAAACATCCACATAGAATTACAGCCAGGCTGTATCGACTCCTACAGCCAGAAAATTTACGTCCACCCATAAATATAGGCGGAATTAATTATAAATTGAAATATATTCGCCAGTTCTTTTTAGAGATTAGCTACATGGACAGTATTGTCACGAATCCACAATCAAGGAATTGCAGGAAATTAATGGAACTCTTAACAACGAAAGAACATGTCAACAAAATGGAGTGCAGATATCCCGACAAAGACTGGAAAAGAATTTGGAAAAATATTAGTAATCGTGAACTGTCTTCCGACATTCAGGCAACCTGGTACCGAGTTGTTAATAACGTAGTTTCCACTAACGAAAAGTTGCACTCCATTGGTCTTAGTGACACGATTGTGTGCACCCGATGTGACGCAGTTGACACATTGATCCACCGCTTTCTCTGTGGCGGATACGCCGAAATATGGAGGGGACTCCAACGGCGGGTAGCCTTTATAACCAGAACTGTTAGTACTGAGATCAATGTTGAAAAATTACTCTTCCCCGATGGTGTTTTCTTCCCTGTCCAGAAAACCAATGCTGTGTTGTGGTTGTTTGGCAATTATGTACATTACGTTATATCTGAACACGGCAATGACCGTGTTTTAGAATACGAATTATACGAACGAGCAAAATATTATCAGATATGTACGCGCAGGGACCACAAAAAAACTTTTGGTAACATGTTACACATTCTGTTTCAGAGACAAGGGATTGGATAAACATCTTCATAGCCCTCGTCTATGAAAAATGTAGTCACAGGCCAAAGTAGGGGATCGCTGTTGAGGGTGAAGTACGGTGGGGACTTCGTGTGCCCCAGGGCCGCTACGGTAGCCGTGAAGGCCTCGGACAGAACCCCGAAATGGCACTGCGGCTTCACACTTACTGCTGGATGAACCCCATATCTCCAGCAACTACTTTCATCTATGATGATTATCCAGGATCTCGGTAATATCGGAAGGTGGTTTCGTTGCACACAATGCAGTGGAAGCTTCTTGCACGTGTTCCTCAGTTACGATCTTTCTATTTTTGTTTAATTTTTTTTCAGTATGAAGCAAGAGTGACAATTTATTAATTCCCAAGAAGCCTTAATTTTTCAATTTTCAGTTCTACGGAGGAGAATCCTCACATGGCGAAGAAGACAAACGTCATTTCATTTCCCTAACTGTCACAGTAAATTTGAAAAAAAAAAAAATCAGTCGATATAGCATAGAAGCTCGCCGAAGAAGGCATAAAAGGAGAGCGAATGGATGGGCTGTGTGGGGAGAAGGGAGCCCAAAAAAAAAAAAAAAAAAAAAAAAAAAAAAGTTGGTAGAGCACTTGCCTGCGAAAGGCAAAGGTCAAAAAAAAAAAAATGGATAAGGCGTCGGACTTCGGATCTGAAGATTACAGGTTCGAATGCTGTCACGCTTGTGTTTTTCCAGTTCTGAAAAAGAAACATAACGTTTTAATGTAGCAATTGAGCAGTACGAAACCGTCTGAATGTTGCTGTTGACCATTTTTTGCTTGGAGATGCTCTTGAGCTTGAAACACACACAACAAGACCGGTGTTAACTAGCGAAATGGTCGGCAGAGTGCCGACACAGCGAGTTTTGACTATCACTTGCACATCTAAAACAACGTCGGAAAGTAACTCGTTCGGCATTTGAGTCACATAAAGTATGTGCGTTAATTTTGACGCCACTAGCTCTGCATGTTGTCATGCAATTTCTTTACCTCTCAGAAATGATTATGACATAAAAGTGAAGTACGTGACGAGTGTGACGTTAGGAAAACATTAGGCATCATGGAGAGATTCTGTATGGGACCACCCAACCCAAACGAGTACTGTGTGACGTGCCACCCGGCAGGTATCCAACGAGGTAGCCGGCTAGCTCAGTCGGTAGAGCGTCAGACTCTTAATCCCAGGGTCGTGGGTTCGAGCCAGACGCTGGGCGGAACGGAATTTTGTTCCGCTGCAGGTGTAAATTACCGTTTTTCTGATTAACGAGATGTAATGGAAATAGCAACTTTAAACTTTGCCTACGTCTCTGTCAGTCGCAAGGAAGCTGTATTTGAAGGTAAAGGTGATTTTGTAGACATGTGTGAAAGACATGTTCTGAAATGCAAGTGTTGTTGTTTGGAGAGCACATCGGTTACGTGTCAGATGTGTAGCCAAGCAGTAATTTGTCGCCATAGCTGCAAATATTAGCCGGTAATATGAAGTGTTGTCAGCTAAAGTCTGATGATGCAGACGACCGTAAGGACGAAGTACCCAAGAGTACCGCTAGGCCGCGCCGCTTTAGCTCACTGGTAGAGCACTGGTCTAATAGACCAGGGGTCGTAAGTTCCATCCTCACAGGAGAAAGATGAATTTTGGAAATCAGTTGCGCGTCGTGGCCGTATAGCAAACAGTACCTGTGATGACGAACAATTAGCGACAGGCGTTTTTTTAAGAATCACTCTCAGATGCGATTAAGGCGAATGGCGCAGATAAAGCATTTGCCAAAGCGGTACAGCATAAGGTGGGACGAGGCAGTCTGAATTACATTTTATAGATGTATTTCTCACATATCTCAGAGCCTCTCGCGATAGTCGTCGTCGTCGTCGTCGTCGCCGTCGTCGCCGCCGCCGCCGCTTCTGCAGAAGTAGCAAATGGCAATCGTAGCAAATGCGGCGACGGACGCCCTGCCTTCGATTCCGAATGCACAAAGTGTGTGGTCTTGTTTCTCAGTCTATATTTGGTCAGTCACGTCAGAGGTTGAATGTAACGAATGGGTGGGAAAGAGCAAGGGGCAGCGGCTGTGTAGAACGAAAACGCAAATCCTCAGGGGTGTGAGCGTTTCGAGATGAGTCGTATACATGTAAATGTTGGTCGTCAGTGACCGTGTAGCCTAATGGATAAGGCGTAGGACTTCGGATCTGAAGATTACAGGTTCGAATGCTGTCACGCTTGTGTTTTTCCAGTTCTGAAAAAGAAACATAACGTTTTAATGTAGCAATTGAGCAGTACGAAACCGTCTGAATGTTGCTGTTGACCATTTTTTGCTTGGAGATGCTCTTGAGCTTGAAACACACACAACAAGACCGGTGTTAACTAGCGAAAAAGTCGGCAGAGTGCCGACACAGCGAGTTTTGACTATCACTTGCACATCTAAAACAACGTCGGAAAGTAACTCGTTCGGCTTTTGAGTCACATAAAGTATGTGCGTTAATTTTGACGCCACTAGCTCTGCATGTTGTCATGCAATTTCTTTACCTCTCAGAAATGATTATGACATAAAAGTGAAGTACGTGACGAGTGTGACGTTAGGAAAACATTAGGCATCATGGAGAGATTCTGTATGGGACCACCCAACCCAAACGAGTATTGTGTGACGTGCTACCCGGCAGGTATTCACCGAGGTAGCCGGCTAGCTCAGTCGGTACAGCGTCAGACTCTTAATCCCAGGGTCGTGGGTTCGAGCCAGACGCTGGGCGGAACGGAATTTTGTTCCGCTGCAAGTGTAAATTACCGTTTTTCTGATTAACGAGATTTAATGGAAATAGCAACTTTAAACTTTGCCTACATCTCTGTCAGTCGCAAGGAAGCTGTATTTGAAGGTGAAGGTGATTTTGTAGACATGTGTGAAAGACATGTTCTGAAATGCAAGTGTTGTTGTTTGGAGAGCACATCGGTTACGTGTCAGATGTGTAGCCAAGCAGTAATTTGTCGCCATAGCTGCAAATATTAGCCGGTAATATGAAGTGTTGTCAGCTAAAGTCTGATGATGCAGACGACCGTAAGGACGAAGTACCCAAGAGTACTGCTAGGCCGCACCTCTTTAGCTCAGTGGTAGAGCACTGGTGTAATAAACCAGGGGTCGTAAGTTCCATTCTCACAGGAGAAAGATTAATTTTGGAAATCAGTTGCGCGTCGTGGCCGTATAGCAAACAGTACCTGTGATGACGAACAATTAGCGACAGGCGTTTTTTTAAGAATTACTCTCAGATGCGATTAAGGCAAATGGCGCAGATAAAGCATTTGCCAAAGTGGTACAGCATGAGGTGGGACGTGGCAGTCTGAATTACATTTTATAGATGTATTTCTCACATATCTCAGAGTCTCTCGCGATATTCGTCGTCGTCGTCGTCGTCGTCGTCGTCGTCGCCGCCGCCGCCGCTTCTGCAGAAGTAGCAAATGGCAATCGTAGCAAATGCGGCGAGGGACGCCCTGCCTTCGATTCCGAATGCACAAAGTGTGTGGTCTTGTTTCTCAGTCTATATTTGGTCGGTCACGTCAGAGGTTGAATGTATCGAAAGGGTGGGAAAGAGCAAGGAGCAGCGGCTGTGTAGAACGAAAACGCAAATCCTCAGGGGCGTGAGCGTTTCGAGATGAGTCGTATACATGTAAATGTTGGTCGTCAGTGTCCGTGTAGCCTAATGGATAAGGCGTAGGACTTCGGATCTGAAGATTACAGGTTCGAATGCTGTCACGCTTGTGTTTTTCCAGTTCTGAAAAAGAAACATAACGTATTAATGTAGCAATTGAGCAGTACGAAACCGTCTGAATGTTGCTGTTGACCATTTTTTGCTTGGAGATGCTCTTGAGCTTGAAACACACACAACAAGACCGGTGTTAACTAGCGAAAAAGTCGGCAGAGTGCCGACACAGCGAGTTTTGACTATCACTTGCACATCTAAAACAACGTCGGAAAGTAACTCGTTCGGCATTTAGGTCACATAAAGTATGTGCGTTAATTTTGACGCCACTAGCTCTGCATGTTGTCATGCAATTTCTTTACCTCTCAGAAATGATTATGACATAAAAGTGAAGTACGTGACGAGTGTGACGTTAGGAAAACATTAGGCATCATGGAGAGATTCTGTATGGGACCACCCAACCCAAACGAGTACTGTGTGACGTGCCACCCGGCAGGTATCCAACGAGGTAGCCGGCTAGCTCAGTCGGTAGAGCGTCAGACTCTTAATCCCAGGGTCGTGGGTTCGAGCCAGACGCTGGGCGGAACGGAATTTTGTTCCGCTGCAGGTGTAAATTACCGTTTTTCTGATTAACGAGATGTAATGGAAATAGCAACTTTAAACTTTGCCTACGTCTCTGTCAGTCGCAAGGAAGCTGTATTTGAAGGTAAAGGTGATTTTGTAGACATGTGTGAAAGACATGTTCTGAAATGCAAGTGTTGTTGTTTGGAGAGCACATCGGTTACGTGTCAGATGTGTAGCCAAGCAGTAATTTGTCGCCATAGCTGCAAATATTAGCCGGTAATATGAAGTGTTGTCAGCTAAAGTCTGATGATGCAGACGACCGTAAGGACGAAGTACCCAAGAGTACCGCTAGGCCGCGCCGCTTTAGCTCAGTGGTAGAGCACTGGTCTAATAGACCAGGGGTCGTAAGTTCCATCCTCACAGGAGAAAGATGAATTTTGGAAATCAGTTGCGCGTCGTGGCCGTATAGCAAACAGTACCTGTGATGACGAACAATTAGCGACAGGCGTTTTTTTAAGAATCACTCTCAGATGCGATTAAGGCGAATGGCGCAGATAAAGCATTTGCCAAAGCGGTACAGCATAAGGTGGGACGAGGCAGTCTGAATTACATTTTATAGATGTATTTCTCACATATCTCAGAGCCTCTCGCGATAGTCGTCGTCGTCGTCGTCGTCGCCGTCGTCGCCGCCGCCGCCGCTTCTGCAGAAGTAGCAAATGGCAATCGTAGCAAATGCGGCGACGGACGCCCTGCCTTCGATTCCGAATGCACAAAGTGTGTGGTCTTGTTTCTCAGTCTATATTTGGTCAGTCACGTCAGAGGTTGAATGTAACGAATGGGTGGGAAAGAGCAAGGGGCAGCGGCTGTGTAGAACGAAAACGCAAATCCTCAGGGGTGTGAGCGTTTCGAGATGAGTCGTATACATGTAAATGTTGGTCGTCAGTGACCGTGTAGCCTAATGGATAAGGCGTAGGACTTCGGATCTGAAGATTACAGGTTCGAATGCTGTCACGCTTGTGTTTTTCCAGTTCTGAAAAAGAAACATAACGTTTTAATGTAGCAATTGAGCAGTACGAAACCGTCTGAATGTTGCTGTTGACCATTTTTTGCTTGGAGATGCTCTTGAGCTTGAAACACACACAACAAGACCGGTGTTAACTAGCGAAAAAGTCGGCAGAGTGCCGACACAGCGAGTTTTGACTATCACTTGCACATCTAAAACAACGTCGGAAAGTAACTCGTTCGGCTTTTGAGTCACATAAAGTATGTGCGTTAATTTTGACGCCACTAGCTCTGCATGTTGTCATGCAATTTCTTTACCTCTCAGAAATGATTATGACATAAAAGTGAAGTACGTGACGAGTGTGACGTTAGGAAAACATTAGGCATCATGGAGAGATTCTGTATGGGACCACCCAACCCAAACGAGTATTGTGTGACGTGCTACCCGGCAGGTATTCACCGAGGTAGCCGGCTAGCTCAGTCGGTACAGCGTCAGACTCTTAATCCCAGGGTCGTGGGTTCGAGCCAGACGCTGGGCGGAACGGAATTTTGTTCCGCTGCAAGTGTAAATTACCGTTTTTCTGATTAACGAGATTTAATGGAAATAGCAACTTTAAACTTTGCCTACATCTCTGTCAGTCGCAAGGAAGCTGTATTTGAAGGTGAAGGTGATTTTGTAGACATGTGTGAAAGACATGTTCTGAAATGCAAGTGTTGTTGTTTGGAGAGCACATCGGTTACGTGTCAGATGTGTAGCCAAGCAGTAATTTGTCGCCATAGCTGCAAATATTAGCCGGTAATATGAAGTGTTGTCAGCTAAAGTCTGATGATGCAGACGACCGTAAGGACGAAGTACCCAAGAGTACTGCTAGGCCGCACCTCTTTAGCTCAGTGGTAGAGCACTGGTGTAATAAACCAGGGGTCGTAAGTTCCATTCTCACAGGAGAAAGATTAATTTTGGAAATCAGTTGCGCGTCGTGGCCGTATAGCAAACAGTACCTGTGATGACGAACAATTAGCGACAGGCGTTTTTTTAAGAATTACTCTCAGATGCGATTAAGGCAAATGGCGCAGATAAAGCATTTGCCAAAGTGGTACAGCATGAGGTGGGACGTGGCAGTCTGAATTACATTTTATAGATGTATTTCTCACATATCTCAGAGTCTCTCGCGATATTCGTCGTCGTCGTCGTCGTCGTCGTCGTCGTCGCCGCCGCCGCCGCTTCTGCAGAAGTAGCAAATGGCAATCGTAGCAAATGCGGCGAGGGACGCCCTGCCTTCGATTCCGAATGCACAAAGTGTGTGGTCTTGTTTCTCAGTCTATATTTGGTCGGTCACGTCAGAGGTTGAATGTATCGAAAGGGTGGGAAAGAGCAAGGAGCAGCGGCTGTGTAGAACGAAAACGCAAATCCTCAGGGGCGTGAGCGTTTCGAGATGAGTCGTATACATGTAAATGTTGGTCGTCAGTGTCCGTGTAGCCTAATGGATAAGGCGTAGGACTTCGGATCTGAAGATTACAGGTTCGAATGCTGTCACGCTTGTGTTTTTCCAGTTCTGAAAAAGAAACATAACGTATTAATGTAGCAATTGAGCAGTACGAAACCGTCTGAATGTTGCTGTTGACCATTTTTTGCTTGGAGATGCTCTTGAGCTTGAAACACACACAACAAGACCGGTGTTAACTAGCGAAAAAGTCGGCAGAGTGCCGACACAGCGAGTTTTGACTATCACTTGCACATCTAAAACAACGTCGGAAAGTAACTCGTTCGGCATTTAGGTCACATAAAGTATGTGCGTTAATTTTGACGCCACTAGCTCTGCATGTTGTCATGCAATTTCTTTACCTCTCAGAAATGATTATGACATAAAAGTGAAGTACGTGACGAGTGTGACGTTAGGAAAACATTAGGCATCATGGAGAGATTCTGTATGGGACCACCCAACCCAAACGAGTACTGTGTGACGTGCTACCCGGCAGGTATTCACCGAGGTAGCCGGCTAGCTCAGTCGGTAGAGCGTCAGACTCTTAATCCCAGGGTCGTGGGTTCGAGCCAGACGCTGGGCGGAACGGAATTTTGTTCCGCTGCAAGTGTAAATTACCGTTTTTCTGATTAACGAGATTTAATGGAAATAGCAACTTTAAACTTTGCCTACATCTCTGTCAGTCGCAAGGAAGCTGTATTTGAAGGTGAAGGTGATTTTGTAGACATGTGTGAAAGACATGTTCTGAAATGCAAGTGTTGTTGTTTGGAGAGCACATCGGTTACGTGTCAGATGTGTAGCCAAGCAGTAATTTGTCGCCATAGCTGCAAATATTAGCCGGTAATATGAAGTGTTGTCAGCTAAAATCTGATGATGCAGACGACCGTAAGGAAGAAGTACCCAAGAGTACTGCTAGGCCGCGCCTCTTTAGCTCAGTGGTAGAGCACTGGTCTAATAAACCAGGGGTCGTAAGTTCCATTCTCACAGGAGAAAGATTAATTTTGGAAATCAGTTGCGCGTCGTGGCCGTATAGCAAACAGTACCTGTGATGACGAACAATTAGCGACAGGCGTTTTTTTAAGAATTACTCTCAGATGCGATTAAGGCGAATGGCGCAGATAAAGCATTTGCCAAAGCGGTACAGCATAAGGTGGGACGAGGCAGTCTGAATTACATTTTATAGATGTATTTCTCACATATCTCAGAGCCTCTCGCGATATTCGTCGTCGTCGTCGTCGTCGTCGCCGCCGCTTCTGCAGAAGTAGCAAATGGCAATCGTAGCAAATGCGGCGAGGGACGCCCTGCCTTCGATTCCGAATGCACAAAGTGTGTGGTCTTGTTTCTCAGTCTATATTTGGTCGGTCACGTCAGAGGTTGAATGTAACGAATGGGTGGGAAAGAGCAAGGGGCAGCGGCTGTGTAGAACGAAAACGCAAATCCTCAGGGGTGTGAGCGTTTCGAGATGAGTCGTATACATGTAAATGTTGGTCGTCAGTGACCGTGTAGCCTAATGGATAAGGCGTAGGACTTCGGATCTGAAGATTACAGGTTCGAATGCTGTCACGCTTGTGTTTTTCCAGTTCTGAAAAAGAAACATAACGTTTTAATGTAGCAATTGAGCAGTACGAAACCGTCTGAATGTTGCTGTTGACCATTTTTTGCTTGGAGATGCTCTTGAGCTTGAAACACACACAACAAGACCGGTGTTAACTAGCGAAAAAGTCGGCAGAGTGCCGACACAGCGAGTTTTGACTATCACTTGCACATCTAAAACAACGTCGGAAAGTAACTCGTTCGGCTTTTGAGTCACATAAAGTATGTGCGTTAATTTTGACGCCACTAGCTCTGCATGTTGTCATGCAATTTCTTTACCTCTCAGAAATGATTATGACATAAAAGTGAAGTACGTGACGAGTGTGACGTTAGGAAAACATTAGGCATCATGGAGAGATTCTGTATGGGACCACCCAACCCAAACGAGTACTGTGTGACGTGCTACCCGGCAGATATTCACCGAGGTAGCCGGCTAGCTCAGTCGGTAGAGCGTCAGACTCTTAATCCCAGGGTCGTGGGTTCGAGCCAGACGCTGGGCGGAACGGAATTCTGTTCCGCTGCAAGTGTAAATTACCGTTTTTCTGATTAACGAGATGTAATGGAAATAGCAACTTTAAACTTTGCCTACGTCTCTGTCAGTCGCAAGGAAGCTGTATTTGAAGGTGAAGGTGATTTTGTAGACATGTGTGAAAGACATGTTCTGAAATGCAAGTGTTGTTGTTTGGAGAGCACATCGGTTACGTGTCAGATGTGTAGTCAAGCAGTAATTTGTCGCCATAGCTGCAAATATTAGCCGGTAATATGAAGTGTTGTCAGCTAAAGTCTGATGATGCAGACGACCGTAAGGACGAAGTACCCAAGAGTACTGCTAGGCCGCACCTCTTTAGCTCAGTGGTAGAGCACTGGTGTAATAAACCAGGGGTCGTAAGTTCCATTCTCACAGGAGAAAGATTAATTTTGGAAATCAGTTGCGCGTCGTGGCCGTATAGCAAACAGTACCTGTGATGACGAACAATTAGCGACAGGCGTTTTTTTAAGAATTACTCTCAGATGCGATTAAGGCAAATGGCGCAGATAAAGCATTTGCCAAAGCGGTACAGCATAAGGTGGGACGAGGCAGTCTGAATTACATTTTATAGATGTATTACTCACATATCTCAGAGTCTCTCGCGATATTCGTCGTCGTCGTCGTCGCCGCCGCCGCCGCTTCTGCAGAAGTAGCAAATGGCAATCGTAGCAAATGCGGCGAGGGACGCCCTGCCTTCGATTCCGAATGCACAAAGTGTGTGGTCTTGTTTCTCAGTCTATATTTGGTCGGTCACGTCAGAGGTTGAATGTATCGAATGGGTGGGAAAGAGCAAGGGGCAGCGGCTGTGTAGAACGAAAACGCAAATCCTCAGGGGCGTGAGCGTTTCGAGATGAGTCGTATACATGTAAATGTTGGTCGTCAGTGTCCGTGTAGCCTAATGGATAAGGCGTAGGACTTCGGATCTGAAGATTACAGGTTCGAATGCTGTCACGCTTGTGTTTTTCCAGTTCTGAAAAAGAAACATAACGTATTAATGTAGCAATTGAGCAGTACGAAACCGTCTGAATGTTGCTGTTGACCATTTTTTGCTTGGAGATGCTCTTGAGCTTGAAACACACACAACAAGACCGGTGTTAACTAGCGAAAAAGTCGGCAGAGTGCCGACACAGCGAGTTTTGACTATCACTTGCACATCTAAA
Organism: Schistocerca gregaria; assembly: GCF_023897955.1. NCBI lineage: Eukaryota > Metazoa > Arthropoda > Insecta > Orthoptera > Acrididae > Schistocerca > Schistocerca gregaria. The sequence goes on along the minus strand of NW_026061810.1, from coordinate 183,041 downwards.
ACAACGTCGGAAAGTAACTCGTTCGGCATTTAGGTCACATAAAGTATGTGCGTTAATTTTGACGCCACTAGCTCTGCATGTTGTCATGCAATTTCTTTACCTCTCAGAAATGATTATGACATAAAAGTGAAGTACGTGACGAGTGTGACGTTAGGAAAACATTAGGCATCATGGAGAGATTCTGTATGGGACCACCCAACCCAAACGAGTACTGTGTGACGTGCTACCCGGCAGGTATTCACCGAGGTAGCCGGCTAGCTCAGTCGGTAGAGCGTCAGACTCTTAATCCCAGGGTCGTGGGTTCGAGCCAGACGCTGGGCGGAACGGAATTTTGTTCCGCTGCAAGTGTAAATTACCGTTTTTCTGATTAACGAGATTTAATGGAAATAGCAACTTTAAACTTTGCCTATATCTCTGTCAGTCGCAAGGAAGCTGTATTTGAAGGTGAAGGTGATTTTGTAGACATGTGTGAAAGACATGTTCTGAAATGCAAGTGTTGTTGTTTGGAGAGCACATCGGTTACGTGTCAGATGTGTAGCCAAGCAGTAATTTGTCGCCATAGCTGCAAATATTAGCCCGTAATATGAAGTGTTGTCAGCTAAAATCTGATGATGCAGACGACCGTAAGGAAGAAGTACCCAAGAGTACTACTAGGCCGCGCCTCTTTAGCTCAGTGGTAGAGCACTGGTCTAATAAACCAGGGGTCGTAAGTTCCATTCTCACAGGAGAAAGATTAATTTTGGAAATCAGTTGCGCGTCGTTGCCGTATAGCAAACAGTACCTGTGATGACGAACAATTAGCGACAGGCGTTTTTTTAAGAATCACTCTCAGATGCGATTAAGGCGAATGGCGCAGATAAAGCATTTACCAAAGCGGTACAGCATAAGGTGGGACGAGGCAGTCTGAATTACATTTTATAGATGTATTTCTCACATATCTCAGAGCCTCTCGCGATATTCGTCGTCGTCGTCGTCGTCGTCGCCGCCGCTTCTGCAGAAGTAGCAAATGGCAATCGTAGCAAATGCGGCGAGGGACGCCCTGCCTTCGATTCCGAATGCACAAAGTGTGTGGTCTTGTTTCTCAGTCTATATTTGGTCGGTCACGTCAGAGGTTGAATGTAACGAATGGGTGGGAAAGAGCAAGGGGCAGCGGCTGTGTAGAACGAAAACGCAAATCCTCAGGGGTGTGAGCGTTTCGAGATGAGTCGTATACATGTAAATGTTGGTCGTCAGTGACCGTGTAGCCTAATGGATAAGGCGTAGGACTTCGGATCTGAAGATTACAGGTTCGAATGCTGTCACGCTTGTGTTTTTCCAGTTCTGAAAAAGAAACATAACGTTTTAATGTAGCAATTGAGCAGTACGAAACCGTCTGAATGTTGCTGTTGACCATTTTTTGCTTGGAGATGCTCTTGAGCTTGAAACACACACAACAAGACCGGTGTTAACTAGCGAAAAAGTCGGCAGAGTGCCGACACAGCGAGTTTTGACTATCACTTGCACATCTAAAACAACGTCGGAAAGTAACTCGTTCGGCTTTTGAGTCACATAAAGTATGTGCGTTAATTTTGACGCCACTAGCTCTGCATGTTGTCATGCAATTTCTTTACCTCTCAGAAATGATTATGACATAAAAGTGAAGTACGTGACGAGTGTGACGTTAGGAAAACATTAGGCATCATGGAGAGATTCTGTATGGGACCACCCAACCCAAACGAGTACTGTGTGACGTGCTACCCGGCAGATATTCACCGAGGTAGCCGGCTAGCTCAGTCGGTAGAGCGTCAGACTCTTAATCCCAGGGTCGTGGGTTCGAGCCAGACGCTGGGCGGAACGGAATTCTGTTCCGCTGCAAGTGTAAATTACCGTTTTTCTGATTAACGAGATGTAATGGAAATAGCAACTTTAAACTTTGCCTACGTCTCTGTCAGTCGCAAGGAAGCTGTATTTGAAGGTGAAGGTGATTTTGTAGACATGTGTGAAAGACATGTTCTGAAATGCAAGTGTTGTTGTTTGGAGAGCACATCGGTTACGTGTCAGATGTGTAGTCAAGCAGTAATTTGTCGCCATAGCTGCAAATATTAGCCGGTAATATGAAGTGTTGTCAGCTAAAGTCTGATGATGCAGACGACCGTAAGGACGAAGTACCCAAGAGTACTGCTAGGCCGCACCTCTTTAGCTCAGTGGTAGAGCACTGGTGTAATAAACCAGGGGTCGTAAGTTCCATTCTCACAGGAGAAAGATTAATTTTGGAAATCAGTTGCGCGTCGTGGCCGTATAGCAAACAGTACCTGTGATGACGAACAATTAGCGACAGGCGTTTTTTTAAGAATTACTCTCAGATGCGATTAAGGCAAATGGCGCAGATAAAGCATTTGCCAAAGCGGTACAGCATAAGGTGGGACGAGGCAGTCTGAATTACATTTTATAGATGTATTACTCACATATCTCAGAGTCTCTCGCGATATTCGTCGTCGTCGTCGTCGCCGCCGCCGCCGCTTCTGCAGAAGTAGCAAATGGCAATCGTAGCAAATGCGGCGAGGGACGCCCTGCCTTCGATTCCGAATGCACAAAGTGTGTGGTCTTGTTTCTCAGTCTATATTTGGTCGGTCACGTCAGAGGTTGAATGTATCGAATGGGTGGGAAAGAGCAAGGGGCAGCGGCTGTGTAGAACGAAAACGCAAATCCTCAGGGGCGTGAGCGTTTCGAGATGAGTCGTATACATGTAAATGTTGGTCGTCAGTGTCCGTGTAGCCTAATGGATAAGGCGTAGGACTTCGGATCTGAAGATTACAGGTTCGAATGCTGTCACGCTTGTGTTTTTCCAGTTCTGAAAAAGAAACATAACGTATTAATGTAGCAATTGAGCAGTACGAAACCGTCTGAATGTTGCTGTTGACCATTTTTTGCTTGGAGATGCTCTTGAGCTTGAAACACACACAACAAGACCGGTGTTAACTAGCGAAAAAGTCGGCAGAGTGCCGACACAGCGAGTTTTGACTATCACTTGCACATCTAAAACAACGTCGGAAAGTAACTCGTTCGGCATTTAGGTCACATAAAGTATGTGCGTTAATTTTGACGCCACTAGCTCTGCATGTTGTCATGCAATTTCTTTACCTCTCAGAAATGATTATGACATAAAAGTGAAGTACGTGACGAGTGTGACGTTAGGAAAACATTAGGCATCATGGAGAGATTCTGTATGGGACCACCCAACCCAAACGAGTACTGTGTGACGTGCTACCCGGCAGGTATTCACCGAGGTAGCCGGCTAGCTCAGTCGGTAGAGCGTCAGACTCTTAAAGCCAGGGTCGTGGGTTCGAGCCAGACGCTGGGCGGAACGGAATTTTGTTCCGCTGCAAGTGTAAATTACCGTTTTTCTGATTAACGAGATTTAATGGAAATAGCAACTTTAAACTTTGCCTATATCTCTGTCAGTCGCAAGGAAGCTGTATTTGAAGGTGAAGGTGATTTTGTAGACATGTGTGAAAGACATGTTCTGAAATGCAAGTGTTGTTGTTTGGAGAGCACATCGGTTACGTGTCAGATGTGTAGCCAAGCAGTAATTTGTCGCCATAGCTGCAAATATTAGCCCGTAATATGAAGTGTTGTCAGCTAAAATCTGATGATGCAGACGACCGTAAGGAAGAAGTACCCAAGAGTACTGCTAGGCCGCGCCTCTTTAGCTCAGTGGTAGAGCACTGGTCTAATAAACCAGGGGTCGTAAGTTCCATTCTCACAGGAGAAAGATTAATTTTGGAAATCAGTTGCGCGTCGTTGCCGTATAGCAAACAGTACCTGTGATGACGAACAATTAGCGACAGGCGTTTTTTTAAGAATCACTCTCAGATGCGATTAAGGCGAATGGCGCAGATAAAGCATTTGCCAAAGCGGTACAGCATAAGGTGGGACGAGGCAGTCTGAATTACATTTTATAGATGTATTTCTCACATATCTCAGAGCCTCTCGCGATATTCGTCGTCGTCGTCGTCGTCGTCGCCGCCGCTTCTGCAGAAGTAGCAAATGGCAATCGTAGCAAATGCGGCGAGGGACGCCCTGCCTTCGATTCCGAATGCACAAAGTGTGTGGTCTTGTTTCTCAGTCTATATTTGGTCGGTCACGTCAGAGGTTGAATGTAACGAATGGGTGGGAAAGAGCAAGGGGCAGCGGCTGTGTAGAACGAAAACGCAAATCCTCAGGGGTGTGAGCGTTTCGAGATGAGTCGTATACATGTAAATGTTGGTCGTCAGTGACCGTGTAGCCTAATGGATAAGGCGTAGGACTTCGGATCTGAAGATTACAGGTTCGAATGCTGTCACGCTTGTGTTTTTCCAGTTCTGAAAAAGAAACATAACGTTTTAATGTAGCAATTGAGCAGTACGAAACCGTCTGAATGTTGCTGTTGACCATTTTTTGCTTGGAGATGCTCTTGAGCTTGAAACACACACAACAAGACCGGTGTTAACTAGCGAAAAAGTCGGCAGAGTGCCGACACAGCGAGTTTTGACTATCACTTGCACATCTAAAACAACGTCGGAAAGTAACTCGTTCGGCTTTTGAGTCACATAAAGTATGTGCGTTAATTTTGACGCCACTAGCTCTGCATGTTGTCATGCAATTTCTTTACCTCTCAGAAATGATTATGACATAAAAGTGAAGTACGTGACGAGTGTGACGTTAGGAAAACATTAGGCATCATGGAGAGATTCTGTATGGGACCACCCAACCCAAACGAGTACTGTGTGACGTGCTACCCGGCAGATATTCACCGAGGTAGCCGGCTAGCTCAGTCGGTAGAGCGTCAGACTCTTAATCCCAGGGTCGTGGGTTCGAGCCAGACGCTGGGCGGAACGGAATTCTGTTCCGCTGCAAGTGTAAATTACCGTTTTTCTGATTAACGAGATGTAATGGAAATAGCAACTTTAAACTTTGCCTACGTCTCTGTCAGTCGCAAGGAAGCTGTATTTGAAGGTGAAGGTGATTTTGTAGACATGTGTGAAAGACATGTTCTGAAATGCAAGTGTTGTTGTTTGGAGAGCACATCGGTTACGTGTCAGATGTGTAGTCAAGCAGTAATTTGTCGCCATAGCTGCAAATATTAGCCGGTAATATGAAGTGTTGTCAGCTAAAGTCTGATGATGCAGACGACCGTAAGGACGAAGTACCCAAGAGTACTGCTAGGCCGCACCTCTTTAGCTCAGTGGTAGAGCACTGGTGTAATAAACCAGGGGTCGTAAGTTCCATTCTCACAGGAGAAAGATTAATTTTGGAAATCAGTTGCGCGTCGTGGCCGTATAGCAAACAGTACCTGTGATGACGAACAATTAGCGACAGGCGTTTTTTTAAGAATTACTCTCAGATGCGATTAAGGCAAATGGCGCAGATAAAGCATTTGCCAAAGCGGTACAGCATAAGGTGGGACGAGGCAGTCTGAATTACATTTTATAGATGTATTACTCACATATCTCAGAGTCTCTCGCGATATTCGTCGTCGTCGTCGTCGCCGCCGCCGCCGCTTCTGCAGAAGTAGCAAATGGCAATCGTAGCAAATGCGGCGAGGGACGCCCTGCCTTCGATTCCGAATGCACAAAGTGTGTGGTCTTGTTTCTCAGTCTATATTTGGTCGGTCACGTCAGAGGTTGAATGTATCGAATGGGTGGGAAAGAGCAAGGGGCAGCGGCTGTGTAGAACGAAAACGCAAATCCTCAGGGGCGTGAGCGTTTCGAGATGAGTCGTATACATGTAAATGTTGGTCGTCAGTGTCCGTGTAGCCTAATGGATAAGGCGTAGGACTTCGGATCTGAAGATTACAGGTTCGAATGCTGTCACGCTTGTGTTTTTCCAGTTCTGAAAAAGAAACATAACGTATTAATGTAGCAATTGAGCAGTACGAAACCGTCTGAATGTTGCTGTTGACCATTTTTTGCTTGGAGATGCTCTTGAGCTTGAAACACACACAACAAGACCGGTGTTAACTAGCGAAAAAGTCGGCAGAGTGCCGACACAGCGAGTTTTGACTATCACTTGCACATCTAAAACAACGTCGGAAAGTAACTCGTTCGGCATTTAGGTCACATAAAGTATGTGCGTTAATTTTGACGCCACTAGCTCTGCATGTTGTCATGCAATTTCTTTACCTCTCAGAAATGATTATGACATAAAAGTGAAGTACGTGACGAGTGTGACGTTAGGAAAACATTAGGCATCATGGAGAGATTCTGTATGGGACCACCCAACCCAAACGAGTACTGTGTGACGTGCTACCCGGCAGGTATTCACCGAGGTAGCCGGCTAGCTCAGTCGGTAGAGCGTCAGACTCTTAATCCCAGGGTCGTGGGTTCGAGCCAGACGCTGGGCGGAACGGAATTTTGTTCCGCTGCAAGTGTAAATTACCGTTTTTCTGATTAACGAGATTTAATGGAAATAGCAACTTTAAACTTTGCCTATATCTCTGTCAGTCGCAAGGAAGCTGTATTTGAAGGTGAAGGTGATTTTGTAGACATGTGTGAAAGACATGTTCTGAAATGCAAGTGTTGTTGTTTGGAGAGCACATCGGTTACGTGTCAGATGTGTAGCCAAGCAGTAATTTGTCGCCATAGCTGCAAATATTAGCCCGTAATATGAAGTGTTGTCAGCTAAAATCTGATGATGCAGACGACCGTAAGGAAGAAGTACCCAAGAGTACTGCTAGGCCGCGCCTCTTTAGCTCAGTGGTAGAGCACTGGTCTAATAAACCAGGGGTCGTAAGTTCCATTCTCACAGGAGAAAGATTAATTTTGGAAATCAGTTGCGCGTCGTTGCCGTATAGCAAACAGTACCTGTGATGACGAACAATTAGCGACAGGCGTTTTTTTAAGAATCACTCTCAGATGCGATTAAGGCGAATGGCGCAGATAAAGCATTTGCCAAAGCGGTACAGCATAAGGTGGGACGAGGCAGTCTGAATTACATTTTATAGATGTATTTCTCACATATCTCAGAGCCTCTCGCGATATTCGTCGTCGTCGTCGTCGTCGTCGCCGCCGCTTCTGCAGAAGTAGCAAATGGCAATCGTAGCAAATGCGGCGAGGGACGCCCTGCCTTCGATTCCGAATGCACAAAGTGTGTGGTCTTGTTTCTCAGTCTATATTTGGTCGGTCACGTCAGAGGTTGAATGTAACGAATGGGTGGGAAAGAGCAAGGGGCAGCGGCTGTGTAGAACGAAAACGCAAATCCTCAGGGGTGTGAGCGTTTCGAGATGAGTCGTATACATGTAAATGTTGGTCGTCAGTGACCGTGTAGCCTAATGGATAAGGCGTAGGACTTCGGATCTGAAGATTACAGGTTCGAATGCTGTCACGCTTGTGTTTTTCCAGTTCTGAAAAAGAAACATAACGTTTTAATGTAGCAATTGAGCAGTACGAAACCGTCTGAATGTTGCTGTTGACCATTTTTTGCTTGGAGATGCTCTTGAGCTTGAAACACACACAACAAGACCGGTGTTAACTAGCGAAAAAGTCGGCAGAGTGCCGACACAGCGAGTTTTGACTATCACTTGCACATCTAAAACAACGTCGGAAAGTAACTCGTTCGGCTTTTGAGTCACATAAAGTATGTGCGTTAATTTTGACGCCACTAGCTCTGCATGTTGTCATGCAATTTCTTTACCTCTCAGAAATGATTATGACATAAAAGTGAAGTACGTGACGAGTGTGACGTTAGGAAAACATTAGGCATCATGGAGAGATTCTGTATGGGACCACCCAACCCAAACGAGTACTGTGTGACGTGCTACCCGGCAGATATTCACCGAGGTAGCCGGCTAGCTCAGTCGGTAGAGCGTCAGACTCTTAATCCCAGGGTCGTGGGTTCGAGCCAGACGCTGGGCGGAACGGAATTCTGTTCCGCTGCAAGTGTAAATTACCGTTTTTCTGATTAACGAGATGTAATGGAAATAGCAACTTTAAACTTTGCCTACGTCTCTGTCAGTCGCAAGGAAGCTGTATTTGAAGGTGAAGGTGATTTTGTAGACATGTGTGAAAGACATGTTCTGAAATGCAAGTGTTGTTGTTTGGAGAGCACATCGGTTACGTGTCAGATGTGTAGCCAAGCAGTAATTTGTCGCCATAGCTGCAAATATTAGCCGGTAATATGAAGTGTTGTCAGCTAAAGTCTGATGATGCAGACGACCGTAAGGACGAAGTACCCAAGAGTACTGCTAGGCCGCACCTCTTTAGCTCAGTGGTAGAGCACTGGTGTAATAAACCAGGGGTCGTAAGTTCCATTCTCACAGGAGAAAGATTAATTTTGGAAATCAGTTGCGCGTCGTGGCCGTATAGCAAACAGTACCTGTGATGACGAACAATTAGCGACAGGCGTTTTTTTAAGAATTACTCTCAGATGCGATTAAGGCAAATGGCGCAGATAAAGCATTTGCCAAAGCGGTACAGCATAAGGTGGGACGAGGCAGTCTGAATTACATTTTATAGATGTATTACTCACATATCTCAGAGTCTCTCGCGATATTCGTCGTCGTCGTCGTCGCCGCCGCCGCCGCTTCTGCAGAAGTAGCAAATGGCAATCGTAGCAAATGCGGCGAGGGACGCCCTGCCTTCGATTCCGAATGCACAAAGTGTGTGGTCTTGTTTCTCAGTCTATATTTGGTCGGTCACGTCAGAGGTTGAATGTATCGAATGGGTGGGAAAGAGCAAGGGGCAGCGGCTGTGTAGAACGAAAACGCAAATCCTCAGGGGCGTGAGCGTTTCGAGATGAGTCGTATACATGTAAATGTTGGTCGTCAGTGTCCGTGTAGCCTAATGGATAAGGCGTAGGACTTCGGATCTGAAGATTACAGGTTCGAATGCTGTCACGCTTGTGTTTTTCCAGTTCTGAAAAAGAAACATAACGTATTAATGTAGCAATTGAGCAGTACGAAACCGTCTGAATGTTGCTGTTGACCATTTTTTGCTTGGAGATGCTCTTGAGCTTGAAACACACACAACAAGACCGGTGTTAACTAGCGAAAAAGTCGGCAGAGTGCCGACACAGCGAGTTTTGACTATCACTTGCACATCTAAAACAACGTCGGAAAGTAACTCGTTCGGCATTTGAGTCACATAAAGTATGTGCGTTAATTTTGACGCCACTAGCTCTGCATGTTGTCATGCAATTTCTTTACCTCTCAGAAATGATTATGACATAAAAGTGAAGTACGTGACGAGTGTGACGTTAGGAAAACATTAGGCATCATGGAGAGATTCTGTATGGGACCACCCAACCCAAACGAGTACTGTGTGACGTGCTACCCGGCAGGTATTCACCGAGGTAGCCGGCTAGCTCAGTCGGTAGAGCGTCAGACCCTTAATCCCAGGGTCGTGGGTTCGAGCCAGACGCTGGGCGGAACGGAATTTTGTTCCGCTGCAAGTGTAAATTACCGTTTTTCTGATTAACGAGATTTAATGGAAATAGCAACTTTAAACTTTGCCTACATCTCTGTCAGTCGCAAGGAAGCTGTATTTGAAGGTGAAGGTGATTTTGTAGACATGTGTGAAAGACATGTTCTGAAATGCAAGTGTTGTTGTTTGGAGAGCACATCGGTTACGTGTCAGATGTGTAGCCAAGCAGTAATTTGTCGCCATAGCTGCAAATATTAGCCGGTAATATGAAGTGTTGTCAGCTAAAGTCTGATGATGCAGACGACCGTAAGGAAGAAGTACCCAAGTGTACTGCTAGGCCGCGCCTCTCTAGCTCAGTGGTAGAGCACTGGTCTAATAAACCAGGGGTCGTAAGTTTCATTCTCACAGGAGAAAGATTAATTTTGGAAATCAGTTGCGCGTCGTGGCCGTATAGCAAACAGTACCTGTGATGACGAACAATTAGCGACAGGCGTTTTTTTAAGAATCACTCTCAGATGCGATTAAGGCGAATGGCGCAGATAAAGCATTTGCCAAAGCGGTACAGCATAAGGTGGGACGAGGCAGTCTGAATTACATTTTATAGATGTATTTCTCACATATCTCAGAGCCTCTCGCGATATTCGTCGTCGTCGTCGTCGTCGTCGCCGCCGCTTCTGCAGAAGTAGCAAATGGCAATCGTAGCAAATGCGGCGAGGGACGCCCTGCCTTCGATTCCGAATGCACAAAGTGTGTGGTCTTGTTTCTCAGTCTATATTTGGTCGGTCACGTCAGAGGTTGAATGTAACGAATGGGTGGGAAAGAGCAAGGGGCAGCGGCTGTGTAGAACGAAAACGCAAATCCTCAGGGGTGTGAGCGTTTCGAGATGAGTCGTATACATGTAAATGTTGGTTGTCAGTGACCGTGTAGCCTAATGGATAAGGCGTAGGACTTCGGATCTAAAGATTACAGGTTCGAATGCTGTCACGCTTGTGTTTTTCCAGTTCTGAAAAAGAAACATAACGTTTTAATGTAGCAATTGAGCAGTACGAAACCGTCTGAATGTTGCTGTTGACCATTTTTTGCTTGGAGATGCTCTTGAGCTTGAAACACACACAACAAGACCGGTGTTAACTAGCGAAAAAGTCGGCAGAGTGCCGACACAGCGAGTTTTGACTATCACTTGCACATCTAAAACAACGTCGGAAAGTAAATCGTTCGGCTTTTGAGTCACATAAAGTATGTGCGTTAATTTTGACGCCACTAGCTCTGCATGTTGTCATGCAATTTCTTTACCTCTCAGAAATGATTATGACATAAAAGTGAAGTACGTGACGAGTGTGACGTTAGGAAAACATTAGGCATCATGGAGAGATTCTGTATGGGACCACCCAACCCAAACGAGTACTGTGTGACGTGCTACCCGGCAGGTATTCACCGAGGTAGCCGGCTAGCTCAGTCGGTAGAGCGTCAGACTCTTAATCCCAGGGTCGTGGGTTCGAGCCAGACACTGGGTGGAACGGAATTTTGTTCCGCTGCAAGTGTAAATTACCGTTTTTCTGATTAACGAGATTTAATGGAAATAGCAACTTTAAACTTTGCCTACATCTCTGTCAGTCGCAAGGAAACTGTATTTGAAGGTGAAGGTGATTTTGTAGACATGTGTGAAAGACATGTTCTGAAATGCAAGTGTTGTTGTTTGGAGAGCACATCGGTTACGTGTCAGATGTGTAGCCAAGCAGTAATTTGTCGCCATAGCTGCAAATATTAGCCGGTAATATGAAGTGTTGTCAGCTAAAGTCTGATGATGCAGACGACCGTAAGGACGAAGTACCCAAGAGTACTGCTAGGCCGCGCCTTTTTAGCTCAGTGGTAGAGCACTGGTCTAATAAACCAGGGGTCGTAAGTTCCATTCTCACAGGAGAAAGATTAATTTTGGAAATCAGTTGCGCGTCGTGGCCGTATAGCAAACAGTACCTGTGATGACGAACAATTAGCGACAGGCGTTTTTTTAAGAATTACTCTCAGATGCGATTAAGGCAAATGGCGCAGATAAAGCATTTGCCAAAGCGGTACAGCATAAGGTGGGACGAGGCAGTCTGAATTACATTTTATAGATGTATTTCTCACATATCTCAGAGTCTCTCGCGATATTCGTCGTCGTCGTCGTCGCCGCCGCCGCCGCTTCTGCAGAAGTAGCAAATGGCAATCGTAGCAAATGCGGCGAGGGACGCCCTGCCTTCGATTCCGAATGCACAAAGTGTGTGGTCTTGTTTCTCAGTCTATATTTGGTCGGTCACGTCAGAGGTTGAATGTAACGAATGGGTGGGAAAGAGCAAGGGGCAGCGGCTGTGTAGAACGAAAACGCAAATCCTCAGGGGCGTGAGCGTTTCGAGATGAGTCGTATACATGTAAATGTTGGTCGTCAGTGACCGTGTAGCCTAATGGATAAGGCGTAGGACTTCGGATCTGAAGATTACAGGTTCGAATGCTGTCACGCTTGTGTTTTTCCAGTTCTGAAAAAGAAACATAAGGTTTTAATGTAGCAATTGAGCAGTACGAAACCGTCTGAATGTTCCTGTTGACCATTTTTTGCTTGGAGATGCTCTTGAGCTTGAAACACACACAACAAGACCGGTGTTAACTAGCGAAAAAGTCGGCAGAGTGCCGACACAGCGAGTTTTGACTATCACTTGCACATCTAAAACAACGTCGGAAAGTAACTCGTTCGGCTTTTGAGTCACATAAAGTATGTGCATTAATTTTGACGCCACTAGCTCTGCATGTTGTCATGCAATTTCTTTACCTCTCAGAAATGATTATGACATAAAAGTGAAGTACGTGACGAGTGTGACGTTAGGAAAACATTAGGCATCATGGAGAGATCCTGTATGGGACCACCCAACCCAAACGAGTACTGTGTGACGTGCTACCCGGCAGGTATTCACCGAGGTAGCCGGCTAGCTCAGTCGGTAGAGCGTCAGACTCTTAATCCCAGCGTCGTGGGTTCGAGCCAGACGCTGGGCGGAACGTAATTTTGTTCCGCTGCAGGTGTAAATTACCGTTTTTCTGATTAACGAGATTTAATGGAAATAGCAACTTTAAACTTTGCCTACGTCTCTGTCAGTCGCAAGGAAGCTGTATTTGAAGGTGAAGGTGATTTTGTAGACATGTGTGAAAGACATGTTCTGAAATGCAAGTGTTGTTGTTTGGAGAGCACATCGGTTACGTGTCAGATGTGTAGCCAAGCAGTAATTTGTCGCCATAGCTGCAAATATTAGCCGGTAATATGAAGTGTTGTCAGCTAAAGTCTGATGATGCAGACGACCGTAAGGACGAAGTACCCAAGAGTACCGCTAGGCCGCGCCTCTTTAGCTCAGTGGTAGAGCACTGGTCTAATAAACCAGGGGTCGTAAGTTCCATCCTCACAGGAGAAAGATGAATTTTGGAAATCAGTTGCGCGTCGTGGCCGTATAGCAAACAGTACCTGTGATGACGAACAATTAGCGACAGGCGTTTTTTTAAGAATCACTCTCAGATGCGATTAAGGCGAATGGCGCAGATAAAGCATTTGCCAAAGCGGTACAGCATAAGGTGGGACGAGGCAGTCTGAATTACATTTTATAGATGTATTTCTCACATATCTCAGAGCCTCTCGCGATATTCGTCGTCGTCGTCGTCGTCGTCGTCGTCGTCGTCGCCGCCGCCGCCGCTTCTGCAGAAGTAGCAAATGGCAATCGTAGCAAATGCGGCGAGGGACGCCCTGCCTTCGATTCCGAATGCACAAAGTGTGTGGTCTTGTTTCTCAGTCTATATTTGGTCGGTCACGTCAGAGGTTGAATGTAACGAATGGGTGGGAAAGAGCAAGGGGCAGCGGCTGTGTAGAACGAAAACACAAATCCTCAGGGGTGTGAGCGTTTCGAGATGAGTCGTATACATGTAAATGTTGGTCGTCAGTGACCGTGTGGCCTAATGGATAAGGCGTCGGACTTCGGATCTGAAGATTACAGGTTCGAATGCTGTCACGCTTGTGTTTTTCCAGTTCTGAAAAAGAAACATAACGTTTTAATGTAGCAATTGAGCAGTACGAAACCGTCTGAATGTTGCTGTTGACCATTTTTTGCTTGGAGATGCTCTTGAGCTTGAAACACACACAACAAGACCGGTGTTAACTAGCGAAATGGTCGGCAGAGTGCCGACACAGCGAGTTTTGACTATCACTTGCACATCTAAAACAACGTCGGAAAGTAACTCGTTCGGCTTTTGAGTCACATAAAGTATGTGCGTTAATTTTGACGCCACTAGCTCTGCATGTTGTCATGCAATTTCTTTACCTCTCAGAAATGATTATGACATAAAAGTGAAGTACGTGACGAGTGTGACGTTAGGAAAACATTAGGCATCATGGAGAGATTCTGTATGGGACCACCCAACCCAAACGAGTACTGTGTGACGTGCTACCCGGCAGGTATTCACCGAGGTAGCCGGCTAGCTCAGTCGGTAGAGCGTCAGACTCTTAATCCCAGGGTCGTGGGTTCGAGCCAGACGCTGGGCGGAACGGAATTTTGTTCCGCTGCAAGTGTAAATTACCGTTTTTCTGATTAACGAGATTTAATGGAAATAGCAACTTTAAACTTTGCCTACGTCTCTGTCAGTCGCAAGGAAGCTGTATTTGAAGGTGAAGGTGATTTTGTAGACATGTGTGAAAGACATGTTCTGAAATGCAAGTGTTGTTGTTTGGAGAGCACATCGGTTACGTGTCAGATGTGTAGTCAAGCAGTAATTTGTCGCCATAGCTGCAAATATTAGCCGGTAATATGAAGTGTTGTCAGCTAAAGTCTGATGATGCAGACGACCGTAAGGACGAAGTACCCAAGAGTACCGCTAGGCCGCGCCTCTTTAGCTCAGTGGTAGAGCACTGGTCTAATAAACCAGGGGTCGTAAGTTCCATCCTCACAGGAGAAAGATGAATTTTGGAAATCAGTTGCGCGTCGTGGCCGTATAGCAAACAGTACCTGTGATGACGAACAATTAGCGACAGGCGTTTTTTTAAGAATCACTCTCAGATGCGATTAAGGCGAATGGCGCAGATAAAGCATTTGCCAAAGCGGTACAGCATAAGGTGGGACGAGGCAGTCTGAATTACATTTTATAGATGTATTTCTCACATATCTCAGAGCCTCTCGCGATATTCGTCGTCGTCGTCGTCGTCGTCGTCGTCGTCGTCGTCGTTGCCGCCGCCGCCGCCGCTTCTGCAGAAGTAGCAAATGGCAATCGTAGCAAATGCGGCGAGGGACGCCCTGCCTTCGATTCCGAATGCACAAAGTGTGTGGTCTTGTTTCTCAGTCTATATTTGGTCGGTCACGTCAGAGGTTGAATGTAACGAATGGGTGGGAAAGAGCAAGGGGCAGCGGCTGTGTAGAACGAAAACACAAATCCTCAGGGGTGTGAGCGTTTCGAGATGAGTCGTATACATGTAAATGTTGGTCGTCAGTGACCGTGTGGCCTAATGGATAAGGCGTCGGACTTCGGATCTGAAGATTACAGGTTCGAATGCTGTCACGCTTGTGTTTTTCCAGTTCTGAAAAAGAAACATAACGTTTTAATGTAGCAATTGAGCAGTACGAAACCGTCTGAATGTTGCTGTTGACCATTTTTTGCTTGGAGATGCTCTTGAGCTTGAAACACACACAACAAGACCGGTGTTAACTAGCGAAATGGTCGGCAGAGTGCCGACACAGCGAGTTTTGACTATCACTTGCACATCTAAAACAACGTCGGAAAGTAACTCGTTCGTCTTTTGAGTCACATAAAGTATGTGCGTTAATTTTGACGCCACTAGCTCTGCATGTTGTCATGCAATTTCTTTACCTCTCAGAAATGATTATGACATAAAAGTGAAGTACGTGACGAGTGTGACGTTAGGAAAACATTAGGCATCATGGAGAGATTCTGTATGGGACCACCCAACCCAAACGAGTACTGTGTGACGTGCTACCCGGCAGGTATTCACCGAGGTAGCCGGCTGGCTCAGTCGGTAGAGCGTCAGACTCTTAATCCCAGGGTCGTGGGTTCGAGCCAGACGCTGGGCGGAACGGAATTTTGTTCCGCTGCAAGTGTAAATTACCGTTTTTCTGATTAACGAGATTTAATGGAAATAGCAACTTTAAACTTTGCCTACGTCTCTGTCAGTCGCAAGGAAGCTGTATTTGAAGGTGAAGGTGATTTTGTAGACATGTGTGAAAGACATGTTCTGAAATGCAAGTGTTGTTGATTGGAGAGCACATCGGTTACGTGTCAGATGTGTAGTCAAGCAGTAATTTGTCGCCATAGCTGCAAATATTAGCCGGTAATATGAAGTGTTGTCAGCTAAAGTCTGATGATGCAGACGACCGTAAGGACGAAGTACCCAAGAGTACCGCTAGGCCGCGCCTCTTTAGCTCAGTGGTAGAGCACTGGTCTAATAAACCAGGGGTCGTAAGTTCCATCCTCACAGGAGAAAGATGAATTTTGGAAATCAGTTGCGCGTCGTGGCCGTATAGCAAACAGTACCTGTGATGACGAACAATTAGCGACAGGCGTTTTTTTAAGAATCACTCTCAGATGCGATTAAGGCGAATGGCGCAGATAAAGCATTTGCCAAAGCGGTACAGCATAAGGTGGGACGAGGCAGTCTGAATTACATTTTATAGATGTATTTCTCACATATCTCAGAGCCTCTCGCGATATTCGTCGTCGTCGTCGTCGTCGTCGTCGTCGTCGTCGTCGTCGTTGCCGCCGCCGCCGCTTCTGCAGAAGTAGCAAATGGCAATCGTAGCAAATGCGGCGAGGGACGCCCTGCCTTCGATTCCGAATGCACAAAGTGTGTGGTCTTGTTTCTCAGTCTATATTTGGTCGGTCACGTCAGAGGTTGAATGTAACGAATGGGTGGGAAAGAGCAAGGGGCAGCGGCTGTGTAGAACGAAAACACAAATCCTCAGGGGTGTGAGCGTTTCGAGATGAGTCGTATACATGTAAATGTTGGTCGTCAGTGACCGTGTGGCCTA
Organism: Schistocerca gregaria; assembly: GCF_023897955.1. NCBI lineage: Eukaryota > Metazoa > Arthropoda > Insecta > Orthoptera > Acrididae > Schistocerca > Schistocerca gregaria. The sequence goes on along the minus strand of NW_026061810.1, from coordinate 166,621 downwards.
ATGGATAAGGCGTCGGACTTCGGATCTGAAGATTACAGGTTCGAATGCTGTCACGCTTGTGTTTTTCCAGTTCTGAAAAAGAAACATAACGTTTTAATGTAGCAATTGAGCAGTACGAAACCGTCTGAATGTTGCTGTTGACCATTTTTTGCTTGGAGATGCTCTTGAGCTTGAAACACACACAACAAGACCGGTGTTAACTAGCGAAATGGTCGGCAGAGTGCCGACACAGCGAGTTTTGACTATCACTTGCACATCTAAAACAACGTCGGAAAGTAACTCGTTCGGCTTTTGAGTCACATAAAGTATGTGCGTTAATTTTGACGCCACTAGCTCTGCATGTTGTCATGCAATTTCTTTACCTCTCAGAAATGATTATGACATAAAAGTGAAGTACGTGACGAGTGTGACGTTAGGAAAACATTAGGCATCATGGAGAGATTCTGTATGGGACCACCCAACCCAAACGAGTACTGTGTGACGTGCTACCCGGCAGGTATTCACCGAGGTAGCCGGCTAGCTCAGTCGGTAGAGCGTCAGACTCTTAATCCCAGGGTCGTGGGTTCGAGCCAGACGCTGGGCGGAACGGAATTTTGTTCCGCTGCAAGTGTAAATTACCGTTTTTCTGATTAACGAGATTTAATGGAAATAGCAACTTTAAACTTTGCCTACATCTCTGTCAGTCGCAAGGAAGCTGTATTTGAAGGTGAAGGTGATTTTGTAGACATGTGTGAAAGACATGTTCTGAAATGCAAGTGTTGTTGTTTGGAGAGCACATCGGTTACGTGTCAGATGTGTAGCCAAGCAGTAATTTGTCGCCATAGCTGCAAATATTAGCCGGTAATATGAAGTGTTGTCAGCTAAAGTCTGATGATGCAGACGACCGTAAGGACGAAGTACCCAAGAGTACCGCTAGGCCGCGCCTCTTTAGCTCAGTGGTAGAGCACTGGTCTAATAAACCAGGGGTCGTAAGTTCCATCCTCACAGGAGAAAGATGAATTTTGGAAATCAGTTGCGCGTCGTGGCCGTATAGCAAACAGTACCTGTGATGACGAACAATTAGCGACAGGCGTTTTTTTAAGAATCACTCTCAGATGCGATTAAGGCGAATGGCGCAGATAAAGCATTTGCCAAAGCGGTACAGCATAAGGTGGGACGAGGCAGTCTGAATTACATTTTATAGATGTATTTCTCACATATCTCAGAGCCTCTCGCGATATTCGTCGTCGTCGTCGTCGTCGTCGTCGTCGTCGTCGTCGTCGTTGCCGCCGCCGCCGCCGCTTCTGCAGAAGTAGCAAATGGCAATCGTAGCAAATGCGGCGAGGGACGCCCTGCCTTCGATTCCGAATGCACAAAGTGTGTGGTCTTGTTTCTCAGTCTATATTTGGTCGGTCACGTCAGAGGTTGAATGTAACGAATGGGTGGGAAAGAGCAAGGGGCAGCGGCTGTGTAGAACGAAAACACAAATCCTCAGGGGTGTGAGCGTTTCGAGATGAGTCGTATACATGTAAATGTTGGTCGTCAGTGACCGTGTGGCCTAATGGATAAGGCGTCGGACTTCGGATCTGAAGATTACAGGTTCGAATGCTGTCACGCTTGTGTTTTTCCAGTTCTGAAAAAGAAACATAACGTTTTAATGTAGCAATTGAGCAGTACGAAACCGTCTGAATGTTGCTGTTGACCATTTTTTGCTTGGAGATGCTCTTGAGCTTGAAACACACACAACAAGACCGGTGTTAACTAGCGAAATGGTCGGCAGAGTGCCGACACAGCGAGTTTTGACTATCACTTGCACATCTAAAACAACGTCGGAAAGTAACTCGTTCGGCTTTTGAGTCACATAAAGTATGTGCGTTAATTTTGACGCCACTAGCTCTGCATGTTGTCATGCAATTTCTTTACCTCTCAGAAATGATTATGACATAAAAGTGAAGTACGTGACGAGTGTGACGTTAGGAAAACATTAGGCATCATGGAGAGATTCTGTATGGGACCACCCAACCCAAACGAGTACTGTGTGACGTGCTACCCGGCAGGTATTCACCGAGGTAGCCGGCTGGCTCAGTCGGTAGAGCGTCAGACTCTTAATCCCAGGGTCGTGGGTTCGAGCCAGACGCTGGGCGGAACGGAATTTTGTTCCGCTGCAAGTGTAAATTACCGTTTTTCTGATTAACGAGATTTAATGGAAATAGCAACTTTAAACTTTGCCTACGTCTCTGTCAGTCGCAAGGAAGCTGTATTTGAAGGTGAAGGTGATTTTGTAGACATGTGTGAAAGACATGTTCTGAAATGCAAGTGTTGTTGATTGGAGAGCATATCGGTTACGTGTCAGATGTGTAGTCAAGCAGTAATTTGTCGCCATAGCTGCAAATATTAGCCGGTAATATGAAGTGTTGTCAGCTAAAGTCTGATGATGCAGACGACCGTAAGGACGAAGTACCCAAGAGTACCGCTAGGCCGCGCCTCTTTAGCTCAGTGGTAGAGCACTGGTCTAATAAACCAGGGGTCGTAAGTTCCATCCTCACAGGAGAAAGATGAATTTTGGAAATCAGTTGCGCGTAGTGGCCGTATAGCAAACAGTACCTGTGATGACGAACAATTAGCGACAGGCGTTTTTTTAAGAATCACTCTCAGATGCGATTAAGGCGAATGGCGCAGATAAAGCATTTGCCAAAGCGGTACAGCATAAGGTGGGACGAGGCAGTCTGAATTACATTTTATAGATGTATTTCTCACATATCTCAGAGCCTCTCGCGATATTCGTCGTCGTCGTCGTCGTCGTCGTCGTCGTTGCCGCCGCCGCCGCTTCTGCAGAAGTAGCAAATGGCAATCGTAGCAAATGCGGCGAGGGACGCCCTGCCTTCGATTCCGAATGCACAAAGTGTGTGGTCTTGTTTCTCAGTCTATATTTGGTCGGTCACGTCAGAGGTTGAATGTAACGAATGGGTGGGAAAGAGCAAGGGGCAGCGGCTGTGTAGAACGAAAACACAAATCCTCAGGGGTGTGAGCGTTTCGAGATGAGTCGTATACATGTAAATGTTGGTCGTCAGTGACCGTGTGGCCTAATGGATAAGGCGTCGGACTTCGGATCTGAAGATTACAGGTTCGAATGCTGTCACGCTTGTGTTTTTCCAGTTCTGAAAAAGAAACATAACGTTTTAATGTAGCAATTGAGCAGTACGAAACCGTCTGAATGTTGCTGTTGACCATTTTTTGCTTGGAGATGCTCTTGAGCTTGAAACACACACAACAAGACCGGTGTTAACTAGCGAAATGGTCGGCAGAGTGCCGACACAGCGAGTTTTGACTATCACTTGCACATCTAAAACAACGTCGGAAAGTAACTCGTTCGGCTTTTGAGTCACATAAAGTATGTGCGTTAATTTTGACGCCACTAGCTCTGCATGTTGTCATGCAATTTCTTTACCTCTCAGAAATGATTATGACATAAAAGTGAAGTACGTGACGAGTGTGACGTTAGGAAAACATTAGGCATCATGGAGAGATTCTGTATGGGACCACCCAACCCAAACGAGTACTGTGTGACGTGCTACCCGGCAGGTATTCACCGAGGTAGCCGGCTAGCTCAGTCGGTAGAGCGTCAGACTCTTAATCCCAGGGTCGTGGGTTCGAGCCAGACGCTGGGCGGAACGGAATTTTGTTCCGCTGCAAGTGTAAATTACCGTTTTTCTGATTAACGAGATTTAATGGAAATAGCAACTTTAAACTTTGCCTACATCTCTGTCAGTCGCAAGGAAGCTGTATTTGAAGGTGAAGGTGATTTTGTAGACATGTGTGAAAGACATGTTCTGAAATGCAAGTGTTGTTGTTTGGAGAGCACATCGGTTACGTGTCAGATGTGTAGCCAAGCAGTAATTTGTCGCCATAGCTGCAAATATTAGCCGGTAATATGAAGTGTTGTCAGCTAAAGTCTGATGATGCAGACGACCGTAAGGACGAAGTACCCAAGAGTACCGCTAGGCCGCGCCTCTTTAGCTCAGTGGTAGAGCACTGGTCTAATAAACCAGGGGTCGTAAGTTCCATCCTCACAGGAGAAAGATGAATTTTGGAAATCAGTTGCGCGTCGTGGCCGTATAGCAAACAGTACCTGTGATGACGAACAATTAGCGACAGGCGTTTTTTTAAGAATCACTCTCAGATGCGATTAAGGCGAATGGCGCAGATAAAGCATTTGCCAAAGCGGTACAGCATAAGGTGGGACGAGGCAGTCTGAATTACATTTTATAGATGTATTTCTCACATATCTCAGAGCCTCTCGCGATATTCGTCGTCGTCGTCGTCGTCGTCGTCGTCGTCGTCGTTGCCGCCGCCGCCGCTTCTGCAGAAGTAGCAAATGGCAATCGTAGCAAATGCGGCGAGGGACGCCCTGCCTTCGATTCCGAATGCACAAAGTGTGTGGTCTTGTTTCTCAGTCTATATTTGGTCGGTCACGTCAGAGGTTGAATGTAACGAATGGGTGGGAAAGAGCAAGGGGCAGCGGCTGTGTAGAACGAAAACACAAATCCTCAGGGGTGTGAGCGTTTCGAGATGAGTCGTATACATGTAAATGTTGGTCGTCAGTGACCGTGTGGCCTAATGGATAAGGCGTCGGACTTCGGATCTGAAGATTACAGGTTCGAATGCTGTCACGCTTGTGTTTTTCCAGTTCTGAAAAAGAAACATAACGTTTTAATGTAGCAATTGAGCAGTACGAAACCGTCTGAATGTTGCTGTTGACCATTTTTTGCTTGGAGATGCTCTTGAGCTTGAAACACACACAACAAGACCGGTGTTAACTAGCGAAATGGTCGGCAGAGTGCCGACACAGCGAGTTTTGACTATCACTTGCACATCTAAAACAACGTCGGAAAGTAACTCGTTCGTCTTTTGAGTCACATAAAGTATGTGCGTTAATTTTGACGCCACTAGCTCTGCATGTTGTCATGCAATTTCTTTACCTCTCAGAAATGATTATGACATAAAAGTGAAGTACGTGACGAGTGTGACGTTAGGAAAACATTAGGCATCATGGAGAGATTCTGTATGGGACCACCCAACCCAAACGAGTACTGTGTGACGTGCTACCCGGCAGGTATTCACCGAGGTAGCCGGCTGGCTCAGTCGGTAGAGCGTCAGACTCTTAATCCCAGGGTCGTGGGTTCGAGCCAGACGCTGGGCGGAACGGAATTTTGTTCCGCTGCAAGTGTAAATTACCGTTTTTCTGATTAACGAGATTTAATGGAAATAGCAACTTTAAACTTTGCCTACGTCTCTGTCAGTCGCAAGGAAGCTGTATTTGAAGGTGAAGGTGATTTTGTAGACATGTGTGAAAGACATGTTCTGAAATGCAAGTGTTGTTGATTGGAGAGCACATCGGTTACGTGTCAGATGTGTAGTCAAGCAGTAATTTGTCGCCATAGCTGCAAATATTAGCCGGTAATATGAAGTGTTGTCAGCTAAAGTCTGATGATGCAGACGACCGTAAGGACGAAGTACCCAAGAGTACCGCTAGGCCGCGCCTCTTTAGCTCAGTGGTAGAGCACTGGTCTAATAAACCAGGGGTCGTAAGTTCCATCCTCACAGGAGAAAGATGAATTTTGGAAATCAGTTGCGCGTCGTGGCCGTATAGCAAACAGTACCTGTGATGACGAACAATTAGCGACAGGCGTTTTTTTAAGAATCACTCTCAGATGCGATTAAGGCGAATGGCGCAGATAAAGCATTTGCCAAAGCGGTACAGCATAAGGTGGGACGAGGCAGTCTGAATTACATTTTATAGATGTATTTCTCACATATCTCAGAGCCTCTCGCGATATTCGTCGTCGTCGTCGTCGTCGTCGTCGTCGTCGTCGTCGTTGCCGCCGCCGCCGCTTCTGCAGAAGTAGCAAATGGCAATCGTAGCAAATGCGGCGAGGGACGCCCTGCCTTCGATTCCGAATGCACAAAGTGTGTGGTCTTGTTTCTCAGTCTATATTTGGTCGGTCACGTCAGAGGTTGAATGTAACGAATGGGTGGGAAAGAGCAAGGGGCAGCGGCTGTGTAGAACGAAAACACAAATCCTCAGGGGTGTGAGCGTTTCGAGATGAGTCGTATACATGTAAATGTTGGTCGTCAGTGACCGTGTGGCCTAATGGATAAGGCGTCGGACTTCGGATCTGAAGATTACAGGTTCGAATGCTGTCACGCTTGTGTTTTTCCAGTTCTGAAAAAGAAACATAACGTTTTAATGTAGCAATTGAGCAGTACGAAACCGTCTGAATGTTGCTGTTGACCATTTTTTGCTTGGAGATGCTCTTGAGCTTGAAACACACACAACAAGACCGGTGTTAACTAGCGAAATGGTCGGCAGAGTGCCGACACAGCGAGTTTTGACTATCACTTGCACATCTAAAACAACGTCGGAAAGTAACTCGTTCGGCTTTTGAGTCACATAAAGTATGTGCGTTAATTTTGACGCCACTAGCTCTGCATGTTGTCATGCAATTTCTTTACCTCTCAGAAATGATTATGACATAAAAGTGAAGTACGTGACGAGTGTGACGTTAGGAAAACATTAGGCATCATGGAGAGATTCTGTATGGGACCACCCAACCCAAACGAGTACTGTGTGACGTGCTACCCGGCAGGTATTCACCGAGGTAGCCGGCTAGCTCAGTCGGTAGAGCGTCAGACTCTTAATCCCAGGGTCGTGGGTTCGAGCCAGACGCTGGGCGGAACGGAATTTTGTTCCGCTGCAAGTGTAAATTACCGTTTTTCTGATTAACGAGATTTAATGGAAATAGCAACTTTAAACTTTGCCTACATCTCTGTCAGTCGCAAGGAAGCTGTATTTGAAGGTGAAGGTGATTTTGTAGACATGTGTGAAAGACATGTTCTGAAATGCAAGTGTTGTTGTTTGGAGAGCACATCGGTTACGTGTCAGATGTGTAGCCAAGCAGTAATTTGTCGCCATAGCTGCAAATATTAGCCGGTAATATGAAGTGTTGTCAGCTAAAGTCTGATGATGCAGACGACCGTAAGGACGAAGTACCCAAGAGTACTGCTAGGCCGCACCTCTTTAGCTCAGTGGTAGAGCACTGGTGTAATAAACCAGGGGTCGTAAGTTCCATTCTCACAGGAGAAAGATTAATTTTGGAAATCAGTTGCGCGTCGTGGCCGTATAGCAAACAGTACCTGTGATGACGAACAATTAGCGACAGGCGTTTTTTTAAGAATTACTCTCAGATGCGAATAAGGCAAATGGCGCAGATAAAGCATTTGCCAAAGTGGTACAGCATGAGGTGGGACGTGGCAGTCTGAATTACATTTTATAGATGTATTTCTCACATATCTCAGAGTCTCTCGCGATATTCGTCGTCGTCGTCGTCGTCGTCGTCGTTGTCGTCGCCGCCGCCGCCGCTTCTGCAGAAGTAGCAAATGGCAATCGTAGCAAATGCCGCGAGGGACGCCCTGCCTTCGATTCCGAATGCACAAAGTGTGTGGTCTTGTTTCTCAGTCTATATTTGGTCGGTCACGTCAGAGGTTGAATGTATCGAAAGGGTGGGAAAGAGCAAGGAGCAGCGGCTGTGTAGAACGAAAACGCAAATCCTCAGGGGCTTGACCGTTTCGAGATGAGTCGTATACATGTAAATGTTGGTCGTCAGTGTCCGTGTAGCCTAATGGATAAGGCGTAGGACTTCGGATCTGAAGATTACAGGTTCGAATGCTGTCACGCTTGTGTTTTTCCAGTTCTGAAAAAGAAACATAACGTATTAATGTAGCAATTGAGCAGTACGAAACCGTCTGAATGTTGCTGTTGACCATTTTTTGCTTGGAGATGCTCTTGAGCTTGAAACACACACAACAAGACCGGTGTTAACTAGCGAAAAAGTCGGCAGAGTGCCGACACAGCGAGTTTTGACTATCACTTGCACATCTAAAACAACGTCGGAAAGTAACTCGTTCGGCATTTAGGTCACATAAAGTATGTGCGTTAATTTTGACGCCACTAGCTCTGCATGTTGTCATGCAATTTCTTTACCTCTCAGAAATGATTATGACATAAAAGTGAAGTACGTGACGAGTGTGACGTTAGGAAAACATTAGGCATCATGGAGAGATTCTGTATGGGACCACCCAACCCAAACGAGTACTGTGTGACGTGCTACCCGGCAGGTATTCACCGAGGTAGCCGGCTAGCTCAGTCGGTAGAGCGTCAGACTCTTAATCCCAGGGTCGTGGGTTCGAGCCAGACGCTGGGCGGAACGGAATTTTGTTCCGCTGCAAGTGTAAATTACCGTTTTTCTGATTAACGAGATTTAATGGAAATAGCAACTTTAAACTTTGCCTACGTCTCTGTCAGTCGCAAGGAAGCTGTATTTGAAGGTGAAGGTGATTTTGTAGACATGTGTGAAAGACATGTTCTGAAATGCAAGTGTTGTTGTTTGGAGAGCACATCGGTTACGTGTCAGATGTGTAGTCAAGCAGTAATTTGTCGCCATAGCTGCAAATATTAGCCGGTAATATGAAGTGTTGTCAGCTAAAGTCTGATGATGCAGACGACCGTAAGGACGAAGTACCCAAGAGTACCGCTAGGCCGCGCCTCTTTAGCTCAGTGGTAGAGCACTGGTCTAATAAACCAGGGGTCGTAAGTTCCATCCTCACAGGAGAAAGATGAATTTTGGAAATCAGTTGCGCGTCGTGGCCGTATAGCAAACAGTACCTGTGATGACGAACAATTAGCGACAGGCGTTTTTTTAAGAATCACTCTCAGATGCGATTAAGGCGAATGGCGCAGATAAAGCATTTGCCAAAGCGGTACAGCATAAGGTGGGACGAGGCAGTCTGAATTACATTTTATAGATGTATTTCTCACATATCTCAGAGCCTCTCGCGATATTCGTCGTCGTCGTCGTCGTCGTCGTCGTCGTCGTCGTCGTCGTTGCCGCCGCCGCCGCTTCTGCAGAAGTAGCAAATGGCAATCGTAGCAAATGCGGCGAGGGACGCCCTGCCTTCGATTCCGAATGCACAAAGTGTGTGGTCTTGTTTCTCAGTCTATATTTGGTCGGTCACGTCAGAGGTTGAATGTAACGAATGGGTGGGAAAGAGCAAGGGGCAGCGGCTGTGTAGAACGAAAACACAAATCCTCAGGGGTGTGAGCGTTTCGAGATGAGTCGTATACATGTAAATGTTGGTCGTCAGTGACCGTGTGGCCTAATGGATAAGGCGTCGGACTTCGGATCTGAAGATTACAGGTTCGAATGCTGTCACGCTTGTGTTTTTCCAGTTCTGAAAAAGAAACATAACGTTTTAATGTAGCAATTGAGCAGTACGAAACCGTCTGAATGTTGCTGTTGACCATTTTTTGCTTGGAGATGCTCTTGAGCTTGAAACACACACAACAAGACCGGTGTTAACTAGCGAAATGGTCGGCAGAGTGCCGACACAGCGAGTTTTGACTATCACTTGCACATCTAAAACAACGTCGGAAAGTAACTCGTTCGGCTTTTGAGTCACATAAAGTATGTGCGTTAATTTTGACGCCACTAGCTCTGCATGTTGTCATGCAATTTCTTTACCTCTCAGAAATGATTATGACATAAAAGTGAAGTACGTGACGAGTGTGACGTTAGGAAAACATTAGGCATCATGGAGAGATTCTGTATGGGACCACCCAACCCAAACGAGTACTGTGTGACGTGCTACCCGGCAGGTATTCACCGAGGTAGCCGGCTGGCTCAGTCGGTAGAGCGTCAGACTCTTAATCCCAGGGTCGTGGGTTCGAGCCAGACGCTGGGCGGAACGGAATTTTGTTCCGCTGCAAGTGTAAATTACCGTTTTTCTGATTAACGAGATTTAATGGAAATAGCAACTTTAAACTTTGCCTACGTCTCTGTCAGTCGCAAGGAAGCTGTATTTGAAGGTGAAGGTGATTTTGTAGACATGTGTGAAAGACATGTTCTGAAATGCAAGTGTTGTTGATTGGAGAGCACATCGGTTACGTGTCAGATGTGTAGTCAAGCAGTAATTTGTCGCCATAGCTGCAAATATTAGCCGGTAATATGAAGTGTTGTCAGCTAAAGTCTGATGATGCAGACGACCGTAAGGACGAAGTACCCAAGAGTACCGCTAGGCCGCGCCTCTTTAGCTCAGTGGTAGAGCACTGGTCTAATAAACCAGGGGTCGTAAGTTCCATCCTCACAGGAGAAAGATGAATTTTGGAAATCAGTTGCGCGTCGTGGCCGTATAGCAAACAGTACCTGTGATGACGAACAATTAGCGACAGGCGTTTTTTTAAGAATCACTCTCAGATGCGATTAAGGCGAATGGCGCAGATAAAGCATTTGCCAAAGCGGTACAGCATAAGGTGGGACGAGGCAGTCTGAATTACATTTTATAGATGTATTTCTCACATATCTCAGAGCCTCTCGCGATATTCGTCGTCGTCGTCGTCGTCGTCGTCGTCGTCGTCGTCGTCGTTGCCGCCGCCGCCGCCGCTTCTGCAGAAGTAGCAAATGGCAATCGTAGCAAATGCGGCGAGGGACGCCCTGCCTTCGATTCCGAATGCACAAAGTGTGTGGTCTTGTTTCTCAGTCTATATTTGGTCGGTCACGTCAGAGGTTGAATGTAACGAATGGGTGGGAAAGAGCAAGGGGCAGCGGCTGTGTAGAACGAAAACACAAATCCTCAGGGGTGTGAGCGTTTCGAGATGAGTCGTATACATGTAAATGTTGGTCGTCAGTGACCGTGTGGCCTAATGGATAATTCGTCGGACTTCGGATCTGAAGATTACAGGTTCGAATGCTGTCACGCTTGTGTTTTTCCAGTTCTGAAAAAGAAACATAACGTTTTAATGTAGCAATTGAGCAGTACGAAACCGTCTGAATGTTGCTGTTGACCATTTTTTGCTTGGAGATGCTCTTGAGCTTGAAACACACACAACAAGACCGGTGTTAACTAGCGAAATGGTCGGCAGAGTGCCGACACAGCGAGTTTTGACTATCACTTGCACATCTAAAACAACGTCGGAAAGTAACTCGTTCGGCTTTTGAGTCACATAAAGTATGTGCGTTAATTTTGACGCCACTAGCTCTGCATGTTGTCATGCAATTTCTTTACCTCTCAGAAATGATTATGACATAAAAGTGAAGTACGTGACGAGTGTGACGTTAGGAAAACATTAGGCATCATGGAGAGATTCTGTATGGGACCACCCAACCCAAACGAGTACTGTGTGACGTGCTACCCGGCAGGTATTCACCGAGGTAGCCGGCTAGCTCAGTCGGTAGAGCGTCAGACTCTTAATCCCAGGGTCGTGGGTTCGAGCCAGACGCTGGGCGGAACGGAATTTTGTTCCGCTGCAAGTGTAAATTACCGTTTTTCTGATTAACGAGATTTAATGGAAATAGCAACTTTAAACTTTGCCTACATCTCTGTCAGTCGCAAAGAAGCTGTATTTGAAGGTGAATGTGATTTTGTAGACATGTGTGAAAGACATGTTCTGAAATGCAAGTGTTGTTGTTTGGAGAGCACATCGGTTACGTGTCAGATGTGTAGCCAAGCAGTAATTTGTCGCCATAGCTGCAAATATTAGCCGGTAATATGAAGTGTTGTCAGCTAAAGTCTGATGATGCAGACGACCGTAAGGACGAAGTACCCAAGAGTACTGCTAGGCCGCACCTCTTTAGCTCAGTGGTAGAGCACTGGTGTAATAAACCAGGGGTCGTAAGTTCCATTCTCACAGGAGAAAGATTAATTTTGGAAATCAGTTGCGCGTCGTGGCCGTATAGCAAACAGTACCTGTGATGACGAACAATTAGCGACAGGCGTTTTTTTAAGAATTACTCTCAGATGCGATTAAGGCAAATGGCGCAGATAAAGCATTTGCCAAAGTGGTACAGCATGAGGTGGGACGTGGCAGTCTGAATTACATTTTATAGATGTATTTCTCACATATCTCAGAGTCTCTCGCGATATTCGTCGTCGTCGTCGTCGTCGTCGTCGTTGTCGTCGCCGCCGACGCCGCTTCTGCAGAAGTAGCAAATGGCAATCGTAGCAAATGCGGCGAGGGACGCCCTGCCTTCGATTCCGAATGCACAAAGTGTGTGGTCTTGTTTCTCAGTCTATATTTGGTCGGTCACGTCAGAGGTTGAATGTATCGAAAGGGTGGGAAAGAGCAAGGAGCAGCGGCTGTGTAGAACGAAAACGCAAATCCTCAGGGGCGTGAGCGTTTCGAGATGAGTCGTATACATGTAAATGTTGGTCGTCAGTGTCCGTGTAGCCTAATGGATAAGGCGTAGGACTTCGGATCTGAAGATTACAGGTTCGAATGCTGTCACGCTTGTGTTTTTCCAGTTCTGAAAAAGAAACATAACGTATTAATGTAGCAATTGAGCAGTACGAAACCGTCTGAATGTTGCTGTTGACCATTTTTTGCTTGGAGATGCTCTTGAGCTTGAAACACACACAACAAGACCGGTGTTAACTAGCGAAAAAGTCGGCAGAGTGCCGACACAGCGAGTTTTGACTATCACTTGCACATCTAAAACAACGTCGGAAAGTAACTCGTTCGGCATTTAGGTCACATAAAGTATGTGCGTTAATTTTGACGCCACTAGCTCTGCATGTTGTCATGCAATTTCTTTACCTCTCAGAAATGATTATGACATAAAAGTGAAGTACGTGACGAGTGTGACGTTAGGAAAACATTAGGCATCATGGAGAGATTCTGTATGGGACCACCCAACCCAAACGAGTACTGTGTGACGTGCTACCCGGCAGGTATTCACCGAGGTAGCCGGCTAGCTCAGTCGGTAGAGCGTCAGACTCTTAATCCCAGGGTCGTGGGTTCGAGCCAGACGCTGGGCGGAACGGAATTTTGTTCCGCTGCAAGTGTAAATTACCGTTTTTCTGATTAACGAGATTTAATGGAAATAGCAACTTTAAACTTTGCCTACGTCTCTGTCAGTCGCAAGGAAGCTGTATTTGAAGGTGAAGGTGATTTTGTAGACATGTGTGAAAGACATGTTCTGAAATGCAAGTGTTGTTGTTTGGAGAGCACATCGGTTACGTGTCAGATGTGTAGTCAAGCAGTAATTTGTCGCCATAGCTGCAAATATTAGCCGGTAATATGAAGTGTTGTCAGCTAAAGTCTGATGATGCAGACGACCGTAAGGACGAAGTACCCAAGAGTACCGCTAGGCCGCGCCTCTTTAGCTCAGTGGTAGAGCACTGGTCTAATAAACCAGGGGTCGTAAGTTCCATCCTCACAGGAGAAAGATGAATTTTGGAAATCAGTTGCGCGTCGTGGCCGTATAGCAAACAGTACCTGTGATGACGAACAATTAGCGACAGGCGTTTTTTTAAGAATCACTCTCAGATGCGATTAAGGCGAATGGCGCAGATAAAGCATTTGCCAAAGCGGTACAGCATAAGGTGGGACGAGGCAGTCTGAATTACATTTTATAGATGTATTTCTCACATATCTCAGAGCCTCTCGCGATATTCGTCGTCGTCGTCGTCGTCGTCGTCGTCGTCGTCGTCGCCGCCGCCGCCGCCGCTTCTGCAGAAGTAGCAAATGGCAATCGTAGCAAATGCGGCGAGGGACGCCCTGCCTTCGATTCCGAATGCACAAAGTGTGTGGTCTTGTTTCTCAGTCTATATTTGGTCGGTCACGTCAGAGGTTGAATGTAACGAATGGGTGGGAAAGAGCAAGGGGCAGCGGCTGTGTAGAACGAAAACACAAATCCTCAGGGGTGTGAGCGTTTCGAGATGAGTCGTATACATGTAAATGTTGGTCGTCAGTGACCGTGTGGCCTAATGGATAAGGCGTCGGACTTCGGATCTGAAGATTACAGGTTCGAATGCTGTCACGCTTGTGTTTTTCCAGTTCTGAAAAAGAAACATAACGTTTTAATGTAGCACTTGAGCAGTACGAAACCGTCTGAATGTTGCTGTTGACCATTTTTTGCTTGGAGATGCTCTTGAGCTTGAAACACACACAACAAGACCGGTGTTAACTAGCGAAATGGTCGGCAGAGTGCCGGCACAGCGAGTTTTGACTATCACTTGCACATCTAAAACAACGTCGGAAAGTAACTCGTTCGGCTTTTGAGTCACATAAAGTATGTGCGTTAATTTTGACGCCACTAGCTCTGCATGTTGTCATGCAATTTCTTTACCTCTCAGAAATGATTATGACATAAAAGTGAAGTACGTGACGAGTGTGACGTTAGGAAAACATTAGGCATCATGGAGAGATTCTGTATGGGACCACCCAACCCAAACGAGTACTGTGTGACGTGCTACCCGGCAGGTATTCACCGAGGTAGCCGGCTAGCTCAGTCGGTAGAGCGTCAGACTCTTAATCCCAGGGTCGTGGGTTCGAGCCAGACGCTGGGCGGAACGGAAATTTGTTCCGCTGCAAGTGTAAATTCCAGTTTTTCTGATTAACGAGATTTAATGGAAATAGCAACTTTAAACTTTGCCTACGTCTCTGTCAGTCGCAAGGAAGCTGTATTTGAAGGTGAATGTGATTTTGTAGACATGTGTGAAAGACATGTTCTGAAATGCAAGTGTTGTTGTTTGGAGAGCACATCGGTTACGTGTCAGATGTGTAGTCAAGCAGTAATTTGTCGCCATAGCTGCAAATATTAGCCGGTAATATGAAGTGTTGTCAGCTAAAGTCTGATGATGCAGACGACCGTAAGGACGAAGTACCCAAGAGTACCGCTAGGCCGCGCCTCTTTAGCTCAGTGGTAGAGCACTGGTCTAATAAACCAGGGGTCGTAAGTTCCATCCTCACAGGAGAAAGATGAATTTTGGAAATAAGTTGCGCGTCGTGGCCGTATAGCAAACAGTACCTGTGATGACGAACAATTAGCGACAGGCGTTTTTTTAAGAATCACTCTCAGATGCGATTAAGGCGAATGGCGCAGATAAAGCATTTGCCAAAGCGGTACAGCATAAGGTGGGACGAGGCAGTCTGAATTACATTTTATAGATGTATTTCTCACATATCTCAGAGCCTCTCGCGATATTCGTCGTCGTCGTCGTCGTCGTCGTCGTCGTCGCCGCTTCTGCAGAAGTAGCAAATGGCAATCGTAGCAAATGCGGCGAGGGACGCCCTGCCTTCGATTCCGAATGCACAAAGTGTGTGGTCTTGTTTCTCAGTCTATATTTGGTCGGTCACGTCAGAGGTTGAATGTAACGAATGGGTGGGAAAGAGCAAGGGGCAAGGGCTGTGTAGAACGAAAACACAAATCCTCAGGGGTGTGAGCGTTTCGAGATGAGTCGTATACATGTAAATGTTGGTGGTCAGTGACCGTGTGGCCTAATGGATAAGGCGTCGGACTTCGGATCTGAAGATTACAGGTTCGAATGCTGTCACGCTTGTGTTTTTCCAGTTCTGAAAAAGAAACATAACGTTTTAATGTAGCAATTGAGCAGTACGAAACCGTCTGAATGTTGCTGTTGACCATTTTTTGCTTGGAGATGCTCTTGAGCTTGAAACACACACAACAAGACCGGTGTTAACTAGCGAAATGGTCGGCAGAGTGCCGACACAGCGAGTTTTGACTATCACTTGCACATCTAAAACAACGTCGGAAAGTAACTCGTTCGGCTTTTGAGTCACATAAAGTATGTGCGTTAATTTTGACGCCACTAGCTCTGCATGTTGTCATGCAATTTCTTTACCTCTCAGAAATGATTATGACATAAAAGTGAAGTACGTGACGAGTGTGACGTTAGGAAAACATTAGGCATCATGGAGAGATTCTGTATGGGACCACCCAACCCAAACGAGTACTGTGTGACGTGCTACCCGGCAGGTATTCACCGAGGTAGCTGGCTAGCTCAGTCGATAGAGCGTCAGACTCTTATTCCCAGGGTCGTGGGTTCGAGCCAGACGCTGGGCGGAACGGAAATTTGTTCCGCTGCAAGTGTAAATTCCAGTTTTTCTGATTAACGAGATTTAATGGAAATAGCAACTTTAAACTTTGCCTACGTCTCTGTCAGTCGCAAGGAAGCTGTATTTGAAGGTGAATGTGATTTTGTAGACATGTGTGAAAGACATGTTCTGAAATGCAAGTGTTGTTGTTTGGAGAGCACATCGGTTACGTGTCAGATGTGTAGTCAAGCAGTAATTTGTCGCCATAGCTGCAAATATTAGCCGGTAATATGAAGTGTTGTCAGCTAAAGTCTGATGATGCAGACGACCGTAAGGACGAAGTACCCAAGAGTACCGCTAGGCCGCGCCTCTTTAGCTCAGTGGTAGAGCACTGGTCTAATAAACCAGGGGTCGTAAGTTCCATCCTCACAGGAGAAAGATGAATTTTGGAAATCAGTTGCGCGTCGTGGCCGTATAGCAAACAGTACCTGTGATGACGAACAATTAGCGACAGGCGTTTTTTTAAGAATCACTCTCAGATGCGATTAAGGCGAATGGCGCAGATAAAGCATTTGCCAAAGCGGTACAGCATAAGGTGGGACGAGGCAGTCTGAATTACATTTTATAGATGTATTTCTCACATATCTCAGAGCCTCTCGAGATATTCGTCGTCGTCGTCGTCGTCGTCGTCGTCGCCGCCGCCGCCGCTTCTGCAGAAGTAGCAAATGGCAATCGTAGCAAATGCGGCGAGGGACGCCCTGCCTTCGATTCCGAATGCACAAAGTGCGTGGTCTTGTTTCTCAGTCTATATTTGGTCGGTCACGTCAGAGGTTGAATGTAACGAATGGGTGGGAAAGAGCAAGGGGCAACGGCTGTGTAGAACGAAAACACAAATCCTCAGGGGTGTGAGCGTTTCGAGATGAGTCGTATACATGTAAATGTTGGTCGTCAGTGACCGTGTGGCCTAATGGATAAGGCGTCGGACTTCGGATCTGAAGATTACAGGTTCGAATGCTGTCACGCTTGTGTTTTTCCAGTTCTGAAAAAGAAACATAACGTTTTAATGTAGCAATTGAGCAGTACGAAACCGTCTGAATGTTGCTGTTGACCATTTTTTGCTTGGAGATGCTCTTGAGCTTGAAACACACACAACAAGACCGGTGTTAACTAGCGAAATGGTCGGCAGAGTGCCGACACAGCGAGTTTTGACTATCACTTGCACATCTAAAACAACGTCGGAAAGTAACTCGTTCGGCTTTTGAGTCACATAAAGTATGTGCGTTAATTTTGACGCCACTAGCTCTGCATGTTGTCATGCAATTTCTTTACCTCTCAGAAATGATTATGACATAAAAGTGAAGTACGTGACGAGTGTGACGTTAGGAAAACATTAGGCATCATGGAGAGATTCTGTATGGGACCACCCAACCCAAACGAGTACTGTGTGACGTGCTACCCGGCAGGTATTCACCGAGGTAGCCGGCTAGCTCAGTCGGTAGAGCGTCAGACTCTTAATCCCAGGGTCGTGGGTTCGAGCTAGACGCTGGGCGGAACGGAAATTTGTTCCGCTGCAAGTGTAAATTCCAGTTTTTCTGATTAACGAGATTTAATGGAAATAGCAACTTTAAACTTTGCCTACGTCTCTGTCAGTCGCAAGGAAGCTGTATTTGAAGGTGAATGTGATTTTGTAGACATGTGTGAAAGACATGTTCTGAAATGCAAGTGTTGTTGTTTGGAGAGCACATCGGTTACGTGTCAGATGTGTAGTCAAGCAGTAATTTGTCGCCATAGCTGCAAATATTAGCCGGTAATATGAAGTGTTGTCAGCTAAAGTCTGATGATGCAGACGACCGTAAGGACGAAGTACCCAAGAGTACCGCTAGGCCGCGCCTCTTTAGCTCAGTGGTAGAGCACTGGTCTAATAAACCAGGGGTCGTAAGTTCCATCCTCACAGGAGAAAGATGAATTTTGGAAATCAGTTGCGCGTCGTGGCCGTATAGCAAACAGTACCTGTGATGACGAACAATTAGCGACAGGCGTTTTTTTAAGAATCACTCTCAGATGCGATTAAGGCGAATGGCGCAGATAAAGCATTTGCCAAAGCGGTACAGCATAAGGTGGGACGAGGCAGTCTGAATTACATTTTATAGATGTATTTCTCACATATCTCAGAGCCTCTCGCGATATTCGTCGTCGTCGTCGTCGTCGTCGTCGTCGTCGTCGTCGTCGCCGCCGCCGCCGCTTCTGCAGAAGTAGCAAATGGCAATCGTAGCAAATGCGGCGAGGGACGCCCTGCCTTCGATTCCGAATGCACAAAGTGTGTGGTCTTGTTTCTCAGTCTATATTTGGTCGGTCACGTCAGAGGTTGAATGTAACGAATGGGTGGGAAAGAGCAAGGGGCAACGGCTGTGTAGAACGAAAACACAAATCCTCAGGGGTGTGAGCGTTTCGAGATGAGTCGTATACATGTAAATGTTGGTCGTCAGTGACCGTGTGGCCTAATGGATAAGGCGTCGGACTTCGGATCTGAAGATTACAGGTTCGAATGCTGTCACGCTTGTGTTTTTCCAGTTCTGAAAAAGAAACATAACGTTTTAATGTAGCAATTGAGCAGTACGAAACCGTCTGAATGTTGCTGTTGACCATTTTTTGCTTGGAGATGCTCTTGAGCTTGAAACACACACAACAAGACCGGTGTTAACTAGCGAAATGGTCGGCAGAGTGCCGACACAGCGAGTTTTGACTATCACTTGCACATCTAAAACAACGTCGGAAAGTAACTCGTTCGGCTTTTGAGTCACATAAAGTATGTGCGTTAATTTTGACGCCACTAGCTCTGCATGTTGTCATGCAATTTCTTTACCTCTCAGAAATGATTATGACATAAAAGTGAAGTACGTGACGAGTGTGACGTTAGGAAAACATTAGGCATCATGGAGAGATTCTGTATGGGACCACCCAACCCAAACGAGTACTGTGTGACGTGCTACCCGGCAGGTATTCACCGAGGTAGCCGGCTAGCTCAGTCGGTAGAGCGTCAGACTCTTAATCCCAGGGTCGTGGGTTCGAGCCAGACGCTGGGCGGAACGGAAATTTGTTCCGCTGCAAGTGTAAATTCCAGTTTTTCTGATTAACGAGATTTAATGGAAATAGCAACTTTAAACTTTGCCTACGTCTCTGTCAGTCGCAAGGAAGCTGTATTTGAAGGTGAATGTGATTTTGTAGACATGTGTGAAAGACATGTTCTGAAATGCAAGTGTTGTTGTTTGGAGAGCACATCGGTTACGTGTCAGATGTGTAGTCAAGCAGTAATTTGTCGCCATAGCTGCAAATATTAGCCGGTAATATGAAGTGTTGTCAGCTAAAGTCTGATGATGCAGACGACCGTAAGGACGAAGTACCCAAGAGTACCTCTAGGCCGCGCCTCTTTAGCTCAGTGGTAGAGCACTGGTCTAATAAACCAGGGGTCGTAAGTTCCATCCTCACAGGAGAAAGATGAATTTTGGAAATCAGTTGCGCGTCGTGGCCGTATAGCAAACAGTACCTGTGATGACGAACAATTAGCGACAGGCGTTTTTTTAAGAATCACTCTCAGATGCGATTAAGGCGAATGGCGCAGATAAAGCATTTGCCAAAGCGGTACAGCATAAGGTGGGACGAGGCAGTCTGAATTACATTTTATAGATGTATTTCTCACATATCTCAGAGCCTCTCGCGATATTCGTCGTCGTCGTCGTCGTCGTCGTCGTCGCCGCCGCCGCCGCCGCTTCTGCAGAAGTAGCAAATGGCAATCGTAGCAAATGCGGCGAGGGACGCCCTGCCTTCGATTCCGAATGCACAAAGTGTGTGGTCTTGTTTCTCAGTCTATATTTGGTCGGTCACGTCAGAGGTTGAATGTAACGAATGGGTGGGAAAGAGCAAGGGGCAACGGCTGTGTAGAACGAAAACACAAATCCTCAGGGGTGTGAGCGTTTCGAGATGAGTCGTATACATGTAAATGTTGGTCGTCAGTGACCGTGTGGCCTAATGGATAAGGCGTCGGACTTCGGATCTGAAGATTACAGGTTCGAATGCTGTCACGCTTGTGTTTTTCCAGTTCTGAAAAAGAAACATAACGTTTTAATGTAGCAATTGAGCAGTACGAAACCGTCTGAATGTTGCTGTTGACCATTTTTTGCTTGGAGATGCTCTTGAGCTTGAAACACACACAACAAGACCGGTGTTAACTAGCGAAATGGTCGGCAGAGTGCCGACACAGCGAGTTTTGACTATCACTTGCACATCTAAAACAACGTCGGAAAGTAACTCGTTCGGCTTTTGAGTCACATAAAGTATGTGCGTTAATTTTGACGCCACTAGCTCTGCATGTTGTCATGCAATTTCTTTACCTCTCAGAAATGATTATGACATAAAAGTGAAGTACGTGACGAGTGTGACGTTAGGAAAACATTAGGCATCATGGAGAGATTCTGTATGGGACCACCCAACCCAAACGAGTACTGTGTGACGTGCTACCCGGCAGGTATTCACCGAGGTAGCCGGCTAGCTCAGTCGGTAGAGCGTCAGACTCTTAATCCCAGGGTCGTGGGTTCGAGCCAGACGCTGGGCGGAACGGAATTTTGTTCCGCTGCAAGTGTAAATTACCGTTTTTCTGATTAACGAGATTTAATGGAAATAGCAACTTTAAACTTTGCCTACGTCTCTGTCAGTCGCAAGGAAGCTGTATTTGAAGGTGAAGGTGATTTTGTAGACATGTGTGAAAGACATGTTCTGAAATGCAAGTGTTGTTGTTTGGAGAGCACATCGGTTACGTGTCAGATGTGTAGTCAAGCAGTAATTTGTCGCCATAGCTGCAAATATTAGCCGGTAATATGAAGTGTTGTCAGCTAAAGTCTGATGATGCAGACGACCGTAAGGACGAAGTACCCAAGAGTACCGCTAGGCCGCGCCTCTTTAGCTCAGTGGTAGAGCACTGGTCTAATAAACCAGGGGTCGTAAGTTCCATCCTCACAGGAGAAAGATGAATTTTGGAAATCAGTTGCGCGTCGTGGCCGTATAGCAAACAGTACCTGTGATGACGAACAATTAGCGACAGGCGTTTTTTTAAGAATCACTCTCAGATGCGATTAAGGCGAATGGCGCAGATAAAGCATTTGCCAAAGCGGTACAGCATAAGGTGGGACGAGGCAGTCTGAATTACATTTTATAGATGTATTTCTCACATATCTCAGAGCCTCTCGCGATATTCGTCGTCGTCGTCGTCGCCGCCGCTTCTGCAGAAGTAGCAAATGGCAATCGTAGCAAATGCGGCGAGGGACGCCCTGCCTTCGATTCCGAATGCACAAAGTGTGTGGTCTTGTTTCTCAGTCTATATTTGGTCGGTCACGTCAGAGGTTGAATGTAACGAATGGGTGGGAAAGAGCAAGGGGCAGCGGCTGTGTAGAACGAAAACACAAATCCTCAGGGGTGTGAGCGTTTCGAGATGAGTCGTATACATGTAAATGTTGGTCGTCAGTGACCGTGTGGCCTAATGGATAAGGCGTCGGACTTCGGATCTGAAGATTACAGGTTCGAATGCTGTCACGCTTGTGTTTTTCCAGTTCTGAAAAAGAAACATAACGTTTTAATGTAGCAATTGAGCAGTACGAAACCGTCTGAATGTTGCTGTTGACCATTTTTTGCTTGGAGATGCTCTTGAGCTTGAAACACACACAACAAGACCGGTGTTAACTAGCGAAATGGTCGGCAGAGTGCCGACACAGCGAGTTTTGACTATCACTTGCACATCTAAAACAACGTCGGAAAGTAACTCGTTCGGCTTTTGAGTCACATAAAGTATGTGCGTTAATTTTGACGCCACTAGCTCTGCATGTTGTCATGCAATTTCTTTACCTCTCAGAAATGATTATGACATAAAAGTGAAGTACGTGACGAGTGTGACGTTAGGAAAACATTAGGCATCATGGAGAGATTCTGTATGGGACCACCCAACCCAAACGAGTACTGTGTGACGTGCTACCCGGCAGGTATTCACCGAGGTAGCCGGCTAGCTCAGTCGGTAGAGCGTCAGACTCTTAATCCCAGGGTCGTGGGTTCGAGCCAGACGCTGGGCGGAACGGAAATTTGTTCCGCTGCAAGTGTAAATTCCAGTTTTTCTGATTAACGAGATTTAATGGAAATAGCAACTTTAAACTTTGCCTACGTCTCTGTCAGTCGCAAGGAAGCTGTATTTGAAGGTGAATGTGATTTTGTAGACATGTGTGAAAGACATGTTCTGAAATGCAAGTGTTGTTGTTTGGAGAGCACATCGGTTACGTGTCAGATGTGTAGTCAAGCAGTAATTTGTCGCCATAGCTGCAAATATTAGCCGGTAATATGAAGTGTTGTCAGCTAAAGTCTGATGATGCAGACGACCGTAAGGACGAAGTACCCAAGAGTACCGCTAGGCCGCGCCTCTTTAGCTCAGTGGTAGAGCACTGGTCTAATAAACCAGGGGTCGTAAGTTCCATCCTCACAGGAGAAAGATGAATTTTGGAAATCAGTTGCGCGTCGTGGCCGTATAGCAAACAGTACCTGTGATGACGAACAATTAGCGACAGGCGTTTTTTTAAGAATCACTCTCAGATGCGATTAAGGCGAATGGCGCAGATAAAGCATTTGCCAAAGCGGTACAGCATAAGGTGGGACGAGGCAGTCTGAATTACATTTTATAGATGTATTTCTCACATATCTCAGAGCCTCTCGCGATATTCGTCGTCGTCGTCGTCGTCGTCGTCGTCGTCGCCGCCGCCGCCGCTTCTGCAGAAGTAGCAAATGGCAATCGTAGCAAATGCGGCGAGGGACGCCCTGCCTTCGATTCCGAATGCACAAAGTGTGTGGTCTTGTTTCTCAGTCTATATTTGGTCGGTCACGTCAGAGGTTGAATGTAACGAATGGGTGGGAAAGAGCAAGGGGCAACGGCTGTGTAGAACGAAAACACAAATCCTCAGGGGTGTGAGCGTTTCGAGATGAGTCGTATACATGTAAATGTTGGTCGTCAGTGACCGTGTGGCCTAATGGATAAGGCGTCGGACTTCGGATCTGAAGATTACAGGTTCGAATGCTGTCACGCTTGTGTTTTTCCAGTTCTGAAAAAGAAACATAACGTTTTAATGTAGCAATTGAGCAGTACGAAACCGTCTGAATGTTGCTGTTGACCATTTTTTGCTTGGAGATGCTCTTGAGCTTGAAACACACACAACAAGACCGGTGTTAACTAGCGAAATGGTCGGCAGAGTGCCGACACAGCGAGTTTTGACTATCACTTGCACATCTAAAACAACGTCGGAAAGTAACTCGTTCGGCTTTTGAGTCACATAAAGTATGTGCGTTAATTTTGACGCCACTAGCTCTGCATGTTGTCATGCAATTTCTTTACCTCTCAGAAATGATTATGACATAAAAGTGAAGTACGTGACGAGTGTGACGTTAGGAAAACATTAGGCATCATGGAGAGATTCTGTATGGGACCACCCAACCCAAACGAGTACTGTGTGACGTGCTACCCGGCAGGTATTCACCGAGGTAGCCGGCTAGCTCAGTCGGTAGAGCGTCAGACTCTTAATCCCAGGGTCGTGGGTTCGAGCCAGACGCTGGGCGGAACGGAAATTTGTTCCGCTGCAAGTGTAAATTCCAGTTTTTCTGATTAACGAGATTTAATGGAAATAGCAACTTTAAACTTTGCCTACGTCTCTGTCAGTCGCAAGGAAGCTGTATTTGAAGGTGAATGTGATTTTGTAGACATGTGTGAAAGACATGTTCTGAAATGCAAGTGTTGTTGTTTGGAGAGCACATCGGTTACGTGTCAGATGTGTAGTCAAGCAGTAATTTGTCGCCATAGCTGCAAATATTAGCCGGTAATATGAAGTGTTGTCAGCTAAAGTCTGATGATGCAGACGACCGTAAGGACGAAGTACCCAAGAGTACCACTAGGCCGCGCCTCTTTAGCTCAGTGGTAGAGCACTGGTCTAATAAACCAGGGGTCGTAAGTTCCATCCTCACAGGAGAAAGATGAATTTTGGAAATCAGTTGCGCGTCGTGGCCGTATAGCAAACAGTACCTGTGATGACGAACAATTAGCGACAGGCGTTTTTTTAAGAATCACTCTCAGATGCGATTAAGGCGAATGGCGCAGATAAAGCATTTGCCAAAGCGGTACAGCATAAGGTGGGACGAGGCAGTCTGAATTACATTTTATAGATGTATTTCTCACATATCTCAGAGCCTCTCGCGATATTCGTCGTCGTCGTCGTCGTCGTCGTCGTCGTCGTCGTCGTCGTCGCCGCCGCCGCCGCTTCTGCAGAAGTAGCAAATGGCAATCGTAGCAAATGCGGCGAGGGACGCCCTGCCTTCGATTCCGAATGCACAAAGTGTGTGGTCTTGTTTCTCAGTCTATATTTGGTCGGTCACGTCAGAGGTTGAATGTAACGAATGGGTGGGAAAGAGCAAGGGGCAACGGCTGTGTAGAACGAAAACACAAATCCTCAGGGGTGTGAGCGTTTCGAGATGAGTCGTATACATGTAAATGTTGGTCGTCAGTGACCGTGTGGCCTAATGGATAAGGCGTCGGACTTCGGATCTGAAGATTACAGGTTCGAATGCTGTCACGCTTGTGTTTTTCCAGTTCTGAAAAAGAAACATAACGTTTTAATGTAGCAATTGAGCAGTACGAAACCGTCTGAATGTTGCTGTTGACCATTTTTTGCTTGGAGATGCTCTTGAGCTTGAAACACACACAACAAGACCGGTGTTAACTAGCGAAATGGTCGGCAGAGTGCCGACACAGCGAGTTTTGACTATCACTTGCACATCTAAAACAACGTCGGAAAGTAACTCGTTCGGCTTTTGAGTCACATAAAGTATGTGCGTTAATTTTGACGCCACTAGCTCTGCATGTTGTCATGCAATTTCTTTACCTCTCAGAAATGATTATGACATAAAAGTGAAGTACGTGACGAGTGTGACGTTAGGAAAACATTAGGCATCATGGAGAGATTCTGTATGGGACCACCCAACCCAAACGAGTACTGTGTGACGTGCTACCCGGCAGGTATTCACCGAGGTAGCCGGCTAGCTCAGTCGGTAGAGCGTCAGACTCTTAATCCCAGGGTCGTGGGTTCGAGCCAGACGCTGGGCGGAACGGAAATTTGTTCCGCTGCAAGTGCAAATTCCAGTTTTTCTGATTAACGAGATTTAATGGAAATAGCAACTTTAAACTTTGCCTACGTCTCTGTCAGTCGCAAGGAAGCTGTATTTGAAGGTGAATGTGATTTTGTAGACATGTGTGAAAGACATGTTCTGAAATGCAAGTGTTGTTGTTTGGAGAGCACATCGGTTACGTGTCAGATGTGTAGTCAAGCAGTAATTTGTCGCCATAGCTGCAAATATTAGCCGGTAATATGAAGTGTTGTCAGCTAAAGTCTGATGATGCAGACGACCGTAAGGACGAAGTACCCAAGAGTACCGCTAGGCCGCGCCTCTTTAGCTCAGTGGTAGAGCACTGGTCTAATAAACCAGGGGTCGTAAGTTCCATCCTCACAGGAGAAAGATGAATTTTGGAAATCAGTTGCGCGTCGTGGCCGTATAGCAAACAGTACCTGTGATGACGAACAATTAGCGACAGGCGTTTTTTTAAGAATCACTCTCAGATGCGATTAAGGCGAATGGCGCAGATAAAGCATTTGCCAAAGCGGTACAGCATAAGGTGGGACGAGGCAGTCTGAATTACATTTTATAGATGTATTTCTCACATATCTCAGAGCCTCTCGCGATATTCGTCGTCGTCGTCGTCGTCGTCGTCGCCGCCGCCGCCGCTTCTGCAGAAGTAGCAAATGGCAATCGTAGCAAATGCGGCGAGGGACGCCCTGCCTTCGATTCCGAATGCACAAAGTGTGTGGTCTTGTTTCTCAGTCTATATTTGGTCGGTCACGTCAGAGGTTGAATGTAACGAATGGGTGGGAAAGAGCAAGGGGCAGCGGCTGTGTAGAACGAAAACACAAATCCTCAGGGGTGTGAGCGTTTCGAGATGAGTCGTATACATGTAAATGTTGGTCGTCAGTGACCGTGTGGCCTAATGGATAAGGCGTCGGACTTCGGATCTGAAGATTACAGGTTCGAATGCTGTCACGCTTGTGTTTTTCCAGTTCTGAAAAAGAAACATAACGTTTTAATGTAGCAATTGAGCAGTACGAAACCGTCTGAATGTTGCTGTTGACCATTTTTTGCTTGGAGATGCTCTTGAGCTTGAAACACACACAACAAGACCGGTGTTAACTAGCGAAATGGTCGGCAGAGTGCCGACACAGCGAGTTTTGACTATCACTTGCACATCTAAAACAACGTCGGAAAGTAACTCGTTCGGCTTTTGAGTCACATAAAGTATGTGCGTTAATTTTGACGCCACTAGCTCTGCATGTTGTCATGCAATTTCTTTACCTCTCAGAAATGATTATGACATAAAAGTGAAGTACGTGACGAGTGTGACGTTAGGAAAACATTAGGCATCATGGAGAGATTCTGTATGGGACCACCCAACCCAAACGAGTACTGTGTGACGTGCTACCCGGCAGGTATTCACCGAGGTAGCCGGCTAGCTCAGTCGGTAGAGCGTCAGACTCTTAATCCCAGGGTCGTGGGTTCGAGCCAGACGCTGGGCGGAACGGAAATTTGTTCCGCTGCAAGTGCAAATTCCAGTTTTTCTGATTAACGAGATTTAATGGAAATAGCAACTTTAAACTTTGCCTACGTCTCTGTCAGTCGCAAGGAAGCTGTATTTGAAGGTGAATGTGATTTTGTAGACATGTGTGAAAGACATGTTCTGAAATGCAAGTGTTGTTGTTTGGAGAGCACATCGGTTACGTGTCAGATGTGTAGTCAAGCAGTAATTTGTCGCCATAGCTGCAAATATTAGCCGGTAATATGAAGTGTTGTCAGCTAAAGTCTGATGATGCAGACGACCGTAAGGACGAAGTACCCAAGAGTACCGCTAGGCCGCGCCTCTTTAGCTCAGTGGTAGAGCACTGGTCTAATAAACCAGGGGTCGTAAGTTCCATCCTCACAGGAGAAAGATGAATTTTGGAAATCAGTTGCGCGTCGTGGCCGTATAGCAAACAGTACCTGTGATGACGAACAATTAGCGACAGGCGTTTTTTTAAGAATCACTCTCAGATGCGATTAAGGCGAATGGCGCAGATAAAGCATTTGCCAAAGCGGTACAGCATAAGGTGGGACGAGGCAGTCTGAATTACATTTTATAGATGTATTTCTCACATATCTCAGAGCCTCTCGCGATATTCGTCGTCGTCGTCGTCGTCGTCGTCGCCGCCGCCGCCGCTTCTGCAGAAGTAGCAAATGGCAATCGTAGCAAATGCGGCGAGGGACGCCCTGCCTTCGATTCCGAATGCACAAAGTGTGTGGTCTTGTTTCTCAGTCTATATTTGGTCGGTCACGTCAGAGGTTGAATGTAACGAATGGGTGGGAAAGAGCAAGGGGCAGCGGCTGTGTAGAACGAAAACACAAATCCTCAGGGGTGTGAGCGTTTCGAGATGAGTCGTATACATGTAAATGTTGGTCGTCAGTGACCGTGTGGCCTAATGGATAAGGCGTCGGACTTCGGATCTGAAGATTACAGGTTCGAATGCTGTCACGCTTGTGTTTTTCCAGTTCTGAAAAAGAAACATAACGTTTTAATGTAGCAATTGAGCAGTACGAAACCGTCTGAATGTTGCTGTTGACCATTTTTTGCTTGGAGATGCTCTTGAGCTTGAAACACACACAACAAGACCGGTGTTAACTAGCGAAATGGTCGGCAGAGTGCCGACACAGCGAGTTTTGACTATCACTTGCACATCTAAAACAACGTCGGAAAGTAACTCGTTCGGCTTTTGAGTCACATAAAGTATGTGCGTTAATTTTGACGCCACTAGCTCTGCATGTTGTCATGCAATTTCTTTACCTCTCAGAAATGATTATGACATAAAAGTGAAGTACGTGACGAGTGTGACGTTAGGAAAACATTAGGCATCATGGAGAGATTCTGTATGGGACCACCCAACCCAAACGAGTACTGTGTGACGTGCTACCCGGCAGGTATTCACCGAGGTAGCCGGCTAGCTCAGTCGGTAGAGCGTCAGACTCTTAATCCCAGGGTCGTGGGTTCGAGCCAGACGCTGGGCGGAACGGAAATTTGTTCCGCTGCAAGTGTAAATTCCAGTTTTTCTGATTAACGAGATTTAATGGAAATAGCAACTTTAAACTTTGCCTACGTCTCTGTCAGTCGCAAGGAAGCTGTATTTGAAGGTGAATGTGATTTTGTAGACATGTGTGAAAGACATGTTCTGAAATGCAAGTGTTGTTGTTTGGAGAGCACATCGGTTACGTGTCAGATGTGTAGTCAAGCAGTAATTTGTCGCCATAGCTGCAAATATTAGCCGGTAATATGAAGTGTTGTCAGCTAAAGTCTGATGATGCAGACGACCGTAAGGACGAAGTACCCAAGAGTACCGCTAGGCCGCGCCTCTTTAGCTCAGTGGTAGAGCACTGGTCTAATAAACCAGGGGTCGTAAGTTCCATACTCACAGGAGAAAGATGAATTTTGGAAATCAGTTGCGCGTCGTGGCCGTATAGCAAACAGTACCTGTGATGACGAACAATTAGCGACAGGCGTTTTTTTAAGAATCACTCTCAGATGCGATTAAGGCGAATGGCGCAGATAAAGCATTTGCCAAAGCGGTACAGCATAAGGTGGGACGAGGCAGTCTGAATTACATTTTATAGATGTATTTCTCACATATCTCAGAGCCTCTCGCGATATTCGTCGTCGTCGTCGTCGTCGTCGTCGTCGTCGTCGTCGCCGCCGCCGCCGCTTCTGCAGAAGTAGCAAATGGCAATCGTAGCAAATGCGGCGAGGGACGCCCTGCCTTCGATTCCGAATGCACAAAGTGTGTGGTCTTGTTTCTCAGTCTATATTTGGTCGGTCACGTCAGAGGTTGAATGTAACGAATGGGTGGGAAAGAGCAAGGGGCAACGGCTGTGTAGAACGAAAACACAAATCCTCAGGGGTGTGAGCGTTTCGAGATGAGTCGTATACATGTAAATGTTGGTCGTCAGTGACCGTGTGGCCTAATGGATAAGGCGTCGGACTTCGGATCTGAAGATTACAGGTTCGAATGCTGTCACGCTTGTGTTTTTCCAGTTCTGAAAAAGAAACATAACGTTTTAATGTAGCAATTGAGCAGTACGAAACCGTCTGAATGTTGCTGTTGACCATTTTTTGCTTGGAGATGCTCTTGAGCTTGAAACACACACAACAAGACCGGTGTTAACTAGCGAAATGGTCGGCAGAGTGCCGACACAGCGAGTTTTGACTATCACTTGCACATCTAAAACAACGTCGGAAAGTAACTCGTTCGGCTTTTGAGTCACATAAAGTATGTGCGTTAATTTTGACGCCACTAGCTCTGCATGTTGTCATGCAATTTCTTTACCTCTCAGAAATGATTATGACATAAAAGTGAAGTACGTGACGAGTGTGACGTTAGGAAAACATTAGGCATCATGGAGAGATTCTGTATGGGACCACCCAACCCAAACGAGTACTGTGTGACGTGCTACCCGGCAGGTATTCACCGAGGTAGCCGGCTAGCTCAGTCGGTAGAGCGTCAGACTCTTAATCCCAGGGTCGTGGGTTCGAGCCAGACGCTGGGCGGAACGGAAATTTGTTCCGCTGCAAGTGTAAATTCCAGTTTTTCTGATTAACGAGATTTAATGGAAATAGCAACTTTAAACTTTGCCTACGTCTCTGTCAGTCGCAAGGAAGCTGTATTTGAAGGTGAATGTGATTTTGTAGACATGTGTGAAAGACATGTTCTGAAATGCAAGTGTTGTTGTTTGGAGAGCACATCGGTTACGTGTCAGATGTGTAGTCAAGCAGTAATTTGTCGCCATAGCTGCAAATATTAGCCGGTAATATGAAGTGTTGTCAGCTAAAGTCTGATGATGCAGACGACCGTAAGGACGAAGTACCCAAGAGTACCGCTAGGCCGCGCCTCTTTAGCTCAGTGGTAGAGCACTGGTCTAATAAACCAGGGGTCGTAAGTTCCATCCTCACAGGAGAAAGATGAATTTTGGAAATCAGTTGCGCGTCGTGGCCGTATAGCAAACAGTACCTGTGATGACGAACAATTAGCGACAGGCGTTTTTTTAAGAATCACTCTCAGATGCGATTAAGGCGAATGGCGCAGATAAAGCATTTGCCAAAGCGGTACAGCATAAGGTGGGACGAGGCAGTCTGAATTACATTTTATAGATGTATTTCTCACATATCTCAGAGCCTCTCGCGATATTCGTCGTCGTCGTCGTCGTCGTCGTCGTCGTCGTCGCCGCCGCCGCCGCTTCTGCAGAAGTAGCAAATGGCAATCGTAGCAAATGCGGCGAGGGACGCCCTGCCTTCGATTCCGAATGCACAAAGTGTGTGGTCTTGTTTCTCAGTCTATATTTGGTCGGTCACGTCAGAGGTTGAATGTAACGAATGGGTGGGAAAGAGCAAGGGGCAACGGCTGTGTAGAACGAAAACACAAATCCTCAGGGGTGTGAGCGTTTCGAGATGAGTCGTATACATGTAAATGTTGGTCGTCAGTGACCGTGTGGCCTAATGGATAAGGCGTCGGACATCGGATCTGAAGATTACAGGTTCGAATGCTGTCACGCTTGTGTTTTTCCAGTTCTGAAAAAGAAACATAACGTTTTAATGTAGCAATTGAGCAGTACGAAACCGTCTGAATGTTGCTGTTGACCATTTTTTGCTTGGAGATGCTCTTGAGCTTGAAACACACACAACAAGACCGGTGTTAACTAGCGAAATGGTCGGCAGAGTGCCGACACAGCGAGTTTTGACTATCACTTGCACATCTAAAACAACGTCGGAAAGTAACTCGTTCGGCTTTTGAGTCACATAAAGTATGTGCGTTAATTTTGACGCCACTAGCTCTGCATGTTGTCATGCAATTTCTTTACCTCTCAGAAATGATTATGACATAAAAGTGAAGTACGTGACGAGTGTGACGTTAGGAAAACATTAGGCATCATGGAGAGATTCTGTATGGGACCACCCAACCCAAACGAGTACTGTGTGACGTGCTACCCGGCAGGTATTCACCGAGGTAGCCGGCTAGCTCAGTCGGTAGAGCGTCAGACTCTTAATCCCAGGGTCGTGGGTTCGAGCCAGACGCTGGGCGGAACGGAAATTTGTTCCGCTGCAAGTGTAAATTCCAGTTTTTCTGATTAACGAGATTTAATGGAAATAGCAACTTTAAACTTTGCCTACGTCTCTGTCAGTCGCAAGGAAGCTGTATTTGAAGGTGAATGTGATTTTGTAGACATGTGTGAAAGACATGTTCTGAAATGCAAGTGTTGTTGTTTGGAGAGCACATCGGTTACGTGTCAGATGTGTAGTCAAGCAGTAATTTGTCGCCATAGCTGCAAATATTAGCCGGTAATATGAAGTGTTGTCAGCTAAAGTCTGATGATGCAGACGACCGTAAGGACGAAGTACCCAAGAGTACCGCTAGGCCGCGCCTCTTTAGCTCAGTGGTAGAGCACTGGTCTAATAAACCAGGGGTCGTAAGTTCCATCCTCACAGGAGAAAGATGAATTTTGGAAATCAGTTGCGCGTCGTGGCCGTATAGCAAACAGTACCTGTGATGACGAACAATTAGCGACAGGCGTTTTTTTAAGAATCACTCTCAGATGCGATTAAGGCGAATGGCGCAGATAAAGCATTTGCCAAAGCGGTACAGCATAAGGTGGGACGAGGCAGTCTGAATTACATTTTATAGATGTATTTCTCACATATCTCAGAGCCTCTCGCGATATTCGTCGTCTTCGTCGTCGTCGTCGTCGTCGTCGTCGCCGCCGCCGCTTCTGCAGAAGTAGCAAATGGCAATCGTAGCAAATGCGGCGAGGGACGCCCTGCCTTCGATTCCGAATGCACAAAGTGTGTGGTCTTGTTTCTCAGTCTATATTTGGTCGGTCACGTCAGAGGTTGAATGTAACGAATGGGTGGGAAAGAGCAAGGGGCAACGGCTGTGTAGAACGAAAACACAAATCCTCAGGGGTGTGAGCGTTTCGAGATGAGTCGTATACATGTAAATGTTGGTCGTCAGTGACCGTGTGGCCTAATGGATAAGGCGTCGGACTTCGGATCTGAAGATTACAGGTTCGAATGCTGTCACGCTTGTGTTTTTCCAGTTCTGAAAAAGAAACATAACGTTTTAATGTAGCAATTGAGCAGTACGAAACCGTCTGAATGTTGCTGTTGACCATTTTTTGCTTGGAGATGCTCTTGAGCTTGAAACACACACAACAAGACCGGTGTTAACTAGCGAAATGGTCGGCAGAGTGCCGACACAGCGAGTTTTGACTATCACTTGCACATCTAAAACAACGTCGGAAAGTAACTCGTTCGGCTTTTGAGTCACATAAAGTATGTGCGTTAATTTTGACGCCACTAGCTCTGCATGTTGTCATGCAATTTCTTTACCTCTCAGAAATGATTATGACATAAAAGTGAAGTACGTGACGAGTGTGACGTTAGGAAAACATTAGGCATCATGGAGAGATTCTGTATGGGACCACCCAACCCAAACGAGTACTGTGTGACGTGCTACCCGGCAGGTATTCACCGAGGTAGCCGGCTAGCTCAGTCGGTAGAGCGTCAGACTCTTAATCCCAGGGTCGTGGGTTCGAGCCAGACGCTGGGCGGAACGGAAATTTGTTCCGCTGCAAGTGTAAATTCCAGTTTTTCTGATTAACGAGATTTAATGGAAATAGCAACTTTAAACTTTGCCTACGTCTCTGTCAGTCGCAAGGAAGCTGTATTTGAAGGTGAATGTGATTTTGTAGACATGTGTGAAAGACATGTTCTGAAATGCAAGTGTTGTTGTTTGGAGAGCACATCGGTTACGTGTCAGATGTGTAGTCAAGCAGTAATTTGTCGCCATAGCTGCAAATATTAGCCGGTAATATGAAGTGTTGTCAGCTAAAGTCTGATGATGCAGACGACCGTAAGGACGAAGTACCCAAGAGTACCGCTAGGCCGCGCCTCTTTAGCTCAGTGGTAGAGCACTGGTCTAATAAACCAGGGGTCGTAAGTTCCATCCTCACAGGAGAAAGATGAATTTTGGAAATCAGTTGCGCGTCGTGGCCGTATAGCAAACAGTACCTGTGATGACGAACAATTAGCGACAGGCGTTTTTTTAAGAATCACTCTCAGATGCGATTAAGGCGAATGGCGCAGATAAAGCATTTGCCAAAGCGGTACAGCATAAGGTGGGACGAGGCAGTCTGAATTACATTTTATAGATGTATTTCTCACATATCTCAGAGCCTCTCGCGATATTCGTCGTCGTCGTCGTCGTCGTCGTCGTCGCCGCCGCCGCCGCTTCTGCAGAAGTAGCAAATGGCAATCGTAGCAAATGCGGCGAGGGACGCCCTGCCTTCGATTCCGAATGCACAAAGTGTGTGGTCTTGTTTCTCAGTCTATATTTGGTCGGTCACGTCAGAGGTTGAATGTAACGAATGGGTGGGAAAGAGCAAGGGGCAACGGCTGTGTAGAACGAAAACACAAATCCTCAGGGGTGTGAGCGTTTCGAGATGAGTCGTATACATGTAAATGTTGGTCGTCAGTGACCGTGTGGCCTAATGGATAAGGCGTCGGACATCGGATCTGAAGATTACAGGTTCGAATGCTGTCACGCTTGTGTTTTTCCAGTTCTGAAAAAGAAACATAACGTTTTAATGTAGCAATTGAGCAGTACGAAACCGTCTGAATGTTGCTGTTGACCATTTTTTGCTTGGAGATGCTCTTGAGCTTGAAACACACACAACAAGACCGGTGTTAACTAGCGAAATGGTCGGCAGAGTGCCGACACAGCGAGTTTTGACTATCACTTGCACATCTAAAACAACGTCGGAAAGTAACTCGTTCGGCTTTTGAGTCACATAAAGTATGTGCGTTAATTTTGACGCCACTAGCTCTGCATGTTGTCATGCAATTTCTTTACCTCTCAGAAATGATTATGACATAAAAGTGAAGTACGTGACGAGTGTGACGTTAGGAAAACATTAGGCATCATGGAGAGATTCTGTATGGGACCACCCAACCCAAACGAGTACTGTGTGACGTGCTATCCGGCAGGTATTCACCGAGGTAGCCGGCTAGCTCAGTCGGTAGAGCGTCAGACTCTTAATCCCAGGGTCGTGGGTTCGAGCCAGACGCTGGGCGGAACGGAAATTTGTTCCGCTGCAAGTGTAAATTCCAGTTTTTCTGATTAACGAGATTTAATGGAAATAGCAACTTTAAACTTTGCCTACGTCTCTGTCAGTCGCAAGGAAGCTGTATTTGAAGGTGAATGTGATTTTGTAGACATGTGTGAAAGACATGTTCTGAAATGCAAGTGTTGTTGTTTGGAGAGCACATCGGTTACGTGTCAGATGTGTAGTCAAGCAGTAATTTGTCGCCATAGCTGCAAATATTAGCCGGTAATATGAAGTGTTGTCAGCTAAAGTCTGATGATGCAGACGACCGTAAGGACGAAGTACCCAAGAGTACCGCTAGGCCGCGCCTCTTTAGCTCAGTGGTAGAGCACTGGTCTAATAAACCAGGGGTCGTAAGTTCCATCCTCACAGGAGAAAGATGAATTTTGGAAATCAGTTGCGCGTCGTGGCCGTATAGCAAACAGTACCTGTGATGACGAACAATTAGCGACAGGCGTTTTTTTAAGAATCACTCTCAGATGCGATTAAGGCGAATGGCGCAGATAAAGCATTTGCCAAAGCGGTACAGCATAAGGTGGGACGAGGCAGTCTGAATTACATTTTATAGATGTATTTCTCACATATCTCAGAGCCTCTCGCGATATTCGTCGTCTTCGTCGTCGTCGTCGTCGTCGTCGTCGCCGCCGCCGCTTCTGCAGAAGTAGCAAATGGCAATCGTAGCAAATGCGGCGAGGGACGCCCTGCCTTCGATTCCGAATGCACAAAGTGTGTGGTCTTGTTTCTCAGTCTATATTTGGTCGGTCACGTCAGAGGTTGAATGTAACGAATGGGTGGGAAAGAGCAAGGGGCAACGGCTGTGTAGAACGAAAACACAAATCCTCAGGGGTGTGAGCGTTTCGAGATGAGTCGTATACATGTAAATGTTGGTCGTCAGTGACCGTGTGGCCTAATGGATAAGGCGTCGGACTTCGGATCTGAAGATTACAGGTTCGAATGCTGTCACGCTTGTGTTTTTCCAGTTCTGAAAAAGAAACATAACGTTTTAATGTAGCAATTGAGCAGTACGAAACCGTCTGAATGTTGCTGTTGACCATTTTTTGCTTGGAGATGCTCTTGAGCTTGAAACACACACAACAAGACCGGTGTTAACTAGCGAAATGGTCGGCAGAGTGCCGACACAGCGAGTTTTGACTATCACTTGCACATCTAAAACAACGTCGGAAAGTAACTCGTTCGGCTTTTGAGTCACATAAAGTATGTGCGTTAATTTTGACGCCACTAGCTCTGCATGTTGTCATGCAATTTCTTTACCTCTCAGAAATGATTATGACATAAAAGTGAAGTACGTGACGAGTGTGACGTTAGGAAAACATTAGGCATCATGGAGAGATTCTGTATGGGACCACCCAACCCAAACGAGTACTGTGTGACGTGCTATCCGGCAGGTATTCACCGAGGTAGCCGGCTAGCTCAGTCGGTAGAGCGTCAGACTCTTAATCCCAGGGTCGTGGGTTCGAGCCAGACGCTGGGCGGAACGGAAATTTGTTCCGCTGCAAGTGTAAATTCCAGTTTTTCTGATTAACGAGATTTAATGGAAATAGCAACTTTAAACTTTGCCTACGTCTCTGTCAGTCGCAAGGAAGCTGTATTTGAAGGTGAATGTGATTTTGTAGACATGTGTGAAAGACATGTTCTGAAATGCAAGTGTTGTTGTTTGGAGAGCACATCGGTTACGTGTCAGATGTGTAGTCAAGCAGTAATTTGTCGCCATAGCTGCAAATATTAGCCGGTAATATGAAGTGTTGTCAGCTAAAGTCTGATGATGCAGACGACCGTAAGGACGAAGTACCCAAGAGTACCGCTAGGCCGCGCCTCTTTAGCTCAGTGGTAGAGCACTGGTCTAATAAACCAGGGGTCGTAAGTTCCATCCTCACAGGAGAAAGATGAATTTTGGAAATCAGTTGCGCGTCGTGGCCGTATAGCAAACAGTACCTGTGATGACGAACAATTAGCGACAGGCGTTTTTTTAAGAATCACTCTCAGATGCGATTAAGGCGAATGGCGCAGATAAAGCATTTGCCAAAGCGGTACAGCATAAGGTGGGACGAGGCAGTCTGAATTACATTTTATAGATGTATTTCTCACATATCTCAGAGCCTCTCGCGATATTCGTCGTCTTCGTCGTCGTCGTCGTCGTCGTCGTCGCCGCCGCCGCTTCTGCAGAAGTAGCAAATGGCAATCGTAGCAAATGCGGCGAGGGACGCCCTGCCTTCGATTCCGAATGCACAAAGTGTGTGGTCTTGTTTCTCAGTCTATATTTGGTCGGTCACGTCAGAGGTTGAATGTAACGAATGGGTGGGAAAGAGCAAGGGGCAACGGCTGTGTAGAACGAAAACACAAATCCTCAGGGGTGTGAGCGTTTCGAGATGAGTCGTATACATGTAAATGTTGGTCGTCAGTGACCGTGTGGCCTAATGGATAAGGCGTCGGACTTCGGATCTGAAGATTACAGGTTCGAATGCTGTCACGCTTGTGTTTTTCCAGTTCTGAAAAAGAAACATAACGTTTTAATGTAGCAATTGAGCAGTACGAAACCGTCTGAATGTTGCTGTTGACCATTTTTTGCTTGGAGATGCTCTTGAGCTTGAAACACACACAACAAGACCGGTGTTAACTAGCGAAATGGTCGGCAGAGTGCCGACACAGCGAGTTTTTACTATCACTTGCACATCTAAAACAACGTCGGAAAGTAACTCGTTCGGCTTTTGAGTCACATAAAGTATGTGCGTTAATTTTGACGCCACTAGCTCTGCATGTTGTCATGCAATTTCTTTACCTCTCAGAAATGATTATGACATAAAAGTGAAGTACGTGACGAGTGTGACGTTAGGAAAACATTAGGCATCATGGAGAGATTCTGTATGGGACCACCCAACCCAAACGAGTACTGTGTGACGTGCTATCCGGCAGGTATTCACCGAGGTAGCCGGCTAGCTCAGTCGGTAGAGCGTCAGACTCTTAATCCCAGGGTCGTGGGTTCGAGCCAGACGCTGGGCGGAACGGAAATTTGTTCCGCTGCAAGTGTAAATTCCAGTTTTTCTGATTAACGAGATTTAATGGAAATAGCAACTTTAAACTTTGCCTACGTCTCTGTCAGTCGCAAGGAAGCTGTATTTGAAGGTGAATGTGATTTTGTAGACATGTGTGAAAGACATGTTCTGAAATGCAAGTGTTGTTGTTTGGAGAGCACATCGGTTACGTGTCAGATGTGTAGTCAAGCAGTAATTTGTCGCCATAGCTGCAAATATTAGCCGGTAATATGAAGTGTTGTCAGCTAAAGTCTGATGATGCAGACGACCGTAAGGACGAAGTACCCAAGAGTACCGCTAGGCCGCGCCTCTTTAGCTCAGTGGTAGAGCACTGGTCTAATAAACCAGGGGTCGTAAGTTCCATCCTCACAGGAGAAAGATGAATTTTGGAAATCAGTTGCGCGTCGTGGCCGTATAGCAAACAGTACCTGTGATGACGAACAATTAGCGACAGGCGTTTTTTTAAGAATCACTCTCAGATGCGATTAAGGCGAATGGCGCAGATAAAGCATTTGCCAAAGCGGTACAGCATAAGGTGGGACGAGGCAGTCTGAATTACATTTTATAGATGTATTTCTCACATATCTCAGAGCCTCTAATATCGCCGTCGTCGTCGTCGTCGTCGTCGTCGTCGTCGCCGCCGCCGCTTCTGCAGAAGTAGCAAATGGCAATCGTAGCAAATGCGGCGAGGGACGCCCTGCCTTCGATTCCGAATGCACAAAGTGTGTGGTCTTGTTTCTCAGTCTATATTTGGTCGGTCACGTCAGAGGTTGAATGTAACGAATGGGTGGGAAAGAGCAAGGGGCAACGGCTGTGTAGAACGAAAACACAAATCCTCAGGGGTGTGAGCGTTTCGAGATGAGTCGTATACATGTAAATGTTGGTCGTCAGTGACCGTGTGGCCTAATGGATAAGGCGTCGGACATCGGATCTGAAGATTACAGGTTCGAATGCTGTCACGCTTGTGTTTTTCCAGTTCTGAAAAAGAAACATAACGTTTTAATGTAGCAATTGAGCAGTACGAAACCGTCTGAATGTTGCTGTTGACCATTTTTTGCTTGGAGATGCTCTTGAGCTTGAAACACACACAACAAGACCGGTGTTAACTAGCGAAATGGTCGGCAGAGTGCCGACACAGCGAGTTTTGACTATCACTTGCACATCTAAAACAACGTCGGAAAGTAACTCGTTCGGCTTTTGAGTCACATAAAGTATGTGCGTTAATTTTGACGCCACTAGCTCTGCATGTTGTCATGCAATTTCTTTACCTCTCAGAAATGATTATGACATAAAAGTGAAGTACGTGACGAGTGTGACGTTAGGAAAACATTAGGCATCATGGAGAGATTCTGTATGGGACCACCCAACCCAAACGAGTACTGTGTGACGTGCTACCCGGCAGGTATTCACCGAGGTAGCCGGCTAGCTCAGTCGGTAGAGCGTCAGACTCTTAATCCCAGGGTCGTGGGTTCGAGCCAGACGCTGGGCGGAACGGAAATTTGTTCCGCTGCAAGTGTAAATTCCAGTTTTTCTGATTAACGAGATTTAATGGAAATAGCAACTTTAAACTTTGCCTACGTCTCTGTCAGTCGCAAGGAAGCTGTATTTGAAGGTGAATGTGATTTTGTAGACATGTGTGAAAGACATGTTCTGAAATGCAAGTGTTGTTGTTTGGAGAGCACATCGGTTACGTGTCAGATGTGTAGTCAAGCAGTAATTTGTCGCCATAGCTGCAAATATTAGCCGGTAATATGAAGTGTTGTCAGCTAAAGTCTGATGATGTAGACGACCGTAAGGACGAAGTACCCAAGAGTACCGCTAGGCCGCGCCTCTTTAGCTCAGTGGTAGAGCACTGGTCTAATAAACCAGGGGTCGTAAGTTCCATCCTCACAGGAGAAAGATGAATTTTGGAAATCAGTTGCGCGTCGTGGCCGTATAGCAAACAGTACCTGTGATGACGAACAATTAGCGACAGGCGTTTTTTTAAGAATCACTCTCAGATGCGATTAAGGCGAATGGCGCAGATAAAGCATTTGCCAAAGCGGTACAGCATAAGGTGGGACGAGGCAGTCTGAATTACATTTTATAGATGTATTTCTCACATATCTCAGAGCCTCTCGCGATATTCGTCGTCGTCGTCGTCGTCGTCGTCGTCGTCGTCGCCGCCGCCGCCGCTTCTGCAGAAGTAGCAAATGGCAATCGTAGCAAATGCGGCGAGGGACGCCCTGCCTTCGATTCCGAATGCACAAAGTGTGTGGTCTTGTTTCTCAGTCTATATTTGGTCGGTCACGTCAGAGGTTGAATGTAACGAATGGGTGGGAAAGAGCAAGGGGCAACGGCTGTGTAGAACGAAAACACAAATCCTCAGGGGTGTGAGCGTTTCGAGATGAGTCGTATACATGTAAATGTTGGTCGTCAGTGACCGTGTGGCCTAATGGATAAGGCGTCGGACTTCGGATCTGAAGATTACAGGTTCGAATGCTGTCACGCTTGTGTTTTTCCAGTTCTGAAAAAGAAACATAACGTTTTAATGTAGCAATTGAGCAGTACGAAACCGTCTGAATGTTGCTGTTGACCATTTTTTGCTTGGAGATGCTCTTGAGCTTGAAACACACACAACAAGACCGGTGTTAACTAGCGAAATGGTCGGCAGAGTGCCGACACAGCGAGTTTTGACTATCACTTGCACATCTAAAACAACGTCGGAAAGTAACTCGTTCGGCTTTTGAGTCACATAAAGTATGTGCGTTAATTTTGACGCCACTAGCTCTGCATGTTGTCATGCAATTTCTTTACCTCTCAGAAATGATTATGACATAAAAGTGAAGTACGTGACGAGTGTGACGTTAGGAAAACATTAGGCATCATGGAGAGATTCTGTATGGGACCACCCAACCCAAACGAGTACTGTGTGACGTGCTACCCGGCAGGTATTCACCGAGGTAGCCGGCTAGCTCAGTCGGTAGAGCGTCAGACTCTTAATCCCAGGGTCGTGGGTTCGAGCCAGACGCTGGGCGGAACGGAAATTTGTTCCGCTGCAAGTGTAAATTCCAGTTTTTCTGATTAACGAGATTTAATGGAAATAGCAACTTTAAACTTTGCCTACGTCTCTGTCAGTCGCAAGGAAGCTGTATTTGAAGGTGAATGTGATTTTGTAGACATGTGTGAAAGACATGTTCTGAAATGCAAGTGTTGTTGTTTGGAGAGCACATCGGTTACGTGTCAGATGTGTAGTCAAGCAGTAATTTGTCGCCATAGCTGCAAATATTAGCCGGTAATATGAAGTGTTGTCAGCTAAAGTCTGATGATGCAGACGACCGTAAGGACGAAGTACCCAAGAGTACCGCTAGGCCGCGCCTCTTTAGCTCAGTGGTAGAGCACTGGTCTAATAAACCAGGGGTCGTAAGTTCCATCCTCACAGGAGAAAGATGAATTTTGGAAATCAGTTGCGCGTCGTGGCCGTATAGCAAACAGTACCTGTGATGACGAACAATTAGCGACAGGCGTTTTTTTAAGAATCACTCTCAGATGCGATTAAGGCGAATGGCGCAGATAAAGCATTTGCCAAAGCGGTACAGCATAAGGTGGGACGAGGCAGTCTGAATTACATTTTATAGATGTATTTCTCACATATCTCAGAGCCTCTCGCGATATTCGTCGTCTTCGTCGTCGTCGTCGTCGTCGTCGTCGCCGCCGCCGCTTCTGCAGAAGTAGCAAATGGCAATCGTAGCAAATGCGGCGAGGGACGCCCTGCCTTCGATTCCGAATGCACAAAGTGTGTGGTCTTGTTTCTCAGTCTATATTTGGTCGGTCACGTCAGAGGTTGAATGTAACGAATGGGTGGGAAAGAGCAAGGGGCAACGGCTGTGTAGAACGAAAACACAAATCCTCAGGGGTGTGAGCGTTTCGAGATGAGTCGTATACATGTAAATGTTGGTCGTCAGTGACCGTGTGGCCTAATGGATAAGGCGTCGGACTTCGGATCTGAAGATTACAGGTTCGAATGCTGTCACGCTTGTGTTTTTCCAGTTCTGAAAAAGAAACATAACGTTTTAATGTAGCAATTGAGCAGTACGAAACCGTCTGAATGTTGCTGTTGACCATTTTTTGCTTGGAGATGCTCTTGAGCTTGAAACACACACAACAAGACCGGTGTTAACTAGCGAAATGGTCGGCAGAGTGCCGACACAGCGAGTTTTGACTATCACTTGCACATCTAAAACAACGTCGGAAAGTAACTCGTTCGGCTTTTGAGTCACATAAAGTATGTGCGTTAATTTTGACGCCACTAGCTCTGCATGTTGTCATGCAATTTCTTTACCTCTCAGAAATGATTATGACATAAAAGTGAAGTACGTGACGAGTGTGACGTTAGGAAAACATTAGGCATCATGGAGAGATTCTGTATGGGACCACCCAACCCAAACGAGTACTGTGTGACGTGCTATCCGGCAGGTATTCACCGAGGTAGCCGGCTAGCTCAGTCGGTAGAGCGTCAGACTCTTAATCCCAGGGTCGTGGGTTCGAGCCAGACGCTGGGCGGAACGGAAATTTGTTCCGCTGCAAGTGTAAATTCCAGTTTTTCTGATTAACGAGATTTAATGGAAATAGCAACTTTAAACTTTGCCTACGTCTCTGTCAGTCGCAAGGAAGCTGTATTTGAAGGTGAATGTGATTTTGTAGACATGTGTGAAAGACATGTTCTGAAATGCAAGTGTTGTTGTTTGGAGAGCACATCGGTTACGTGTCAGATGTGTAGTCAAGCAGTAATTTGTCGCCATAGCTGCAAATATTAGCCGGTAATATGAAGTGTTGTCAGCTAAAGTCTGATGATGCAGACGACCGTAAGGACGAAGTACCCAAGAGTACCGCTAGGCCGCGCCTCTTTAGCTCAGTGGTAGAGCACTGGTCTAATAAACCAGGGGTCGTAAGTTCCATCCTCACAGGAGAAAGATGAATTTTGGAAATCAGTTGCGCGTCGTGGCCGTATAGCAAACAGTACCTGTGATGACGAACAATTAGCGACAGGCGTTTTTTTAAGAATCACTCTCAGATGCGATTAAGGCGAATGGCGCAGATAAAGCATTTGCCAAAGCGGTACAGCATAAGGTGGGACGAGGCAGTCTGAATTACATTTTATAGATGTATTTCTCACATATCTCAGAGCCTCTAATATCGCCGTCGTCGTCGTCGTCGTCGTCGTCGTCGTCGTCGCCGCCGCCGCCGCTTCTGCAGAAGTAGCAAATGGCAATCGTAGCAAATGCGGCGAGGGACGCCCTGCCTTCGATTCCGAATGCACAAAGTGTGTGGTCTTGTTTCTCAGTCTATATTTGGTCGGTCACGTCAGAGGTTGAATGTAACGAATGGGTGGGAAAGAGCAAGGGGCAACGGCTGTGTAGAACGAAAACACAAATCCTCAGGGGTGTGAGCGTTTCGAGATGAGTCGTATACATGTAAATGTTGGTCGTCAGTGACCGTGTGGCCTAATGGATAAGGCGTCGGACATCGGATCTGAAGATTACAGGTTCGAATGCTGTCACGCTTGTGTTTTTCCAGTTCTGAAAAAGAAACATAACGTTTTAATGTAGCAATTGAGCAGTACGAAACCGTCTGAAT
This sequence comes from Schistocerca gregaria, assembly GCF_023897955.1. Lineage (NCBI taxonomy): Eukaryota > Metazoa > Arthropoda > Insecta > Orthoptera > Acrididae > Schistocerca > Schistocerca gregaria. The sequence continues at coordinate 123,736 of NW_026061810.1, read as the reverse complement.
GTTGCTGTTGACCATTTTTTGCTTGGAGATGCTCTTGAGCTTGAAACACACACAACAAGACCGGTGTTAACTAGCGAAATGGTCGGCAGAGTGCCGACACAGCGAGTTTTGACTATCACTTGCACATCTAAAACAACGTCGGAAAGTAACTCGTTCGGCTTTTGAGTCACATAAAGTATGTGCGTTAATTTTGACGCCACTAGCTCTGCATGTTGTCATGCAATTTCTTTACCTCTCAGAAATGATTATGACATAAAAGTGAAGTACGTGACGAGTGTGACGTTAGGAAAACATTAGGCATCATGGAGAGATTCTGTATGGGACCACCCAACCCAAACGAGTACTGTGTGACGTGCTACCCGGCAGGTATTCACCGAGGTAGCCGGCTAGCTCAGTCGGTAGAGCGTCAGACTCTTAATCCCAGGGTCGTGGGTTCGAGCCAGACGCTGGGCGGAACGGAAATTTGTTCCGCTGCAAGTGTAAATTCCAGTTTTTCTGATTAACGAGATTTAATGGAAATAGCAACTTTAAACTTTGCCTACGTCTCTGTCAGTCGCAAGGAAGCTGTATTTGAAGGTGAATGTGATTTTGTAGACATGTGTGAAAGACATGTTCTGAAATGCAAGTGTTGTTGTTTGGAGAGCACATCGGTTACGTGTCAGATGTGTAGTCAAGCAGTAATTTGTCGCCATAGCTGCAAATATTAGCCGGTAATATGAAGTGTTGTCAGCTAAAGTCTGATGATGCAGACGACCGTAAGGACGAAGTACCCAAGAGTACCGCTAGGCCGCGCCTCTTTAGCTCAGTGGTAGAGCACTGGTCTAATAAACCAGGGGTCGTAAGTTCCATCCTCACAGGAGAAAGATGAATTTTGGAAATCAGTTGCGCGTCGTGGCCGTATAGCAAACAGTACCTGTGATGACGAACAATTAGCGACAGGCGTTTTTTTAAGAATCACTCTCAGATGCGATTAAGGCGAATGGCGCAGATAAAGCATTTGCCAAAGCGGTACAGCATAAGGTGGGACGAGGCAGTCTGAATTACATTTTATAGATGTATTTCTCACATATCTCAGAGCCTCTCGCGATATTCGTCGTCGTCGTCGTCGTCGTCGTCGCCGCCGCCGCCGCTTCTGCAGAAGTAGCAAATGGCAATCGTAGCAAATGCGGCGAGGGACGCCCTGCCTTCGATTCCGAATGCACAAAGTGTGTGGTCTTGTTTCTCAGTCTATATTTGGTCGGTCACGTCAGAGGTTGAATGTAACGAATGGGTGGGAAAGAGCAAGGGGCAACGGCTGTGTAGAACGAAAACACAAATCCTCAGGGGTGTGAGCGTTTCGAGATGAGTCGTATACATGTAAATGTTGGTCGTCAGTGACCGTGTGGCCTAATGGATAAGGCGTCGGACTTCGGATCTGAAGATTACAGGTTCGAATGCTGTCACGCTTGTGTTTTTCCAGTTCTGAAAAAGAAACATAACGTTTTAATGTAGCAATTGAGCAGTACGAAACCGTCTGAATGTTGCTGTTGACCATTTTTTGCTTGGAGATGCTCTTGAGCTTGAAACACACACAACAAGACCGGTGTTAACTAGCGAAATGGTCGGCAGAGTGCCGACACAGCGAGTTTTGACTATCACTTGCACATCTAAAACAACGTCGGAAAGTAACTCGTTCGGCTTTTGAGTCACATAAAGTATGTGCGTTAATTTTGACGCCACTAGCTCTGCATGTTGTCATGCAATTTCTTTACCTCTCAGAAATGATTATGACATAAAAGTGAAGTACGTGACGAGTGTGACGTTAGGAAAACATTAGGCATCATGGAGAGATTCTGTATGGGACCACCCAACCCAAACGAGTACTGTGTGACGTGCTACCCGGCAGGTATTCACCGAGGTAGCCGGCTAGCTCAGTCGGTAGAGCGTCAGACTCTTAATCCCAGGGTCGTGGGTTCGAGCCAGACGCTGGGCGGAACGGAAATTTGTTCCGCTGCAAGTGTAAATTCCAGTTTTTCTGATTAACGAGATTTAATGGAAATAGCAACTTTAAACTTTGCCTACGTCTCTGTCAGTCGCAAGGAAGCTGTATTTGAAGGTGAATGTGATTTTGTAGACATGTGTGAAAGACATGTTCTGAAATGCAAGTGTTGTTGTTTGGAGAGCACATCGGTTACGTGTCAGATGTGTAGTCAAGCAGTAATTTGTCGCCATAGCTGCAAATATTAGCCGGTAATATGAAGTGTTGTCAGCTAAAGTCTGATGATGCAGACGACCGTAAGGACGAAGTACCCAAGAGTACCGCTAGGCCGCGCCTCTTTAGCTCAGTGGTAGAGCACTGGTCTAATAAACCAGGGGTCGTAAGTTCCATCCTCACAGGAGAAAGATGAATTTTGGAAATCAGTTGCGCGTCGTGGCCGTATAGCAAACAGTACCTGTGATGACGAACAATTAGCGACAGGCGTTTTTTTAAGAATCACTCTCAGATGCGATTAAGGCGAATGGCGCAGATAAAGCATTTGCCAAAGCGGTACAGCATAAGGTGGGACGAGGCAGTCTGAATTACATTTTATAGATGTATTTCTCACATATCTCAGAGCCTCTCGCGATATTCGTCGTCGTCGTCGTCGTCGTCGTCGTCGTCGCCGCCGCCGCTTCTGCAGAAGTAGCAAATGGCAATCGTAGCAAATGCGGCGAGGGACGCCCTGCCTTCGATTCCGAATGCACAAAGTGTGTGGTCTTGTTTCTCAGTCTATATTTGGTCGGTCACGTCAGAGGTTGAATGTAACGAATGGGTGGGAAAGAGCAAGGGGCAACGGCTGTGTAGAACGAAAACACAAATCCTCAGGGGTGTGAGCGTTTCGAGATGAGTCGTATACATGTAAATGTTGGTCGTCAGTGACCGTGTGGCCTAATGGATAAGGCGTCGGACTTCGGATCTGAAGATTACAGGTTCGAATGCTGTCACGCTTGTGTTTTTCCAGTTCTGAAAAAGAAACATAACGTTTTAATGTAGCAATTGAGCAGTACGAAACCGTCTGAATGTTGCTGTTGACCATTTTTTGCTTGGAGATGCTCTTGAGCTTGAAACACACACAACAAGACCGGTGTTAACTAGCGAAATGGTCGGCAGAGTGCCGACACAGCGAGTTTTGACTATCACTTGCACATCTAAAACAACGTCGGAAAGTAACTCGTTCGGCTTTTGAGTCACATAAAGTATGTGCGTTAATTTTGACGCCACTAGCTCTGCATGTTGTCATGCAATTTCTTTACCTCTCAGAAATGATTATGACATAAAAGTGAAGTACGTGACGAGTGTGACGTTAGGAAAACATTAGGCATCATGGAGAGATTCTGTATGGGACCACCCAACCCAAACGAGTACTGTGTGACGTGCTACCCGGCAGGTATTCACCGAGGTAGCCGGCTAGCTCAGTCGGTAGAGCGTCAGACTCTTAATCCCAGGGTCGTGGGTTCGAGCCAGACGCTGGGCGGAACGGAAATTTGTTCCGCTGCAAGTGTAAATTCCAGTTTTTCTGATTAACGAGATTTAATGGAAATAGCAACTTTAAACTTTGCCTACGTCTCTGTCAGTCGCAAGGAAGCTGTATTTGAAGGTGAATGTGATTTTGTAGACATGTGTGAAAGACATGTTCTGAAATGCAAGTGTTGTTGTTTGGAGAGCACATCGGTTACGTGTCAGATGTGTAGTCAAGCAGTAATTTGTCGCCATAGCTGCAAATATTAGCCGGTAATATGAAGTGTTGTCAGCTAAAGTCTGATGATGCAGACGACCGTAAGGACGAAGTACCCAAGAGTACCGCTAGGCCGCGCCTCTTTAGCTCAGTGGTAGAGCACTGGTCTAATAAACCAGGGGTCGTAAGTTCCATCCTCACAGGAGAAAGATGAATTTTGGAAATCAGTTGCGCGTCGTGGCCGTATAGCAAACAGTACCTGTGATGACGAACAATTAGCGACAGGCGTTTTTTTAAGAATCACTCTCAGATGCGATTAAGGCGAATGGCGCAGATAAAGCATTTGCCAAAGCGGTACAGCATAAGGTGGGACGAGGCAGTCTGAATTACATTTTATAGATGTATTTCTCACATATCTCAGAGCCTCTCGCGATATTCGTCGTCGTCGTCGTCGTCGTCGTCGTCGTCGTCGCCGCCGCCGCTTCTGCAGAAGTAGCAAATGGCAATCGTAGCAAATGCGGCGAGGGACGCCCTGCCTTCGATTCCGAATGCACAAAGTGTGTGGTCTTGTTTCTCAGTCTATATTTGGTCGGTCACGTCAGAGGTTGAATGTAACGAATGGGTGGGAAAGAGCAAAGGGCAACGGCTGTGTAGAACGAAAACACAAATCCTCAGGGGTGTGAGCGTTTCGAGATGAGTCGTATACATGTAAATGTTGGTCGTCAGTGACCGTGTGGCCTAATGGATAAGGCGTCGGACTTCGGATCTGAAGATTACAGGTTCGAATGCTGTCACGCTTGTGTTTTTCCAGTTCTGAAAAAGAAACATAACGTTTTAATGTAGCAATTGAGCAGTACGAAACCGTCTGAATGTTGCTGTTGACCATTTTTTGCTTGGAGATGCTCTTGAGCTTGAAACACACACAACAAGACCGGTGTTAACTAGCGAAATGGTCGGCAGAGTGCCGACACAGCGAGTTTTGACTATCACTTGCACATCTAAAACAACGTCGGAAAGTAACTCGTTCGGCTTTTGAGTCACATAAAGTATGTGCGTTAATTTTGACGCCACTAGCTCTGCATGTTGTCATGCAATTTCTTTACCTCTCAGAAATGATTATGACATAAAAGTGAAGTACGTGACGAGTGTGACGTTAGGAAAACATTAGGCATCATGGAGAGATTCTGTATGGGACCACCCAACCCAAACGAGTACTGTGTGACGTGCTACCCGGCAGGTATTCACCGAGGTAGCCGGCTAGCTCAGTCGGTAGAGCGTCAGACTCTTAATCCCAGGGTCGTGGGTTCGAGCCAGACGCTGGGCGGAACGGAAATTTGTTCCGCTGCAAGTGTAAATTCCAGTTTTTCTGATTAACGAGATTTAATGGAAATAGCAACTTTAAACTTTGCCTACGTCTCTGTCAGTCGCAAGGAAGCTGTATTTGAAGGTGAATGTGATTTTGTAGACATGTGTGAAAGACATGTTCTGAAATGCAAGTGTTGTTGTTTGGAGAGCACATCGGTTACGTGTCAGATGTGTAGTCAAGCAGTAATTTGTCGCCATAGCTGCAAATATTAGCCGGTAATATGAAGTGTTGTCAGCTAAAGTCTGATGATGCAGACGACCGTAAGGACGAAGTACCCAAGAGTACCGCTAGGCCGCGCCTCTTTAGCTCAGTGGTAGAGCACTGGTCTAATAAACCAGGGGTCGTAAGTTCCATCCTCACAGGAGAAAGATGAATTTTGGAAATCAGTTGCGCGTCGTGGCCGTATAGCAAACAGTACCTGTGATGACGAACAATTAGCGACAGGCGTTTTTTTAAGAATCACTCTCAGATGCGATTAAGGCGAATGGCGCAGATAAAGCATTTGCCAAAGCGGTACAGCATAAGGTGGGACGAGGCAGTCTGAATTACATTTTATAGATGTATTTCTCACATATCTCAGAGCCTCTCGCGATATTCGTCGTCGTCGTCGTCGTCGTCGTCGTCGTCGTCGTCGCCGCCGCCGCCGCTTCTGCAGAAGTAGCAAATGGCAATCGTAGCAAATGCGGCGAGGGACGCCCTGCCTTCGATTCCGAATGCACAAAGTGTGTGGTCTTGTTTCTCAGTCTATATTTGGTCGGTCACGTCAGAGGTTGAATGTAACGAATGGGTGGGAAAGAGCAAGGGGCAACGGCTGTGTAGAACGAAAACACAAATCCTCAGGGGTGTGAGCGTTTCGAGATGAGTCGTATACATGTAAATGTTGGTCGTCAGTGACCGTGTGGCCTAATGGATAAGGCGTCGGACTTCGGATCTGAAGATTACAGGTTCGAATGCTGTCACGCTTGTGTTTTTCCAGTTCTGAAAAAGAAACATAACGTTTTAATGTAGCAATTGAGCAGTACGAAACCGTCTGAATGTTGCTGTTGACCATTTTTTGCTTGGAGATGCTCTTGAGCTTGAAACACACACAACAAGACCGGTGTTAACTAGCGAAATGGTCGGCAGAGTGCCGACACAGCGAGTTTTGACTATCACTTGCACATCTAAAACAACGTCGGAAAGTAACTCGTTCGGCTTTTGAGTCACATAAAGTATGTGCGTTAATTTTGACGCCACTAGCTCTGCATGTTGTCATGCAATTTCTTTACCTCTCAGAAATGATTATGACATAAAAGTGAAGTACGTGACGAGTGTGACGTTAGGAAAACATTAGGCATCATGGAGAGATTCTGTATGGGACCACCCAACCCAAACGAGTACTGTGTGACGTGCTACCCGGCAGGTATTCACCGAGGTAGCCGGCTAGCTCAGTCGGTAGAGCGTCAGACTCTTAATCCCAGGGTCGTGGGTTCGAGCCAGACGCTGGGCGGAACGGAAATTTGTTCCGCTGCAAGTGTAAATTCCAGTTTTTCTGATTAACGAGATTTAATGGAAATAGCAACTTTAAACTTTGCCTACGTCTCTGTCAGTCGCAAGGAAGCTGTATTTGAAGGTGAATGTGATTTTGTAGACATGTGTGAAAGACATGTTCTGAAATGCAAGTGTTGTTGTTTGGAGAGCACATCGGTTACGTGTCAGATGTGTAGTCAAGCAGTAATTTGTCGCCATAGCTGCAAATATTAGCCGGTAATATGAAGTGTTGTCAGCTAAAGTCTGATGATGCAGACGACCGTAAGGACGAAGTACCCAAGAGTACCGCTAGGCCGCGCCTCTTTAGCTCAGTGGTAGAGCACTGGTCTAATAAACCAGGGGTCGTAAGTTCCATCCTCACAGGAGAAAGATGAATTTTGGAAATCAGTTGCGCGTCGTGGCCGTATAGCAAACAGTACCTGTGATGACGAACAATTAGCGACAGGCGTTTTTTTAAGAATCACTCTCAGATGCGATTAAGGCGAATGGCGCAGATAAAGCATTTGCCAAAGCGGTACAGCATAAGGTGGGACGAGGCAGTCTGAATTACATTTTATAGATGTATTTCTCACATATCTCAGAGCCTCTCGCGATATTCGTCGTCGTCGTCGTCGTCGTCGTCGTCGTCGTCGTCGTCGTCGTCGCCGCCGCCGCCGCTTCTGCAGAAGTAGCAAATGGCAATCGTAGCAAATGCGGCGAGGGACGCCCTGCCTTCGATTCCGAATGCACAAAGTGTGTGGTCTTGTTTCTCAGTCTATATTTGGTCGGTCACGTCAGAGGTTGAATGTAACGAATGGGTGGGAAAGAGCAAAGGGCAACGGCTGTGTAGAACGAAAACACAAATCCTCAGGGGTGTGAGCGTTTCGAGATGAGTCGTATACATGTAAATGTTGGTCGTCAGTGACCGTGTGGCCTAATGGATAAGGCGTCGGACTTCGGATCTGAAGATTACAGGTTCGAATGCTGTCACGCTTGTGTTTTTCCAGTTCTGAAAAAGAAACATAACGTTTTAATGTAGCAATTGAGCAGTACGAAACCGTCTGAATGTTGCTGTTGACCATTTTTTGCTTGGAGATGCTCTTGAGCTTGAAACACACACAACAAGACCGGTGTTAACTAGCGAAATGGTCGGCAGAGTGCCGACACAGCGAGTTTTGACTATCACTTGCACATCTAAAACAACGTCGGAAAGTAACTCGTTCGGCTTTTGAGTCACATAAAGTATGTGCGTTAATTTTGACGACACTAGCTCTGCATGTTGTCATGCAATTTCTTTACCTCTCAGAAATGATTATGACATAAAAGTGAAGTACGTGACGAGTGTGACGTTAGGAAAACATTAGGCATCATGGAGAGATTCTGTATGGGACCACCCAACCCAAACGAGTACTGTGTGACGTGCTATCCGGCAGGTATTCACCGAGGTAGCCGGCTAGCTCAGTCGGTAGAGCGTCAGACTCTTAATCCCAGGGTCGTGGGTTCGAGCCAGACGCTGGGCGGAACGGAAATTTGTTCCGCTGCAAGTGTAAATTCCAGTTTTTCTGATTAACGAGATTTAATGGAAATAGCAACTTTAAACTTTGCCTACGTCTCTGTCAGTCGCAAGGAAGCTGTATTTGAAGGTGAATGTGATTTTGTAGACATGTGTGAAAGACATGTTCTGAAATGCAAGTGTTGTTGTTTGGAGAGCACATCGGTTACGTGTCAGATGTGTAGTCAAGCAGTAATTTGTCGCCATAGCTGCAAATATTAGCCGGTAATATGAAGTGTTGTCAGCTAAAGTCTGATGATGCAGACGACCGTAAGGACGAAGTACCCAAGAGTACCGCTAGGCCGCGCCTCTTTAGCTCAGTGGTAGAGCACTGGTCTAATAAACCAGGGGTCGTAAGTTCCATCCTCACAGGAGAAAGATGAATTTTGGAAATCAGTTGCGCGTCGTGGCCGTATAGCAAACAGTACCTGTGATGACGAACAATTAGCGACAGGCGTTTTTTTAAGAATCACTCTCAGATGCGATTAAGGCGAATGGCGCAGATAAAGCATTTGCCAAAGCGGTACAGCATAAGGTGGGACGAGGCAGTCTGAATTACATTTTATAGATGTATTTCTCACATATCTCAGAGCCTCTCGCGATATTCGTCGTCGTCGTCGTCGTCGTCGTCGTCGTCGTCGCCGCCGCCGCTTCTGCAGAAGTAGCAAATGGCAATCGTAGCAAATGCGGCGAGGGACGCCCTGCCTTCGATTCCGAATGCACAAAGTGTGTGGTCTTGTTTCTCAGTCTATATTTGGTCGGTCACGTCAGAGGTTGAATGTAACGAATGGGTGGGAAAGAGCAAGGGGCAACGGCTGTGTAGAACGAAAACACAAATCCTCAGGGGTGTGAGCGTTTCGAGATGAGTCGTATACATGTAAATGTTGGTCGTCAGTGACCGTGTGGCCTAATGGATAAGGCGTCGGACTTCGGATCTGAAGATTACAGGTTCGAATGCTGTCACGCTTGTGTTTTTCCAGTTCTGAAAAAGAAACATAACGTTTTAATGTAGCAATTGAGCAGTACGAAACCGTCTGAATGTTGCTGTTGACAATTTTTTGCTTGGAGATGCTCTTGAGCTTGAAACACACACAACAAGACCGGTGTTAACTAGCGAAATGGTCGGCAGAGTGCCGACACAGCGAGTTTTGACTATCACTTGCACATCTAAAACAACGTCGGAAAGTAACTCGTTCGGCTTTTGAGTCACATAAAGTATGTGCGTTAATTTTGACGACACTAGCTCTGCATGTTGTCATGCAATTTCTTTACCTCTCAGAAATGATTATGACATAAAAGTGAAGTACGTGACGAGTGTGACGTTAGGAAAACATTAGGCATCATGGAGAGATTCTGTATGGGACCACCCAACCCAAACGAGTACTGTGTGACGTGCTATCCGGCAGGTATTCACCGAGGTAGCCGGCTAGCTCAGTCGGTAGAGCGTCAGACTCTTAATCCCAGGGTCGTGGGTTCGAGCCAGACGCTGGGCGGAACGGAAATTTGTTCCGCTGCAAGTGTAAATTCCAGTTTTTCTGATTAACGAGATTTAATGGAAATAGCAACTTTAAACTTTGCCTACGTCTCTGTCAGTCGCAAGGAAGCTGTATTTGAAGGTGAATGTGATTTTGTAGACATGTGTGAAAGACATGTTCTGAAATGCAAGTGTTGTTGTTTGGAGAGCACATCGGTTACGTGTCAGATGTGTAGTCAAGCAGTAATTTGTCGCCATAGCTGCAAATATTAGCCGGTAATATGAAGTGTTGTCAGCTAAAGTCTGATGATGCAGACGACCGTAAGGACGAAGTACCCAAGAGTACCGCTAGGCCGCGCCTCTTTAGCTCAGTGGTAGAGCACTGGTCTAATAAACCAGGGGTCGTAAGTTCCATCCTCACAGGAGAAAGATGAATTTTGGAAATCAGTTGCGCGTCGTGGCCGTATAGCAAACAGTACCTGTGATGACGAACAATTAGCGACAGGCGTTTTTTTAAGAATCACTCTCAGATGCGATTAAGGCGAATGGCGCAGATAAAGCATTTGCCAAAGCGGTACAGCATAAGGTGGGACGAGGCAGTCTGAATTACATTTTATAGATGTATTTCTCACATATCTCAGAGCCTCTCGCGATATTCGTCGTCGTCGTCGTCGTCGTCGTCGTCGCCGCCGCCGCCGCTTCTGCAGAAGTAGCAAATGGCAATCGTAGCAAATGCGGCGAGGGACGCCCTGCCTTCGATTCCGAATGCACAAAGTGTGTGGTCTTGTTTCTCAGTCTATATTTGGTCGGTCACGTCAGAGGTTGAATGTAACGAATGGGTGGGAAAGAGCAAGGGGCAACGGCTGTGTAGAACGAAAACACAAATCCTCAGGGGTGTGAGCGTTTCGAGATGAGTCGTATACATGTAAATGTTGGTCGTCAGTGACCGTGTGGCCTAATGGATAAGGCGTCGGACTTCGGATCTGAAGATTACAGGTTCGAATGCTGTCACGCTTGTGTTTTTCCAGTTCTGAAAAAGAAACATAACGTTTTAATGTAGCAATTGAGCAGTACGAAACCGTCTGAATGTTGCTGTTGACCATTTTTTGCTTGGAGATGCTCTTGAGCTTGAAACACACACAACAAGACCGGTGTTAACTAGCGAAATGGTCGGCAGAGTGCCGACACAGCGAGTTTTGACTATCACTTGCACATCTAAAACAACGTCGGAAAGTAACTCGTTCGGCTTTTGAGTCACATAAAGTATGTGCGTTAATTTTGACGCCACTAGCTCTGCATGTTGTCATGCATTTCTTTACCTCTCAGAAATGATTATGACATAAAAGTGAAGTACGTGACGAGTGTGACGTTAGGAAAACATTAGGCATCATGGAGAGATTCTGTATGGGACCACCCAACCCAAACGAGTACTGTGTGACGTGCTACCCGGCAGGTATTCACCGAGGTAGCCGGCTAGCTCAGTCGGTAGAGCGTCAGACTCTTAATCCCAGGGTCGTGGGTTCGAGCCAGACGCTGGGCGGAACGGAAATTTGTTCCGCTGCAAGTGTAAATTCCAGTTTTTCTGATTAACGAGATTTAATGGAAATAGCAACTTTAAACTTTGCCTACGTCTCTGTCAGTCGCAAGGAAGCTGTATTTGAAGGTGAAGGTGATTTTGTAGACATGTGTGAAAGACATGTTCTGAAATGCAAGTGTTGTTGTTTGGAGAGCACATCGGTTACGTGTCAGATGTGTAGTCAAGCAGTAATTTGTCGCCATAGCTGCAAATATTAGCCGGTAATATGAAGTGTTGTCAGCTAAAGTCTGATGATGCAGACGACCGTAAGGACGAAGTACCCAAGAGTACCGCTAGGCCGCGCCTCTTTAGCTCAGTGGTAGAGCACTGGTCTAATAAACCAGGGGTCGTAAGTTCCATCCTCACAGGAGAAAGATGAATTTTGGAAATCAGTTGCGCGTCGTGGCCGTATAGCAAACAGTACCTGTGATGACGAACAATTAGCGACAGGCGTTTTTTTAAGAATCACTCTCAGATGCGATTAAGGCGAATGGCGCAGATAAAGCATTTGCCAAAGCGGTACAGCATAATGTGGGACGAGGCAGTCTGAATTACATTTTATAGATGTATTTCTCACATATCTCAGAGCCTCTCGCGATATTCGTCGTCGTCGTCGTCGTCGTCGTCGTCGTCGTCGTCGCCGCCGCCGCCGCTTCTGCAGAAGTAGCAAATGGCAATCGTAGCAAATGCGGCGAGGGACGCCCTGCCTTCGATTCCGAATGCACAAAGTGTGTGGTCTTGTTTCTCAGTCTATATTTGGTCGGTCACGTCAGAGGTTGAATGTAACGAATGGGTGGGAAAGAGCAAGGGGCAGCGGCTGTGTAGAACGAAAACACAAATCCTCAGGGGTGTGAGCGTTTCGAGATGAGTCGTATACATGTAAATGTTGGTCGTCAGTGACCGTGTGGCCTAATGGATAAGGCGTCGGACTTCGGATCTGAAGATTACAGGTTCGAATGCTGTCACGCTTGTGTTTTTCCAGTTCTGAAAAAGAAACATAACGTTTTAATGTAGCAATTGAGCAGTACGAAACCGTCTGAATGTTGCTGTTGACCATATTTTGCTTGGAGATGCTCTTGAGCTTGAAACACACACAACAAGACCGGTGTTAACTAGCGAAATGGTCGGCAGAGTGCCGACACAGCGAGTTTTGACTATCACTTGCACATCTAAAACAACGTCGGAAAGTAACTCGTTCGGCTTTTGAGTCACATAAAGTATGTGCGTTAATTTTGACGCCACTAGCTCTGCATGTTGTCATGCAATTTCTTTACCTCTCAGAAATGATTATGACATAAAAGTGAAGTACGTGACGAGTGTGACGTTAGGAAAACATTAGGCATCATGGAGAGATTCTGTATGGGACCACCCAACCCAAACGAGTACTGTGTGACGTGCTACCCGGCAGGTATTCACCGAGGTAGCCGGCTAGCTCAGTCGGTAGAGCGTCAGACTCTTAATCCCAGGGTCGTGGGTTCGAGCCAGACGCTGGGCGGAACGGAAATTTGTTCCGCTGCAAGTGTAAATTCCAGTTTTTCTGATTAACGAGATTTAATGGAAATAGCAACTTTAAACTTTGCCTACGTCTCTGTCAGTCGCAAGGAAGCTGTATTTGAAGGTGAATGTGATTTTGTAGACATGTGTGAAAGACATGTTCTGAAATGCAAGTGTTGTTGTTTGGAGAGCACATCGGTTACGTGTCAGATGTGTAGTCAAGCAGTAATTTAACACGCGATCTAGTGTTATTAGCCGGTAATATGAAGTGTTGTCAGCTAAAGTCTGATGATGCAGACGACCGTAAGGACGAAGTACCCAAGAGTACCGCTAGGCCGCGCCTCTTTAGCTCAGTGGTAGAGCACTGGTCTAATAAACCAGGGGTCGTAAGTTCCATCCTCACAGGAGAAAGATGAATTTTGGAAATCAGTTGCGCGTTGTGGCCGTATAGCAAACAGTACCTGTGATGACGAACAATTAGCGACAGGCGTTTTTTTAAGAATCACTCTCAGATGCGATTAAGGCGAATGGCGCAGATAAAGCATTTGCCTAAGCGGTACAGCATAAGGTGGGACGAGGCAGTCTGAATTACATTTTATAGATGTATTTCTCACATATCTCAGAGCCTCTCGCGATATTCGTCGTCGTCGTCGTCGTCGTCGTCGTCGTCGTCGTCGCCACCGCCGCTTCTGCAGAAGTAGCAAATGGCAATCGTAGCAAATGCGGCGAGGGACGCCCTGCCTTCGATTCCGAATGCACAAAGTGTGTGGTCTTGTTTCTCAGTCTATATTTGGTCGGTCACGTCAGAGGTTGAATGTAACGAATGGGTGGGAAAGAGCAAGGGGCAGCGGCTGTGTAGAACGAAAACACAAATCCTCAGGGGTGTGTGAGCGTTTCGAGATGAGTCGTATACATGTAAATGTTGGTCGTCAGTGACCGTGTGGCCTAATGGATAAGGCGTCGGACTTCGGATCTGAAGATTACAGGTTCGAATGCTGTTACGCTTGTGTTTTTCCAGTTCTGAAAAAGAAACATAACGTTTTAATGTAGCAATTGAGCAGTACGAAACCGTCTGAATGTTGCTGTTGACCATTTTTTGCTTGGAGATGCTCTTGAGCTTGAAACACACACAACAAGACCGGTGTTAACTAGCGAAATGGTCGGCAGAGTGCCGACACAGCGAGTTTTGACTATCACTTGCACATCTAAAACAACGTCGGAAAGTAACTCGTTCGGCTTTTGAGTCACATAAAGTATGTGCGTTAATTTTGACGCCACTAGCTCTGCATGTTGTCATGCAATTTCTTTACCTCTCAGAAATGATTATGACATAAAAGTGAAGTACGTGACGAGTGTGACGTTAGGAAAACATTAGGCATCATGGAGAGATTCTGTATGGGACCACCCAACCCAAACGAGTACTGTGTGACGTGCTACCCGGCAGGTTTTCACCGAGGTAGCCGGCTAGCTCAGTCGGTAGAGCGTCAGACTCTTAATCCCAGGGTCGTGGGTTCGAGCCAGACGCTGGGCGGAACGGAATTTTGTTCCGCTGCAAGTGTAAATTACCGTTTTTCTGATTAACGAGATTTAATGGAAATAGCAACTTTAAACTTTGCCTACGTCTCTGTCAGTCGCAAGGAAGCTGTATTTGAAGGTGAATGTGATTTTGTAGACATGTGTGAAAGACATGTTCTGAAATGCAAGTGTTGTTGTTTGGAGAGCACATCGGTTACGTGTCAGATGTGTAGTCAAGCAGTAATTTGTCGCCATAGCTGCAAATATTAGCCGGTAATATGAAGTGTTGTCAGCTAAAGTCTGATGATGCAGACGACCGTAAGGACGAAGTACCAACACGCGATCTAGTGTCGCCTCTTTAGCTCAGTGGTAGAGCACTGGTCTAATAAACCAGGGGTCGTAAGTTCCATCCTCACAGGAGAAAGATGAATTTTGGAAATCAGTTGCGCGTCGTGGCCGTATAGCAAACAGTACCTGTGATGACGAACAATTAGCGACAGGCGTTTTTTTAAGAATCACTCTCAGATGCGATTAAGGCGAATGGCGCAGATAAAGCATTTGCCAAAGCGGTACAGCATAAGGTGGGACGAGGCAGTCTGAATTACATTTTATAGATGTATTTCTCACATATCTCAGAGCCTCTCGCGATATTCGTCGTCGTCGTCGTCGTCGTCGTCGTCGTCGTCGCCGCTTCTGCAGAAGTAGCAAATGGCAATCGTAGCAAATGCGGCGAGGGACGCCCTGCCTTCGATTCCGAATGCACAAAGTGTGTGGTCTTGTTTCTCAGTCTATATTTGGTCGGTCACGTCAGAGGTTGAATGTAACGAATGGGTGGGAAAGAGCAAGGGGCAGCGGCTGTGTAGAACGAAAACACAAATCCTCAGGGGTGTGAGCGTTTCGAGATGAGTCGTATACATGTAAATGTTGGTCGTCAGTGACCGTGTGGCCTAATGGATAAGGCGTCGGACTTCGGATCTGAAGATTACAGGTTCGAATGCTGTCACGCTTGTGTTTTTCCAGTTCTGAAAAAGAAACATAACGTTTTAATGTAGCAATTGAGCAGTACGAAACCGTCTGAATGTTGCTGTTGACCATTTTTTGCTTGGAGATGCTCTTGAGCTTGAAACACACACAACAAGACCGGTGTTAACTAGCGAAATGGTCGGCAGAGTGCCGACACAGCGAGTTTTGACTATCACTTGCACATCTAAAACAACGTCGGAAAGTAACTCGTTCGGCTTTTGAGTCACATAAAGTATGTGCGTTAATTTTGACGCCACTAGCTCTGCATGTTGTCATGCAATTTCTTTACCTCTCAGAAATGATTATGACATAAAAGTGAAGTACGTGACGAGTGTGACGTTAGGAAAACATTAGGCATCATGGAGAGATTCTGTATGGGACCACCCAACCCAAACGAGTACTGTGTGACGTGCTACCCGGCAGGTATTCACCGAGGTAGCCGGCTAGCTCAGTCGGTAGAGCGTCAGACTCTTAATCCCAGGGTCGTGGGTTCGAGCCAGACGCTGGGCGGAACGGAAATTTGTTCCGCTGCAAGTGTAAATTCCAGTTTTTCTGATTAACGAGATTTAATGGAAATAGCAACTTTAAACTTTGCCTACGTCTCTGTCAGTCGCAAGGAAGCTGTATTTGAAGGTGAATGTGATTTTGTAGACATGTGTGAAAGACATGTTCTGAAATGCAAGTGTTGTTGTTTGGAGAGCACATCGGTTACGTGTCAGATGTGTAGTCAAGCAGTAATTTGTCGCCATAGCTGCAAATATTAGCCGGTAATATGAAGTGTTGTCAGCTAAAGTCTGATGATGCAGACGACCGTAAGGACGAAGTACCCAAGAGTACCGCTAGGCCGCGCCTCTTTAGCTCAGTGATAGAGCACTGGTCTAATAAACCAGGGGTCGTAAGTTCCATCCTCACAGGAGAAAGATGAATTTTGGAAATCAGTTGCGCGTCGTGGCCGTATAGCAAACAGTACCTGTGATGACGAACAATTAGCGACAGGCGTTTTTTTAAGAATCACTCTCAGATGCGATTAAGGCGAATGGCGCAGATAAAGCATTTGCCAAAGCGGTACAGCATAAGGTGGGACGAGGCAGTCTGAATTACATTTTATAGATGTATTTCTCACATATCTCAGAGCCTCTCGCGATATTCGTCGTCGTCGTCGTCGTCGTCGTCGTCGTCGTCGTCGCCGCCGCCGCCGCTTCTGCAGAAGTAGCAAATGGCAATCGTAGCAAATGCGGCGAGGGACGCCCTGCCTTCGATTCCGAATGCACAAAGTGTGTGGTCTTGTTTCTCAGTCTATATTTGGTCGGTCACGTCAGAGGTTGAATGTAACGAATGGGTGGGAAAGAGCAAGGGGCAACGGCTGTGTAGAACGAAAACACAAATCCTCAGGGGTGTGAGCGTTTCGAGATGAGTCGTATACATGTAAATGTTGGTCGTCAGTGACCGTGTGGCCTAATGGATAAGGCGTCGGACTTCGGATCTGAAGATTACAGGTTCGAATGCTGTCACGCTTGTGTTTTTCCAGTTCTGAAAAAGAAACATAACGTTTTAATGTAGCAATTGAGCAGTACGAAACCGTCTGAATGTTGCTGTTGACCATATTTTGCTTGGAGATGCTCTTGAGCTTGAAACACACACAACAAGACCGGTGTTAACTAGCGAAATGGTCGGCAGAGTGCCGACACAGCGAGTTTTGACTATCACTTGCACATCTAAAACAACGTCGGAAAGTAACTCGTTCGGCTTTTGAGTCACATAAAGTATGTGCGTTAATTTTGACGACACTAGCTCTGCATGTTGTCATGCAATTTCTTTACCTCTCAGAAATGATTATGACATAAAAGTGAAGTACGTGACGAGTGTGACGTTAGGAAAACATTAGGCATCATGGAGAGATTCTGTATGGGACCACCCAACCCAAACGAGTACTGTGTGACGTGCTATCCGGCAGGTATTCACCGAGGTAGCCGGCTAGCTCAGTCGGTAGAGCGTCAGACTCTTAATCCCAGGGTCGTGGGTTCGAGCCAGACGCTGGGCGGAACGGAAATTTGTTCCGCTGCAAGTGTAAATTCCAGTTTTTCTGATTAACGAGATTTAATGGAAATAGCAACTTTAAACTTTGCCTACGTCTCTGTCAGTCGCAAGGAAGCTGTATTTGAAGGTGAATGTGATTTTGTAGACATGTGTGAAAGACATGTTCTGAAATGCAAGTGTTGTTGTTTGGAGAGCACATCGGTTACGTGTCAGATGTGTAGTCAAGCAGTAATTTGTCGCCATAGCTGCAAATATTAGCCGGTAATATGAAGTGTTGTCAGCTAAAGTCTGATGATGCAGACGACCGTAAGGACGAAGTACCCAAGAGTACCGCTAGGCCGCGCCTCTTTAGCTCAGTGGTAGAGCACTGGTCTAATAAACCAGGGGTCGTAAGTTCCATCCTCACAGGAGAAAGATGAATTTTGGAAATCAGTTGCGCGTCGTGGCCGTATAGCAAACAGTACCTGTGATGACGAACAATTAGCGACAGGCGTTTTTTTAAGAATCACTCTCAGATGCGATTAAGGCGAATGGCGCAGATAAAGCATTTGCCAAAGCGGTACAGCATAAGGTGGGACGAGGCAGTCTGAATTACATTTTATAGATGTATTTCTCACATATCTCAGAGCCTCTCGCGATATTCGTCGTCGTCGTCGTCGTCGTCGTCGTCGCCGCCGCCGCTTCTGCAGAAGTAGCAAATGGCAATCGTAGCAAATGCGGCGAGGGACGCCCTGCCTTCGATTCCGAATGCACAAAGTGTGTGGTCTTGTTTCTCAGTCTATATTTGGTCGGTCACGTCAGAGGTTGAATGTAACGAATGGGTGGGAAAGAGCAAGGGGCAACGGCTGTGTAGAACGAAAACACAAATCCTCAGGGGTGTGAGCGTTTCGAGATGAGTCGTATACATGTAAATGTTGGTCGTCAGTGACCGTGTGGCCTAATGGATAAGGCGTCGGACTTCGGATCTGAAGATTACAGGTTCGAATGCTGTCACGCTTGTGTTTTTCCAGTTCTGAAAAAGAAACATAACGTTTTAATGTAGCAATTGAGCAGTACGAAACCGTCTGAATGTTGCTGTTGACCATTTTTTGCTTGGAGATGCTCTTGAGCTTGAAACACACACAACAAGACCGGTGTTAACTAGCGAAATGGTCGGCAGAGTGCCGACACAGCGAGTTTTGACTATCACTTGCACATCTAAAACAACGTCGGAAAGTAACTCGTTCGGCTTTTGAGTCACATAAAGTATGTGCGTTAATTTTGACGCCACTAGCTCTGCATGTTGTCATGCATTTCTTTACCTCTCAGAAATGATTATGACATAAAAGTGAAGTACGTGACGAGTGTGACGTTAGGAAAACATTAGGCATCATGGAGAGATTCTGTATGGGACCACCCAACCCAAACGAGTACTGTGTGACGTGCTACCCGGCAGGTATTCACCGAGGTAGCCGGCTAGCTCAGTCGGTAGAGCGTCAGACTCTTAATCCCAGGGTCGTGGGTTCGAGCCAGACGCTGGGCGGAACGGAAATTTGTTCCGCTGCAAGTGTAAATTCCAGTTTTTCTGATTAACGAGATTTAATGGAAATAGCAACTTTAAACTTTGCCTACGTCTCTGTCAGTCGCAAGGAAGCTGTATTTGAAGGTGAAGGTGATTTTGTAGACATGTGTGAAAGACATGTTCTGAAATGCAAGTGTTGTTGTTTGGAGAGCACATCGGTTACGTGTCAGATGTGTAGTCAAGCAGTAATTTGTCGCCATAGCTGCAAATATTAGCCGGTAATATGAAGTGTTGTCAGCTAAAGTCTGATGATGCAGACGACCGTAAGGACGAAGTACCCAAGAGTACCGCTAGGCCGCGCCTCTTTAGCTCAGTGGTAGAGCACTGGTCTAATAAACCAGGGGTCGTAAGTTCCATCCTCACAGGAGAAAGATGAATTTTGGAAATCAGTTGCGCGTCGTGGCCGTATAGCAAACAGTACCTGTGATGACGAACAATTAGCGACAGGCGTTTTTTTAAGAATCACTCTCAGATGCGATTAAGGCGAATGGCGCAGATAAAGCATTTGCCAAAGCGGTACAGCATAATGTGGGACGAGGCAGTCTGAATTACATTTTATAGATGTATTTCTCACATATCTCAGAGCCTCTCGCGATATTCGTCGTCGTCGTCGTCGTCGTCGTCGTCGTCGTCGTCGCCGCCGCCGCCGCTTCTGCAGAAGTAGCAAATGGCAATCGTAGCAAATGCGGCGAGGGACGCCCTGCCTTCGATTCCGAATGCACAAAGTGTGTGGTCTTGTTTCTCAGTCTATATTTGGTCGGTCACGTCAGAGGTTGAATGTAACGAATGGGTGGGAAAGAGCAAGGGGCAGCGGCTGTGTAGAACGAAAACACAAATCCTCAGGGGTGTGAGCGTTTCGAGATGAGTCGTATACATGTAAATGTTGGTCGTCAGTGACCGTGTGGCCTAATGGATAAGGCGTCGGACTTCGGATCTGAAGATTACAGGTTCGAATGCTGTCACGCTTGTGTTTTTCCAGTTCTGAAAAAGAAACATAACGTTTTAATGTAGCAATTGAGCAGTACGAAACCGTCTGAATGTTGCTGTTGACCATTTTTTGCTTGGAGATGCTCTTGAGCTTGAAACACACACAACAAGACCGGTGTTAACTAGCGAAATGGTCGGCAGAGTGCCGACACAGCGAGTTTTGACTATCACTTGCACATCTAAAACAACGTCGGAAAGTAACTCGTTCGGCTTTTGAGTCACATAAAGTATGTGCGTTAATTTTGACGCCACTAGCTCTGCATGTTGTCATGCAATTTCTTTACCTCTCAGAAATGATTATGACATAAAAGTGAAGTACGTGACGAGTGTGACGTTAGGAAAACATTAGGCATCATGGAGAGATTCTGTATGGGACCACCCAACCCAAACGAGTACTGTGTGACGTGCTACCCGGCAGGTATTCACCGAGGTAGCCGGCTAGCTCAGTCGGTAGAGCGTCAGACTCTTAATCCCAGGGTCGTGGGTTCGAGCCAGACGCTGGGCGGAACGGAAATTTGTTCCGCTGCAAGTGTAAATTCCAGTTTTTCTGATTAACGAGATTTAATGGAAATAGCAACTTTAAACTTTGCCTACGTCTCTGTCAGTCGCAAGGAAGCTGTATTTGAAGGTGAATGTGATTTTGTAGACATGTGTGAAAGACATGTTCTGAAATGCAAGTGTTGTTGTTTGGAGAGCACATCGGTTACGTGTCAGATGTGTAGTCAAGCAGTAATTTGTCGCCATAGCTGCAAATATTAGCCGGTAATATGAAGTGTTGTCAGCTAAAGTCTGATGATGCAGACGACCGTAAGGACGAAGTACCCAAGAGTACCGCTAGGCCGCGCCTCTTTAGCTCAGTGGTAGAGCACTGGTCTAATAAACCAGGGGTCGTAAGTTCCATCCTCACAGGAGAAAGATGAATTTTGGAAATCAGTTGCGCGTTGTGGCCGTATAGCAAACAGTACCTGTGATGACGAACAATTAGCGACAGGCGTTTTTTTAAGAATCACTCTCAGATGCGATTAAGGCGAATGGCGCAGATAAAGCATTTGCCTAAGCGGTACAGCATAAGGTGGGACGAGGCAGTCTGAATTACATTTTATAGATGTATTTCTCACATATCTCAGAGCCTCTCGCGATATTCGTCGTCGTCGTCGTCGTCGTCGTCGTCGTCGTCGCCACCGCCGCTTCTGCAGAAGTAGCAAATGGCAATCGTAGCAAATGCGGCGAGGGACGCCCTGCCTTCGATTCCGAATGCACAAAGTGTGTGGTCTTGTTTCTCAGTCTATATTTGGTCGGTCACGTCAGAGGTTGAATGTAACGAATGGGTGGGAAAGAGCAAGGGGCAGCGGCTGTGTAGAACGAAAACACAAATCCTCAGGGGTGTGAGCGTTTCGAGATGAGTCGTATACATGTAAATGTTGGTCGTCAGTGACCGTGTGGCCTAATGGATAAGGCGTCGGACTTCGGATCTGAAGATTACAGGTTCGAATGGTGTCACGCTTGTGTTTTTCCAGTTCTGAAAAAGAAACATAACGTTTTAATGTAGCAATTGAGCAGTACGAAACCGTCTGAATGTTGCTGTTGACCATTTTTTGCTTGGAGATGCTCTTGAGCTTGAAACACACACAACAAGACCGGTGTTAACTAGCGAAATGGTCGGCAGAGTGCCGACACAGCGAGTTTTGACTATCACTTGCACATCTAAAACAACGTCGGAAAGTAACTCGTTCGGCTTTTGAGTCACATAAAGTATGTGCGTTAATTTTGACGCCACTAGCTCTGCATGTTGTCATGCAATTTCTTTACCTCTCAGAAATGATTATGACATAAAAGTGAAGTACGTGACGAGTGTGACGTTAGGAAAACATTAGGCATCATGGAGAGATTCTGTATGGGACCACCCAACCCAAACGAGTACTGTGTGACGTGCTACCCGGCAGGTATTCACCGAGGTAGCCGGCTAGCTCAGTCGGTAGAGCGTCAGACTCTTAATCCCAGGGTCGTGGGTTCGAGCCAGACGCTGGGCGGAACGGAAATTTGTTCCGCTGCAAGTGTAAATTCCAGTTTTTCTGATTAACGAGATTTAATGGAAATAGCAACTTTAAACTTTGCCTACGTCTCTGTCAGTCGCAAGGAAGCTGTATTTGAAGGTGAATGTGATTTTGTAGACATGTGTGAAAGACATGTTCTGAAATGCAAGTGTTGTTGTTTGGAGAGCACATCGGTTACGTGTCAGATGTGTAGTCAAGCAGTAATTTGTCGCCATAGCTGCAAATATTAGCCGGTAATATGAAGTGTTGTCAGCTAAAGTCTGATGATGCAGACGACCGTAAGGACGAAGTACCCAAGAGTACCGCTAGGCCGCGCCTCTTTAGCTCAGTGGTAGAGCACTGGTCTAACAAACCAGGGGTCGTAAGTTCCATCCTCACAGGAGAAAGATGAATTTTGGAAATCAGTTGCGCGTCGTGGCCGTATAGCAAACAGTACCTGTGATGACGAACAATTAGCGACAGGCGTTTTTTTAAGAATCACTCTCAGATGCGATTAAGGCGAATGGCGCAGATAAAGCATTTGCCAAAGCGGTACAGCATAAGGTGGGACGAGGCAGTCTGAATTACATTTTATAGATGTATTTCTCACATATCTCAGAGCCTCTCGCGATATTCGTCGTCGTCGTCGTCGTCGTCGTCGTCGTCGTCGCCGCCGCCGCCGCTTCTGCAGAAGTAGCAAATGGCAATCGTAGCAAATGCGGCGAGGGACGCCCTGCCTTCGATTCCGAATGCACAAAGTGTGTGGTCTTGTTTCTCAGTCTATATTTGGTCGGTCACGTCAGAGGTTGAATGTAACGAATGGGTGGGAAAGAGCAAGGGGCAGCGGCTGTGTAGAACGAAAACACAAATCCTCAGGGGTGTGAGCGTTTCGAGATGAGTCGTATACATGTAAATGTTGGTCGTCAGTGACCGTGTGGCCTAATGGATAAGGCGTCGGACTTCGGATCTGAAGATTACAGGTTCGAATGCTGTTACGCTTGTGTTTTTCCAGTTCTGAAAAAGAAACATAACGTTTTAATGTAGCAATTGAGCAGTACGAAACCGTCTGAATGTTGCTGTTGACCATTTTTTGCTTGGAGATGCTCTTGAGCTTGAAACACACACAACAAGACCGGTGTTAACTAGCGAAATGGTCGGCAGAGTGCCGACACAGCGAGTTTTGACTATCACTTGCACATCTAAAACAACGTCGGAAAGTAACTCGTTCGGCTTTTGAGTCACATAAAGTATGTGCGTTAATTTTGACGCCACTAGCTCTGCATGTTGTCATGCAATTTCTTTACCTCTCAGAAATGATTATGACATAAAAGTGAAGTACGTGACGAGTGTGACGTTAGGAAAACATTAGGCATCATGGAGAGATTCTGTATGGGACCACCCAACCCAAACGAGTACTGTGTGACGTGCTACCCGGCAGGTTTTCACCGAGGTAGCCGGCTAGCTCAGTCGGTAGAGCGTCAGACTCTTAATCCCAGGGTCGTGGGTTCGAGCCAGACGCTGGGCGGAACGGAATTTTGTTCCGCTGCAAGTGTAAATTACCGTTTTTCTGATTAACGAGATTTAATGGAAATAGCAACTTTAAACTTTGCCTACGTCTCTGTCAGTCGCAAGGAAGCTGTATTTGAAGGTGAAGGTGATTTTGTAGACATGTGTGAAAGACATGTTCTGAAATGCAAGTGTTGTTGTTTGGAGAGCACATCGGTTACGTGTCAGATGTGTAGTCAAGCAGTAATTTGTCGCCATAGCTGCAAATATTAGCCGGTAATATGAAGTGTTGTCAGCTAAAGTCTGATGATGCAGACGACCGTAAGGACGAAGTACCCAAGAGTACCGCTAGGCCGCGCCTCTTTAGCTCAGTGGTAGAGCACTGGTCTAATAAACCAGGGGTCGTAAGTTCCATCCTCACAGGAGAAAGATGAATTTTGGAAATCAGTTGCGCGTCGTGGCCGTATAGCAAACAGTACCTGTGATGACGAACAATTAGCGACAGGCGTTTTTTTAAGAATCACTCTCAGATGCGATTAAGGCGAATGGCGCAGATAAAGCATTTGCCAAAGCGGTACAGCATAAGGTGGGACGAGGCAGTCTGAATTACATTTTATAGATGTATTTCTCACATATCTCAGAGCCTCTCGCGATATTCGTCGTCGTCGTCGTCGTCGTCGTCGTCGCCGCCGCCGCCGCCGCTTCTGCAGAAGTAGCAAATGGCAATCGTAGCAAATGCGGCGAGGGACGCCCTGCCTTCGATTCCGAATGCACAAAGTGTGTGGTCTTGTTTCTCAGTCTATATTTGGTC
The DNA here is from genome assembly GCF_023897955.1 of Schistocerca gregaria. Taxonomy (NCBI): domain Eukaryota; kingdom Metazoa; phylum Arthropoda; class Insecta; order Orthoptera; family Acrididae; genus Schistocerca; species Schistocerca gregaria. Next base: position 99,597 of record NW_026061810.1, on the reverse strand, counting down.
GGTCACGTCAGAGGTTGAATGTAACGAATGGGTGGGAAAGAGCAAGGGGCAACGGCTGTGTAGAACGAAAACACAAATCCTCAGGGGTGTGAGCGTTTCGAGATGAGTCGTATACATGTAAATGTTGGTAGTCAGTGACCGTGTGGCCTAATGGATAAGGCGTCGGACTTCGGATCTGAAGATTACAGGTTCGAATGCTGTCACGCTTGTGTTTTTCCAGTTCTGAAAAAGAAACATAACGTTTTAATGTAGCAATTGAGCAGTACGAAACCGTCTGAATGTTGCTGTTGACCATTTTTTGCTTGGAGATGATCTTGAGCTTGAAACACACACAACAAGACCGGTGTTAACTAGCGAAATGGTCGGCAGAGTGCCGACACAGCGAGTTTTGACTATCACTTGCACATCTAAAACAACGTCGGAAAGTAACTCGTTCGGCTTTTGAGTCACATAAAGTATGTGCGTTAATTTTGACGCCACTAGCTCTGCATGTTGTCATGCAATTTCTTTACCTCTCAGAAATGATTATGACATAAAAGTGAAGTACGTGACGAGTGTGACGTTAGGAAAACATTAGGCATCATGGAGAGATTCTGTATGGGACCACCCAACCCAAACGAGTACTGTGTGACGTGCTACCCGGCAGGTATTCACCGAGGTAGCCGGCTAGCTCAGTCGGTAGAGCGTCAGACTCTTAATCCCAGGGTCGTGGGTTCGAGCCAGACGCTGGGCGGAACGGAATTTTGTTCCGCTGCAAGTGTAAATTACCGTTTTTCTGATTAACGAGATTTAATGGAAATAGCAACTTTAAACTTTGCCTACGTCTCTGTCAGTCGCAAGGAAGCTGTATTTGAAGGTGAAGGTGATTTTGTAGACATGTGTGAAAGACATGTTCTGAAATGCAAGTGTTGTTGTTTGGAGAGCACATCGGTTACGTGTCAGATGTGTAGTCAAGCAGTAATTTGTCGCCATAGCTGCAAATATTAGCCGGTAATATGAAGTGTTGTCAGCTAAAGTCTGATGATGCAGACGACCGTAAGGACGAAGTACCCAAGAGTACCGCTAGGCCGCGCCTCTTTAGCTCAGTGGTAGAGCACTGGTCTAATAAACCAGGGGTCGTAAGTTCCATCCTCACAGGAGAAAGATGAATTTTGGAAATCAGTAGCGCGTCGTGGCCGTATAGCAAACAGTACCTGTGATGACGAACAATTAGCGACAGGCGTTTTTTTAAGAATCACTCTCAGATGCGATTAAGGCGAATGGCGCAGATAAAGCATTTGCCAAAGCGGTACAGCATAAGGTGGGACGAGGCAGTCTGAATTACATTTTATAGATGTATTTCTCACATATCTCAGAGCCTCTCGCGATATTCGTCGTCGTCGTCGTCGTCGTCGTCGTCGTCGTCGTCGTCGCCGCCGCCGCCGCTTCTGCAGAAGTAGCAAATGGCAATCGTAGCAAATGCGGCGAGGGACGCCCTGCCTTCGATTCCGAATGCACAAAGTGTGTGGTCTTGTTTCTCAGTCTATATTTGGTCGGTCACGTCAGAGGTTGAATGTAACGAATGGGTGGGAAAGAGCAAGGGGCAGCGGCTGTGTAGAACGAAAACACAAATCCTCAGGGGTGTGAGCGTTTCGAGATGAGTCGTATACATGTAAATGTTGGTCGTCAGTGACCGTGTGGCCTAATGGATAAGGCGTCGGACTTCGGATCTGAAGATTACAGGTTCGAATGCTGTCACGCTTGTGTTTTTCCAGTTCTGAAAAAGAAACATAACGTTTTAATGTAGCAATTGAGCAGTACGAAACCGTCTGAATGTTGCTGTTGACCATTTTTTGCTTGGAGATGCTCTTGAGCTTGAAACACACACAACAAGACCGGTGTTAACTAGCGAAATGGTCGGCAGAGTGCCGACACAGCGAGTTTTGACTATCACTTGCACATCTAAAACAACGTCGGAAAGTAACTCGTTCGGCTTTTGAGTCACATAAAGTATGTGCGTTAATTTTGACGCCACTAGCTCTGCATGTTGTCATGCAATTTCTTTACCTCTCAGAAATGATTATGACATAAAAGTGAAGTACGTGACGAGTGTGACGTTAGGAAAACATTAGGCATCATGGAGAGATTCTGTATGGGACCACCCAACCCAAACGAGTACTGTGTGACGTGCTACCCGGCAGGTATTCACCGAGGTAGCCGGCTAGCTCAGTCGGTAGAGCGTCAGACTCTTAATCCCAGGGTCGTGGGTTCGAGCCAGACGCTGGGCGGAACGGAAATTTGTTCCGCTGCAAGTGTAAATTCCAGTTTTTCTGATTAACGAGATTTAATGGAAATAGCAACTTTAAACTTTGCCTACGTCTCTGTCAGTCGCAAGGAAGCTGTATTTGAAGGTGAATGTGATTTTGTAGACATGTGTGAAAGACATGTTCTGAAATGCAAGTGTTGTTGTTTGGAGAGCACATCGGTTACGTGTCAGATGTGTAGTCAAGCAGTAATTTGTCGCCATAGCTGCAAATATTAGCCGGTAATATGAAGTGTTGTCAGCTAAAGTCTGATGATGCAGACGACCGTAAGGACGAAGTACCCAAGAGTACCGCTAGGCCGCGCCTCTTTAGCTCAGTGGTAGAGCACTGGTCTAATAAACCAGGGGTCGTAAGTTCCATCCTCACAGGAGAAAGATGAATTTTGGAAATCAGTTGCGCGTCGTGGCCGTATAGCAAACAGTACCTGTGATGACGAACAATTAGCGACAGGCGTTTTTTTAAGAATCACTCTCAGATGCGATTAAGGCGAATGGCGCAGATAAAGCATTTGCCAAAGCGGTACAGCATAAGGTGGGACGAGGCAGTCTGAATTACATATTATAGATGTATTTCTCACATATCTCAGAGCCTCTCGCGATATTCGTCGTCGTCGTCGTCGTCGTCGTCGTCGTCGTCGTCGTCGCCGCCGCCGCCGCTTCTGCAGAAGTAGCAAATGGCAATCGTAGCAAATGCGGCGAGGGACGCCCTGCCTTCGATTCCGAATGCACAAAGTGTGTGGTCTTGTTTCTCAGTCTATATTTGGTCGGTCACGTCAGAGGTTGAATGTAACGAATGGGTGGGAAAGAGCAAGGGGCAGCGGCTGTGTAGAACGAAAACACAAATCCTCAGGGGTGTGAGCGTTTCGAGATGAGTCGTATACATGTAAATGTTGGTCGTCAGTGACCGTGTGGCCTAATGGATAAGGCGTCGGACTTCGGATCTGAAGATTACAGGTTCGAATGCTGTTACGCTTGTGTTTTTCCAGTTCTGAAAAAGAAACATAACGTTTTAATGTAGCAATTGAGCAGTACGAAACCGTCTGAATGTTGCTGTTGACCATTTTTTGCTTGGAGATGCTCTTGAGCTTGAAACACACACAACAAGACCGGTGTTAACTAGCGAAATGGTCGGCAGAGTGCCGACACAGCGAGTTTTGACTATCACTTGCACATCTAAAACAACGTCGGAAAGTAACTCGTTCGGCTTTTGAGTCACATAAAGTATGTGCGTTAATTTTGACGCCACTAGCTCTGCATGTTGTCATGCAATTTCTTTACCTCTCAGAAATGATTATGACATAAAAGTGAAGTACGTGACGAGTGTGACGTTAGGAAAACATTAGGCATCATGGAGAGATTCTGTATGGGACCACCCAACCCAAACGAGTACTGTGTGACGTGCTACCCGGCAGGTATTCACCGAGGTAGCCGGCTAGCTCAGTCGGTAGAGCGTCAGACTCTTAATCCCAGGGTCGTGGGTTCGAGCCAGACGCTGGGCGGAACGGAATTTTGTTCCGCTGCAAGTGTAAATTACCGTTTTTCTGATTAACGAGATTTAATGGAAATAGCAACTTTAAACTTTGCCTACGTCTCTGTCAGTCGCAAGGAAGCTGTATTTGAAGGTGAAGGTGATTTTGTAGACATGTGTGAAAGACATGTTCTGAAATGCAAGTGTTGTTGTTTGGAGAGCACATCGGTTACGTGTCAGATGTGTAGTCAAGCAGTAATTTGTCGCCATAGCTGCAAATATTAGCCGGTAATATGAAGTGTTGTCAGCTAAAGTCTGATGATGCAGACGACCGTAAGGACGAAGTACCCAAGAGTACCGCTAGGCCGCGCCTCTTTAGCTCAGTGGTAGAGCACTGGTCTAATAAACCAGGGGTCGTAAGTTCCATCCTCACAGGAGAAAGATGAATTTTGGAAATCAGTTGCGCGTCGTGGCCGTATAGCAAACAGTACCTGTGATGACGAACAATTAGCGACAGGCGTTTTTTTAAGAATCACTCTCAGATGCGATTAAGGCGAATGGCGCAGATAAAGCATTTGCCAAAGCGGTACAGCATAAGGTGGGACGAGGCAGTCTGAATTACATTTTATAGATGTATTTCTCACATATCTCAGAGCCTCTCGCGATATTCGTCGTCGTCGTCGTCGTCGTCGTCGTCGTCGCCGCCGCCGCCGCTTCTGCAGAAGTAGCAAATGGCAATCGTAGCAAATGCGGCGAGGGACGCCCTGCCTTCGATTCCGAATGCACAAAGTGTGTGGTCTTGTTTCTCAGTCTATATTTGGTCGGTCACGTCAGAGGTTGAATGTAACGAATGGGTGGGAAAGAGCAAGGGGCAACGGCTGTGTAGAACGAAAACACAAATCCTCAGGGGTGTGAGCGTTTCGAGATGAGTCGTATACATGTAAATGTTGGTCGTCAGTGACCGTGTGGCCTAATGGATAAGGCGTCGGACTTCGGATCTGAAGATTACAGGTTCGAATGCTGTCACGCTTGTGTTTTTCCAGTTCTGAAAAAGAAACATAACGTTTTAATGTAGCAATTGAGCAGTACGAAACCGTCTGAATGTTGCTGTTGACCATTTTTTGCATGGAGATGCTCTTGAGCTTGAAACACACACAACAAGACCGGTGTTAACTAGCGAAATGGTCGGCAGAGTGCCGACACAGCGAGTTTTGACTATCACTTGCACATCTAAAACAACGTCGGAAAGTAACTCGTTCGGCTTTTGAGTCACATAAAGTATGTGCGTTAATTTTGACGCCACTAGCTCTGCATGTTGTCATGCAATTTCTTTACCTCTCAGAAATGATTATGACATAAAAGTGAAGTACGTGACGAGTGTGACGTTAGGAAAACATTAGGCATCATGGAGAGATTCTGTATGGGACCACCCAACCCAAACGAGTACTGTGTGACGTGCTACCCGGCAGGTATTCACCGAGGTAGCCGGCTAGCTCAGTCGGTAGAGCGTCAGACTCTTAATCCCAGGGTCGTTGGTTCGAGCCAGACGCTGGGCGGAACGGAATTTTGTTCCGCTGCAAGTGTAAATTACCGTTTTTCTGATTAACGAGATTTAATGGAAATAGCAACTTTAAACTTTGCCTACGTCTCTGTCAGTCGCAAGGAAGCTGTATTTGAAGGTGAAGGTGATTTTGTAGACATGTGTGAAAGACATGTTCTGAAATGCAAGTGTTGTTGTTTGGAGAGCACATCGGTTACGTGTCAGATGTGTAGTCAAGCAGTAATTTGTCGCCATAGCTGCAAATATTAGCCGGTAATATGAAGTGTTGTCAGCTAAAGTCTGATGATGCAGACGACCGTAAGGACGAAGTACCCAAGAGTACCGCTAGGCCGCGCCTCTTTAGCTCAGTGGTAGAGCACTGGTCTAATAAACCAGGGGTCGTAAGTTCCATCCTCACAGGAGAAAGATGAATTTTGGAAATCAGTTGCGCGTCGTGGCCGTATAGCAAACAGTACCTGTGATGACGAACAATTAGCGACAGGCGTTTTTTTAAGAATCACTCTCAGATGCGATTAAGGCGAATGGCGCAGATAAAGCATTTGCCAAAGCGGTACAGCATAAGGTGGGACGAGGCAGTCTGAATTACATTTTATAGATGTATTTCTCACATATCTCAGAGCCTCTCGCGATATTCGTCGTCGTCGTCGTCGTCGTCGTCGTCGCCGCCGCCGCCGCTTCTGCAGAAGTAGCAAATGGCAATCGTAGCAAATGCGGCGAGGGACGCCCTGCCTTCGATTCCGAATGCACAAAGTGTGTGGTCTTGTTTCTCAGTCTATATTTGGTCGGTCACGTCAGAGGTTGAATGTAACGAATGGGTGGGAAAGAGCAAGGGGCAACGGCTGTGTAGAACGAAAACACAAATCCTCAGGGGTGTGAGCGTTTCGAGATGAGTCGTATACATGTAAATGTTGGTCGTCAGTGACCGTGTGGCCTAATGGATAAGGCGTCGGACTTCGGATCTGAAGATTACAGGTTCGAATGCTGTCACGCTTGTGTTTTTCCAGTTCTGAAAAAGAAACATAACGTTTTAATGTAGCAATTGAGCAGTACGAAACCGTCTGAATGTTGCTGTTGACCATTTTTTGCATGGAGATGCTCTTGAGCTTGAAACACACACAACAAGACCGGTGTTAACTAGCGAAATGGTCGGCAGAGTGCCGACACAGCGAGTTTTGACTATCACTTGCACATCTAAAACAACGTCGGAAAGTAACTCGTTCGGCTTTTGAGTCACATAAAGTATGTGCGTTAATTTTGACGCCACTAGCTCTGCATGTTGTCATGCAATTTCTTTACCTCTCAGAAATGATTATGACATAAAAGTGAAGTACGTGACGAGTGTGACGTTAGGAAAACATTAGGCATCATGGAGAGATTCTGTATGGGACCACCCAACCCAAACGAGTACTGTGTGACGTGCTACCCGGCAGGTATTCACCGAGGTAGCCGGCTAGCTCAGTCGGTAGAGCGTCAGACTCTTAATCCCAGGGTCGTTGGTTCGAGCCAGACGCTGGGCGGAACGGAATTTTGTTCCGCTGCAAGTGTAAATTACCGTTTTTCTGATTAACGAGATTTAATGGAAATAGCAACTTTAAACTTTGCCTACGTCTCTGTCAGTCGCAAGGAAGCTGTATTTGAAGGTGAAGGTGATTTTGTAGACATGTGTGAAAGACATGTTCTGAAATGCAAGTGTTGTTGTTTGGAGAGCACATCGGTTACGTGTCAGATGTGTAGTCAAGCAGTAATTTGTCGCCATAGCTGCAAATATTAGCCGGTAATATGAAGTGTTGTCAGCTAAAGTCTGATGATGCAGACGACCGTAAGGACGAAGTACCCAAGAGTACCGCTAGGCCGCGCCTCTTTAGCTCAGTGGTAGAGCACTGGTCTAATAAACCAGGGGTCGTAAGTTCCATCCTCACAGGAGAAAGATGAATTTTGGAAATCAGTAGCGCGTCGTGGCCGTATAGCAAACAGTACCTGTGATGACGAACAATTAGCGACAGGCGTTTTTTTAAGAATCACTCTCAGATGCGATTAAGGCGAATGGCGCAGATAAAGCATTTGCCAAAGCGGTACAGCATAATGTGGGACGAGGCAGTCTGAATTACATTTTATAGATGTATTTCTCACATATCTCAGAGCCTCTGGCGATATTCGTCGTCGTCGTCGTCGTCGTCGTCGTCGTCGCCGCCGCCGCCGCTTCTGCAGAAGTAGCAAATGGCAATCGTAGCAAATGCGGCGAGGGACGCCCTGCCTTCGATTCCGAATGCACAAAGTGTGTGGTCTTGTTTCTCAGTCTATATTTGGTCGGTCACGTCAGAGGTTGAATGTAACGAATGGGTGGGAAAGAGCAAGGGGCAGCGGCTGTGTAGAACGAAAACACAAATCCTCAGGGGTGTGAGCGTTTCGAGATGAGTCGTATACATGTAAATGTTGGTCGTCAGTGACCGTGTGGCCTAATGGATAAGGCGTCGGACTTCGGATCTGAAGATTACAGGTTCGAATGCTGTCACGCTTGTGTTTTTCCAGTTCTGAAAAAGAAACATAACGTTTTAATGTAGCAATTGAGCAGTACGAAACCGTCTGAATGTTGCTGTTGACCATTTTTTGCTTGGAGATGCTCTTGAGCTTGAAACACACACAACAAGACCGGTGTTAACTAGCGAAATGGTCGGCAGAGTGCCGACACAGCGAGTTTTGACTATCACTTGCACATCTAAAACAACGTCGGAAAGTAACTCGTTCGGCTTTTGAGTCACATAAAGTATGTGCGTTAATTTTGACGCCACTAGCTCTGCATGTTGTCATGCAATTTCTTTACCTCTCAGAAATGATTATGACATAAAAGTGAAGTACGTGACGAGTGTGACGTTAGGAAAACATTAGGCATCATGGAGAGATTCTGTATGGGACCACCCAACCCAAACGAGTACTGTGTGACGTGCTACCCGGCAGGTATTCACCGAGGTAGCCGGCTAGCTCAGTCGGTAGAGCGTCAGACTTTTAATCCCAGGGTCGTGGGTTCGAGCCAGACGCTGGGCGGAACGGAATTTTGTTCCGCTGCAAGTGTAAATTACCGTTTTTCTGATTAACGAGATTTAATGGAAATAGCAACTTTAAACTTTGCCTACGTCTCTGTCAGTCGCAAGGAAGCTGTATTTGAAGGTGAAGGTGATTTTGTAGACATGTGTGAAAGACATGTTCTGAAATGCAAGTGTTGTTGTTTGGAGAGCACATCGGTTACGTGTCAGATGTGTAGTCAAGCAGTAATTTGTCGCCATAGCTGCAAATATTAGCCGGTAATATGAAGTGTTGTCAGCTAAAGTCTGATGATGCAGACGACCGTAAGGACGAAGTACCCAAGAGTACCGCTAGGCCGCGCCTCTTTAGCTCAGTGGTAGAGCACTGGTCTAATAAACCAGGGGTCGTAAGTTCCATCCTCACAGGAGAAAGATGAATTTTGGAAATCAGTTGCGCGTCGTGGCCGTATAGCAAACAGTACCTGTGATGACGAACAATTAGCGACAGGCGTTTTTTTAAGAATCACTCTCAGATGCGATTAAGGCGAATGGCGCAGATAAAGCATTTGCCAAAGCGGTACAGCATAAGGTGGGACGAGGCAGTCTGAATTACATTTTATAGATGTATTTCTCACATATCTCAGAGCCTCTCGCGATATTCGTCGTCGTCGTCGTCGTCGTCGTCGTCGCCGCCGCCGCCGCTTCTGCAGAAGTAGCAAATGGCAATCGTAGCAAATGCGGCGAGGGACGCCCTGCCTTCGATTCCGAATGCACAAAGTGTGTGGTCTTGTTTCTCAGTCTATATTTGGTCGGTCACGTCAGAGGTTGAATGTAACGAATGGGTGGGAAAGAGCAAGGGGCAGCGGCTGTGTAGAACGAAAACACAAATCCTCAGGGGTGTGAGCGTTTCGAGATGAGTCGTATACATGTAAATGTTGGTCGTCAGTGACCGTGTGGCCTAATGGATAAGGCGTCGGACTTCGGATCTGAAGATTACAGGTTCGAATGCTGTCACGCTTGTGTTTTTCCAGTTCTGAAAAAGAAACATAACGTTTTAATGTAGCAATTGAGCAGTACGAAACCGTCTGAATGTTGCTGTTGACCATTTTTTGCTTGGAGATGCTCTTGAGCTTGAAACACACACAACAAGACCGGTGTTAACTAGCGAAATGGTCGGCAGAGTGCCGACACAGCGAGTTTTGACTATCACTTGCACATCTAAAACAACGTCGGAAAGTAACTCGTTCGGCTTTTGAGTCACATAAAGTATGTGCGTTAATTTTGACGCCACTAGCTCTGCATGTTGTCATGCAATTTCTTTACCTCTCAGAAATGATTATGACATAAAAGTGAAGTACGTGACGAGTGTGACGTTAGGAAAACATTAGGCATCATGGAGAGATTCTGTATGGGACCACCCAACCCAAACGAGTACTGTGTGACGTGCTACCCGGCAGGTATTCACCGAGGTAGCCGGCTAGCTCAGTCGGTAGAGCGTCAGACTCTTAATCCCAGGGTCGTGGGTTCGAGCCAGACGCTGGGCGGAACGGAAATTTGTTCCGCTGCAAGTGTAAATTCCAGTTTTTCTGATTAACGAGATTTAATGGAAATAGCAACTTTAAACTTTGCCTACGTCTCTGTCAGTCGCAAGGAAGCTGTATTTGAAGGTGAAGGTGATTTTGTAGACATGTGTGAAAGACATGTTCTGAAATGCAAGTGTTGTTGTTTGGAGAGCACATCGGTTACGTGTCAGATGTGTAGTCAAGCAGTAATTTGTCGCCATAGCTGCAAATATTAGCCGGTAATATGAAGTGTTGTCAGCTAAAGTCTGATGATGCAGACGACCGTAAGGACGAAGTACCCAAGAGTACCGCTAGGCCGCGCCTCTTTAGCTCAGTGGTAGAGCACTGGTCTAATAAACCAGGGGTCGTAAGTTCCATCCTCACAGGAGAAAGATGAATTTTGGAAATCAGTAGCGCGTCGTGGCCGTATAGCAAACAGTACCTGTGATGACGAACAATTAGCGACAGGCGTTTTTTTAAGAATCACTCTCAGATGCGATTAAGGCGAATGGCGCAGATAAAGCATTTGCCAAAGCGGTACAGCATAATGTGGGACGAGGCAGTCTGAATTACATTTTATAGATGTATTTCTCACATATCTCAGAGCCTCTCGCGATATTCGTCGTCGTCGTCGTCGTCGTCGTCGTCGTCGTCGTCGCCGCCGCCGCCGCTTCTGCAGAAGTAGCAAATGGCAATCGTAGCAAATGCGGCGAGGGACGCCCTGCCTTCGATTCCGAATGCACAAAGTGTGTGGTCTTGTTTCTCAGTCTATATTTGGTCGGTCACGTCAGAGGTTGAATGTAACGAATGGGTGGGAAAGAGCAAGGGGCAGCGGCTGTGTAGAACGAAAACACAAATCCTCAGGGGTGTGAGCGTTTCGAGATGAGTCGTATACATGTAAATGTTGGTCGTCAGTGACCGTGTGGCCTAATGGATAAGGCGTCGGACTTCGGATCTGAAGATTACAGGTTCGAATGCTGTCACGCTTGTGTTTTTCCAGTTCTGAAAAAGAAACATAACGTTTTAATGTAGCAATTGAGCAGTACGAAACCGTCTGAATGTTGCTGTTGACCATTTTTTGCTTGGAGATGCTCTTGAGCTTGAAACACACACAACAAGACCGGTGTTAACTAGCGAAATGGTCGGCAGAGTGCCGACACAGCGAGTTTTGACTATCACTTGCACATCTAAAACAACGTCGGAAAGTAACTCGTTCGGCTTTTGAGTCACATAAAGTATGTGCGTTAATTTTGACGCCACTAGCTCTGCATGTTGTCATGCAATTTCTTTACCTCTCAGAAATGATTATGACATAAAAGTGAAGTACGTGACGAGTGTGACGTTAGGAAAACATTAGGCATCATGGAGAGATTCTGTATGGGACCACCCAACCCAAACGAGTACTGTGTGACGTGCTACCCGGCAGGTATTCACCGAGGTAGCCGGCTAGCTCAGTCGGTAGAGCGTCAGACTCTTAATCCCAGGGTCGTGGGTTCGAGCCAGACGCTGGGCGGAACGGAATTTTGTTCCGCTGCAAGTGTAAATTACCGTTTTTCTGATTAACGAGATTTAATGGAAATAGCAACTTTAAACTTTGCCTACGTCTCTGTCAGTCGCAAGGAAGCTGTATTTGAAGGTGAATGTGATTTTGTAGACATGTGTGAAAGACATGTTCTGAAATGCAAGTGTTGTTGTTTGGAGAGCACATCGGTTACGTGTCAGATGTGTAGTCAAGCAGTAATTTGTCGCCATAGCTGCAAATATTAGCCGGTAATATGAAGTGTTGTCAGCTAAAGTCTGATGATGCAGACGACCGTAAGGACGAAGTACCCAAGAGTACCGCTAGGCCGCGCCTCTTTAGCTCAGTGGTAGAGCACTGGTCTAATAAACCAGGGGTCGTAAGTTCCATCCTCACAGGAGAAAGATGAATTTTGGAAATCAGTTGCGCGTCGTGGCCGTATAGCAAACAGTACCTGTGATGACGAACAATTAGCGACAGGCGTTTTTTTAAGAATCACTCTCAGATGCGATTAAGGCGAATGGCGCAGATAAAGCATTTGCCAAAGCGGTACAGCATAAGGTGGGACGAGGCAGTCTGAATTACATTTTATAGATGTATTTCTCACATATCTCAGAGCCTCTCGCGATATTCGTCGTCGTCGTCGTCGTCGTCGTCGTCGTCGCCGCCGCCGCCGCTTCTGCAGAAGTAGCAAATGGCAATCGTAGCAAATGCGGCGAGGGACGCCCTGCCTTCGATTCCGAATGCACAAAGTGTGTGGTCTTGTTTCTCAGTCTATATTTGGTCGGTCACGTCAGAGGTTGAATGTAACGAATGGGTGGGAAAGAGCAAGGGGCAACGGCTGTGTAGAACGAAAACACAAATCCTCAGGGGTGTGAGCGTTTCGAGATGAGTCGTATACATGTAAATGTTGGTCGTCAGTGACCGTGTGGCCTAATGGATAAGGCGTCGGACTTCGGATCTGAAGATTACAGGTTCGAATGCTGTCACGCTTGTGTTTTTCCAGTTCTGAAAAAGAAACATAACGTTTTAATGTAGCAATTGAGCAGTACGAAACCGTCTGAATGTTGCTGTTGACCATTTTTTGCATGGAGATGCTCTTGAGCTTGAAACACACACAACAAGACCGGTGTTAACTAGCGAAATGGTCGGCAGAGTGCCGACACAGCGAGTTTTGACTATCACTTGCACATCTAAAACAACGTCGGAAAGTAACTCGTTCGGCTTTTGAGTCACATAAAGTATGTGCGTTAATTTTGACGCCACTAGCTCTGCATGTTGTCATGCAATTTCTTTACCTCTCAGAAATGATTATGACATAAAAGTGAAGTACGTGACGAGTGTGACGTTAGGAAAACATTAGGCATCATGGAGAGATTCTGTATGGGACCACCCAACCCAAACGAGTACTGTGTGACGTGCTACCCGGCAGGTATTCACCGAGGTAGCCGGCTAGCTCAGTCGGTAGAGCGTCAGACTCTTAATCCCAGGGTCGTTGGTTCGAGCCAGACGCTGGGCGGAACGGAATTTTGTTCCGCTGCAAGTGTAAATTACCGTTTTTCTGATTAACGAGATTTAATGGAAATAGCAACTTTAAACTTTGCCTACGTCTCTGTCAGTCGCAAGGAAGCTGTATTTGAAGGTGAAGGTGATTTTGTAGACATGTGTGAAAGACATGTTCTGAAATGCAAGTGTTGTTGTTTGGAGAGCACATCGGTTACGTGTCAGATGTGTAGTCAAGCAGTAATTTGTCGCCATAGCTGCAAATATTAGCCGGTAATATGAAGTGTTGTCAGCTAAAGTCTGATGATGCAGACGACCGTAAGGACGAAGTACCCAAGAGTACCGCTAGGCCGCGCCTCTTTAGCTCAGTGGTAGAGCACTGGTCTAATAAACCAGGGGTCGTAAGTTCCATCCTCACAGGAGAAAGATGAATTTTGGAAATCAGTTGCGCGTCGTGGCCGTATAGCAAACAGTACCTGTGATGACGAACAATTAGCGACAGGCGTTTTTTTAAGAATCACTCTCAGATGCGATTAAGGCGAATGGCGCAGATAAAGCATTTGCCAAAGCGGTACAGCATAAGGTGGGACGAGGCAGTCTGAATTACATTTTATAGATGTATTTCTCACATATCTCAGAGCCTCTCGCGATATTCGTCGTCGTCGTCGTCGTCGTCGTCGTCGCCGCCGCCGCCGCTTCTGCAGAAGTAGCAAATGGCAATCGTAGCAAATGCGGCGAGGGACGCCCTGCCTTCGATTCCGAATGCACAAAGTGTGTGGTCTTGTTTCTCAGTCTATATTTGGTCGGTCACGTCAGAGGTTGAATGTAACGAATGGGTGGGAAAGAGCAAGGGGCAACGGCTGTGTAGAACGAAAACACAAATCCTCAGGGGTGTGAGCGTTTCGAGATGAGTCGTATACATGTAAATGTTGGTCGTCAGTGACCGTGTGGCCTAATGGATAAGGCGTCGGACTTCGGATCTGAAGATTACAGGTTCGAATGCTGTCACGCTTGTGTTTTTCCAGTTCTGAAAAAGAAACATAACGTTTTAATGTAGCAATTGAGCAGTACGAAACCGTCTGAATGTTGCTGTTGACCATTTTTTGCATGGAGATGCTCTTGAGCTTGAAACACACACAACAAGACCGGTGTTAACTAGCGAAATGGTCGGCAGAGTGCCGACACAGCGAGTTTTGACTATCACTTGCACATCTAAAACAACGTCGGAAAGTAACTCGTTCGGCTTTTGAGTCACATAAAGTATGTGCGTTAATTTTGACGCCACTAGCTCTGCATGTTGTCATGCAATTTCTTTACCTCTCAGAAATGATTATGACATAAAAGTGAAGTACGTGACGAGTGTGACGTTAGGAAAACATTAGGCATCATGGAGAGATTCTGTATGGGACCACCCAACCCAAACGAGTACTGTGTGACGTGCTACCCGGCAGGTATTCACCGAGGTAGCCGGCTAGCTCAGTCGGTAGAGCGTCAGACTCTTAATCCCAGGGTCGTTGGTTCGAGCCAGACGCTGGGCGGAACGGAATTTTGTTCCGCTGCAAGTGTAAATTACCGTTTTTCTGATTAACGAGATTTAATGGAAATAGCAACTTTAAACTTTGCCTACGTCTCTGTCAGTCGCAAGGAAGCTGTATTTGAAGGTGAAGGTGATTTTGTAGACATGTGTGAAAGACATGTTCTGAAATGCAAGTGTTGTTGTTTGGAGAGCACATCGGTTACGTGTCAGATGTGTAGTCAAGCAGTAATTTGTCGCCATAGCTGCAAATATTAGCCGGTAATATGAAGTGTTGTCAGCTAAAGTCTGATGATGCAGACGACCGTAAGGACGAAGTACCCAAGAGTACCGCTAGGCCGCGCCTCTTTAGCTCAGTGGTAGAGCACTGGTCTAATAAACCAGGGGTCGTAAGTTCCATCCTCACAGGAGAAAGATGAATTTTGGAAATCAGTAGCGCGTCGTGGCCGTATAGCAAACAGTACCTGTGATGACGAACAATTAGCGACAGGCGTTTTTTTAAGAATCACTCTCAGATGCGATTAAGGCGAATGGCGCAGATAAAGCATTTGCCAAAGCGGTACAGCATAATGTGGGACGAGGCAGTCTGAATTACATTTTATAGATGTATTTCTCACATATCTCAGAGCCTCTGGCGATATTCGTCGTCGTCGTCGTCGTCGTCGTCGTCGCCGCCGCCGCCGCTTCTGCAGAAGTAGCAAATGGCAATCGTAGCAAATGCGGCGAGGGACGCCCTGCCTTCGATTCCGAATGCACAAAGTGTGTGGTCTTGTTTCTCAGTCTATATTTGGTCGGTCACGTCAGAGGTTGAATGTAACGAATGGGTGGGAAAGAGCAAGGGGCAGCGGCTGTGTAGAACGAAAACACAAATCCTCAGGGGTGTGAGCGTTTCGAGATGAGTCGTATACATGTAAATGTTGGTCGTCAGTGACCGTGTGGCCTAATGGATAAGGCGTCGGACTTCGGATCTGAAGATTACAGGTTCGAATGCTGTCACGCTTGTGTTTTTCCAGTTCTGAAAAAGAAACATAACGTTTTAATGTAGCAATTGAGCAGTACGAAACCGTCTGAATGTTGCTGTTGACCATTTTTTGCTTGGAGATGCTCTTGAGCTTGAAACACACACAACAAGACCGGTGTTAACTAGCGAAATGGTCGGCAGAGTGCCGACACAGCGAGTTTTGACTATCACTTGCACATCTAAAACAACGTCGGAAAGTAACTCGTTCGGCTTTTGAGTCACATAAAGTATGTGCGTTAATTTTGACGCCACTAGCTCTGCATGTTGTCATGCAATTTCTTTACCTCTCAGAAATGATTATGACATAAAAGTGAAGTACGTGACGAGTGTGACGTTAGGAAAACATTAGGCATCATGGAGAGATTCTGTATGGGACCACCCAACCCAAACGAGTACTGTGTGACGTGCTACCCGGCAGGTATTCACCGAGGTAGCCGGCTAGCTCAGTCGGTAGAGCGTCAGACTTTTAATCCCAGGGTCGTGGGTTCGAGCCAGACGCTGGGCGGAACGGAATTTTGTTTCCGCTGCAAGTGTAAATTACCGTTTTTCTGATTAACGAGATTTAATGGAAATAGCAACTTTAAACTTTGCCTACGTCTCTGTCAGTCGCAAGGAAGCTGTATTTGAAGGTGAAGGTGATTTTGTAGACATGTGTGAAAGACATGTTCTGAATGCAAGTGTTGTTGTTTGGAGAGCACATCGGTTACGTGTCAGATGTGTAGTCAAGCAGTAATTTGTCGCCATAGCTGCAAATATTAGCCGGTAATATGAAGTGTTGTCAGCTAAAGTCTGATGATGCAGACGACCGTAAGGACGAAGTTACCCAAGAGTACCGCTAGCCGCGCCCTCTTTAGCTCAGTGGTAGAGCACTGGTCTAATAAACCAGGGGTCGTAAGTTCCATCCTCACAGGAGAAAGATGAATTTTGGAAATCAGTTGCGCGTCGTGGCCGTATAGCAAACAGTACCTGTGATGACGAACAATTAGCGACAGGCGTTTTTTTTAAGAATCACTCTCAGATGCGATTAAGGCGAATGGCGCAGATAAAGCATTTGCCAAAGCGGTACAGCATAAGGTGGGACGAGGCAGTCTGAATTACATTTTATAGATGTATTTCTCACATATCTCAGAGCCTCTCGCGATATTCGTCGTCGTCGTCGTCGTCGTCGTCGTCGCCGCCGCCGCCGCTTCTGCAGAAGTAGCAAATGGCAATCGTAGCAAATGCGGCGAGGGACGCCCTGCCTTCGATTCCGAATGCACAAAGTGTGTGGTCTTGTTTCTCAGTCTATATTTGGTCGGTCACGTCAGAGGTTGAATGTAACGAATGGGTGGGAAAGAGCAAGGGGCAGCGGCTGTGTAGAACGAAAACACAAATCCTCAGGGGTGTGAGCGTTTTCGAGATGAGTCGTATACATGTAAATGTTGGTCGTCAGTGACCGTGTGGCCTAATGGATAAGGCCGTCGGACTTCGGATCTGAAGATTACAGGTTCGAATGCTGTCACGCTTGTGTTTTTCCAGTTCTGAAAAAGAAACATAACGTTTTAATGTAGCAATTGAGCAGTAAACACGCGATCTAGTGTGTTGACCATTTTTTGCTTGGAGATGCTCTTGAGCTTGAAACACACACAACAAGACCGGTGTTAACTAGCGAAATGGTCGGCAGAGTGCCGACACAGCGAGTTTTGACTATCACTTGCACATCTAAAACAACGTCGGAAAGTAACTCGTTCGGCTTTTGAGTCACATAAAGTATGTGCGTTAATTTTGACGCCACTAGCTCTGCATGTTGTCATGCAATTTCTTTACCTCTCAGAAATGATTATGACATAAAAGTGAAGTACGTGACGAGTGTGACGTTAGGAAAACATTAGGCATCATGGAGAGATTCTGTATGGGACCACCCAACCCAAACGAGTACTGTGTGACGTGCTACCCGGCAGGTATTCACCGAGGTAGCCGGCTAGCTCAGTCGGTAGAGCGTCAGACTCTTAATCCCAGGGTCGTGGGTTCGAGCCAGACGCTGGGCGGAACGGAAATTTGTTCCGCTGCAAGTGTAAATTCCAGTTTTTCTGATTAACGAGATTTAATGGAAATAGCAACTTTAAACTTTGCCTACGTCTCTGTCAGTCGCAAGGAAGCTGTATTTGAAGGTGAAGGTGATTTTGTAGACATGTGTGAAAGACATGTTCTGAAATGCAAGTGTTGTTGTTTGGAGAGCACATCGGTTACGTGTCAGATGTGTAGTCAAGCAGTAATTTGTCGCCATAGCTGCAAATATTAGCCGGTAATATGAAGTGTTGTCAGCTAAAGTCTGATGATGCAGACGACCGTAAGGACGAAGTACCCAAGAGTACCGCTAGGCCGCGCCTCTTTAGCTCAGTGGTAGAGCACTGGTCTAATAAACCAGGGGTCGTAAGTTCCATCCTCACAGGAGAAAGATGAATTTTGGAAATCAGTAGCGCGTCGTGGCCGTATAGCAAACAGTACCTGTGATGACGAACAATTAGCGACAGGCGTTTTTTTAAGAATCACTCTCAGATGCGATTAAGGCGAATGGCGCAGATAAAGCATTTGCCAAAGCGGTACAGCATAATGTGGGACGAGGCAGTCTGAATTACATTTTATAGATGTATTTCTCACATATCTCAGAGCCTCTCGCGATATTCGTCGTCGTCGTCGTCGTCGTCGTCGTCGTCGTCGTCGCCGCCGCCGCCGCTTCTGCAGAAGTAGCAAATGGCAATCGTAGCAAATGCGGCGAGGGACGCCCTGCCTTCGATTCCGAATGCACAAAGTGTGTGGTCTTGTTTCTCAGTCTATATTTGGTCGGTCACGTCAGAGGTTGAATGTAACGAATGGGTGGGAAAGAGCAAGGGGCAGCGGCTGTGTAGAACGAAAACACAAATCCTCAGGGGTGTGAGCGTTTCGAGATGAGTCGTATACATGTAAATGTTGGTCGTCAGTGACCGTGTGGCCTAATGGATAAGGCGTCGGACTTCGGATCTGAAGATTACAGGTTCGAATGCTGTCACGCTTGTGTTTTTCCAGTTCTGAAAAAGAAACATAACGTTTTAATGTAGCAATTGAGCAGTACGAAACCGTCTGAATGTTGCTGTTGACCATTTTTTGCTTGGAGATGCTCTTGAGCTTGAAACACACACAACAAGACCGGTGTTAACTAGCGAAATGGTCGGCAGAGTGCCGACACAGCGAGTTTTGACTATCACTTGCACATCTAAAACAACGTCGGAAAGTAACTCGTTCGGCTTTTGAGTCACATAAAGTATGTGCGTTAATTTTGACGCCACTAGCTCTGCATGTTGTCATGCAATTTCTTTACCTCTCAGAAATGATTATGACATAAAAGTGAAGTACGTGACGAGTGTGACGTTAGGAAAACATTAGGCATCATGGAGAGATTCTGTATGGGACCACCCAACCCAAACGAGTACTGTGTGACGTGCTACCCGGCAGGTATTCACCGAGGTAGCCGGCTAGCTCAGTCGGTAGAGCGTCAGACTCTTAATCCCAGGGTCGTGGGTTCGAGCCAGACGCTGGGCGGAACGGAATTTTGTTCCGCTGCAAGTGTAAATTACCGTTTTTCTGATTAACGAGATTTAATGGAAATAGCAACTTTAAACTTTGCCTACGTCTCTGTCAGTCGCAAGGAAGCTGTATTTGAAGGTGAATGTGATTTTGTAGACATGTGTGAAAGACATGTTCTGAAATGCAAGTGTTGTTGTTTGGAGAGCACATCGGTTACGTGTCAGATGTGTAGTCAAGCAGTAATTTGTCGCCATAGCTGCAAATATTAGCCGGTAATATGAAGTGTTGTCAGCTAAAGTCTGATGATGCAGACGACCGTAAGGACGAAGTACCCAAGAGTACCGCTAGGCCGCGCCTCTTTAGCTCAGTGGTAGAGCACTGGTCTAATAAACCAGGGGTCGTAAGTTCCATCCTCACAGGAGAAAGATGAATTTTGGAAATCAGTTGCGCGTCGTGGCCGTATAGCAAACAGTACCTGTGATGACGAACAATTAGCGACAGGCGTTTTTTTAAGAATCACTCTCAGATGCGATTAAGGCGAATGGCGCAGATAAAGCATTTGCCAAAGCGGTACAGCATAAGGTGGGACGAGGCAGTCTGAATTACATTTTATAGATGTATTTCTCACATATCTCAGAGCCTCTCGCGATATTCGTCGTCGTCGTCGTCGTCGTCGTCGTCGTCGTCGTCGTCGTCGCTTCTGCAGAAGTAGCAAATGGCAATCGTAGCAAATGCGGCGAGGGACGCCCTGCCTTCGATTCCGAATGCACAAAGTGTGTGGTCTTGTTTCTCAGTCTATATTTGGTCGGTCACGTCAGAGGTTGAATGTAACGAATGGGTGGGAAAGAGCAAGGGGCAGCGGCTGTGTAGAACGAAAACACAAATCCTCAGGGGTGTGAGCGTTTCGAGATGAGTCGTATACATGTAAATGTTGGTCGTCAGTGACCGTGTGGCCTAATGGATAAGGCGTCGGACTTCGGATCTGAAGATTACAGGTTCGAATGCTGTCACGCTTGTGTTTTTCCAGTTCTGAAAAAGAAACATAACGTTTTAATGTAGCAATTGAGCAGTACGAAACCGTCTGAATGTTGCTGTTGACCATTTTTTGCTTGGAGATGCTCTTGAGCTTGAAACACACACAACAAGACCGGTGTTAACTAGCGAAATGGTCGGCAGAGTGCCGACACAGCGAGTTTTGACTATCACTTGCACATCTAAAACAACGTCGGAAAGTAACTCGTTCGGCTTTTGAGTCACATAAAGTATGTGCGTTAATTTTGACGCCACTAGCTCTGCATGTTGTCATGCAATTTCTTTACCTCTCAGAAATGATTATGACATAAAAGTGAAGTACGTGACGAGTGTGACGTTAGGAAAACATTAGGCATCATGGAGAGATTCTGTATGGGACCACCCAACCCAAACGAGTACTGTGTGACGTGCTACCCGGCAGGTATTCACCGAGGTAGCCGGCTAGCTCAGTCGGTAGAGCGTCAGACTCTTAATCCCAGGGTCGTGGGTTCGAGCCAGACGCTGGGCGGAACGGAATTTTGTTCCGCTGCAAGTGTAAATTACCGTTTTTCTGATTAACGAGATTTAATGGAAATAGCAACTTTAAACTTTGCCTACGTCTCTGTCAGTCGCAAGGAAGCTGTATTTGAAGGTGAATGTGATTTTGTAGACATGTGTGAAAGACATGTTCTGAAATGCAAGTGTTGTTGTTTGGAGAGCACATCGGTTACGTGTCAGATGTGTAGTCAAGCAGTAATTTGTCGCCATAGCTGCAAATATTAGCCGGTAATATGAAGTGTTGTCAGCTAAAGTCTGATGATGCAGACGACCGTAAGGACGAAGTACCCAAGAGTACCGCTAGGCCGCGCCTCTTTAGCTCAGTGGTAGAGCACTGGTCTAATAAACCAGGGGTCGTAAGTTCCATCCTCACAGGAGAAAGATGAATTTTGGAAATCAGTTGCGCGTCGTGGCCGTATAGCAAACAGTACCTGTGATGACGAACAATTAGCGACAGGCGTTTTTTTAAGAATCACTCTCAGATGCGATTAAGGCGAATGGCGCAGATAAAGCATTTGCCAAAGCGGTACAGCATAAGGTGGGACGAGGCAGTCTGAATTACATTTTATAGATGTATTTCTCACATATCTCAGAGCCTCTCGCGATATTCGTCGTCGTCGTCGTCGTCGTCGTCGTCGTCGTCGTCGTCGTCGCTTCTGCAGAAGTAGCAAATGGCAATCGTAGCAAATGCGGCGAGGGACGCCCTGCCTTCGATTCCGAATGCACAAAGTGTGTGGTCTTGTTTCTCAGTCTATATTTGGTCGGTCACGTCAGAGGTTGAATGTAACGAATGGGTGGGAAAGAGCAAGGGGCAGCGGCTGTGTAGAACGAAAACACAAATCCTCAGGGGTGTGAGCGTTTCGAGATGAGTCGTATACATGTAAATGTTGGTCGTCAGTGACCGTGTGGCCTAATGGATAAGGCGTCGGACTTCGGATCTGAAGATTACAGGTTCGAATGCTGTCACGCTTGTGTTTTTCCAGTTCTGAAAAAGAAACATAACGTTTTAATGTAGCAATTGAGCAGTACGAAACCGTCTGAATGTTGCTGTTGACCATTTTTTGCTTGGAGATGCTCTTGAGCTTGAAACACACACAACAAGACCGGTGTTAACTAGCGAAATGGTCGGCAGAGTGCCGACACAGCGAGTTTTGACTATCACTTGCACATCTAAAACAACGTCGGAAAGTAACTCGTTCGGCTTTTGAGTCACATAAAGTATGTGCGTTAATTTTGACGCCACTAGCTCTGCATGTTGTCATGCAATTTCTTTACCTCTCAGAAATGATTATGACATAAAAGTGAAGTACGTGACGAGTGTGACGTTAGGAAAACATTAGGCATCATGGAGAGATTCTGTATGGGACCACCCAACCCAAACGAGTACTGTGTGACGTGCTACCCGGCAGGTATTCACCGAGGTAGCCGGCTAGCTCAGTCGGTAGAGCGTCAGACTCTTAATCCCAGGGTCGTGGGTTCGAGCCAGACGCTGGGCGGAACGGAATTTTGTTCCGCTGCAAGTGTAAATTACCGTTTTTCTGATTAACGAGATTTAATGGAAATAGCAACTTTAAACTTTGCCTACGTCTCTGTCAGTCGCAAGGAAGCTGTATTTGAAGGTGAATGTGATTTTGTAGACATGTGTGAAAGACATGTTCTGAAATGCAAGTGTTGTTGTTTGGAGAGCACATCGGTTACGTGTCAGATGTGTAGTCAAGCAGTAATTTGTCGCCATAGCTGCAAATATTAGCCGGTAATATGAAGTGTTGTCAGCTAAAGTCTGATGATGCAGACGACCGTAAGGACGAAGTACCCAAGAGTACCGCTAGGCCGCGCCTCTTTAGCTCAGTGGTAGAGCACTGGTCTAATTAAACCAGGGGTCGTAAGTTCCATCCTCACAGGAGAAAGATGAATTTTGGAAATCAGTTGCGCGTCGTGGCCGTATAGCAAACAGTACCTGTGATGACGAACAATTAGCGACAGGCGTTTTTTTAAGAATCACTCTCAGATGCGATTAAGGCGAATGGCGCAGATAAAGCATTTGCCAAAGCGGTACAGCATAATGTGGGACGAGGCAGTCTGAATTACATTTTATAGATGTATTTCTCACATATCTCAGAGCCTCTCGCGATATTCGTCGTCGTCGTCGTCGTCGTCGTCGTCGTCGTCGCCGCCGCCGCCGCTTCTGCAGAAGTAGCAAATGGCAATCGTAGCAAATGCGGCGAGGGACGCCCTGCCTTCGATTCCGAATGCACAAAGTGTGTGGTCTTGTTTCTCAGTCTATATTTGGTCGGTCACGTCAGAGGTTGAATGTAACGAATGGGTGGGAAAGAGCAAGGGGCAGCGGCTGTGTAGAACGAAAACACAAATCCTCAGGGGTGTGAGCGTTTCGAGATGAGTCGTATACATGTAAATGTTGGTCGTCAGTGACCGTGTGGCCTAATGGATAAGGCGTCGGACTTCGGATCTGAAGATTACAGGTTCGAATGCTGTCACGCTTGTGTTTTTCCAGTTCTGAAAAAGAAACATAACGTTTTAATGTAGCAATTGAGCAGTACGAAACCGTCTGAATGTTGCTGTTGACCATTTTTTGCTTGGAGATGCTCTTGAGCTTGAAACACACACAACAAGACCGGTGTTAACTAGCGAAATGGTCGGCAGAGTGCCGACACAGCGAGTTTTGACTATCACTTGCACATCTAAAACAACGTCGGAAAGTAACTCGTTCGGCTTTTGAGTCACATAAAGTATGTGCGTTAATTTTGACGCCACTAGCTCTGCATGTTGTCATGCAATTTCTTTACCTCTCAGAAATGATTATGACATAAAAGTGAAGTACGTGACGAGTGTGACGTTAGGAAAACATTAGGCATCATGGAGAGATTCTGTATGGGACCACCCAACCCAAACGAGTACTGTGTGACGTGCTACCCGGCAGGTATTCACCGAGGTAGCCGGCTAGCTCAGTCGGTAGAGCGTCAGACTCTTAATCCCAGGGTCGTGGGTTCGAGCCAGACGCTGGGCGGAACGGAATTTTGTTCCGCTGCAAGTGTAAATTACCGTTTTTCTGATTAACGAGATTTAATGGAAATAGCAACTTTAAACTTTGCCTACGTCTCTGTCAGTCGCAAGGAAGCTGTATTTGAAGGTGAAGGTGATTTTGTAGACATGTGTGAAAGACATGTTCTGAAATGCAAGTGTTGTTGTTTGGAGAGCACATCGGTTACGTGTCAGATGTGTAGTCAAGCAGTAATTTGTCGCCATAGCTGCAAATATTAGCCGGTAATATGAAGTGTTGTCAGCTAAAGTCTGATGATGCAGACGACCGTAAGGACGAAGTACCCAAGAGTACCGCTAGGCCGCGCCTCTTTAGCTCAGTGGTAGAGCACTGGTCTAATAAACCAGGGGTCGTAAGTTCCATCCTCACAGGAGAAAGATGAATTTTGGAAATCAGTAGCGCGTCGTGGCCGTATAGCAAACAGTACCTGTGATGACGAACAATTAGCGACAGGCGTTTTTTTAAGAATCACTCTCAGATGCGATTAAGGCGAATGGCGCAGATAAAGCATTTGCCAAAGCGGTACAGCATAATGTGGGACGAGGCAGTCTGAATTACATTTTATAGATGTATTTCTCACATATCTCAGAGCCTCTCGCGATATTCGTCGTCGTCGTCGTCGTCGTCGTCGTCGTCGCCGCCGCCGCCGCTTCTGCAGAAGTAGCAAATGGCAATCGTAGCAAATGCGGCGAGGGACGCCCTGCCTTCGATTCCGAATGCACAAAGTGTGTGGTCTTGTTTCTCAGTCTATATTTGGTCGGTCACGTCAGAGGTTGAATGTAACGAATGGGTGGGAAAGAGCAAGGGGCAGCGGCTGTGTAGAACGAAAACACAAATCCTCAGGGGTGTGAGCGTTTCGAGATGAGTCGTATACATGTAAATGTTGGTCGTCAGTGACCGTGTGGCCTAATGGATAAGGCGTCGGACTTCGGATCTGAAGATTACAGGTTCGAATGCTGTCACGCTTGTGTTTTTCCAGTTCTGAAAAAGAAACATAACGTTTTAATGTAGCAATTGAGCAGTACGAAACCGTCTGAATGTTGCTGTTGACCATTTTTTGCTTGGAGATGCTCTTGAGCTTGAAACACACACAACAAGACCGGTGTTAACTAGCGAAATGGTCGGCAGAGTGCCGACACAGCGAGTTTTGACTATCACTTGCACATCTAAAACAACGTCGGAAAGTAACTCGTTCGGCTTTTGAGTCACATAAAGTATGTGCGTTAATTTTGACGCCACTAGCTCTGCATGTTGTCATGCAATTTCTTTACCTCTCAGAAATGATTATGACATAAAAGTGAAGTACGTGACGAGTGTGACGTTAGGAAAACATTAGGCATCATGGAGAGATTCTGTATGGGACCACCCAACCCAAACGAGTACTGTGTGACGTGCTACCCGGCAGGTATTCACCGAGGTAGCCGGCTAGCTCAGTCGGTAGAGCGTCAGACTCTTAATCCCAGGGTCGTGGGTTCGAGCCAGACGCTGGGCGGAACGGAATTTTGTTCCGCTGCAAGTGTAAATTACCGTTTTTCTGATTAACGAGATTTAATGGAAATAGCAACTTTAAACTTTGCCTACGTCTCTGTCAGTCGCAAGGAAGCTGTATTTGAAGGTGAATGTGATTTTGTAGACATGTGTGAAAGACATGTTCTGAAATGCAAGTGTTGTTGTTTGGAGAGCACATCGGTTACGTGTCAGATGTGTAGTCAAGCAGTAATTTGTCGCCATAGCTGCAAATATTAGCCGGTAATATGAAGTGTTGTCAGCTAAAGTCTGATGATGCAGACGACCGTAAGGACGAAGTACCCAAGAGTACCGCTAGGCCGCGCCTCTTTAGCTCAGTGGTAGAGCACTGGTCTAATAAACCAGGGGTCGTAAGTTCCATCCTCACAGGAGAAAGATGAATTTTGGAAATCAGTTGCGCGTCGTGGCCGTATAGCAAACAGTACCTGTGATGACGAACAATTAGCGACAGGCGTTTTTTTAAGAATCACTCTCAGATGCGATTAAGGCGAATATCGCAGATAAAGCATTTGCCAAAGCGGTACAGCATAAGGTAGGACGAGGCAGTCTGAATTACATTTTATAGATGTATTTCTCACATATCTCAGAGCCTCTCGCGATATTCGTCGTCGTCGTCGTCGTCGTCGTCGTCGTCGTCGCCGCCGCCGCCGCTTCTGCAGAAGTAGCAAATGGCAATCGTAGCAAATGCGGCGAGGGACGCCCTGCCTTCGATTCCGAATGCACAAAGTGTGTAGTCTTGTTTCTCAGTCTATATTTGGTCGGTCACGTCAGAGGTTGAATGTAACGAATGGGTGGGAAAGAGCAAGGGGCAGCGGCTGTGTAGAACGAAAACACAAATCCTCAGGGGTGTGAGCGTTTCGAGATGAGTCGTATACATGTAAATGTTGGTCGTCAGTGACCGTGTGGCCTAATGGATAAGGCGTCGGACTTCGGATCTGAAGATTACAGGTTCGAATGCTGTCACGCTTGTGTTTTTCCAGTTCTGAAAAAGAAACATAACGTTTTAATGTAGCAATTGAGCAGTACGAAACCGTCTGAATGTTGCTGTTGACCATTTTTTGCTTGGAGATGCTCTTGAGCTTGAAACACACACAACAAGACCGGTGTTAACTAGCGAAATGGTCGGCAGAGTGCCGACACAGCGAGTTTTGACTATCACTTGCACATCTAAAACAACGTCGGAAAGTAACTCGTTCGGCTTTTGAGTCACATAAAGTATGTGCGTTAATTTTGACGCCACTAGCTCTGCATGTTGTCATGCAATTTCTTTACCTCTCAGAAATGATTATGACATAAAAGTGAAGTACGTGACGAGTGTGACGTTAGGAAAACATTAGGCATCATGGAGAGATTCTGTATGGGACCACCCAACCCAAACGAGTACTGTGTGACGTGCTACCCGGCAGGTATTCACCGAGGTAGCCGGCTAGCTCAGTCGGTAGAGCGTCAGACTCTTAATCCCAGGGTCGTGGGTTCGAGCCAGACGCTGGGCGGAACGGAAATTTGTTCCGCTGCAAGTGTAAATTACCGTTTTTCTGATTAACGAGATTTAATGGAAATAGCAACTTTAAACTTTGCCTACGTCTCTGTCAGTCGCAAGGAAGCTGTATTTGAAGGTGAAGGTGATTTTGTAGACATGTGTGAAAGACATGTTCTGAAATGCAAGTGTTGTTGTTTGGAGAGCACATCGGTTACGTGTCAGATGTGTAGTCAAGCAGTAATTTGTCGCCATAGCTGCAAATATTAGCCGGTAATATGAAGTGTTGTCAGCTAAAGTCTGATGATGCAGACGACCGTAAGGACGAAGTACCCAAGAGTACCGCTAGGCCGCGCCTCTTTAGCTCAGTGGTAAAGCACTGGTCTAATAAACCAGGGGTCGTAAGTTCCATCCTCACAGGAGAAAGATGAATTTTGGAAATCAGTTGCGCGTCGTGGCCGTATAGCAAACAGTACCTGTGATGACGAACAATTAGCGACAGGCGTTTTTTTTAAGAATCACTCTCAGATGCGATTAAGGCGAATGGCGCAGATAAAGCATTTGCCAAAGCGGTACAGCATAAGGTGGGACGAGGCAGTCTGAATTACATTTTATAGATGTATTTCTCACATATCTCAGACCCTCTCGCGATATTCGTCGTCGTCGTCGTCGTCATCGTCGTCGTCGCCGCCGCCGCCGCTTCTGCAGAAGTAGCAAATGGCAATCGTAGCAAATGCGGCGAGGGACGCCCTGCCTTCGATTCCGAATGCACAAAGTGTGTGGTCTTGTTTCTCAGTCTATATTTGGTCGGTCACGTCAGAGGTTGAATGTAACGAATGGGTGGGAAAGAGCAAGGGGCAGCGGCTGTGTAGAACGAAAACACAAATCCTCAGGGGTGTGAGCGTTTCGAGATGAGTCGTATACATGTAAATGTTGGTCGTCAGTGACCGTGTGGCCTAATGGATAAGGCGTCGGACTTCGGATCTGAAGATTACAGGTTCGAATGCTGTCACGCTTGTGTTTTTCCAGTTCTGAAAAAGAAACATAACGTTTTAATGTAGCAATTGAGCAGTACGAAACCGTCCTGAATGTTGCTGTTGACCATTTTTTGCTTGGAGATGCTCTTGAGCTTGAAACACACACAACAAGACCGGTGTTAACTAGCGAAATGGTCGGCAGAGTGCCGACACAGCGAGTTTTGACTATCACTTGCACATCTAAAACAACGTCGGAAAGTAACTCGTTCGGCTTTTGAGTCACATAAAGTATGTGCGTTAATTTTGACGCCACTAGCTCTGCATGTTGTCATGCAATTTCTTTACCTCTCAGAAATGATTATGACATAAAAGTGAAGTACGTGACGAGTGTGACGTTAGGAAAACATTAGGCATCATGGAGAGATTCTGTATGGGACCACCCAACCCAAACGAGTACTGTGTGACGTGCTACCCGGCAGGTATTCACCGAGGTAGCCGGCTAGCTCAGTCGGTAGAGCGTCAGACTCTTAATCCCAGGGTCGTGGGTTCGAGCCAGACGCTGGGCGGAACGGAATTTTGTTCCGCTGCAAGTGTAAATTACCGTTTTTCTGATTAACGAGATTTAATGGAAATAGCAACTTTAAACTTTGCCTACGTCTCTGTCAGTCGCAAGGAAGCTGTATTTGAAGGTGAAGGTGATTTTGTAGACATGTGTGAAAGACATGTTCTGAAATGCAAGTGTTGTTGTTTGGAGAGCACATCGGTTACGTGTCAGATGTGTAGTCAAGCAGTAATTTGTCACCATAGCTGCAAATATTAGCCGGTAATATGAAGTGTTGTCAGCTAAAGTCTGATGATGCAGACGACCGTAAGGACGAAGTACCCAAGAGTACCGCTAGGCCGCGCCTCTTAGCTCAGTGGTAGAGCACTGGTCTAATAAACCAGGGGTCGTAAGTTCCATCCTCACAGGAGAAAGATGAATTTTGGAAATCAGTTGCGCGTCGTGGCCGTATAAGCAAACAGTACCTGTGATGACGAACAATTAGCGACAGGCGTTTTTTTAAGAATCACTCTCAGATGCGATTAAGGCGAATGGCGCAGATAAAGCATTTGCCAAAGCGGTACAGCATAATGTGGGACGAGGCAGTCTGAATTACATTTTATAGATGTATTTCTCACATATCTCAGAGCCTCTCGCGATATTCGTCGTCGTCGTCGTCGTCGTCGTCGTCGTCGTCGTCGCCGCCGCCGCCGCTTCTGCAGAAGTAGCAAATGGCAATCGTAGCAAATGCGGCGAGGGACGCCCTGCCTTCGATTCCGAATGCACAAAGTGTGTGGTCTTGTTTCTCAGTCTATATTTGGTCGGTCACGTCAGAGGTTGAATGTAACGAATGGGTGGGAAAGAGCAAGGGGCAGCGGCTGTGTAGAACGAAAACACAAATCCTCAGGGGTGTGAGCGTTTCGAGATGAGTCGTATACATGTAAATGTTGGTCGTCAGTGACCGTGTGGCCTAATGGATAAGGCGTCGGACTTCGGATCTGAAGATTACAGGTTCGAATGCTGTCACGCTTGTGTTTTTCCAGTTCTGAAAAAGAAACATAACGTTTTAATGTAGCAATTGAGCAGTACGAAACCGTCTGAATGTTGCTGTTGACCATTTTTTGCTTGGAGATGCTCTTGAGCTTGAAACACACACAACAAGACCGGTGTTAACTAGCGAAATGGTCGGCAGAGTGCCGACACAGCGAGTTTTGACTATCACTTGCACATCTAAAACAACGTCGGAAAGTAACTCGTTCGGCTTTTGAGTCACATAAAGTATGTGCGTTAATTTTGACGCCACTAGCTCTGCATGTTGTCATGCAATTTCTTTACCTCTCAGAAATGATTATGACATAAAAGTGAAGTACGTGACGAGTGTGACGTTAGGAAAACATTAGGCATCATGGAGAGATTCTGTATGGGACCACCCAACCCAAACGAGTACTGTGTGACGTGCTACCCGGCAGGTATTCACCGAGGTAGCCGGCTAGCTCAGTCGGTAGAGCGTCAGACTCTTAATCCCAGGGTCGTGGGTTCGAGCCAGACGCTGGGCGGAACGGAAATTTGTTCCGCTGGCAAGTGTAAATTACCGTTTTTCTGATTAACCGAGATTTAATGGAAATAGCAACTTTAAACTTTGCCTACGTCTCTGTCAGTCGCAAGGAAGCTGTATTTGAAGGTGAAGGTGATTTTGTAGACATGTGTGAAAGACATGTTCTGAAATGCAAGTGTTGTTGTTTGGAGAGCACATCGGTTACGTGTCAGATGTGTAGTCAAGCAGTAATTTGTCACCATAGCTGCAAATATTAGCCGGTAATATGAAGTGTTGTCAGCTAAAGTCTGATGATGCAGACGACCGTAAGGACGAAGTACCCAAGAGTACCGCTAGGCCGCGCCTCTTTAGCTCAGTGGTAGAGCACTGGTCTAATAAACCAGGGGTCGTAAGTTCCATCCTCACAGGAGAAAGATGAATTTTGGAAATCAGTTGCGCGTCGTGGCCGTATAGCAAACAGTACCTGTGATGACGAACAATTAGCGACAGGCGTTTTTTTAAGAATCACTCTCAGATGCGAACACGCGATCTAGTGTTAAAGCATTTGCCAAAGCGGTACAGCATAATGTGGGACGAGGCAGTCTGAATTACATTTTATAGATGTATTTCTCACATATCTCAGAGCCTCTCGCGATATTCGTCGTCGTCGTCGTCGTCGTCGTCGTCGTCGTCGCCGCCGCCGCCGCTTCTGCAGAAGTAGCAAATGGCAATCGTAGCAAATGCGGCGAGGGACGCCCTGCCTTCGATTCCGAATGCACAAAGTGTGTGGTCTTGTTTCTCAGTCTATATTTGGTCGGTCACGTCAGAGGTTGAATGTAACGAATGGGTGGGAAAGAGCAAGGGGCAGCGGCTGTGTAGAACGAAAACACAAATCCTCAGGGGTGTGAGCGTTTCGAGATGAGTCGTATACATGTAAATGTTGGTCGTCAGTGACCGTGTGGCCTAATGGATAAGGCGTCGGACTTCGGATCTGAAGATTACAGGTTCGAATGCTGTCACGCTTGTGTTTTTCCAGTTCTGAAAAAGAAACATAACGTTTTAATGTAGCAATTGAGCAGTACGAAACCGTCTGAATGTTGCTGTTGACCATTTTTTGCTTGGAGATGCTCTTGAGCTTGAAACACACACAACAAGACCGGTGTTAACTAGCGAAATGGTCGGCAGAGTGCCGACACAGCGAGTTTTGACTATCACTTGCACATCTAAAACAACGTCGGAAAGTAACTCGTTCGGCTTTTGAGTCACATAAAGTATGTGCGTTAATTTTGACGCCACTAGCTCTGCATGTTGTCATGCAATTTCTTTACCTCTCAGAAATGATTATGACATAAAAGTGAAGTACGTGACGAGTGTGACGTTAGGAAAACATTAGGCATCATGGAGAGATTCTGTATGGGACCACCCAACCCAAACGAGTACTGTGTGACGTGCTACCCGGCAGGTATTCACCGAGGTAGCCGGCTAGCTCAGTCGGTAGAGCGTCAGACTCTTAATCCCAGGGTCGTGGGTTCGAGCCAGACGCTGGGCGGAACGGAAATTTGTTCCGCTGCAAGTGTAAATTCCAGTTTTTCTGATTAACGAGATTTAATGGAAATAGCAACTTTAAACTTTGCCTACGTCTCTGTCAGTCGCAAGGAAGCTGTATTTGAAGGTGAATGTGATTTTGTAGACATGTGTGAAAGACATGTTCTGAAATGCAAGTGTTGTTGTTTGGAGAGCACATCGGTTACGTGTCAGATGTGTAGTCAAGCAGTAATTTGTCGCCATAGCTGCAAATATTAGCCGGTAATATGAAGTGTTGTCAGCTAAAGTCTGATGATGCAGACGACCGTAAGGACGAAGTACCCAAGAGTACCGCTAGGCCGCGCCTCTTTAGCTCAGTGGTAGAGCACTGGTCTAATAAACCAGGGGTCGTAAGTTCCATCCTCACAGGAGAAAGATGAATTTTGGAAATCAGTTGCGCGTCGTGGCCGTATAGCAAACAGTACCTGTGATGACGAACAATTAGCGACAGGCGTTTTTTTAAGAATCACTCTCAGATGCGATTAAGGCGAATGGCGCAGATAAAGCATTTGCCAAAGCGGTACAGCATAAGGTGGGACGAGGCAGTCTGAATTACATTTTATAGATGTATTTCTCACATATCTCAGAGCCTCTCGCGATATTCGTCGTCGTCGTCGTCGTCGTCGTCGTCGTCGCCGCCGCCGCCGCTTCTGCAGAAGTAGCAAATGGCAATCGTAGCAAATGCGGCGAGGGACGCCCTGCCTTCGATTCCGAATGCACAAAGTGTGTGGTCTTGTTTCTCAGTCTATATTTGGTCGGTCACGTCAGAGGTTGAATGTAACGAATGGGTGGGAAAGAGCAAGGGGCAGCGGCTGTGTAGAACGAAAACACAAATCCTCAGGGGTGTGAGCGTTTCGAGATGAGTCGTATACATGTAAATGTTGGTCGTCAGTGACCGTGTGGCCTAATGGATAAGGCGTCGGACTTCGGATCTGAAGATTACAGGTTCGAATGCTGTCACGCTTGTGTTTTTCCAGTTCTGAAAAAGAAACATAACGTTTTAATGTAGCAATTGAGCAGTACGAAACCGTCTGAATGTTGCTGTTGACCATTTTTTGCTTGGAGATGCTCTTGAGCTTGAAACACACACAACAAGACCGGTGTTAACTAGCGAAATGGTCGGCAGAGTGCCGACACAGCGAGTTTTGACTATCACTTGCACATCTAAAACAACGTCGGAAAGTAACTCGTTCGGCTTTTGAGTCACATAAAGTATGTGCGTTAATTTTGACGCCACTAGCTCTGCATGTTGTCATGCAATTTCTTTACCTCTCAGAAATGATTATGACATAAAAGTGAAGTACGTGACGAGTGTGACGTTAGGAAAACATTAGGCATCATGGAGAGATTCTGTATGGGACCACCCAACCCAAACGAGTACTGTGTGACGTGCTACCCGGCAGGTATTCACCGAGGTAGCCGGCTAGCTCAGTCGGTAGAGCGTCAGACTCTTAATCCCAGGGTCGTGGGTTCGAGCCAGACGCTGGGCGGAACGGAATTTTGTTCCGCTGCAAGTGTAAATTACCGTTTTTCTGATTAACGAGATTTAATGGAAATAGCAACTTTAAACTTTGCCTACGTCTCTGTCAGTCGCAAGGAAGCTGTATTTGAAGGTGAAGGTGATTTTGTAGACATGTGTGAAAGACATGTTCTGAAATGCAAGTGTTGTTGTTTGGAGAGCACATCGGTTACGTGTCAGATGTGTAGTCAAGCAGTAATTTGTCACCATAGCTGCAAATATTAGCCGGTAATATGAAGTGTTGTCAGCTAAAGTCTGATGATGCAGACGACCGTAAGGACGAAGTACCCAAGAGTACCGCTAGGCCGCGCCTCTTTAGCTCAGTGGTAGAGCACTGGTCTAATAAACCAGGGGTCGTAAGTTCCATCCTCACAGGAGAAAGATGAATTTTGGAAATCAGTTGCGCGTCGTGGCCGTATAGCAAACAGTACCTGTGATGACGAACAATTAGCGACAGGCGTTTTTTTAAGAATCACTCTCAGATGCGATTAAGGCGAATGGCGCAGATAAAGCATTTGCCAAAGCGGTACAGCATAATGTGGGACGAGGCAGTCTGAATTACATTTTATAGATGTATTTCTCACATATCTCAGAGCCTCTCGCGATATTCGTCGTCGTCGTCGTCGTCGTCGTCGTCGTCGTCGTCGTCGCCGCCGCCGCCGCTTCTGCAGAAGTAGCAAATGGCAATCGTAGCAAATGCGGCGAGGGACGCCCTGCCTTCGATTCCGAATGCACAAAGTGTGTGGTCTTGTTTCTCAGTCTATATTTGGTCGGTCACGTCAGAGGTTGAATGTAACGAATGGGTGGGAAAGAGCAAGGGGCAGCGGCTGTGTAGAACGAAAACACAAATCCTCAGGGGTGTGAGCGTTTCGAGATGAGTCGTATACATGTAAATGTTGGTCGTCAGTGACCGTGTGGCCTAATGGATAAGGCGTCGGACTTCGGATCTGAAGATTACAGGTTCGAATGCTGTCACGCTTGTGTTTTTCCAGTTCTGAAAAAGAAACATAACGTTTTAATGTAGCAATTGAGCAGTACGAAACCGTCTGAATGTTGCTGTTGACCATTTTTTGCTTGGAGATGCTCTTGAGCTTGAAACACACACAACAAGACCGGTGTTAACTAGCGAAATGGTCGGCAGAGTGCCGACACAGCGAGTTTTGACTATCACTTGCACATCTAAAACAACGTCGGAAAGTAACTCGTTCGGCTTTTGAGTCACATAAAGTATGTGCGTTAATTTTGACGCCACTAGCTCTGCATGTTGTCATGCAATTTCTTTACCTCTCAGAAATGATTATGACATAAAAGTGAAGTACGTGACGAGTGTGACGTTAGGAAAACATTAGGCATCATGGAGAGATTCTGTATGGGACCACCCAACCCAAACGAGTACTGTGTGACGTGCTACCCGGCAGGTATTCACCGAGGTAGCCGGCTAGCTCAGTCGGTAGAGCGTCAGACTCTTAATCCCAGGGTCGTGGGTTCGAGCCAGACGCTGGGCGGAACGGAAATTTGTTCCGCTGCAAGTGTAAATTACCGTTTTTCTGATTAACGAGATTTAATGGAAATAGCAACTTTAAACTTTGCCTACGTCTCTGTCAGTCGCAAGGAAGCTGTATTTGAAGGTGAAGGTGATTTTGTAGACATGTGTGAAAGACATGTTCTGAAATGCAAGTGTTGTTGTTTGGAGAGCACATCGGTTACGTGTCAGATGTGTAGTCAAGCAGTAATTTGTCACCATAGCTGCAAATATTAGCCGGTAAAGAAAACTGCCGTTCTACGGATCGGAGCGTGGAATGTCAGATCCCTTAATCGGGCAGGTAGGTTAGAAAATTTAAAAAGGGAAATGGATAGGTTAAAGTTAGATATAGTGGGAATTAGTGAAGTTCGGTGGCAGGAGGAACAAGACTTCTGGTCAGGTGACTACAGGGTTATAAACACAAAATCAAATAGGGGTAATGCAGGAGTAGGTTTAATAATGAATAGGAAAATAGGAATCCGGGTAAGCTACTACGAACAGCATAGTGAACGCATTATTGTGGCCAAGATAGATACGAAGCCCACACCTACTACAGTAGTACAAGTTTATATGCCAACTAGCTCTGCAGATGATGAAGAAATTGAAGAAATGTACGATGAAATGAAAGAAATCATTCAGATAGTGAAGGGAGACGAAAATTTAATAGTAATGGGTGACTGGAATTCGAGTGTAGGAAAAGGGAGAGAAGGAAACATAGTAGGTGAATATGGATTGGGGCTAAGAAATGAAAGAGGAAGCCGCCTAGTAGAATTTTGCACAGAGCACAACTTAATCATAGCTAACACTTGGTTTAAGAATCATGAAAGAAGGTTGTATACGTGGAAGAATCCTGGAGATACTAAAAGGTATCAGATAGATTATATAATGGTAAGACAGAGATTTAGGAACCAGGTTTTAAGTTGTAAGACATTTCCAGCGGCAGATGTGGACTCTGACCACAATCTATTGGTTATGACCTGTAGAGTAAAACTGAAGAAACTGCAAAAATGTGGGAAATTAAGGAGATGGGACCTGGATAAACTGAAAGAACCAGAGGTTGTACAGAGTTTCAGAAAGAGCATAAGGGAACAATTGACAGGAATAGGGGAAAGAAATACAGTAGAAGAAGAATGGGTAGCTCTGAGGGATGTAGTAGTGAAGGCAGCAGAGGATAAAGTAGGTACAAAGACGAGGGCTGCTAGAAATCCTTGGGTAACAGAAGAAATATTGAATTTAATTGATGAAAGGAGAAAATATAAAAATGCAGTAAATGAAGCAGGCAAAAAGGAATACAAACGTCTCAAAAATGAGATCGACAGGAAGTGCAAAATGGCTAAACAGGGATGGCTAGAGGACAAATGTAAGGATGTAGAAGCTTATCTCACTAGGGGTAAGATAGATACTGCCTACAGGAAAATTAAAGAGACCTTTGGAGAGAAGAGAACCACGTGTATGAATATCAAGAGCTCAGATGGCAGCCCAGTTCTAAGCAAAGAAGGGAAGGCAGAAAGGTGGAAGGAGTATATAGAAGGTTTATACAAGAGCGATGTACTTGAGGACAATATTATGGAAATAGAAGAGGATGTAGATGAAGACGAAATGGGAGATACGATACTGCGTGAAGAGTTTGACAGAGCACTGAAAGACCTGAGTCGAAACAAGGCCCCCGGAGTAGACAACATTCCATTAGAACTACTTACGGCCTTGGGAGAGCCAGTCATGACAAAACTCTACCAGCTGGTGAGCAAGATGTATGAGACAGGCGAAATACCCTCAGACTTCAAGAAGAATATAATAATTCCAATCCCAAAGAAAGCAGGTGCTGACAGATGTGAAAATTACCGAACTATCAGTTTAATAAGCCACGGCTGCAAAATACTAACGCGAATTCTTTACAGACGAATGGAAAAACTGGTAGATGTAGACCTCGGGGAGGATCAGTTTGGATTCCGTCGAAATGTTGGAACACGAGAGGCAGTACTGACCTTACGACTTATCTTAGAAGAAAGATTAAGAAAAGGCAAACCTACGTTTCTAGCATTTGTAGACTTAGAGAAAGCTTTTGACAATGTTGACTGGAATACTCTTTTTCAAATTCTAAAGGTGGCAGGGGTAAAATACAGGGAGCGAAAGGCTATTTATAATTTGTACAGAAACCAGATGGCAGTAATAAGAGTCGAGGGGCATGAAAGGGAAGCAGTGGTTGGGAAAGGAGTGAGACAGGGTTGTAGCCTCTCCCCGATGTTATTCAATCTGTATATTGAGCAAGCAGTAAAGGAAACAAAAGAAAAATTTGGAGTAGGTATTAAAATTCATGGAGACGAAGTAAAAACTTTGAGGTTCGCCGATGACATTGTAATTCTGTCAGAGACGGCAAAGGACTTGGAAGAGCAGTTGAACGGAATGGACAGTGTCTTGAAAGGAGGATATAAGATGAACATTAACAAAAGCAAAACGAGGATAATGGAATGTAGTCAAATTAAATCGGGTGATGCTGAGGGAATTAGATTAGGAAATGAGACACTTAAAGTAGTAAAGGAGTTTTGCTATTTAGGAAGTAAAATAACTGATGATGGTCGAAGTAGAGAGGATATAAAATGTAGACTGGCAATGGCAAGGAAAGCGTTTCTGAAGAAGAGAAATTTGTTAACATCGAATATAGATTTATGTATCAGGAAGTCGTTTCTGAAAGTATTTGTTTGGAGTGTAGCCGTGTATGGAAGTGAAACATGGACGATAACTAGTTTGGACAAGAAGAGAATAGAAGCTTTCGAAATGTGGTGCTACAGAAGAATACTGAAGATAAGGTGGATAGATCACGTAACTAATGAGGAGGTATTGAATAGGATTGGGGAGAAGAGAAGTTTGTGGCACAACTTGACTAGAAGAAGGGATCGGTTGGTAGGACATGTTTTGAGGCAACAAGGGATCACAAATTTAGCATTGGAGGGCAGCGTGGAGGGTAAAAATCGTAGAGGGAGACCGAGAGATGAGTACACTAAGCAGATTCAGAAGGGTGTAGGTTGCAGTAGGTACTGGGAGATGAAGCAGCTTGCACAGGATA
Organism: Schistocerca gregaria; assembly: GCF_023897955.1. NCBI lineage: Eukaryota > Metazoa > Arthropoda > Insecta > Orthoptera > Acrididae > Schistocerca > Schistocerca gregaria. The sequence continues at coordinate 62,192 of NW_026061810.1, read as the reverse complement.
GAGTAGCATGGAGAGCTGCATCAAACCAGTCTCAGGACTGAAGACAATAACAACAACAACAACAATATGAAGTGTTGTCAGCTAAAGTCTGATGATGCAGACGACCGTAAGGACGAAGTACCCAAGAGTACCGCTAGGCCGCGCCTCTTTAGCTCAGTGGTAGAGCACTGGTCTAATAAACCAGGGGTCGTAAGTTCCATCCTCACAGGAGAAAGATGAATTTTGGAAATCAGTTGCGCGTCGTGGCCGTATAGCAAACAGTACCTGTGATGACGAACAATTAGCGACAGGCGTTTTTTTAAGAATCACTCTCAGATGCGATTAAGGCGAATGGCGCAGATAAAGCATTTGCCAAAGCGGTACAGCATAATGTGGGACGAGGCAGTCTGAATTACATTTTATAGATGTATTTCTCACATATCTCAGAGCCTCTCGCGATATTCGTCGTCGTCGTCGTCGTCGTCGTCGTCGTCGTCGTCGCCGCCGCCGCCGCCGCTTCTGCAGAAGTAGCAAATGGCAATCGTAGCAAATGCGGCGAGGGACGCCCTGCCTTCGATTCCGAATGCACAAAGTGTGTGGTCTTGTTTCTCAGTCTATATTTGGTCGGTCACGTCAGAGGTTGAATGTAACGAATGGGTGGGAAAGAGCAAGGGGCAGCGGCTGTGTAGAACGAAAACACAAATCCTCAGGGGTGTGAGCGTTTCGAGATGAGTCGTATACATGTAAATGTTGGTCGTCAGTGACCGTGTGGCCTAATGGATAAGGCGTCGGACTTCGGATCTGAAGATTACAGGTTCGAATGCTGTCACGCTTGTGTTTTTCCAGTTCTGAAAAAGAAACATAACGTTTTAATGTAGCAATTGAGCAGTACGAAACCGTCTGAATGTTGCTGTTGACCATTTTTTGCTTGGAGATGCTCTTGAGCTTGAAACACACACAACAAGACCGGTGTTAACTAGCGAAATGGTCGGCAGAGTGCCGACACAGCGAGTTTTGACTATCACTTGCACATCTAAAACAACGTCGGAAAGTAACTCGTTCGGCTTTTGAGTCACATAAAGTATGTGCGTTAATTTTGACGCCACTAGCTCTGCATGTTGTCATGCAATTTCTTTACCTCTCAGAAATGATTATGACATAAAAGTGAAGTACGTGACGAGTGTGACGTTAGGAAAACATTAGGCATCATGGAGAGATTCTGTATGGGACCACCCAACCCAAACGAGTACTGTGTGACGTGCTACCCGGCAGGTATTCACCGAGGTAGCCGGCTAGCTCAGTCGGTAGAGCGTCAGACTCTTAATCCCAGGGTCGTGGGTTCGAGCCAGACGCTGGGCGGAACGGAAATTTGTTCCGCTGCAAGTGTAAATTCCAGTTTTTCTGATTAACGAGATTTAATGGAAATAGCAACTTTAAACTTTGCCTACGTCTCTGTCAGTCGCAAGGAAGCTGTATTTGAAGGTGAATGTGATTTTGTAGACATGTGTGAAAGACATGTTCTGAAATGCAAGTGTTGTTGTTTGGAGAGCACATCGGTTACGTGTCAGATGTGTAGTCAAGCAGTAATTTGTCGCCATAGCTGCAAATATTAGCCGGTAATATGAAGTGTTGTCAGCTAAAGTCTGATGATGCAGACGACCGTAAGGACGAAGTACCCAAGAGTACCGCTAGGCCGCGCCTCTTTAGCTCAGTGGTAGAGCACTGGTCTAATAAACCAGGGGTCGTAAGTTCCATCCTCACAGGAGAAAGATGAATTTTGGAAATCAGTTGCGCGTCGTGGCCGTATAGCAAACAGTACCTGTGATGACGAACAATTAGCGACAGGCGTTTTTTTAAGAATCACTCTCAGATGCGATTAAGGCGAATGGCGCAGATAAAGCATTTGCCAAAGCGGTACAGCATAAGGTGGGACGAGGCAGTCTGAATTACATTTTATAGATGTATTTCTCACATATCTCAGAGCCTCTCGCGATATTCGTCGTCGTCGTCGTCGTCGTCGTCGTCGTCGCCGCCGCCGCCGCTTCTGCAGAAGTAGCAAATGGCAATCGTAGCAAATGCGGCGAGGGACGCCCTGCCTTCGATTCCGAATGCACAAAGTGTGTGGTCTTGTTTCTCAGTCTATATTTGGTCGGTCACGTCAGAGGTTGAATGTAACGAATGGGTGGGAAAGAGCAAGGGGCAGCGGCTGTGTAGAACGAAAACACAAATCCTCAGGGGTGTGAGCGTTTCGAGATGAGTCGTATACATGTAAATGTTGGTCGTCAGTGACCGTGTGGCCTAATGGATAAGGCGTCGGACTTCGGATCTGAAGATTACAGGTTCGAATGCTGTCACGCTTGTGTTTTTCCAGTTCTGAAAAAGAAACATAACGTTTTAATGTAGCAATTGAGCAGTACGAAACCGTCTGAATGTTGCTGTTGACCATTTTTTGCTTGGAGATGCTCTTGAGCTTGAAACACACACAACAAGACCGGTGTTAACTAGCGAAATGGTCGGCAGAGTGCCGACACAGCGAGTTTTGACTATCACTTGCACATCTAAAACAACGTCGGAAAGTAACTCGTTCGGCTTTTGAGTCACATAAAGTATGTGCGTTAATTTTGACGCCACTAGCTCTGCATGTTGTCATGCAATTTCTTTACCTCTCAGAAATGATTATGACATAAAAGTGAAGTACGTGACGAGTGTGACGTTAGGAAAACATTAGGCATCATGGAGAGATTCTGTATGGGACCACCCAACCCAAACGAGTACTGTGTGACGTGCTACCCGGCAGGTATTCACCGAGGTAGCCGGCTAGCTCAGTCGGTAGAGCGTCAGACTCTTAATCCCAGGGTCGTGGGTTCGAGCCAGACGCTGGGCGGAACGGAATTTTGTTCCGCTGCAAGTGTAAATTACCGTTTTTCTGATTAACGAGATTTAATGGAAATAGCAACTTTAAACTTTGCCTACGTCTCTGTCAGTCGCAAGGAAGCTGTATTTGAAGGTGAAGGTGATTTTGTAGACATGTGTGAAAGACATGTTCTGAAATGCAAGTGTTGTTGTTTGGAGAGCACATCGGTTACGTGTCAGATGTGTAGTCAAGCAGTAATTTGTCACCATAGCTGCAAATATTAGCCGGTAATATGAAGTGTTGTCAGCTAAAGTCTGATGATGCAGACGACCGTAAGGACGAAGTACCCAAGAGTACCGCTAGGCCGCGCTTCTTTAGCTCAGTGGTAGAGCACTGGTCTAATAAACCAGGGGTCGTAAGTTCCATCCTCACAGGAGAAAGATGAATTTTGGAAATCAGTTGCGCGTCGTGGCCGTATAGCAAACAGTACCTGTGATGACGAACAATTAGCGACAGGCGTTTTTTTAAGAATCACTCTCAGATGCGATTAAGGCGAATGGCGCAGATAAAGCATTTGCCAAAGCGGTACAGCATAATGTGGGACGAGGCAGTCTGAATTACATTTTATAGATGTATTTCTCACATATCTCAGAGCCTCTCGCGATATTCGTCGTCGTCGTCGTCGTCGTCGTCGTCGTCGCCGCCGCCGCTTCTGCAGAAGTAGCAAATGGCAATCGTAGCAAATGCGGCGAGGGACGCCCTGCCTTCGATTCCGAATGCACAAAGTGTGTGGTCTTGTTTCTCAGTCTATATTTGGTCGGTCACGTCAGAGGTTGAATGTAACGAATGGGTGGGAAAGAGCAAGGGGCAGCGGCTGTGTAGAACGAAAACACAAATCCTCAGGGGTGTGAGCGTTTCGAGATGAGTCGTATACATGTAAATGTTGGTCGTCAGTGACCGTGTGGCCTAATGGATAAGGCGTCGGACTTCGGATCTGAAGATTACAGGTTCGAATGCTGTCACCCTTGTGTTTTTCCAGTTCTGAAAAAGAAACATAACGTTTTAATGTAGCAATTGAGCAGTACGAAACCGTCTGAATGTTGCTGTTGACCATTTTTTGCTTGGAGATGCTCTTGAGCTTGAAACACACACAACAAGACCGGTGTTAACTAGCGAAATGGTCGGCAGAGTGCCGACACAGCGAGTTTTGACTATCACTTGCACATCTAAAACAACGTCGGAAAGTAACTCGTTCGGCTTTTGAGTCACATAAAGTATGTGCGTTAATTTTGACGCCACTAGCTCTGCATGTTGTCATGCAATTTCTTTACCTCTCAGAAATGATTATGACATAAAAGTGAAGTACGTGACGAGTGTGACGTTAGGAAAACATTAGGCATCATGGAGAGATTCTGTATGGGACCACCCAACCCAAACGAGTACTGTGTGACGTGCTACCCGGCAGGTATTCACCGAGGTAGCCGGCTAGCTCAGTCGGTAGAGCGTCAGACTCTTAATCCCAGGGTCGTGGGTTCGAGCCAGACGCTGGGCGGAACGGAATTTTGTTCCGCTGCAAGTGTAAATTACCGTTTTTCTGATTAACGAGATTTAATGGAAATAGCAACTTTAAACTTTGCCTACGTCTCTGTCAGTCGCAAGGAAGCTGTATTTGAAGGTGAATGTGATTTTGTAGACATGTGTGAAAGACATGTTCTGAAATGCAAGTGTTGTTGTTTGGAGAGCACATCGGTTACGTGTCAGATGTGTAGTCAAGCAGTAATTTGTCGCCATAGCTGCAAATATTAGCCGGTAATATGAAGTGTTGTCAGCTAAAGTCTGATGATGCAGACGACCGTAAGGACGAAGTACCCAAGAGTACCGCTAGGCCGCGCCTCTTTAGCTCAGTGGTAGAGCACTGGTCTAATAAACCAGGGGTCGTAAGTTCCATCCTCACAGGAGAAAGATGAATTTTGGAAATCAGTTGCGCGTCGTGGCCGTATAGCAAACAGTACCTGTGATGACGAACAATTAGCGACAGGCGTTTTTTTAAGAATCACTCTCAGATGCGATTAAGGCGAATGGCGCAGATAAAGCATTTGCCAAAGCGGTACAGCATAATGTGGGACGAGGCAGTCTGAATTACATTTTATAGATGTATTTCTCACATATCTCAGAGCCTCTCGCGATATTCGTCGTCGTCGTCGTCGTCGTCGTCGTCGCCGCCGCCGCCGCTTCTGCAGAAGTAGCAAATGGCAATCGTAGCAAATGCGGCGAGGGACGCCCTGCCTTCGATTCCGAATGCACAAAGTGTGTGGTCTTGTTTCTCAGTCTATATTTGGTCGGTCACGTCAGAGGTTGAATGTAACGAATGGGTGGGAAAGAGCAAGGGGCAGCGGCTGTGTAGAACGAAAACACAAATCCTCAGGGGTGTGAGCGTTTCGAGATGAGTCGTATACATGTAAATGTTGGTCGTCAGTGACCGTGTGGCCTAATGGATAAGGCGTCGGACTTCGGATCTGAAGATTACAGGTTCGAATGCTGTCACGCTTGTGTTTTTCCAGTTCTGAAAAAGAAACATAACGTTTTAATGTAGCAATTGAGCAGTACGAAACCGTCTGAATGTTGCTGTTGACCATTTTTTGCTTGGAGATGCTCTTGAGCTTGAAACACACACAACAAGACCGGTGTTAACTAGCGAAATGGTCGGCAGAGTGCCGACACAGCGAGTTTTGACTATCACTTGCACATCTAAAACAACGTCGGAAAGTAACTCGTTCGGCTTTTGAGTCACATAAAGTATGTGCGTTAATTTTGACGCCACTAGCTCTGCATGTTGTCATGCAATTTCTTTACCTCTCAGAAATGATTATGACATAAAAGTGAAGTACGTGACGAGTGTGACGTTAGGAAAACATTAGGCATCATGGAGAGATTCTGTATGGGACCACCCAACCCAAACGAGTACTGTGTGACGTGCTACCCGGCAGGTATTCACCGAGGTAGCCGGCTAGCTCAGTCGGTAGAGCGTCAGACTCTTAATCCCAGGGTCGTGGGTTCGAGCCAGACGCTGGGCGGAACGGAATTTTGTTCCGCTGCAAGTGTAAATTACCGTTTTTCTGATTAACGAGATTTAATGGAAATAGCAACTTTAAACTTTGCCTACGTCTCTGTCAGTCGCAAGGAAGCTGTATTTGAAGGTGAAGGTGATTTTGTAGACATGTGTGAAAGACATGTTCTGAAATGCAAGTGTTGTTGATTGGAGAGCACATCGGTTACGTGTCAGATGTGTAGTCAAGCAGTAATTTGTCGCCATAGCTGCAAATATTAGCCGGTAATATGAAGTGTTGTCAGCTAAAGTCTGATGATGCAGACGACCGTAAGGACGAAGTACCCAAGAGTACCGCTAGGCCGCGCCTCTTTAGCTCAGTGGTAGAGCACTGGTCTAATAAACCAGGGGTCGTAAGTTCCATCCTCACAGGAGAAAGATGAATTTTGGAAATCAGTTGCGCGTCGTGGCCGTATAGCAAACAGTACCTGTGATGACGAACAATTAGCGACAGGCGTTTTTTTAAGAATCACTCTCAGATGCGATTAAGGCGAATGGCGCAGATAAAGCATTTGCCAAAGCGGTACAGCATAATGTGGGACGAGGCAGTCTGAATTACATTTTATAGATGTATTTCTCACATATCTCAGAGCCTCTCGCGATATTCGTCGTCGTCGTCGTCGTCGTCGTCGTCGCCGCCGCCGCCGCTTCTGCAGAAGTAGCAAATGGCAATCGTAGCAAATGCGGCGAGGGACGCCCTGCCTTCGATTCCGAATGCACAAAGTGTGTGGTCTTGTTTCTCAGTCTATATTTGGTCGGTCACGTCAGAGGTTGAATGTAACGAATGGGTGGGAAAGAGCAAGGGGCAGCGGCTGTGTAGAACGAAAACACAAATCCTCAGGGGTGTGAGCGTTTCGAGATGAGTCGTATACATGTAAATGTTGGTCGTCAGTGACCGTGTGGCCTAATGGATAAGGCGTCGGACTTCGGATCTGAAGATTACAGGTTCGAATGCTGTCACGCTTGTGTTTTTCCAGTTCTGAAAAAGAAACATAACGTTTTAATGTAGCAATTGAGCAGTACGAAACCGTCTGAATGTTGCTGTTGACCATTTTTTGCTTGGAGATGCTCTTGAGCTTGAAACACACACAACAAGACCGGTGTTAACTAGCGAAATGGTCGGCAGAGTGCCGACACAGCGAGTTTTGACTATCACTTGCACATCTAAAACAACGTCGGAAAGTAACTCGTTCGGCTTTTGAGTCACATAAAGTATGTGCGTTAATTTTGACGCCACTAGCTCTGCATGTTGTCATGCAATTTCTTTACCTCTCAGAAATGATTATGACATAAAAGTGAAGTACGTGACGAGTGTGACGTTAGGAAAACATTAGGCATCATGGAGAGATTCTGTATGGGACCACCCAACCCAAACGAGTACTGTGTGACGTGCTACCCGGCAGGTATTCACCGAGGTAGCCGGCTAGCTCAGTCGGTAGAGCGTCAGACTCTTAATCCCAGGGTCGTGGGTTCGAGCCAGACGCTGGGCGGAACGGAATTTTGTTCCGCTGCAAGTGTAAATTACCGTTTTTCTGATTAACGAGATTTAATGGAAATAGCAACTTTAAACTTTGCCTACGTCTCTGTCAGTCGCAAGGAAGCTGTATTTGAAGGTGAATGTGATTTTGTAGACATGTGTGAAAGACATGTTCTGAAATGCAAGTGTTGTTGTTTGGAGAGCACATCGGTTACGTGTCAGATGTGTAGTCAAGCAGTAATTTGTCGCCATAGCTGCAAATATTAGCCGGTAATATGAAGTGTTGTCAGCTAAAGTCTGATGATGCAGACGACCGTAAGGACGAAGTACCCAAGAGTACCGCTAGGCCGCGCCTCTTTAGCTCAGTGGTAGAGCACTGGTCTAATAAACCAGGGGTCGTAAGTTCCATCCTCACAGGAGAAAGATGAATTTTGGAAATCAGTTGCGCGTCGTGGCCGTATAGCAAACAGTACCTGTGATGACGAACAATTAGCGACAGGCGTTTTTTTAAGAATCACTCTCAGATGCGATTAAGGCGAATGGCGCAGATAAAGCATTTGCCAAAGCGGTACAGCATAAGGTGGGACGAGGCAGTCTGAATTACATTTTATAGATGTATTTCTCACATATCTCAGAGCCTCTAATATCGCCGTCGTCGTCGTCGTCGTCGTCGTCGTCGTCGTCGCCGCCGCCGCCGCTTCTGCAGAAGTAGCAAATGGCAATCGTAGCAAATGCGGCGAGGGACGCCCTGCCTTCGATTCCGAATGCACAAAGTGTGTGGTCTTGTTTCTCAGTCTATATTTGGTCGGTCACGTCAGAGGTTGAATGTAACGAATGGGTGGGAAAGAGCAAGGGGCAGCGGCTGTGTAGAACGAAAACACAAATCCTCAGGGGTGTGAGCGTTTCGAGATGAGTCGTATACATGTAAATGTTGGTCGTCAGTGACCGTGTGGCCTAATGGATAAGGCGTCGGACTTCGGATCTGAAGATTACAGGTTCGAATGCTGTCACGCTTGTGTTTTTCCAGTTCTGAAAAAGAAACATAACGTTTTAATGTAGCAATTGAGCAGTACGAAACCGTCTGAATGTTGCTGTTGACCATTTTTTGCTTGGAGATGCTCTTGAGCTTGAAACACACACAACAAGACCGGTGTTAACTAGCGAAATGGTCGGCAGAGTGCCGACACAGCGAGTTTTGACTATCACTTGCACATCTAAAACAACGTCGGAAAGTAACTCGTTCGGCTTTTGAGTCACATAAAGTATGTGCGTTAATTTTGACGCCACTAGCTCTGCATGTTGTCATGCAATTTCTTTACCTCTCAGAAATGATTATGACATAAAAGTGAAGTACGTGACGAGTGTGACGTTAGGAAAACATTAGGCATCATGGAGAGATTCTGTATGGGACCACCCAACCCAAACGAGTACTGTGTGACGTGCTACCCGGCAGGTATTCACCGAGGTAGCCGGCTAGCTCAGTCGGTAGAGCGTCAGACTCTTAATCCCAGGGTCGTGGGTTCGAGCCAGACGCTGGGCGGAACGGAAATTTGTTCCGCTGCAAGTGTAAATTCCAGTTTTTCTGATTAACGAGATTTAATGGAAATAGCAACTTTAAACTTTGCCTACGTCTCTGTCAGTCGCAAGGAAGCTGTATTTGAAGGTGAATGTGATTTTGTAGACATGTGTGAAAGACATGTTCTGAAATGCAAGTGTTGTTGTTTGGAGAGCACATCGGTTACGTGTCAGATGTGTAGTCAAGCAGTAATTTGTCGCCATAGCTGCAAATATTAGCCGGTAATATGAAGTGTTGTCAGCTAAAGTCTGATGATGCAGACGACCGTAAGGACGAAGTACCCAAGAGTACCGCTAGGCCGCGCCTCTTTAGCTCAGTGGTAGAGCACTGGTCTAATAAACCAGGGGTCGTAAGTTCCATCCTCACAGGAGAAAGATGAATTTTGGAAATCAGTTGCGCGTCGTGGCCGTATAGCAAACAGTACCTGTGATGACGAACAATTAGCGACAGGCGTTTTTTTAAGAATCACTCTCAGATGCGATTAAGGCGAATGGCGCAGATAAAGCATTTGCCAAAGCGGTACAGCATAAGGTGGGACGAGGCAGTCTGAATTACATTTTATAGATGTATTTCTCACATATCTCAGAGCCTCTCGCGATATTCGTCGTCGTCGTCGTCGTCGTCGTCGTCGTCGTCGTCGCCGCCGCCGCCGCTTCTGCAGAAGTAGCAAATGGCAATCGTAGCAAATGCGGCGAGGGACGCCCTGCCTTCGATTCCGAATGCACAAAGTGTGTGGTCTTGTTTCTCAGTCTATATTTGGTCGGTCACGTCAGAGGTTGAATGTAACGAATGGGTGGGAAAGAGCAAGGGGCAGCGGCTGTGTAGAACGAAAACACAAATCCTCAGGGGTGTGAGCGTTTCGAGATGAGTCGTATACATGTAAATGTTGGTCGTCAGTGACCGTGTGGCCTAATGGATAAGGCGTCGGACTTCGGATCTGAAGATTACAGGTTCGAATGCTGTCACGCTTGTGTTTTTCCAGTTCTGAAAAAGAAACATAACGTTTTAATGTAGCAATTGAGCAGTACGAAACCGTCTGAATGTTGCTGTTGACCATTTTTTGCTTGGAGATGCTCTTGAGCTTGAAACACACACAACAAGACCGGTGTTAACTAGCGAAATGGTCGGCAGAGTGCCGACACAGCGAGTTTTGACTATCACTTGCACATCTAAAACAACGTCGGAAAGTAACTCGTTCGGCTTTTGAGTCACATAAAGTATGTGCGTTAATTTTGACGCCACTAGCTCTGCATGTTGTCATGCAATTTCTTTACCTCTCAGAAATGATTATGACATAAAAGTGAAGTACGTGACGAGTGTGACGTTAGGAAAACATTAGGCATCATGGAGAGATTCTGTATGGGACCACCCAACCCAAACGAGTACTGTGTGACGTGCTACCCGGCAGGTATTCACCGAGGTAGCCGGCTAGCTCAGTCGGTAGAGCGTCAGACTCTTAATCCCAGGGTCGTGGGTTCGAGCCAGACGCTGGGCGGAACGGAATTTTGTTCCGCTGCAAGTGTAAATTACCGTTTTTCTGATTAACGAGATTTAATGGAAATAGCAACTTTAAACTTTGCCTACGTCTCTGTCAGTCGCAAGGAAGCTGTATTTGAAGGTGAAGGTGATTTTGTAGACATGTGTGAAAGACATGTTCTGAAATGCAAGTGTTGTTGTTTGGAGAGCACATCGGTTACGTGTCAGATGTGTAGTCAAGCAGTAATTTGTCACCATAGCTGCAAATATTAGCCGGTAATATGAAGTGTTGTCAGCTAAAGTCTGATGATGCAGACGACCGTAAGGACGAAGTACCCAAGAGTACCGCTAGGCCGCGCCTCTTTAGCTCAGTGGTAGAGCACTGGTCTAATAAACCAGGGGTCGTAAGTTCCATCCTCACAGGAGAAAGATGAATTTTGGAAATCAGTTGCGCGTCGTGGCCGTATAGCAAACAGTACCTGTGATGACGAACAATTAGCGACAGGCGTTTTTTTAAGAATCACTCTCAGATGCGATTAAGGCGAATGGCGCAGATAAAGCATTTGCCAAAGCGGTACAGCATAATGTGGGACGAGGCAGTCTGAATTACATTTTATAGATGTATTTCTCACATATCTCAGAGCCTCTCGCGATATTCGTCGTCGTCGTCGTCGTCGTCGTCGTCGTCGTCGCCGCCGCCGCTTCTGCAGAAGTAGCAAATGGCAATCGTAGCAAATGCGGCGAGGGACGCCCTGCCTTCGATTCCGAATGCACAAAGTGTGTGGTCTTGTTTCTCAGTCTATATTTGGTCGGTCACGTCAGAGGTTGAATGTAACGAATGGGTGGGAAAGAGCAAGGGGCAGCGGCTGTGTAGAACGAAAACACAAATCCTCAGGGGTGTGAGCGTTTCGAGATGAGTCGTATACATGTAAATGTTGGTCGTCAGTGACCGTGTGGCCTAATGGATAAGGCGTCGGACTTCGGATCTGAAGATTACAGGTTCGAATGCTGTCACGCTTGTGTTTTTCCAGTTCTGAAAAAGAAACATAACGTTTTAATGTAGCAATTGAGCAGTACGAAACCGTCTGAATGTTGCTGTTGACCATTTTTTGCTTGGAGATGCTCTTGAGCTTGAAACACACACAACAAGACCGGTGTTAACTAGCGAAATGGTCGGCAGAGTGCCGACACAGCGAGTTTTGACTATCACTTGCACATCTAAAACAACGTCGGAAAGTAACTCGTTCGGCTTTTGAGTCACATAAAGTATGTGCGTTAATTTTGACGCCACTAGCTCTGCATGTTGTCATGCAATTTCTTTACCTCTCAGAAATGATTATGACATAAAAGTGAAGTACGTGACGAGTGTGACGTTAGGAAAACATTAGGCATCATGGAGAGATTCTGTATGGGACCACCCAACCCAAACGAGTACTGTGTGACGTGCTACCCGGCAGGTATTCACCGAGGTAGCCGGCTAGCTCAGTCGGTAGAGCGTCAGACTCTTAATCCCAGGGTCGTGGGTTCGAGCCAGACGCTGGGCGGAACGGAATTTTGTTCCGCTGCAAGTGTAAATTACCGTTTTTCTGATTAACGAGATTTAGTGGAAATAGCAACTTTAAACTTTGCCTACGTCTCTGTCAGTCGCAAGGAAGCTGTATTTGAAGGTGAATGTGATTTTGTAGACATGTGTGAAAGACATGTTCTGAAATGCAAGTGTTGTTGTTTGGAGAGCACATCGGTTACGTGTCAGATGTGTAGTCAAGCAGTAATTTGTCGCCATAGCTGCAAATATTAGCCGGTAATATGAAGTGTTGTCAGCTAAAGTCTGATGATGCAGACGACCGTAAGGACGAAGTACCCAAGAGTACCGCTAGGCCGCGCCTCTTTAGCTCAGTGGTAGAGCACTGGTCTAATAAACCAGGGGTCGTAAGTTCCATCCTCACAGTAGAAAGATGAATTTTGGAAATCAGTTGCGCGTCGTGGCCGTATAGCAAACAGTACCTGTGATGACGAACAATTAGCGACAGGCGTTTTTTTAAGAATCACTCTCAGATGCGATTAAGGCGAATGGCGCAGATAAAGCATTTGCCAAAGCGGTACAGCATAAGGTGGGACGAGGCAGTCTGAATTACATTTTATAGATGTATTTCTCACATATCTCAGAGCCTCTCGCGATATTCGTCGTCGTCGTCGTCGTCGTCGTCGTCGTCGTCGCCGCCGCCGCCGCTTCTGCAGAAGTAGCAAATGGCAATCGTAGCAAATGCGGCGAGGGACGCCCTGCCTTCGATTCCGAATGCACAAAGTGTGTGGTCTTGTTTCTCAGTCTATATTTGGTCGGTCACGTCAGAGGTTGAATGTAACGAATGGGTGGGAAAGAGCAAGGGGCAGCGGCTGTGTAGAACGAAAACACAAATCCTCAGGGGTGTGAGCGTTTCGAGATGAGTCGTATACATGTAAATGTTGGTCGTCAGTGACCGTGTGGCCTAATGGATAAGGCGTCGGACTTCGGATCTGAAGATTACAGGTTCGAATGCTGTCACGCTTGTGTTTTTCCAGTTCTGAAAAAGAAACATAACGTTTTAATGTAGCAATTGAGCAGTACGAAACCGTCTGAATGTTGCTGTTGACCATTTTTTGCTTGGAGATGCTCTTGAGCTTGAAACACACACAACAAGACCGGTGTTAACTAGCGAAATGGTCGGCAGAGTGCCGACACAGCGAGTTTTGACTATCACTTGCACATCTAAAACAACGTCGGAAAGTAACTCGTTCGGCTTTTGAGTCACATAAAGTATGTGCGTTAATTTTGACGCCACTAGCTCTGCATGTTGTCATGCAATTTCTTTACCTCTCAGAAATGATTATGACATAAAAGTGAAGTACGTGACGAGTGTGACGTTAGGAAAACATTAGGCATCATGGAGAGATTCTGTATGGGACCACCCAACCCAAACGAGTACTGTGTGACGTGCTACCCGGCAGGTATTCACCGAGGTAGCCGGCTAGCTCAGTCGGTAGAGCGTCAGACTCTTAATCCCAGGGTCGTGGGTTCGAGCCAGACGCTGGGCGGAACGGAAATTTGTTCCGCTGCAAGTGTAAATTCCAGTTTTTCTGATTAACGAGATTTAATGGAAATAGCAACTTTAAACTTTGCCTACGTCTCTGTCAGTCGCAAGGAAGCTGTATTTGAAGGTGAATGTGATTTTGTAGACATGTGTGAAAGACATGTTCTGAAATGCAAGTGTTGTTGTTTGGAGAGCACATCGGTTACGTGTCAGATGTGTAGTCAAGCAGTAATTTGTCGCCATAGCTGCAAATATTAGCCGGTAATATGAAGTGTTGTCAGCTAAAGTCTGATGATGCAGACGACCGTAAGGACGAAGTACCCAAGAGTACCGCTAGGCCGCGCCTCTTTAGCTCAGTGGTAGAGCACTGGTCTAATAAACCAGGGGTCGTAAGTTCCATCCTCACAGGAGAAAGATGAATTTTGGAAATCAGTTGCGCGTCGTGGCCGTATAGCAAACAGTACCTGTGATGACGAACAATTAGCGACAGGCGTTTTTTTAAGAATCACTCTCAGATGCGATTAAGGCGAATGGCGCAGATAAAGCATTTGCCAAAGCGGTACAGCATAAGGTGGGACGAGGCAGTCTGAATTACATTTTATAGATGTATTTCTCACATATCTCAGAGCCTCTCGCGATATTCGTCGTCGTCGTCGTCGTCGTCGTCGTCGTCGTCGTCGCCGCCGCCGCCGCTTCTGCAGAAGTAGCAAATGGCAATCGTAGCAAATGCGGCGAGGGACGCCCTGCCTTCGATTCCGAATGCACAAAGTGTGTGGTCTTGTTTCTCAGTCTATATTTGGTCGGTCACGTCAGAGGTTGAATGTAACGAATGGGTGGGAAAGAGCAAGGGGCAGCGGCTGTGTAGAACGAAAACACAAATCCTCAGGGGTGTGAGCGTTTCGAGATGAGTCGTATACATGTAAATGTTGGTCGTCAGTGACCGTGTGGCCTAATGGATAAGGCGTCGGACTTCGGATCTGAAGATTACAGGTTCGAATGCTGTCACGCTTGTGTTTTTCCAGTTCTGAAAAAGAAACATAACGTTTTAATGTAGCAATTGAGCAGTACGAAACCGTCTGAATGTTGCTGTTGACCATTTTTTGCTTGGAGATGCTCTTGAGCTTGAAACACACACAACAAGACCGGTGTTAACTAGCGAAATGGTCGGCAGAGTGCCGACACAGCGAGTTTTGACTATCACTTGCACATCTAAAACAACGTCGGAAAGTAACTCGTTCGGCTTTTGAGTCACATAAAGTATGTGCGTTAATTTTGACGCCACTAGCTCTGCATGTTGTCATGCAATTTCTTTACCTCTCAGAAATGATTATGACATAAAAGTGAAGTACGTGACGAGTGTGACGTTAGGAAAACATTAGGCATCATGGAGAGATTCTGTATGGGACCACCCAACCCAAACGAGTACTGTGTGACGTGCTACCCGGCAGGTATTCACCGAGGTAGCCGGCTAGCTCAGTCGGTAGAGCGTCAGACTCTTAATCCCAGGGTCGTGGGTTCGAGCCAGACGCTGGGCGGAACGGAATTTTGTTCCGCTGCAAGTGTAAATTACCGTTTTTCTGATTAACGAGATTTAATGGAAATAGCAACTTTAAACTTTGCCTACGTCTCTGTCAGTCGCAAGGAAGCTGTATTTGAAGGTGAAGGTGATTTTGTAGACATGTGTGAAAGACATGTTCTGAAATGCAAGTGTTGTTGTTTGGAGAGCACATCGGTTACGTGTCAGATGTGTAGTCAAGCAGTAATTTGTCACCATAGCTGCAAATATTAGCCGGTAATATGAAGTGTTGTCAGCTAAAGTCTGATGATGCAGACGACCGTAAGGACGAAGTACCCAAGAGTACCGCTAGGCCGCGCCTCTTTAGCTCAGTGGTAGAGCACTGGTCTAATAAACCAGGGGTCGTAAGTTCCATCCTCACAGGAGAAAGATGAATTTTGGAAATCAGTTGCGCGTCGTGGCCGTATAGCAAACAGTACCTGTGATGACGAACAATTAGCGACAGGCGTTTTTTTAAGAATCACTCTCAGATGCGATTAAGGCGAATGGCGCAGATAAAGCATTTGCCAAAGCGGTACAGCATAATGTGGGACGAGGCAGTCTGAATTACATTTTATAGATGTATTTCTCACATATCTCAGAGCCTCTCGCGATATTCGTCGTCGTCGTCGTCGTCGTCGTCGTCGTCGTCGCCGCCGCCGCTTCTGCAGAAGTAGCAAATGGCAATCGTAGCAAATGCGGCGAGGGACGCCCTGCCTTCGATTCCGAATGCACAAAGTGTGTGGTCTTGTTTCTCAGTCTATATTTGGTCGGTCACGTCAGAGGTTGAATGTAACGAATGGGTGGGAAAGAGCAAGGGGCAGCGGCTGTGTAGAACGAAAACACAAATCCTCAGGGGTGTGAGCGTTTCGAGATGAGTCGTATACATGTAAATGTTGGTCGTCAGTGACCGTGTGGCCTAATGGATAAGGCGTCGGACTTCGGATCTGAAGATTACAGGTTCGAATGCTGTCACGCTTGTGTTTTTCCAGTTCTGAAAAAGAAACATAACGTTTTAATGTAGCAATTGAGCAGTACGAAACCGTCTGAATGTTGCTGTTGACCATTTTTTGCTTGGAGATGCTCTTGAGCTTGAAACACACACAACAAGACCGGTGTTAACTAGCGAAATGGTCGGCAGAGTGCCGACACAGCGAGTTTTGACTATCACTTGCACATCTAAAACAACGTCGGAAAGTAACTCGTTCGGCTTTTGAGTCACATAAAGTATGTGCGTTAATTTTGACGCCACTAGCTCTGCATGTTGTCATGCAATTTCTTTACCTCTCAGAAATGATTATGACATAAAAGTGAAGTACGTGACGAGTGTGACGTTAGGAAAACATTAGGCATCATGGAGAGATTCTGTATGGGACCACCCAACCCAAACGAGTACTGTGTGACGTGCTACCCGGCAGGTATTCACCGAGGTAGCCGGCTAGCTCAGTCGGTAGAGCGTCAGACTCTTAATCCCAGGGTCGTGGGTTCGAGCCAGACGCTGGGCGGAACGGAATTTTGTTCCGCTGCAAGTGTAAATTACCGTTTTTCTGATTAACGAGATTTAGTGGAAATAGCAACTTTAAACTTTGCCTACGTCTCTGTCAGTCGCAAGGAAGCTGTATTTGAAGGTGAATGTGATTTTGTAGACATGTGTGAAAGACATGTTCTGAAATGCAAGTGTTGTTGTTTGGAGAGCACATCGGTTACGTGTCAGATGTGTAGTCAAGCAGTAATTTGTCGCCATAGCTGCAAATATTAGCCGGTAATATGAAGTGTTGTCAGCTAAAGTCTGATGATGCAGACGACCGTAAGGACGAAGTACCCAAGAGTACCGCTAGGCCGCGCCTCTTTAGCTCAGTGGTAGAGCACTGGTCTAATAAACCAGGGGTCGTAAGTTCCATCCTCACAGTAGAAAGATGAATTTTGGAAATCAGTTGCGCGTCGTGGCCGTATAGCAAACAGTACCTGTGATGACGAACAATTAGCGACAGGCGTTTTTTTAAGAATCACTCTCAGATGCGATTAAGGCGAATGGCGCAGATAAAGCATTTGCCAAAGCGGTACAGCATAAGGTGGGACGAGGCAGTCTGAATTACATTTTATAGATGTATTTCTCACATATCTCAGAGCCTCTCGCGATATTCGTCGTCGTCGTCGTCGTCGTCGTCGTCGCCGCCGCCGCCGCTTCTGCAGAAGTAGCAAATGGCAATCGTAGCAAATGCGGCGAGGGACGCCCTGCCTTCGATTCCGAATGCACAAAGTGTGTGGTCTTGTTTCTCAGTCTATATTTGGTCGGTCACGTCAGAGGTTGAATGTAACGAATGGGTGGGAAAGAGCAAGGGGCAGCGGCTGTGTAGAACGAAAACACAAATCCTCAGGGGTGTGAGCGTTTCGAGATGAGTCGTATACATGTAAATGTTGGTCGTCAGTGACCGTGTGGCCTAATGGATAAGGCGTCGGACTTCGGATCTGAAGATTACAGGTTCAAATGCTGTCACGCTTGTGTTTTTCCAGTTCTGAAAAAGAAACATAACGTTTTAATGTAGCAATTGAGCAGTACGAAACCGTCTGAATGTTGCTGTTGACCATTTTTTGCTTGGAGATGCTCTTGAGCTTGAAACACACACAACAAGACCGGTGTTAACTAGCGAAATGGTCGGCAGAGTGCCGACACAGCGAGTTTTGACTATCACTTGCACATCTAAAACAACGTCGGAAAGTAACTCGTTCGGCTTTTGAGTCACATAAAGTATGTGCGTTAATTTTGACGCCACTAGCTCTGCATGTTGTCATGCAATTTCTTTACCTCTCAGAAATGATTATGACATAAAAGTGAAGTACGTGACGAGTGTGACGTTAGGAAAACATTAGGCATCATGGAGAGATTCTGTATGGGACCACCCAACCCAAACGAGTACTGTGTGACGTGCTACCCGGCAGGTATTCACCGAGGTAGCCGGCTAGCTCAGTCGGTAGAGCGTCAGACTCTTAATCCCAGGGTCGTGGGTTCGAGCCAGACGCTGGGCGGAACGGAATTTTGTTCCGCTGCAAGTGTAAATTACCGTTTTTCTGATTAACGAGATTTAATGGAAATAGCAACTTTAAACTTTGCCTACGTCTCTGTCAGTCGCAAGGAAGCTGTATTTGAAGGTGAATGTGATTTTGTAGACATGTGTGAAAGACATGTTCTGAAATGCAAGTGTTGTTGTTTGGAGAGCACATCGGTTACGTGTCAGATGTGTAGTCAAGCAGTAATTTGTCGCCATAGCTGCAAATATTAGCCGGTAATATGAAGTGTTGTCAGCTAAAGTCTGATGATGCAGACGACCGTAAGGACGAAGTACCCAAGAGTACCGCTAGGCCGCGCCTCTTTAGCTCAGTGGTAGAGCACTGGTCTAATAAACCAGGGGTCGTAAGTTCCATCCTCACAGGAGAAAGATGAATTTTGGAAATCAGTTGCGCGTCGTGGCCGTATAGCAAACAGTACCTGTGATGACGAACAATTAGCGACAGGCGTTTTTTTAAGAATCACTCTCAGATGCGATTAAGGCGAATGGCGCAGATAAAGCATTTGCCAAAGCGGTACAGCATAAGGTGGGACGAGGCAGTCGGAATTACATTTTATAGATGTATTTCTCACATATCTCAGAGCCTCTCGCGATATTCGTCGTCGTCGTCGTCGTCGTCGCCGCCGCCGCCGCTTCTGCAGAAGTAGCAAATGGCAATCGTAGCAAATGCGGCGAGGGACGCCCTGCCTTCGATTCCGAATGCACAAAGTGTGTGGTCTTGTTTCTCAGTCTATATTTGGTCGGTCACGTCAGAGGTTGAATGTAACGAATGGGTGGGAAAGAGCAAGGGGCAGCGGCTGTGTAGAACGAAAACACAAATCCTCAGGGGTGTGAGCGTTTCGAGATGAGTCGTATACATGTAAATGTTGGTCGTCAGTGACCGTGTGGCCTAATGGATAAGGCGTCGGACTTCGGATCTGAAGATTACAGGTTCGAATGCTGTCACGCTTGTGTTTTTCCAGTTCTGAAAAAGAAACATAACGTTTTAATGTAGCAATTGAGCAGTACGAAACCGTCTGAATGTTGCTGTTGACCATTTTTTGCTTGGAGATGCTCTTGAGCTTGAAACACACACAACAAGACCGGTGTTAACTAGCGAAATGGTCGGCAGAGTGCCGACACAGCGAGTTTTGACTATCACTTGCACATCTAAAACAACGTCGGAAAGTAACTCGTTCGGCTTTTGAGTCACATAAAGTATGTGCGTTAATTTTGACGCCACTAGCTCTGCATGTTGTCATGCAATTTCTTTACCTCTCAGAAATGATTATGACATAAAAGTGAAGTACGTGACGAGTGTGACGTTAGGAAAACATTAGGCATCATGGAGAGATTCTGTATGGGACCACCCAACCCAAACGAGTACTGTGTGACGTGCTACCCGGCAGGTATTCACCGAGGTAGCCGGCTAGCTCAGTCGGTAGAGCGTCAGACTCTTAATCCCAGGGTTGTGGGTTCGAGCCAGACGCTGGGCGGAACGGAATTTTGTTCCGCTGCAAGTGTAAATTACCGTTTTTCTGATTAACGAGATTTAATGGAAATAGCAACTTTAAACTTTGCCTACGTCTCTGTCAGTCGCAAGGAAGCTGTATTTGAAGGTGAAGGTGATTTTGTAGACATGTGTGAAAGACATGTTCTGAAATGCAAGTGTTGTTGTTTGGAGAGCACATCGGTTACGTGTCAGATGTGTAGTCAAGCAGTAATTTGTCACCATAGCTGCAAATATTAGCCGGTAATATGAAGTGTTGTCAGCTAAAGTCTGATGATGCAGACGACCGTAAGGACGAAGTACCCAAGAGTACCGCTAGGCCGCGCCTCTTTAGCTCAGTGGTAGAGCACTGGTCTAATAAACCAGGGGTCGTAAGTTCCATCCTCACAGGAGAAAGATGAATTTTGGAAATCAGTTGCGCGTCGTGGCCGTATAGCAAACAGTACCTGTGATGACGAACAATTAGCGACAGGCGTTTTTTTAAGAATCACTCTCAGATGCGATTAAGGCGAATGGCGCAGATAAAGCATTTGCCAAAGCGGTACAGCATAAGGTGGGACGAGGCAGTCTGAATTACATTTTATAGATGTATTTCTCACATATCTCAGAGCCTCTCGCGATATTCGTCGTCGTCGTCGTCGTCGTCGTCGTCGTCGTCGTCGCCGCCGCCGCCGCTTCTGCAGAAGTAGCAAATGGCAATCGTAGCAAATGCGGCGAGGGACGCCCTGCCTTCGATTCCGAATGCACAAAGTGTGTGGTCTTGTTTCTCAGTCTATATTTGGTCGGTCACGTCAGAGGTTGAATGTAACGAATGGGTGGGAAAGAGCAAGGGGCAGCGGCTGTGTAGAACGAAAACACAAATCCTCAGGGGTGTGAGCGTTTCGAGATGAGTCGTATACATGTAAATGTTGGTCGTCAGTGACCGTGTGGCCTAATGGATAAGGCGTCGGACTTCGGATCTGAAGATTACAGGTTCGAATGCTGTCACGCTTGTGTTTTTCCAGTTCTGAAAAAGAAACATAACGTTTTAATGTAGCAATTGAGCAGTACGAAACCGTCTGAATGTTGCTGTTGACCATTTTTTGCTTGGAGATGCTCTTGAGCTTGAAACACACACAACAAGACCGGTGTTAACTAGCGAAATGGTCGGCAGAGTGCCGACACAGCGAGTTTTGACTATCACTTGCACATCTAAAACAACGTCGGAAAGTAACTCGTTCGGCTTTTGAGTCACATAAAGTATGTGCGTTAATTTTGACGCCACTAGCTCTGCATGTTGTCATGCAATTTCTTTACCTCTCAGAAATGATTATGACATAAAAGTGAAGTACGTGACGAGTGTGACGTTAGGAAAACATTAGGCATCATGGAGAGATTCTGTATGGGACCACCCAACCCAAACGAGTACTGTGTGACGTGCTACCCGGCAGGTATTCACCGAGGTAGCCGGCTAGCTCAGTCGGTAGAGCGTCAGACTCTTAATCCCAGGGTCGTGGGTTCGAGCCAGACGCTGGGCGGAACGGAATTTTGTTCCGCTGCAAGTGTAAATTACCGTTTTTCTGATTAACGAGATTTAATGGAAATAGCAACTTTAAACTTTGCCTACGTCTCTGTCAGTCGCAAGGAAGCTGTATTTGAAGGTGAAGGTGATTTTGTAGACATGTGTGAAAGACATGTTCTGAAATGCAAGTGTTGTTGTTTGGAGAGCACATCGGTTACGTGTCAGATGTGTAGTCAAGCAGTAATTTGTCGCCATAGCTGCAAATATTAGCCGGTAATATGAAGTGTTGTCAGCTAAAGTCTGATGATGCAGACGACCGTAAGGACGAAGTACCCAAGAGTACCGCTAGGCCGCGCCTCTTTAGCTCAGTGGTAGAGCACTGGTCTAATAAACCAGGGGTCGTAAGTTCCATCCTCACAGGAGAAAGATGAATTTTGGAAATCAGTTGCGCGTCGTGGCCGTATAGCAAACAGTACCTGTGATGACGAACAATTAGCGACAGGCGTTTTTTTAAGAATCACTCTCAGATGCGATTAAGGCGAATGGCGCAGATAAAGCATTTGCCAAAGCGGTACAGCATAATGTGGGACGAGGCAGTCTGAATTACATTTTATAGATGTATTTCTCACATATCTCAGAGCCTCTCGCGATATTCGTCGTCGTCGTCGTCGTCGTCGTCGTCGTCGTCGTCGCCGCCGCCGCCGCTTCTGCAGAAGTAGCAAATGGCAATCGTAGCAAATGCGGCGAGGGACGCCCTGCCTTCGATTCCGAATGCACAAAGTGTGTGGTCTTGTTTCTCAGTCTATATTTGGTCGATCACGTCAGAGGTTGAATGTAACGAATGGGTGGGAAAGAGCAAGGGGCAGCGGCTGTGTAGAACGAAAACACAAATCCTCAGGGGTGTGAGCGTTTCGAGATGAGTCGTATACATGTAAATGTTGGTCGTCAGTGACCGTGTGGCCTAATGGATAAGGCGTCGGACTTCGGATCTGAAGATTACAGGTTCGAATGCTGTCACGCTTGTGTTTTTCCAGTTCTGAAAAAGAAACATAACGTTTTAATGTAGCAATTGAGCAGTACGAAACCGTCTGAATGTTGCTGTTGACCATTTTTTGCTTGGAGATGCTCTTGAGCTTGAAACACACACAACAAGACCGGTGTTAACTAGCGAAATGGTCGGCAGAGTGCCGACACAGCGAGTTTTGACTATCACTTGCACATCTAAAACAACGTCGGAAAGTAACTCGTTCGGCTTTTGAGTCACATAAAGTATGTGCGTTAATTTTGACGCCACTAGCTCTGCATGTTGTCATGCAATTTCTTTACCTCTCAGAAATGATTATGACATAAAAGTGAAGTACGTGACGAGTGTGACGTTAGGAAAACATTAGGCATCATGGAGAGATTCTGTATGGGACCACCCAACCCAAACGAGTACTGTGTGACGTGCTACCCGGCAGGTATTCACCGAGGTAGCCGGCTAGCTCAGTCGGTAGAGCGTCAGACTCTTAATCCCAGGGTCGTGGGTTCGAGCCAGACGCTGGGCGGAACGGAATTTTGTTCCGCTGCAAGTGTAAATTACCGTTTTTCTGATTAACGAGATTTAATGGAAATAGCAACTTTAAACTTTGCCTACGTCTCTGTCAGTCGCAAGGAAGCTGTATTTGAAGGTGAAGGTGATTTTGTAGACATGTGTGAAAGACATGTTCTGAAATGCAAGTGTTGTTGTTTGGAGAGCACATCGGTTACGTGTCAGATGTGTAGTCAAGCAGTAATTTGTCGCCATAGCTGCAAATATTAGCCGGTAATATGAAGTGTTGTCAGCTAAAGTCTGATGATGCAGACGACCGTAAGGACGAAGTACCCAAGAGTACCGCTAGGCCGCGCCTCTTTAGCTCAGTGGTAGAGCACTGGTCTAATAAACCAGGGGTCGTAAGTTCCATCCTCACAGGAGAAAGATGAATTTTGGAAATCAGTTGCGCGTCGTGGCCGTATAGCAAACAGTACCTGTGATGACGAACAATTAGCGACAGGCGTTTTTTTAAGAATCACTCTCAGATGCGATTAAGGCGAATGGCGCAGATAAAGCATTTGCCAAAGCGGTACAGCATAATGTGGGACGAGGCAGTCTGAATTACATTTTATAGATGTATTTCTCACATATCTCAGAGCCTCTCGCGATATTCGTCGTCGTCGTCGTCGTCGTCGTCGCCGCCGCCGCCGCTTCTGCAGAAGTAGCAAATGGCAATCGTAGCAAATGCGGCGAGGGACGCCCTGCCTTCGATTCCGAATGCACAAAGTGTGTGGTCTTGTTTCTCAGTCTATATTTGGTCGATCACGTCAGAGGTTGAATGTAACGAATGGGTGGGAAAGAGCAAGGGGCAGCGGCTGTGTAGAACGAAAACACAAATCCTCAGGGGTGTGAGCGTTTCGAGATGAGTCGTATACATGTAAATGTTGGTCGTCAGTGACCGTGTGGCCTAATGGATAAGGCGTCGGACTTCGGATCTGAAGATTACAGGTTCGAATGCTGTCACGCTTGTGTTTTTCCAGTTCTGAAAAAGAAACATAACGTTTTAATGTAGCAATTGAGCAGTACGAAACCGTCTGAATTTTGCTGTTGACCATTTTTTGCTTGGAGATGCTCTTGAGCTTGAAACACACACAACAAGACCGGTGTTAACTAGCGAAATGGTCGGCAGAGTGCCGACACAGCGAGTTTTGACTATCACTTGCACATCTAAAACAACGTCGGAAAGTAACTCGTTCGGCTTTTGAGTCACATAAAGTATGTGCGTTAATTTTGACGCCACTAGCTCTGCATGTTGTCATGCAATTTCTTTACCTCTCAGAAATGATTATGACATAAAAGTGAAGTACGTGACGAGTGTGACGTTAGGAAAACATTAGGCATCATGGAGAGATTCTGTATGGGACCACCCAACCCAAACGAGTACTGTGTGACGTGCTACCCGGCAGGTATTCACCGAGGTAGCCGGCTAGCTCAGTCGGTAGAGCGTCAGACTCTTAATCCCAGGGTCGTGGGTTCGAGCCAGACGCTGGGCGGAACGGAATTTTGTTCCGCTGCAAGTGTAAATTACCGTTTTTCTGATTAACGAGATTTAATGGAAATAGCAACTTTAAACTTTGCCTACGTCTCTGTCAGTCGCAAGGAAGCTGTATTTGAAGGTGAAGGTGATTTTGTAGACATGTGTGAAAGACATGTTCTGAAATGCAAGTGTTGTTGTTTGGAGAGCACATCGGTTACGTGTCAGATGTGTAGTCAAGCAGTAATTTGTCGCCATAGCTGCAAATATTAGCCGGTAATATGAAGTGTTGTCAGCTAAAGTCTGATGATGCAGACGACCGTAAGGACGAAGTACCCAAGAGTACCGCTAGGCCGCGCCTCTTTAGCTCAGTGGTAGAGCACTGGTCTAATAAACCAGGGGTCGTAAGTTCCATCCTCACAGGAGAAAGATGAATTTTGGAAATCAGTTGCGCGTCGTGGCCGTATAGCAAACAGTACCTGTGATGACGAACAATTAGCGACAGGCGTTTTTTTAAGAATCACTCTCAGATGCGATTAAGGCGAATGGCGCAGATAAAGCATTTGCCAAAGCGGTACAGCATAATGTGGGACGAGGCAGTCTGAATTACATTTTATAGATGTATTTCTCACATATCTCAGAGCCTCTCGCGATATTCGTCGTCGTCGTCGTCGTCGTCGTCGTCGTCGTCGTCGTCGTCGTCGTCGTCGTCGCCGCCGCCGCCGCTTCTGCAGAAGTAGCAAATGGCAATCGTAGCAAATGCGGCGAGGGACGCCCTGCCTTCGATTCCGAATGCACAAAGTGTGTGGTCTTGTTTCTCAGTCTATATTTGGTCGGTCACGTCAGAGGTTGAATGTAACGAATGGGTGGGAAAGAGCAAGGGGCAGCGGCTGTGTAGAACGAAAACACAAATCCTCAGGGGTGTGAGCGTTTCGAGATGAGTCGTATACATGTAAATGTTGGTCGTCAGTGACCGTGTGGCCTAATGGATAAGGCGTCGGACTTCGGATCTGAAGATTACAGGTTCGAATGCTGTCACGCTTGTGTTTTTCCAGTTCTGAAAAAGAAACATAACGTTTTAATGTAGCAATTGAGCAGTACGAAACCGTCTGAATGTTGCTGTTGACCATTTTTTGCTTGGAGATGCTCTTGAGCTTGAAACACACACAACAAGACCGGTGTTAACTAGCGAAATGGTCGGCAGAGTGCCGACACAGCGAGTTTTGACTATCACTTGCACATCTAAAACAACGTCGGAAAGTAACTCGTTCGGCTTTTGAGTCACATAAAGTATGTGCGTTAATTTTGACGCCACTAGCTCTGCATGTTGTCATGCAATTTCTTTACCTCTCAGAAATGATTATGACATAAAAGTGAAGTACGTGACGAGTGTGACGTTAGGAAAACATTAGGCATCATGGAGAGATTCTGTATGGGACCACCCAACCCAAACGAGTACTGTGTGACGTGCTACCCGGCAGGTATTCACCGAGGTAGCCGGCTAGCTCAGTCGGTAGAGCGTCAGACTCTTAATCCCAGGGTCGTGGGTTCGAGCCAGACGCTGGGCGGAACGGAATTTTGTTCCGCTGCAAGTGTAAATTACCGTTTTTCTGATTAACGAGATTTAATGGAAATAGCAACTTTAAACTTTGCCTACGTCTCTGTCAGTCGCAAGGAAGCTGTATTTGAAGGTGAAGGTGATTTTGTAGACATGTGTGAAAGACATGTTCTGAAATGCAAGTGTTGTTGTTTGGAGAGCACATCGGTTACGTGTCAGATGTGTAGTCAAGCAGTAATTTGTCGCCATAGCTGCAAATATTAGCCGGTAATATGAAGTGTTGTCAGCTAAAGTCTGATGATGCAGACGACCGTAAGGACGAAGTACCCAAGAGTACCGCTAGGCCGCGCCTCTTTAGCTCAGTGGTAGAGCACTGGTCTAATAAACCAGGGGTCGTAAGTTCCATCCTCACAGGAGAAAGATGAATTTTGGAAATCAGTTGCGCGTCGTGGCCGTATAGCAAACAGTACCTGTGATGACGAACAATTAGCGACAGGCGTTTTTTTAAGAATCACTCTCAGATGCGATTAAGGCGAATGGCGCAGATAAAGCATTTGCCAAAGCGGTACAGCATAATGTGGGACGAGGCAGTCTGAATTACATTTTATAGATGTATTTCTCACATATCTCAGAGCCTCTCGCGATATTCGTCGTCGTCGCCGCCGCCGCCGCTTCTGCAGAAGTAGCAAATGGCAATCGTAGCAAATGCGGCGAGGGACGCCCTGCCTTCGATTCCGAATGCACAAAGTGTGTGGTCTTGTTTCTCAGTCTATATTTGGTCGATCACGTCAGAGGTTGAATGTAACGAATGGGTGGGAAAGAGCAAGGGGCAGCGGCTGTGTAGAACGAAAACACAAATCCTCAGGGGTGTGAGCGTTTCGAGATGAGTCGTATACATGTAAATGTTGGTCGTCAGTGACCGTGTGGCCAAGTCTGCCTGCGGCAGCGGTGGTGAGCGGACCTCCAGGGCCAGCGCGCTGCGGCAGGAAGTGTTTACGTCAGGCGGTGAGTCGCGTGCTTACAGCGTCTGCTTATTAGTATTCGTTCCGTTCTGTAGGATCTGATATGGAATTATGAATCCGACTAACAGGAAAGATACCTTGAAGTTTACCTTTGATAGGAACTTTTCGAAACCAAATTCGTTTGAAGTTGAAGCATGGTTAGAGGAAACAGCTAAGATTACTTTTGATGACATTGTAGGGATAAATTTCTCTATCGTGACTAGTGTTGTTTATGTGAAATTAACGTCCTCTGAACTGTGTGATAGAATTGTAGAGTCCAGTGGAGGTGTACTGAAGTTTAAACATAGCGATGGTACCGTCAGTGACGTCAGCATTACGCATGCTGGACTGGGCTTCCGAACGGCACGTATTTTCGAACTCCCGTTTGAAATAACAGCCGCGCAAATAAATTCTGCATTGACACCTTACGGGAGGGTCATTAACAATTTTGCGGAGCGTTGGTCCAAAGCCCACAAATTTCCGGTGCTTAACGGCGTCAGGCAGGTTAAGATCGATATACAGAAGCACATACCTTCATATATTTACGTAGGTGGACATCGCGGAATTGTCATATATGATGGGCAGCCAAAAACGTGTGCCGGCTGTGGTGCGCCCGGCCACGTGCGCTCTGAATGTATACAAAGACGGGTGACGCAGATACCTGTCGGTGAAGCCGCTAGCCCCCCTGTGACGACGGCACTGCCACTGACATACGCTGTCGCGGCTTCTGGTCTTCCACCCGCGACCCCGCCTGTAGATGCCCCTCGTTTGAATGATGTTTTGGCCGATAACGTCAAAGAACCGAGTGCTGACGCGGCACCGCCGCTACCACACTCAGAGATGGAGGTAACGACGGATGACTCCCCAGTGGTTGATGCCACTGGTACTGAGGATGAAGCAGACGCTGTGTTCCCGGCGGATCAACCCCAGAGTCAACAGTCCACTTCGGATGTTGATGATACTGCGAACCCTAACAGGAAGCCTTCCAAAAAGAAGCGGAGACTTGCACATCAAGGAGCCAATCAGCTCGCCCCACAGCTCCGCGACAAAGCGAAACGAATAAGCAGCCAAATGTGTCAGAACACTTCTGAACCCTCTGAAGTTGGTCTCCCTGCGTCTGGTCGAATGGACATTGATCCTGTAGTGTCTCCCCCTGTGAATCCACGACGGGTGGAAGATAGTGATACCTCGAGTAGAGTCGTTTTGCCGGATACCCACGCTCAAGGAAACGCAGGATCGCTTTTGTCAGAGGCCACTCTCACTGGGAATTGGGCACAGGAAATGGAAGTATTGGATGCGAGCAATGATGCGGCTGTCATGCGGACCATTGAGACGGAATCTTCGGCACCCCCCACAGAGCAGCATACACCAACCGTACCGGGAACTACAGGAACTCCGACTGACGCGCTTGGCCTCAATTTCGTTAGCCATCCTTCTAAGACTGTTTAATTAATAGTATGTGCCTTTTCCCATGAACGAGCCCCAAGCCTATAAAATTGCCACGTTAAACATCAATAAGATACAGTCGTACTGGCGGCTCCGTAATTTACAAGATTTTGTATACGCAGCGGATATCGATATTCTGTTACTTCAAGAAGTCGCTGCGATTGAACTTGACCGAATAACTGGTTATACTACTCTCTCCAATTCCGGGAGCGGTGCGAATTTAGGGACAGCGATTCTGTTAAAAGAAGGGATTGTAGCGACCGACGCAGAAAAACTGCCTGATCATAGAGGGATCGCTGTCACTTTCCATCGGACACGCATAATCAATGTTTACGCCCCGTCCGGCAGTAGCAATAGGCGTGCTAGGGCTGAGTTCTTCACAAGCGCCATAGTCCCACTTTTTAGGGGAACCTACGATCGTATAATTTTTGCGGGTGACTTCAATTGTGTCTTAAGTCCAAAAGACCAGACGCCTAATTTTAACAAATCTGGAGAACTAGAACGTATCGTCCAAGAAATGAACCTCATTGACACATGGGAGCATACGCACGGAGCGGCACCTGGGTTCACTCATGTCACGAACCACTCTGCAAGCCGGCTAGACAGAATCTATGTATCGGCGTGTATGAAGACTCAAGTCCTCCAATCCGAAGTTTGGCCCACAATTTTTTCCGATCATGCCGCATATATTTGTACTGTTAACATGGTCAAGCAAGGCACATTTCGCGGCAGAGGTTTCTGGAAACTTAACAATGCTCTCCTTAACGATGTTGACTGTCACCGTGTCTTTAACGAAACATGGGAGGCATGTGAACGACGGGTTGCACAGTATGCCTCCGTTACTGAATGGTGGATAACACATGCCAAACCAACTTTATCAAAAATGTTTAAACGCTACGCTCGGGACAAATCCTGGTGGCAACGGCAAACGTCTGAGTTTTATTTTACTTGTCTCAGGGAGCTTTACCAGTCCGATGTGACTGTACCTGAAAATTTTATGCAGATTAAAAAAATTAAGGCAAAATTATTAAAACTTCAGCGGCAGCAGGCAGAAGGCTTTCAAATAAGGTCCAGGCCCCAGAATGTGATAGACGACGAAATGACATCCATGTTTCACGTCATTCGTGAAAATAAGAGGGGGCGGCGGAGATTAATAACTCGTCTTCAGTTGAGTGAAGGCGTTGCGCTCACGCGGCAACAAGACATACGGAACGCACTTCACAATCACTTGGCAGGTCTCCTGACAACGACACATACCGACGATGGAACTCACGATGAATTACTCAATAACTTGCAAAGGACTTTGGGTGCTGCTGAAGTCGAAACTCTCATGCGAGAAATTGATGAAGACGAATTGGATTCTGCGCTATCACGAAGTCCGAAAAATAAATCGCCGGGACCCGACGGTCTCACTGCCGAATTTTATCTTACTTTCTGCGACAAATTAAAGCCCAAGTTGTTGAGTATGTTTAATGAAATTTTACGGCCAGATTTTAATGTTCCTCAGGCTCTCGTGGAAGGCATCGTGGTTTTAATCCCTAAACGCCCAATGTGCAGTTCTGTTGACGATTTTCGGCCGCTTACTTTACTGAACAGTGACTACAAAATTTTAGCACGTATTATTTCTAATAGATTGAAAATGTTGATGAATACTGTCATTGGTCAGTACCAGACCAGTGTAGGTGTCGGTAGGACGATCTTCCAAAATTTGTCTCAATACAGGGACGTTATAGCCATTGCAGATGCGTGTAAGATACGGTGTGCGCTAGTTTCCCTTGACTTTTCAAAGGCATTCGACAGAGTAAACCATCAGTTTCTCATCCGGACGATGCATGCCATGGGATTTCCACTACGTTTTATCAATCTTATACATGAGCTCCTTCGTAAAGGAGTAACTCGACTCATGGTGAATGGCCAGCTGAGCGCATCAATTAATATTACTAATTCAGTGCGACAGGGATGCCCTATGTCGATGGCCTTGTTTGCCATTGCCATTGAGCCTTTGCTTGTCACCTTGACACAGCGTCTACAAGGATTAACCATCCACGGCATTAAGATTGTTTGTACTGCATATGCGGATGACGTCGGATTTTTGGTCATGGACGAAGGTGAAGTCGAGGAAGCCCTTCAGATCGTCAAAAACTACGAACTTGTTGCGGGTGCGAAGTTGAATGCCAGGAAATCTGGCATTATGAACATAGGACGCGGCATCTCGCTGCACCATCACGGTCAGTTGCAACTAATTTCTAAAATGAAATGCCTTGGTATTGAGTACAGGAGCAACATACAGCACACAATTGCGGTGAACTATAGGAATCTCCTGGCAAGTATGCGTGCTTGCATGCAGACCCACTACCTAAGAAGCCTTGATGAACTGCAGAAAGTCACCTTCGCTAATGTCTACCTCACCTCAAAGATTAACTACGTTGCACAAGTACTGCCCATGCCACAGGAGACAGCGAAGCGTATGATGTCCGCTCTAGGTCATTTTGTCACACGTGGACACATTTTTAAAGTCAAGTACGATACGCTCACTCTCTCCACGACCGATGGAGGCTTAAATTTAACAGATGTTCGTTCCAAGTCACGAGCTTTGTACGTATGCACCACCTACAAACGGTGGAGGTCGTTACCGAACAGTCTAACGGCTCACTTGTTAACCGAAATAGCGCCGGCCTGCCTGCAGCCTCCTGTCTCTGTTCAACATATTCCGCCTGCGCTGACTCACTTTAAGAGCTTTTTCATTGAGTTCAGTTACGTACGGTCAACTCTCCCAGAAAATGAGCTTTCCGTGGTGAAGTTAGTTTATAATAAACTACTGGCAACCAAGAACAGGAACAACATCGAACACAAATACCCCAATCATCGCTGGCCAGTGATATGGAAAAACATACATAGCCGTGATTTACCAACGTCAGTGAAAGCCTCTTGGTACAGGGTCGTGAACCGTAAAATAAGTACCAATTCACGACTTCATGCTCTACATTTGGCTGACTCACCTTTGTGCCTAACGTGCAACTTGCCTGATACTGATGAACATCGTTTTCTGTGCACCACTGTCCAAGCAGTTTGGCCATGCATTCGCCGAAAACTGGCTACGATTATGAGGACTTCCCAGCTTTGTATTAAACCTGAAGATTTCCTGTATCCGGATTCAGTGCCGTACCCGAACACCAAACGGAACTCTGTCAATTGGTTGAAGGGTCATTATGTTCATTATTTACAGACGCAAGAACCCAAGAGTGAGGCGGCGTTCTGTCTTTACCTGGCATTACAGTTTCACATACTTTCACAGACGAGACATTACAGGAAACGATATGCGAATTTTTTAGAAGTCGTTCTTCGATGAAAGAAGTATTTTTTTCTTTCCTTCATTCTACATTGCTTTGTTTTTTCTCTTTTCTTCTTCAAATGTCACAGTGACGTATACTGAACAGTGTTACGACAAGGACTATTTTATTTTCTTCTGTTTTTCTAGCGGACCAGAGTTCCTTTTTCATTTTCTATTAAAAAAAAAAATATATATATATTCTACTTTGTCACCATTGCGGGACTATGCAATAGGTTTAGAAGTATCTTTGGTTTGGAAATCGGAATAGTTCAGAAGAATAAGTACTTCAGAAATCATGGCAGATGAAGCCGACGCCGACGAAGGCGATTTATGGCGAGCGCAAGGCGGGGCTGAAGGGGAGGAAGGAGGCCCTAAAAAAATAAAAGAGAAAAAAAAAAAAAAAAAAAAAAAAATGTGGCCTAATGGATAAGGCGTCGGACTTCGGATCTGAAGATTACAGGTTCGAATGCTGTCACGCTTGTGTTTTTCCAGTTCTGAAAAAGAAACACAACGTTTTAATGTAGCAATTGAGCAGTACGAAACCGTCTGAATGTTGCTGTTGACCATTTTTTGCTTGGAGATGCTCTTGAGCTTGAAACACACACAACAAGACCGGTGTTAACTAGCGAAATGGTCGGCAGAGTGCCGACACAGCGAGTTTTGACTATCACTTGCACATCTAAAACAACGTCGGAAAGTAACTCGTTCGGCTTTTGAGTCACATAAAGTATGTGCGTTAATTTTGACGCCACTAGCTCTGCATGTTGTCATGCAATTTCTTTACCTCTCAGAAATGATTATGACATAAAAGTGAAGTACGTGACGAGTGTGACGTTAGGAAAACATTAGGCATCATGGAGAGATTCTGTATGGGACCACCCAACCCAAACGAGTACTGTGTGACGTGCTACCCGGCAGGTATTCACCGAGGTAGCCGGCTACCTCAGTCGGTAGAGCGTCAGACTCTTAATCCCAGGGTCGTGGGTTCGAGCCAGACGCTGGGCGGAACGGAATTTTGTTCCGCTGCAAGTGTAAATTACCGTTTTTCTGATTAACGAGATTTAATGGAAATAGCAACTTTAAACTTTGCCTACGTCTCTGTCAGTCGCAAGGAAGCTGTATTTGAAGGTGAAGGTGATTTTGTAGACATGTGTGAAAGACATGTTCTGAAATGCAAGTGTTGTTGTTTGGAGAGCACATCGGTTACGTGTCAGATGTGTAGTCAAGCAGTAATTTGTCGCCATAGCTGCAAATATTAGCCGGTAATATGAAGTGTTGTCAGCTAAAGTCTGATGATGCAGACGACCGTAAGGACGAAGTACCCAAGAGTACCGCTAGGCCGCGCCTCTTTAGCTCAGTGGTAGAGCACTGGTCTAATAAACCAGGGGTCGTAAGTTCCATCCTCACAGGAGAAAGATGAATTTTGGAAATCAGTTGCGCGTCGTGGCCGTATAGCAAACAGTACCTGTGATGACGAACAATTAGCGACAGGCGTTTTTTTAAGAATCACTCTCAGATGCGATTAAGGCGAATGGCGCAGATAAAGCATTTGCCAAAGCGGTACAGCATAATGTGGGACGAGGCAGTCTGAATTACATTTTATAGATGTATTTCTCACATATCTCAGAGCCTCTCGCGATATTCGTCGTCGTCGTCGTCGTCGTCGTCGTCGCCGCCGCCGCCGCTTCTGCAGAAGTAGCAAATGGCAATCGTAGCAAATGCGGCGAGGGACGCCCTGCCTTCGATTCCGAATGCACAAAGTGTGTGGTCTTGTTTCTCAGTCTATATTTGGTCGGTCACGTCAGAGGTTGAATGTAACGAATGGGTGGGAAAGAGCAAGGGGCAGCGGCTGTGTAGAACGAAAACACAAATCCTCAGGGGTGTGAGCGTTTCGAGATGAGTCGTATACATGTAAATGTTGGTCGTCAGTGACCGTGTGGCCTAATGGATAAGGCGTCGGACTTCGGATCTGAAGATTACAGGTTCGAATGCTGTCACGCTTGTGTTTTTCCAGTTCTGAAAAAGAAACATAACGTTTTAATGTAGCAATTGAGCAGTACGAAACCGTCTGAATGTTGCTGTTGACCATTTTTTGCTTGGAGATGCTCTTGAGCTTGAAACACACACAACAAGACCGGTGTTAACTAGCGAAATGGTCGGCAGAGTGCCGACACAGCGAGTTTTGACTATCACTTGCACATCTAAAACAACGTCGGAAAGTAACTCGTTCGGCTTTTGAGTCACATAAAGTATGTGCGTTAATTTTGACGCCACTAGCTCTGCATGTTGTCATGCAATTTCTTTACCTCTCAGAAATGATTATGACATAAAAGTGAAGTACGTGACGAGTGTGACGTTAGGAAAACATTAGGCATCATGGAGAGATTCTGTATGGGACCACCCAACCCAAACGAGTACTGTGTGACGTGCTACCCGGCAGGTATTCACCGAGGTAGCCGGCTAGCTCAGTCGGTAGAGCGTCAGACTCTTAATCCCAGGGTCGTGGGTTCGAGCCAGACGCTGGGCGGAACGGAATTTTGTTCCGCTGCAAGTGTAAATTACCGTTTTTCTGATTAACGAGATTTAATGGAAATAGCAACTTTAAACTTTGCCTACGTCTCTGTCAGTCGCAAGGAAGCTGTATTTGAAGGTGAAGGTGATTTTGTAGACATGTGTGAAAGACATGTTCTGAAATGCAAATGTTGTTGTTTGGAGAGCACATCGGTTACGTGTCAGATGTGTAGTCAAGCAGTAATTTGTCGCCATAGCTGCAAATATTAGCCGGTAATATGAAGTGTTGTCAGCTAAAGTCTGATGATGCAGACGACCGTAAGGACGAAGTACCCAAGAGTACCGCTAGGCCGCGCCTCTTTAGCTCAGTGGTAGAGCACTGGTCTAATAAACCAGGGGTCGTAAGTTCCATCCTCACAGGAGAAAGATGAATTTTGGAAATCAGTTGCGCGTCGTGGCCGTATAGCAAACAGTACCTGTGATGACGAACAATTAGCGACAGGCGTTTTTTTAAGAATCACTCTCAGATGCGATTAAGGCGAATGGCGCAGATAAAGCATTTGCCAAAGCGGTACAGCATAATGTGGGACGAGGCAGTCTGAATTACATTTTATAGATGTATTTCTCACATATCTCAGAGCCTCTCGCGATATTCGTCGTCGTCGTCGTCGTCGTCGTCGTCGTCGTCGCCGCCGCCGACGCCGCTTCTGCAGAAGTAGCAAATGGCAATCGTAGCAAATGCGGCGAGGGACGCCCTGCCTTCGATTCCGAATGCACAAAGTGTGTGGTCTTGTTTCTCAGTCTATATTTGGTCGGTCACGTCAGAGGTTGAATGTAACGAATGGGTGGGAAAGAGCAAGGGGCAGCGGCTGTGTAGAACGAAAACACAAATCCTCAGGGGTGTGAGCGTTTCGAGATGAGTCGTATACATGTAAATGTTGGTCGTCAGTGACCGTGTGGCCTAATGGATAAGGCGTCGGACTTCGGATCTGAAGATTACAGGTTCGAATGCTGTCACGCTTGTGTTTTTCCAGTTCTGAAAAAGAAACATAACGTTTTAATGTAGCAATTGAGCAGTACGAAACCGTCTGAATGTTGCTGTTGACCATTTTTTGCTTGGAGATGCTCTTGAGCTTGAAACACACACAACAAGACCGGTGTTAACTAGCGAAATGGTCGGCAGAGTGCCGACACAGCGAGTTTTGACTATCACTTGCACATCTAAAACAACGTCGGAAAGTAACTCGTTCGGCTTTTGAGTCACATAAAGTATGTGCGTTAATTTTGACGCCACTAGCTCTGCATGTTGTCATGCAATTTCTTTACCTCTCAGAAATGATTATGACATAAAAGTGAAGTACGTGACGAGTGTGACGTTAGGAAAACATTAGGCATCATGGAGAGATTCTGTATGGGACCACCCAACCCAAACGAGTACTGTGTGACGTGCTACCCGGCAGGTATTCACCGAGGTAGCCGGCTAGCTCAGTCGGTAGAGCGTCAGACTCTTAATCCCAGGGTCGTGGGTTCGAGCCAGACGCTGGGCGGAACGGAATTTTGTTCCGCTGCAAGTGTAAATTACCGTTTTTCTGATTAACGAGATTTAATGGAAATAGCAACTTTAAACTTTGCCTACGTCTCTGTCAGTCGCAAGGAAGCTGTATTTGAAGGTGAAGGTGATTTTGTAGACATGTGTGAAAGACATGTTCTGAAATGCAAGTGTTGTTGTTTGGAGAGCACATCGGTTACGTGTCAGATGTGTAGTCAAGCAGTAATTTGTCGCCATAGCTGCAAATATTAGCCGGTAATATGAAGTGTTGTCAGCTAAAGTCTGATGATGCAGACGACCGTAAGGACGAAGTACCCAAGAGTACCGCTAGGCCGCGCCTCTTTAGCTCAGTGGTAGAGCACTGGTCTAATAAACCAGGGGTCGTACGTTCCATCCTCACAGGAGAAAGATGAATTTTGGAAATCAGTTGCGCGTCGTGGCCGTATAGCAAACAGTACCTGTGATGACGAACAATTAGCGACAGGCGTTTTTTTAAGAATCACTCTCAGATGCGATTAAGGCGAATGGCGCAGATAAAGCATTTTTTTTTTTTTTTTTTTTTTTTTTTAAAAAAAAAACCTTTATTCATCATTAATAATAATAATTATACAATATTAACCCACTTCCTTAATAGCATTAGTGGGTCGTAATATTAATACATTTATTATTGTTTCATGCAGCATGCTACAAAATATGATGTGCTACAGGTTACTACAACAATGGGCATTATACTATATATCCCTACTACTTAAGAAACTATTACTATCACTAATTTCTAATTTCTACACCTGCAGCGTCACATATGTGCCAGTAGAATATATAAACCTACTTTGCAAGCCTTGCTCTTCGGGCTAACCCCAAAGAGCTTGCCCCCGGCACTGGGCTGGCCAAGATGTTAACTCGCTGCAGTTCCATAACCTAACATAATATCCTATTCTAAGTCCTACAGAGCTAACTTATCCTAAGTCAAATCTGGTGCATCTCTAAGTCAGTGAGATTAACCCCTCCTCCCCCTAATCCTGCGCGCGGCGGATCCCAACTGTGATGTGAAGTCGGCCAGTCCGCGCGCTGGCGGTATGGGAAAAGGGATCTAGACAATATCGGTGTTCATTTTCAAATTCTTAGTTAATCTCCCTCAGATATTCATTTAACACTTTCCGTGATACCTCGTTGGCCAGAGTATTAATCATCTGAAAAGTGTCTTCACGTCTGAGGAGTTGATACGTGTCATGGTTCGGTAGTCCGTCTCGAAGTGTAGTCGCTACATCATTGAAGAGAGGGCACTCGTAAATCACATGATCCGGAGTGCCTTCCGGTGCGCCACAGTCACACGCTGGCGTAGCCCTCTTCCCAAACCGACATAAGTATGTCGGGTAGGGTCCATGACCAGTGAGAAAATGGATCAGTCCCCGTGTTGGCTGAAAGTACTTCATTTCTAAGCGCTCCCTCACGTTCGGCAAGAACTGAAAGGTTCTGCGACCGGTTTCTTCTGTCTCCCAGGACCCCTGCCAAAGTTCTTCCCCCCTTCTTCTAATCCCCCTTTTGTCCTCTACCCTCACACCCATGATTTCTTCTATTTTCCCCTGGTTCCCTTTTTTTGCCCAATACCAGGCTGCTTGCTCCCTAATCTTGATGTCAAGTGGGCAGAGCCCCATTATGACTAATAGGGCCCCTCCTGGAGATGTTCTATAAGCGCCCACAGATCTTAGAACCATGCTTCTCTGAACCCTTCTCACTGCCATGGCGGGCACAACCCTCGTGAGTCTGTGCGCCCAGACCCCGGAGCCGTAACCCACTACTGAAGTTAGGATGCTATTGTGATAGAGTTTAATGAGATGTGGAGGTAGGTGAAATCTTTTATGTCCTATGGAAATGAGGTTGTTTAATATTTGCAGAGCTTTTTGGGTTACAGTTTCAATGTGTTTTCCGAAGTTCCATTTCTCATCAATGATGACTCCTAGGTAACGTGTGTCTCGTCTTCGCAGTACCGGTGTGCCGTCAATTCTGACCGTAGGGTTCCTGATTAGTTGTCCTTTAAGTAGTAAGTATGTCGATTTGCTTGGTGATATGGTCATTTTCGTGGTGTGGCACCACTGTAGGAGTCTGTCTAACGCTCTCTCTATTTTAGGTTCTATGT
Source organism: Schistocerca gregaria (assembly GCF_023897955.1). NCBI lineage: Eukaryota > Metazoa > Arthropoda > Insecta > Orthoptera > Acrididae > Schistocerca > Schistocerca gregaria. The sequence goes on along the minus strand of NW_026061810.1, from coordinate 24,463 downwards.
CCTCTCGGCTACGGCCACCGACCATCAGGAGGAGGTCATCAGCGTAGGCTATCACCTCTAGCACATCCTCACTTCGTTGCAGGCTGTCTAGTAATGGCTCCATGTGGATGTCCCAAAAGAGCGGCCCTAGGACCGATCCTTGGGGACATCCTTTCGTGACAGCTTTCCCTACCCTTTCGCTAGGGGATGATAGCCAGACCTCCCGATCCTCACAGTAGCTCCTCAGGCAGCCATATAGCGGCCCTGGACACTCCTTCTCCCGCAAGCAGGAGAAGAGCGAGGGCCACCACAGGTTGTCGAAGGCGCCACTGATGTCCACCATGATGCCCACCACGTATTTGTGCGGGGTTGAGCCACAGACCTCGGCCGCCAGGGCGATTGCATCAGATGCCGACCGCCCCGGCCTGAAACCGAATTGCCTACTGCTCATCCCGCACAATACTCTATGTGCTGCCAGTCTGTCAGCCAGCAGTTTTTCCAAGATTTTTCCAAACAAATCTAACAGGCAGATCGGCCTGTACGACTTTACTTCTGCAGGATCCTTGTCCGGTCCCTTCTTAATGATGACGACGTTCCCAGTTTTCCACCTTCTAGGGAACTGTTGTTGCCTCAGGCACTCATTATAGAGGTGGGTAAGCGGGGCAACCAGCTGGGGTGTCAGGAATTGCACCACCTCCGCCACAATGCCGTCTGGCCCAGGAGCTTTGCCTCTTTTAAGTTGCTTTATGTGGGTCGCCACCTCCTCTTCTGAGAAGGGGTAGACCGCCGTGTCATTATTATATATTTCACGGTCTTGTTCTCGCAATTGCCGTTGTCCCTCTGTCTCCCCATCCGCATTGTCATCAGGCAGCAGGGACCGGAGGAGGACCCCAGCAGTCTCCTGCCAGGACTCCGTCATCCTGTCCCCGTGCCTGACTGTAGATAGCTCCATAGGAGAGCGGATTTTCTCCCTGACTAATTTATAGGGGAGTCCCCATGGATCCAGAGCTAGCTGGCTGAGCACATAGTGTTCCCAGCTTCGCCTTCTGACTTCTCGTAGTTCACTCTGGAACCTCTGTTTTGCCTCCCTGTACTGCAATTGCCACCTTTGTCTCTCCTGCCAGACGACACTGCGCTGGTAGTGCCTCCTTAGCCTCCTGACAGATTGGCGTAGATCTTCCAATTCAGGCGACCACGGTGACGGAGAAGCCGCCATGGCCTTCCTCCTGATCGGTACAGCAGCCCTCACCGCCCTGGTTACTGCAGTTACTAGTTCATCTGCTCTGTTGTCTACGTTTATGTCTTGTTGTATGTCATCTTCCGGTAATGGAGGAATGTCGCACTCCCTCGCCAGGCGTTCCCAGTCAGCTTTCCTGTAGTTAAATTGTATTTCCCATCCCATGGCCCAGCGGCACTCTCTCTCCCCTACTGTGAAAGTTATTAAGTTATGGTCGCTAGTGGTGGCGTTTCCTACTACTTTCCAATTTTGAATGATGTTTGTTACATTTGGTGTCACGAGAGTGACATCAATATTTGTACCCTGCCCTCCTCCTGCCGTGTAGGTAGGAGGATTACCAGGCCTGTTGGCCACCACGAGTTGCGACGCCATAATGTATTCTTCCACCTTTTCTCCATTTGCGTCTCTTGTGCCACTGAACCATAGGGGGGACTTGGCATTAATATCAGCTGTTATTACAATTTTCCTTCCCCGCAACGCCGTGGTCACCCTCATCAGGTGGTCTAGGTGTATTTCAATGTCATCTCCATACTGGAAATACATATTAATGATGGTGATGATTCCTGCTGGAGATTGGAGCTCCACGACGTTGCAATGGGGAGTTGTAAACTGAGAGAGTGTGGTTACTCTCACGAGTTTGTTTGTAATTATAATTGCCGCCCTTGGGTCTTCTCCTCTGCTTATTACTTGCCATGTGGCGGCAGCAAATGCGACTTTCCCAGCTTGGGAGTACGGCTCCTGCAGACAGAGCACATCCAATCTCCTCTCCTCCACCTCCCTTCGGAGTTCCTGCATCACAAGTCGACTATTATGAGTGTTTAGTTGTCCTATGTTTATTTTGGTCATTATGGGAAGTAGGTGTGTACTCGGTCATGTGGCCAGGTCTTAGTCCAGTCGAACGCAATTCGTCCGTTCGCCAAAACTGCCTGTTCGTAGATGTCATTTAGGTCGAATTTCTCGCCCCTTCTTTCAAACACCTTTCTTAACAAGTCTCGCAGGGCTCCAAAGTCAGTGGGGAGATTCACTGATTTTAGTTGAATTCTGTCCACAGCCTCCATCACCGAGAAGGTTATCTTTCGTCCCTCTTCGTGTCCTACACGAACCACATGTCTCAGGGCAGTGGTCAGGGTAGCCGGCTGCTCAAGTCTTGCTAGTTGCATGGTGTACTCCAAGTTGGGGTACACTCTTACAGGGTCCACAGGTGGTAGTCTAACTACTGGAGTACCCTGTGTGGGAGAACTTGTACTAGAGCTACTGGTTATCAAGTTTTCCTGTATCGGTTGAATGACCTTTTTCTGCTCCTTTCTGGAAACTGCCACAGCCACAGGATGCCCTTGCCGTTTCTGGTGTTCTGTCGGCTCTGCTCCCCGGCTTTCGGAGGAGGGAGCTGCAGCTATGGGGGGATCTGTCTGTATTGCCATATTTATCATATAGATCTCAGTCTGTGTGGCTCTATTTTCAGTTTTCTTGGTGCTCGTAAGCGACCTTAAGAACAACTTAAACTTGTTAGCCCTCATAGCATCCCTCCTCCTTTTGCTCGGGGACTTATGTTTCGGCATCCTGTTCAGTATGCCGGGCTCACCCATAATCAGTCCTGGAAATCAGTCTTTGTTCAAGCATCCTGTATGTTGGGCAGTTTCGACCTGTGGCTCCGCATGATTTCTTGCCTCGGTTCCTGCATGGTATGCAGATTGCTGCTGCCTTGCAGTCTTTACGGTTGTGACCGTTCTCCCCACATTTTGTGCAGGCCGACTCCCTGGTGCACAGCCTGAGAATGTGGTCCAAGTCGCCACAGTTGTGGCAACGAGGTACCACGACATAGTCCCTGGTGTTGATGGCATGGAAGCCAACATATATTTTGCCCATTGTCGTAATGCTTTTCCACATCCGCGCTGTAACCTCAGCGACGTGATGTACCACATCTCGACCCCGTGGACCTGTCTTGAATCTGAGTTTAAAGCAGTCTTTGAACTCTTCTTCACTCAGATGCTCAAAGTTTTGTTTCCTGATTGTGTCGCATAACTCTTCATTGGTCATTACAGTTGGAACGTCGTACAGAATCACGAGAGGGTTCCTTTTCCTTGGAGGCTCACACTTAATTACTGAATTTAATTTGTGGTTGTTCAATATTTTTTCTTTATCCTCTTCGGATGCGACTTCCACTATTACTGAATTCTTGCTGGGTTTGATTCTTTTGATCTTTATTTTCTCTTTTACAGGGTCCACAGTAGTCGTGAATAGCTCCTGGATTCTTTTGACACTTGTGTCTTGGCCCGGCAGGGTCCTCAAGAAAACTGCCGTATCTGGCCTCTTAGTCACTTTATCTATGGTATCTCTAGTCGTTTTGGGCTTCGTGGGAGCTTGCGCTGCCACGGCAGCCCAGGTTTTAACTGGTTGTTTCCTCAATCGATTGTTTTCCTTCTCTAATTCTTCCACCCTTCCTTCCAACTTTGCGTGGGCAATGGCCCATGCAGCCAGTTCATTTTTAATTGTTGAGAGTCCAGCTTGACTTATCTTCCCGTTTTTAATGTTTTGCTCCATGAGCAACGTGATTCGTGCTAATCTCTGCGTCACAGTTTCATTTTCGGCCTGTCCCGACTCATCCTGAGGAGAGGGATCAGGCGGCGCAAAAGAAGCCCGTTGAGGCGCACTCGAGTCACTCGTATCGGTTGTCGCCATGATTATACGAGTGATAAAAGAAAGATGGGAGCCCGTCTCTTGCCCCGGACCGGCTCCTCTGGCATGGGGGGGGGGACTTCTTGCAGCTCGCCCACCGACCTCGCCCCAAGGTCAAGGGCACTCCCGAGCTGCCGGGTTCAGCGCGCCGTCGCCAGCGCACTGGTCCCCATCGATGGCTCCGTCATCGGCGATTTCACGCGACGCTCCTCGGCAACTGCACCCCGCACTCCGGAGAGGCGGATGCACCTCTCGCCCTTCGCCGCCTACTAGCCCGAGTTTCCACCTTACGGCCAAGGACCCACTCCTACTCAGGTGGCGGGCCGGTCCCCCAGACGTTCGGCGGTCTGGACCCAGTTAACCTGGCCCAGGCGATGTCACCACCTCCTGGGTTTGGCAGAACACGCCCCGGTTACCCAGGGGCGCGGCGAGGCACCCTTGCCGACTCGCGCCGCGATCCCACGCCGACAAACGAAGTCGCCGGCATGCAGAGCTCCTGTTGGTCTGGGCCCTGCGAACAGGAAGGGACAGATGTTCGTCCCTTGACACAGCTCCCCCTGTGCCACGCACCCTTCGCTTTCGCATCGGGTTGGGTCGCAGCTCTCCCTTTTGTCGCAAGGCAAAATGCCGAGCTTAACGTCTGGCACCACGGGAAGGCGGAAAGAGCCACTTGGGAAGGAGAGGTTGTAAGAGACACATCACTTCCCCTGTGAGGAGTGCCGCGGCACGCCCGTCTGGAAGCGATACGCCCCAGTGCGAGCCTCCGTGCCTTACGGCGCGCCGGCTACGGGTGGGCCCGCGCCGAACGCGCCGTCGAGCGACCGACCTCACGCCAGACAGATAAAGCATTTGCCAAAGCGGTACAGCATAATGTGGGACGAGGCAGTCTGAATTACATTTTATAGATGTATTTCTCACATATCTCAGAGCCTCTCGCGATATTCGTCGTCGTCGTCGTCGTCGTCGTCGTCGCCGCCGCCGCCGCTTCTGCAGAAGTAGCAAATGGCAATCGTAGCAAATGCGGCGAGGGACGCCCTGCCTTCGATTCCGAATGCACAAAGTGTGTGGTCTTGTTTCTCAGTCTATATTTGGTCGGTCACGTCAGAGGTTGAATGTAACGAATGGGTGGGAAAGAGCAAGGGGCAGCGGCTGTGTAGAACGAAAACACAAATCCTCAGGGGTGTGAGCGTTTCGAGATGAGTCGTATACATGTAAATGTTGGTCGTCAGTGACCGTGTGGCCTAATGGATAAGGCGTCGGACTTCGGATCTGAAGATTACAGGTTCGAATGCTGTCACGCTTGTGTTTTTCCAGTTCTGAAAAAGGAACATAACGTTTTAATGTAGCAATTGAGCAGTACGAAACCGTCTGAATGTTGCTGTTGACCATTTTTTGCTTGGAGATGCTCTTGAGCTTGAAACACACACAACAAGACCGGTGTTAACTAGCGAAATGGTCGGCAGAGTGCCGACACAGCGAGTTTTGACTATCACTTGCACATCTAAAACAACGTCGGAAAGTAACTCGTTCGGCTTTTGAGTCACATAAAGTATGTGCGTTAATTTTGACGCCACTAGCTCTGCATGTTGTCATGCAATTTCTTTACCTCTCAGAAATGATTATGACATAAAAGTGAAGTACGTGACGAGTGTGACGTTAGGAAAACATTAGGCATCATGGAGAGATTCTGTATGGGACCATCCAACCCAAACGAGTACTGTGTGACGTGCTACCCGGCAGGTATTCACCGAGGTAGCCGGCTAGCTCAGTCGGTAGAGCGTCAGACTCTTAATCCCAGGGTCGTGGGTTCGAGCCAGACGCTGGGCGGAACGGAATTTTGTTCCGCTGCAAGTGTAAATTACCGTTTTTCTGATTAACGAGATTTAATGGAAATAGCAACTTTAAACTTTGCCTACGTCTCTGTCAGTCGCAAGGAAGCTGTATTTGAAGGTGAAGGTGATTTTGTAGACATGTGTGAAAGACATGTTCTGAAATGCAAGTGTTGTTGTTTGGAGAGCACATCGGTTACGTGTCAGATGTGTAGTCAAGCAGTAATTTGTCGCCATAGCTGCAAATATTAGCCGGTAATATGAAGTGTTGTCAGCTAAAGTCTGATGATGCAGACGACCGTAAGGACGAAGTACCCAAGAGTACCGCTAGGCCGCGCCTCTTTAGCTCAGTGGTAGAGCACTGGTCTAATAAACCAGGGGTCGTAAGTTCCATCCTCACAGGAGAAAGATGAATTTTGGAAATCAGTTGCGCGTCGTGGCCGTATAGCAAACAGTACCTGTGATGACGAACAATTAGCGACAGGCGTTTTTTTAAGAATCACTCTCAGATGCGATTAAGGCGAATGGCGCAGATAAAGCATTTGCCAAAGCGGTACAGCATAAGGTGGGACGAGGCAGTCTGAATTACATTTTATAGATGTATTTCTCACATATCTCAGAGCCTCTCGCGATATTCGTCGTCGTCGTCGTCGTCGTCGTCGTCGTCGTCGTCGCCGCCGCCGCCGCTTCTGCAGAAGTAGCAAATGGCAATCGTAGCAAATGCGGCGAGGGACGCCCTGCCTTCGATTCCGAATGCACAAAGTGTGTGGTCTTGTTTCTCAGTCTATATTTGGTCGGTCACGTCAGAGGTTGAATGTAACGAATGGGTGGGAAAGAGCAAGGGGCAGCGGCTGTGTAGAACGAAAACACAAATCCTCAGGGGTGTGAGCGTTTCGATATGAGTCGTATACATGTAAATGTTGGTCGTCAGTGACCGTGTGCCTAATGGATAAGGCGTCGGACTTCGGATCTGAAGATTACAGGTTCGAATGCTGTCACGCTTGTGTTTTTCCAGTTCTGAAAAAGAAACATAACGTTTTAATGTAGCAATTGAGCAGTACGAAACCGTCTGAATGTTGCTGTTGACCATTTTTTGCTTGGAGATGCTCTTGAGCTTGAAACACACACAACAAGACCGGTGTTAACTAGCGAAATGGTCGGCAGAGTGCCGACACAGCGAGTTTTGACTATCACTTGCACATCTAAAACAACGTCGGAAAGTAACTCGTTCGGCTTTTGAGTCACATAAAGTATGTGCGTTAATTTTGACGCCACTAGCTCTGCATGTTGTCATGCAATTTCTTTACCTCTCAGAAATGATTATGACATAAAAGTGAAGTACGTGACGAGTGTGACGTTAGGAAAACATTAGGCATCATGGAGAGATTCTGTATGGGACCACCCAACCCAAACGAGTACTGTGTGACGTGCTACCCGGCAGGTATTCACCGAGGTAGCCGGCTAGCTCAGTCGGTAGAGCGTCAGACTCTTAATCCCAGGGTCGTGGGTTCGAGCCAGACGCTGGGCGGAACGGAATTTTGTTCCGCTGCAAGTGTAAATTACCGTTTTTCTGATTAACGAGATTTAATGGAAATAGCAACTTTAAACTTTGCCTACGTCTCTGTCAGTCGCAAGGAAGCTGTATTTGAAGGTGAAGGTGATTTTGTAGACATGTGTGAAAGACATGTTCTGAAATGCAAGTGTTGTTGTTTGGAGAGCACATCGGTTACGTGTCAGATGTGTAGTCAAGCAGTAATTTGTCGCCATAGCTGCAAATATTAGCCGGTAATATGAAGTGTTGTCAGCTAAAGTCTGATGATGCAGACGACCGTAAGGACGAAGTACCCAAGAGTACCGCTAGGCCGCGCCTCTTTAGCTCAGTGGTAGAGCACTGGTCTAATAAACCAGGGGTCGTAAGTTCCATCCTCACAGGAGAAAGATGAATTTTGGAAATCAGTTGCGCGTCGTGGCCGTATAGCAAACAGTACCTGTGATGACGAACAATTAGCGACAGGCGTTTTTTTAAGAATCACTCTCAGATGCGATTAAGGCGAATGGCGCAGATAAAGCATTTGCCAAAGCGGTACAGCATAAGGTGGGACGAGGCAGTCTGAATTACATTTTATAGATGTATTTCTCACGTATCTCAGAGCCTCTCGCGATATTCGTCGTCGTCGTCGCCGCCGCCGCCGCCGCTTCTGCAGAAGTAGCAAATGGCAATCGTAGCAAATGCGTCGAGGGACGCCCTGCCTTCGATTCCGAATGCACAAAGTGTGTGGTCTTGTTTCTCAGTCTATATTTGGTCGGTCACGTCAGAGGTTGAATGTAACGAATGGGTGGGAAAGAGCAAGGGGCAGCGGCTGTGTAGAACGAAAACACAAATCCTCAGGGGTGTGAGCGTTTCGAGATGAGTCGTATACATGTAAATGTTGGTCGTCAGTGACCGTGTGGCCTAATGGATAAGGCGTCGGACTTCGGATCTGAAGATTACAGGTTCGAATGCTGTCACGCTTGTGTTTTTCCAGTTCTGAAAAAGAAACATAACGTTTTAATGTAGCAATTGAGCAGTACGAAACCGTCTGAATGTTGCTGTTGACCATTTTTTGCTTGGAGATGCTCTTGAGCTTGAAACACACACAACAAGACCGGTGTTAACTAGCGAAATGGTCGGCAGAGTGCCGACACAGCGAGTTTTGACTATCACTTGCACATCTAAAACAACGTCGGAAAGTAACTCGTTCGGCTTTTGAGTCACATAAAGTATGTGCGTTAATTTTGACGCCACTAGCTCTGCATGTTGTCATGCAATTTCTTTACCTCTCAGAAATGATTATGACATAAAAGTGAAGTACGTGACGAGTGTGACGTTAGGAAAACATTAGGCATCATGGAGAGATTCTGTATGGGACCACCCAACCCAAACGAGTACTGTGTGACGTGCTACCCGGCATGTATTCACCGAGGTAGCCGGCTAGCTCAGTCGGTAGAGCGTCAGACTCTTAATCCCAGGGTCGTGGGTTCGAGCCAGACGCTGGGCGGAACGGAATTTTGTTCCGCTGCAAGTGTAAATTACCGTTTTTCTGATTAACGAGATTTAATGGAAATAGCAACTTTAAACTTTGCCTACGTCTCTGTCAGTCGCAAGGAAGCTGTATTTGAAGGTGAAGGTGATTTTGTAGACATGTGTGAAAGACATGTTCTGAAATGCAAGTGTTGTTGTTTGGAGAGCACATCGGTTACGTGTCAGATGTGTAGTCAAGCAGTAATTTGTCGCCATAGCTGCAAATATTAGCCGGTAATATGAAGTGTTGTCAGCTAAAGTCTGATGATGCAGACGACCGTAAGGACGAAGTACCCAAGAGTACCGCTAGGCCGCGCCTCTTTAGCTCAGTGGTAGAGCACTGGTCTAATAAACCAGGGGTCGTAAGTTCCATCCTCACAGGAGAAAGATGAATTTTGGAAATCAGTTGCGCGTCGTGGCCGTATAGCAAACAGTACCTGTGATGACGAACAATTAGCGACAGGCGTTTTTTTAAGAATCACTCTCAGATGCGATTAAGGCGAATGGCGCAGATAAAGCATTTGCCAAAGCGGTACAGCATAATGTGGGACGAGGCAGTCTGAATTACATTTTATAGATGTATTTCTCACATATCTCAGAGCCTCTCGCGATATTCGTCGTCGTCGTCGTCGTCGTCGTCGTCGTCGTCGCCGCCGCCGCCGCTTCTGCAGAAGTAGCAAATGGCAATCGTAGCAAATGCGGCGAGGGACGCCCTGCCTTCGATTCCGAATGCACAAAGTGTGTGGTCTTGTTTCTCAGTCTATATTTGGTCGGTCACGTCAGAGGTTGAATGTAACGAATGGGTGGGAAAGAGCAAGGGGCAGCGGCTGTGTAGAACGAAAACACAAATCCTCAGGGGTGTGAGCGTTTCGAGATGAGTCGTATACATGTAAATGTTGGTCGTCAGTGACCGTGTGGCCTAATGGATAAGGCGTCGGACTTCTGATCTGAAGATTACAGGTTCGAATGCTGTCACGCTTGTGTTTTTCCAGTTCTGAAAAAGAAACATAACGTTTTAATGTAGCAATTGAGCAGTACGAAACCGTCTGAATGTTGCTGTTGACCATTTTTTGCTTGGAGATGCTCTTGAGCTTGAAACACACACAACAAGACCGGTGTTAACTAGCGAAATGGTCGGCAGAGTGCCGACACAGCGAGTTTTGACTATCACTTGCACATCTAAAACAACGTCGGAAAGTAACTCGTTCGGCTTTTGAGTCACATAAAGTATGTGCGTTAATTTTGACGCCACTAGCTCTGCATGTTGTCATGCAATTTCTTTACCTCTCAGAAATGATTATGACATAAAAGTGAAGTACGTGACGAGTGTGACGTTAGGAAAACATTAGGCATCATGGAGAGATTCTGTATGGGACCATCCAACCCAAACGAGTACTGTGTGACGTGCTACCCGGCAGGTATTCACCGAGGTAGCCGGCTAGCTCAGTCGGTAGAGCGTCAGACTCTTAATCCCAGGGTCGTGGGTTCGAGCCAGACGCTGGGCGGAACGGAATTTTGTTCCGCTGCAAGTGTAAATTACCGTTTTTCTGATTAACGAGATTTAATGGAAATAGCAACTTTAAACTTTGCCTACGTCTCTGTCAGTCGCAAGGAAGCTGTATTTGAAGGTGAAGGTGATTTTGTAGACATGTGTGAAAGACATGTTCTGAAATGCAAGTGTTGTTGTTTGGAGAGCACATCGGTTACGTGTCAGATGTGTAGTCAAGCAGTAATTTGTCGCCATAGCTGCAAATATTAGCCGGTAATATGAAGTGTTGTCAGCTAAAGTCTGATGATGCAGACGACCGTAAGGACGAAGTACCCAAGAGTACCGCTAGGCCGCGCCTCTTTAGCTCAGTGGTAGAGCACTGGTCTAATAAACCAGGGGTCGTAAGTTCCATCCTCACAGGAGAAAGATGAATTTTGGAAATCAGTTGCGCGTCGTGGCCGTATAGCAAACAGTACCTGTGATGACGAACAATTAGCGACAGGCGTTTTTTTAAGAATCACTCTCAGATGCGATTAAGGCGAATGGCGCAGATAAAGCATTTGCCAAAGCGGTACAGCATAAGGTGGGACGAGGCAGTCTGAATTACATTTTATAGATGTATTTCTCACATATCTCAGAGCCTCTCGCGATATTCGTCGTCGTCGTCGTCGTCGTCGTCGTCGTCGTCGTCGTCGTCGCCGCCGCCGCCGCCGCTTCTGCAGAAGTAGCAAATGGCAATCGTAGCAAATGCGGCGAGGGACGCCCTGCCTTCGATTCCGAATGCACAAAGTGTGTGGTCTTGTTTCTCAGTCTATATTTGGTCGGTCACGTCAGAGGTTGAATGTAACGAATGGGTGGGAAAGAGCAAGGGGCAGCGGCTGTGTAGAACGAAAACACAAATCCTCAGGGGTGTGAGCGTTTCGATATGAGTCGTATACATGTAAATGTTGGTCGTCAGTGACCGTGTGCCTAATGGATAAGGCGTCGGACTTCGGATCTGAAGATTACAGGTTCGAATGCTGTCACGCTTGTGTTTTTCCAGTTCTGAAAAAGAAACATAACGTTTTAATGTAGCAATTGAGCAGTACGAAACCGTCTGAATGTTGCTGTTGACCATTTTTTGCTTGGAGATGCTCTTGAGCTTGAAACACACACAACAAGACCGGTGTTAACTAGCGAAATGGTCGGCAGAGTGCCGACACAGCGAGTTTTGACTATCACTTGCACATCTAAAACAACGTCGGAAAGTAACTCGTTCGGCTTTTGAGTCACATAAAGTATGTGCGTTAATTTTGACGCCACTAGCTCTGCATGTTGTCATGCAATTTCTTTACCTCTCAGAAATGATTATGACATAAAAGTGAAGTACGTGACGAGTGTGACGTTAGGAAAACATTAGGCATCATGGAGAGATTCTGTATGGGACCACCCAACCCAAACGAGTACTGTGTGACGTGCTACCCGGCAGGTATTCACCGAGGTAGCCGGCTAGCTCAGTCGGTAGAGCGTCAGACTCTTAATCCCAGGGTCGTGGGTTCGAGCCAGACGCTGGGCGGAACGGAATTTTGTTCCGCTGCAAGTGTAAATTACCGTTTTTCTGATTAACGAGATTTAATGGAAATAGCAACTTTAAACTTTGCCTACGTCTCTGTCAGTCGCAAGGAAGCTGTATTTGAAGGTGAAGGTGATTTTGTAGACATGTGTGAAAGACATGTTCTGAAATGCAAGTGTTGTTGTTTGGAGAGCACATCGGTTACGTGTCAGATGTGTAGTCAAGCAGTAATTTGTCGCCATAGCTGCAAATATTAGCCGGTAATATGAAGTGTTGTCAGCTAAAGTCTGATGATGCAGACGACCGTAAGGACGAAGTACCCAAGAGTACCGCTAGGCCGCGCCTCTTTAGCTCAGTGGTAGAGCACTGGTCTAATAAACCAGGGGTCGTAAGTTCCATCCTCACAGGAGAAAGATGAATTTTGGAAATCAGTTGCGCGTCGTGGCCGTATAGCAAACAGTACCTGTGATGACGAACAATTAGCGACAGGCGTTTTTTTAAGAATCACTCTCAGATGCGATTAAGGCGAATGGCGCAGATAAAGCATTTGCCAAAGCGGTACAGCATAAGGTGGGACGAGGCAGTCTGAATTACATTTTATAGATGTATTTCTCACATATCTCAGAGCCTCTCGCGATATTCGTCGTCGTCGTCGTCGTCGTCGTCGTCGTCGTCGCCGCCGCCGCCGCTTCTGCAGAAGTAGCAAATGGCAATCGTAGCAAATGCGGCGAGGGACGCCCTGCCTTCGATTCCGAATGCACAAAGTGTGTGGTCTTGTTTCTCAGTCTATATTTGGTCGGTCACGTCAGAGGTTGAATGTAACGAATGGGTGGGAAAGAGCAAGGGGCAGCGGCTGTGTAGAACGAAAACACAAATCCTCAGGGGTGTGAGCGTTTCGAGATGAGTCGTATACATGTAAATGTTGGTCGTCAGTGACCGTGTGGCCTAATGGATAAGGCGTCGGACTTCGGATCTGAAGATTACAGGTTCGAATGCTGTCACGCTTGTGTTTTTCCAGTTCTGAAAAAGAAACATAACGTTTTAATGTAGCAATTGAGCAGTACGAAACCGTCTGAATGTTGCTGTTGACCATTTTTTGCTTGGAGATGCTCTTGAGCTTGAAACACACACAACAAGACCGGTGTTAACTAGCGAAATGGTCGGCAGAGTGCCGACACAGCGAGTTTTGACTATCACTTGCACATCTAAAACAACGTCGGAAAGTAACTCGTTCGGCTTTTGAGTCACATAAAGTATGTGCGTTAATTTTGACGCCACTAGCTCTGCATGTTGTCATGCAATTTCTTTACCTCTCAGAAATGATTATGACATAAAAGTGAAGTACGTGACGAGTGTGACGTTAGGAAAACATTAGGCATCATGGAGAGATTCTGTATGGGACCACCCAACCCAAACGAGTACTGTGTGACGTGCTACCCGGCAGGTATTCACCGAGGTAGCCGGCTAGCTCAGTCGGTAGAGCGTCAGACTCTTAATCCCAGGGTCGTGGGTTCGAGCCAGACGCTGGGCGGAACGGAATTTTGTTCCGCTGCAAGTGTAAATTACCGTTTTTCTGATTAACGAGATTTAATGGAAATAGCAACTTTAAACTTTGCCTACGTCTCTGTCAGTCGCAAGGAAGCTGTATTTGAAGGTGAAGGTGATTTTGTAGACATGTGTGAAAGACATGTTCTGAAATGCAAGTGTTGTTGTTTGGAGAGCACATCGGTTACGTGTCAGATGTGTAGTCAAGCAGTAATTTGTCGCCATAGCTGCAAATATTAGCCGGTAATATGAAGTGTTGTCAGCTAAAGTCTGATGATGCAGACGACCGTAAGGACGAAGTACCCAAGAGTACCGCTAGGCCGCGCCTCTTTAGCTCAGTGGTAGAGCACTGGTCTAATAAACCAGGGGTCGTAAGTTCCATCCTCACAGGAGAAAGATGAATTTTGGAAATCAGTTGCGCGTCGTGGCCGTATAGCAAACAGTACCTGTGATGACGAACAATTAGCGACAGGCGTTTTTTTAAGAATCACTCTCAGATGCGATTAAGGCGAATGGCGCAGATAAAGCATTTGCCAAAGCGGTACAGCATAAGGTGGGACGAGGCAGTCTGAATTACATTTTATAGATGTATTTCTCACATATCTCAGAGCCTCTCGCGATATTCGTCGTCGTCGTCGTCGTCGTCGTCGTCGTCGCCGCCGCCGCCGCTTCTGCAGAAGTAGCAAATGGCAATCGTAGCAAATGCGGCGAGGGACGCCCTGCCTTCGATTCCGAATGCACAAAGTGTGTGGTCTTGTTTCTCAGTCTATATTTGGTCGGTCACGTCAGAGGTTGAATGTAACGAATGGGTGGGAAAGAGCAAGGGGCAGCGGCTGTGTAGAACGAAAACACAAATCCTCAGGGGTGTGAGCGTTTCGAGATGAGTCGTATACATGTAAATGTTGGTCGTCAGTGACCGTGTGGCCTAATGGATAAGGCGTCGGACTTCGGATCTGAAGATTACAGGTTCGAATGCTGTCACGCTTGTGTTTTTCCAGTTCTGAAAAAGAAACATAACGTTTTAATGTAGCAATTGAGCAGTACGAAACCGTCTGAATGTTGCTGTTGACCATTTTTTGCTTGGAGATGCTCTTGAGCTTGAAACACACACAACAAGACCGGTGTTAACTAGCGAAATGGTCGGCAGAGTGCCGACACAGCGAGTTTTGACTATCACTTGCACATCTAAAACAACGTCGGAAAGTAACTCGTTCGGCTTTTGAGTCACATAAAGTATGTGCGTTAATTTTGACGCCACTAGCTCTGCATGTTGTCATGCAATTTCTTTACCTCTCAGAAATGATTATGACATAAAAGTGAAGTACGTGACGAGTGTGACGTTAGGAAAACATTAGGCATCATGGAGAGATTCTGTATGGGACCATCCAACCCAAACGAGTACTGTGTGACGTGCTACCCGGCAGGTATTCACCGAGGTAGCCGGCTAGCTCAGTCGGTAGAGCGTCAGACTCTTAATCCCAGGGTCGTGGGTTCGAGCCAGACGCTGGGCGGAACGGAATTTTGTTCCGCTGCAAGTGTAAATTACCGTTTTTCTGATTAACGAGATTTAATGGAAATAGCAACTTTAAACTTTGCCTACGTCTCTGTCAGTCGCAAGGAAGCTGTATTTGAAGGTGAAGGTGATTTTGTAGACATGTGTGAAAGACATGTTCTGAAATGCAAGTGTTGTTGTTTGGAGAGCACATCGGTTACGTGTCAGATGTGTAGTCAAGCAGTAATTTGTCGCCATAGCTGCAAATATTAGCCGGTAATATGAAGTGTTGTCAGCTAAAGTCTGATGATGCAGACGACCGTAAGGACGAAGTACCCAAGAGTACCGCTAGGCCGCGCCTCTTTAGCTCAGTGGTAGAGCACTGGTCTAATAAACCAGGGGTCGTAAGTTCCATCCTCACAGGAGAAAGATGAATTTTGGAAATCAGTTGCGCGTCGTGGCCGTATAGCAAACAGTACCTGTGATGACGAACAATTAGCGACAGGCGTTTTTTTAAGAATCACTCTCAGATGCGATTAAGGCGAATGGCGCAGATAAAGCATTTGCCAAAGCGGTACAGCATAAGGTGGGACGAGGCAGTCTGAATTACATTTTATAGATGTATTTCTCACATATCTCAGAGCCTCTCGCGATATTCGTCGTCGTCGTCGTCGTCGTCGTCGTCGTCGTCGCCGCCGCCGCCGCCGCTTCTGCAGAAGTAGCAAATGGCAATCGTAGCAAATGCGGCGAGGGACGCCCTGCCTTCGATTCCGAATGCACAAAGTGTGTGGTCTTGTTTCTCAGTCTATATTTGGTCGGTCACGTCAGAGGTTGAATGTAACGAATGGGTGGGAAAGAGCAAGGGGCAGCGGCTGTGTAGAACGAAAACACAAATCCTCAGGGGTGTGAGCGTTTCGATATGAGTCGTATACATGTAAATGTTGGTCGTCAGTGACCGTGTGCCTAATGGATAAGGCGTCGGACTTCGGATCTGAAGATTACAGGTTCGAATGCTGTCACGCTTGTGTTTTTCCAGTTCTGAAAAAGAAACATAACGTTTTAATGTAGCAATTGAGCAGTACGAAACCGTCTGAATGTTGCTGTTGACCATTTTTTGCTTGGAGATGCTCTTGAGCTTGAAACACACACAACAAGACCGGTGTTAACTAGCGAAATGGTCGGCAGAGTGCCGACACAGCGAGTTTTGACTATCACTTGCACATCTAAAACAACGTCGGAAAGTAACTCGTTCGGCTTTTGAGTCACATAAAGTATGTGCGTTAATTTTGACGCCACTAGCTCTGCATGTTGTCATGCAATTTCTTTACCTCTCAGAAATGATTATGACATAAAAGTGAAGTACGTGACGAGTGTGACGTTAGGAAAACATTAGGCATCATGGAGAGATTCTGTATGGGACCACCCAACCCAAACGAGTACTGTGTGACGTGCTACCCGGCAGGTATTCACCGAGGTAGCCGGCTAGCTCAGTCGGTAGAGCGTCAGACTCTTAATCCCAGGGTCGTGGGTTCGAGCCAGACGCTGGGCGGAACGGAATTTTGTTCCGCTGCAAGTGTAAATTACCGTTTTTCTGATTAACGAGATTTAATGGAAATAGCAACTTTAAACTTTGCCTACGTCTCTGTCAGTCGCAAGGAAGCTGTATTTGAAGGTGAAGGTGATTTTGTAGACATGTGTGAAAGACATGTTCTGAAATGCAAGTGTTGTTGTTTGGAGAGCACATCGGTTACGTGTCAGATGTGTAGTCAAGCAGTAATTTGTCGCCATAGCTGCAAATATTAGCCGGTAATATGAAGTGTTGTCAGCTAAAGTCTGATGATGCAGACGACCGTAAGGACGAAGTACCCAAGAGTACCGCTAGGCCGCGCCTCTTTAGCTCAGTGGTAGAGCACTGGTCTAATAAACCAGGGGTCGTAAGTTCCATCCTCACAGGAGAAAGATGAATTTTGGAAATCAGTTGCGCGTCGTGGCCGTATAGCAAACAGTACCTGTGATGACGAACAATTAGCGACAGGCGTTTTTTTAAGAATCACTCTCAGATGCGATTAAGGCGAATGGCGCAGATAAAGCATTTGCCAAAGCGGTACAGCATAAGGTGGGACGAGGCAGTCTGAATTACATTTTATAGATGTATTTCTCACATATCTCAGAGCCTCTCGCGATATTCGTCGTCGTCGTCGTCGTCGTCGTCGTCGTCGTCGCCGCCGCCGCCGCTTCTGCAGAAGTAGCAAATGGCAATCGTAGCAAATGCGGCGAGGGACGCCCTGCCTTCGATTCCGAATGCACAAAGTGTGTGGTCTTGTTTCTCAGTCTATATTTGGTCGGTCACGTCAGAGGTTGAATGTAACGAATGGGTGGGAAAGAGCAAGGGGCAGCGGCTGTGTAGAACGAAAACACAAATCCTCAGGGGTGTGAGCGTTTCGAGATGAGTCGTATACATGTAAATGTTGGTCGTCAGTGACCGTGTGGCCTAATGGATAAGGCGTCGGACTTCGGATCTGAAGATTACAGGTTCGAATGCTGTCACGCTTGTGTTTTTCCAGTTCTGAAAAAGAAACATAACGTTTTAATGTAGCAATTGAGCAGTACGAAACCGTCTGAATGTTGCTGTTGACCATTTTTTGCTTGGAGATGCTCTTGAGCTTGAAACACACACAACAAGACCGGTGTTAACTAGCGAAATGGTCGGCAGAGTGCCGACACAGCGAGTTTTGACTATCACTTGCACATCTAAAACAACGTCGGAAAGTAACTCGTTCGGCTTTTGAGTCACATAAAGTATGTGCGTTAATTTTGACGCCACTAGCTCTGCATGTTGTCATGCAATTTCTTTACCTCTCAGAAATGATTATGACATAAAAGTGAAGTACGTGACGAGTGTGACGTTAGGAAAACATTAGGCATCATGGAGAGATTCTGTATGGGACCACCCAACCCAAACGAGTACTGTGTGACGTGCTACCCGGCAGGTATTCACCGAGGTAGCCGGCTAGCTCAGTCGGTAGAGCGTCAGACTCTTAATCCCAGGGTCGTGGGTTCGAGCCAGACGCTGGGCGGAACGGAATTTTGTTCCGCTGCAAGTGTAAATTACCGTTTTTCTGATTAACGAGATTTAATGGAAATAGCAACTTTAAACTTTGCCTACGTCTCTGTCAGTCGCAAGGAAGCTGTATTTGAAGGTGAAGGTGATTTTGTAGACATGTGTGAAAGACATGTTCTGAAATGCAAGTGTTGTTGTTTGGAGAGCACATCGGTTACGTGTCAGATGTGTAGTCAAGCAGTAATTTGTCGCCATAGCTGCAAATATTAGCCGGTAATATGAAGTGTTGTCAGCTAAAGTCTGATGATGCAGACGACCGTAAGGACGAAGTACCCAAGAGTACCGCTAGGCCGCGCCTCTTTAGCTCAGTGGTAGAGCACTGGTCTAATAAACCAGCGGTCGTAAGTTCCATCCTCACAGGAGAAAGATGAATTTTGGAAATCAGTTGCGCGTCGTGGCCGTATAGCAAACAGTACCTGTGATGACGAACAATTAGCGACAGGCGTTTTTTTAAGAATCACTCTCAGATGCGATTAAGGCGAATGGCGCAGATAAAGCATTTGCCAAAGCGGTACAGCATAAGGTGGGACGAGGCAGTCTGAATTACATTTTATAGATGTATTTCTCACATATCTCAGAGCCTCTCGCGATATTCGTCGTCGTCGTCGTCGTCGTCGTCGTCGTCGTCGCCGCCGCCGCCGCTTCTGCAGAAGTAGCAAATGGCAATCGTAGCAAATGCGGCGAGGGACGCCCTGCCTTCGATTCCGAATGCACAAAGTGTGTGGTCTTGTTTCTCAGTCTATATTTGGTCGGTCACGTCAGAGGTTGAATGTAACGAATGGGTGGGAAAGAGCAAGGGGCAGCGGCTGTGTAGAACGAAAACACAAATCCTCAGGGGTGTGAGCGTTTCGAGATGAGTCGTATACATGTAAATGTTGGTCGTCAGTGACCGTGTGGCCTAATGGATAAGGCGTCGGACTTCGGATCTGAAGATTACAGGTTCGAATGCTGTCACGCTTGTGTTTTTCCAGTTCTGAAAAAGAAACATAACGTTTTAATGTAGCAATTGAGCAGTACGAAACCGTCTGAATGTTGCTGTTGACCATTTTTTGCTTGGAGATGCTCTTGAGCTTGAAACACACACAACAAGACCGGTGTTAACTAGCGAAATGGTCGGCAGAGTGCCGACACAGCGAGTTTTGACTATCACTTGCACATCTAAAACAACGTCGGAAAGTAACTCGTTCGGCTTTTGAGTCACATAAAGTATGTGCGTTAATTTTGACGCCACTAGCTCTGCATGTTGTCATGCAATTTCTTTACCTCTCAGAAATGATTATGACATAAAAGTGAAGTACGTGACGAGTGTGACGTTAGGAAAACATTAGGCATCATGGAGAGATTCTGTATGGGACCACCCAACCCAAACGAGTACTGTGTGACGTGCTACCCGGCAGGTATTCACCGAGGTAGCCGGCTAGCTCAGTCGGTAGAGCGTCAGACTCTTAATCCCGGGGTCGTGGGTTCGAGCCAGACGCTGGGCGGAACGGAATTTTGTTCCGCTGCAAGTGTAAATTACCGTTTTTCTGATTAACGAGATTTAATGGAAATAGCAACTTTAAACTTTGCCTACGTCTCTGTCAGTCGCAAGGAAGCTGTATTTGAAGGTGAAGGTGATTTTGTAGACATGTGTGAAAGACATGTTCTGAAATGCAAGTGTTGTTGTTTGGAGAGCACATCGGTTACGTGTCAGATGTGTAGTCAAGCAGTAATTTGTCGCCATAGCTGCAAATATTAGCCGGTAATATGAAGTGTTGTCAGCTAAAGTCTGATGATGCAGACGACCGTAAGGACGAAGTACCCAAGAGTACCGCTAGGCCGCGCCTCTTTAGCTCAGTGGTAGAGCACTGGTCTAATAAACCAGCGGTCGTAAGTTCCATCCTCACAGGAGAAAGATGAATTTTGGAAATCAGTTGCGCGTCGTGGCCGTATAGCAAACAGTACCTGTGATGACGAACAATTAGCGACAGGCGTTTTTTTAAGAATCACTCTCAGATGCGATTAAGGCGAATGGCGCAGATAAAGCATTTGCCAAAGCGGTACAGCATAAGGTGGGACGAGGCAGTCTGAATTACATTTTATAGATGTATTTCTCACATATCTCAGAGCCTCTCGCGATATTCGTCGTCGTCGTCGTCGTCGTCGTCGTCGTCGCCGCCGCCGCCGCTTCTGCAGAAGTAGCAAATGGCAATCGTAGCAAATGCGGCGAGGGACGCCCTGCCTTCGATTCCGAATGCACAAAGTGTGTGGTCTTGTTTCTCAGTCTATATTTGGTCGGTCACGTCAGAGGTTGAATGTAACGAATGGGTGGGAAAGAGCAAGGGGCAGCGGCTGTGTAGAACGAAAACACAAATCCTCAGGGGTGTGAGCGTTTCGAGATGAGTCGTATACATGTAAATGTTGGTCGTCAGTGACCGTGTGGCCTAATGGATAAGGCGTCGGACTTCGGATCTGAAGATTACAGGTTCGAATGCTGTCACGCTTGTGTTTTTCCAGTTCTGAAAAAGAAACATAACGTTTTAATGTAGCAATTGAGCAGTACGAAACCGTCTGAATGTTGCTGTTGACCATTTTTTGCTTGGAGATGCTCTTGAGCTTGAAACACACACAACAAGACCGGTGTTAACTAGCGAAATGGTCGGCAGAGTGCCGACACAGCGAGTTTTGACTATCACTTGCACATCTAAAACAACGTCGGAAAGTAACTCGTTCGGCTTTTGAGTCACATAAAGTATGTGCGTTAATTTTGACGCCACTAGCTCTGCATGTTGTCATGCAATTTCTTTACCTCTCAGAAATGATTATGACATAAAAGTGAAGTACGTGACGAGTGTGACGTTAGGAAAACATTAGGCATCATGGAGAGATTCTGTATGGGACCATCCAACCCAAACGAGTACTGTGTGACGTGCTACCCGGCAGGTATTCACCGAGGTAGCCGGCTAGCTCAGTCGGTAGAGCGTCAGACTCTTAATCCCAGGGTCGTGGGTTCGAGCCAGACGCTGGGCGGAACGGAATTTTGTTCCGCTGCAAGTGTAAATTACCGTTTTTCTGATTAACGAGATTTAATGGAAATAGCAACTTTAAACTTTGCCTACGTCTCTGTCAGTCGCAAGGAAGCTGTATTTGAAGGTGAAGGTGATTTTGTAGACATGTGTGAAAGACATGTTCTGAAATGCAAGTGTTGTTGTTTGGAGAGCACATCGGTTACGTGTCAGATGTGTAGTCAAGCAGTAATTTGTCGCCATAGCTGCAAATATTAGCCGGTAATATGAAGTGTTGTCAGCTAAAGTCTGATGATGCAGACGACCGTAAGGACGAAGTACCCAAGAGTACCGCTAGGCCGCGCCTCTTTAGCTCAGTGGTAGAGCACTGGTCTAATAAACCAGGGGTCGTAAGTTCCATCCTCACAGGAGAAAGATGAATTTTGGAAATCAGTTGCGCGTCGTGGCCGTATAGCAAACAGTACCTGTGATGACGAACAATTAGCGACAGGCGTTTTTTTAAGAATCACTCTCAGATGCGATTAAGGCGAATGGCGCAGATAAAGCATTTGCCAAAGCGGTACAGCATAAGGTGGGACGAGGCAGTCTGAATTACATTTTATAGATGTATTTCTCACATATCTCAGAGCCTCTCGCGATATTCGTCGTCGTCGTCGTCGTCGTCGTCGTCGTCGTCGCCGCCGCCGCCGCCGCTTCTGCAGAAGTAGCAAATGGCAATCGTAGCAAATGCGGCGAGGGACGCCCTGCCTTCGATTCCGAATGCACAAAGTGTGTGGTCTTGTTTCTCAGTCTATATTTGGTCGGTCACGTCAGAGGTTGAATGTAACGAATGGGTGGGAAAGAGCAAGGGGCAGCGGCTGTGTAGAACGAAAACACAAATCCTCAGGGGTGTGAGCGTTTCGATATGAGTCGTATACATGTAAATGTTGGTCGTCAGTGACCGTGTGCCTAATGGATAAGGCGTCGGACTTCGGATCTGAAGATTACAGGTTCGAATGCTGTCACGCTTGTGTTTTTCCAGTTCTGAAAAAGAAACATAACGTTTTAATGTAGCAATTGAGCAGTACGAAACCGTCTGAATGTTGCTGTTGACCATTTTTTGCTTGGAGATGCTCTTGAGCTTGAAACACACACAACAAGACCGGTGTTAACTAGCGAAATGGTCGGCAGAGTGCCGACACAGCGAGTTTTGACTATCACTTGCACATCTAAAACAACGTCGGAAAGTAACTCGTTCGGCTTTTGAGTCACATAAAGTATGTGCGTTAATTTTGACGCCACTAGCTCTGCATGTTGTCATGCAATTTCTTTACCTCTCAGAAATGATTATGACATAAAAGTGAAGTACGTGACGAGTGTGACGTTAGGAAAACATTAGGCATCATGGAGAGATTCTGTATGGGACCACCCAACCCAAACGAGTACTGTGTGACGTGCTACCCGGCAGGTATTCACCGAGGTAGCCGGCTAGCTCAGTCGGTAGAGCGTCAGACTCTTAATCCCAGGGTCGTGGGTTCGAGCCAGACGCTGGGCGGAACGGAATTTTGTTCCGCTGCAAGTGTAAATTACCGTTTTTCTGATTAACGAGATTTAATGGAAATAGCAACTTTAAACTTTGCCTACGTCTCTGTCAGTCGCAAGGAAGCTGTATTTGAAGGTGAAGGTGATTTTGTAGACATGTGTGAAAGACATGTTCTGAAATGCAAGTGTTGTTGTTTGGAGAGCACATCGGTTACGTGTCAGATGTGTAGTCAAGCAGTAATTTGTCGCCATAGCTGCAAATATTAGCCGGTAATATGAAGTGTTGTCAGCTAAAGTCTGATGATGCAGACGACCGTAAGGACGAAGTACCCAAGAGTACCGCTAGGCCGCGCCTCTTTAGCTCAGTGGTAGAGCACTGGTCTAATAAACCAGGGGTCGTAAGTTCCATCCTCACAGGAGAAAGATGAATTTTGGAAATCAGTTGCGCGTCGTGGCCGTATAGCAAACAGTACCTGTGATGACGAACAATTAGCGACAGGCGTTTTTTTAAGAATCACTCTCAGATGCGATTAAGGCGAATGGCGCAGATAAAGCATTTGCCAAAGCGGTACAGCATAAGGTGGGACGAGGCAGTCTGAATTACATTTTATAGATGTATTTCTCACATATCTCAGAGCCTCTCGCGATATTCGTCGTCGTCGTCGTCGTCGTCGTCGTCGTCGCCGCCGCCGCCGCTTCTGCAGAAGTAGCAAATGGCAATCGTAGCAAATGCGGCGAGGGACGCCCTGCCTTCGATTCCGAATGCACAAAGTGTGTGGTCTTGTTTCTCAGTCTATATTTGGTCGGTCACGTCAGAGGTTGAATGTAACGAATGGGTGGGAAAGAGCAAGGGGCAGCGGCTGTGTAGAACGAAAACACAAATCCTCAGGGGTGTGAGCGTTTCGAGATGAGTCGTATACATGTAAATGTTGGTCGTCAGTGACCGTGTGGCCTAATGGATAAGGCGTCGGACTTCGGATCTGAAGATTACAGGTTCGAATGCTGTCACGCTTGTGTTTTTCCAGTTCTGAAAAAGAAACATAACGTTTTAATGTAGCAATTGAGCAGTACGAAACCGTCTGAATGTTGCTGTTGACCATTTTTTGCTTGGAGATGCTCTTGAGCTTGAAACACACACAACAAGACCGGTGTTAACTAGCGAAATGGTCGGCAGAGTGCCGACACAGCGAGTTTTGACTATCACTTGCACATCTAAAACAACGTCGGAAAGTAACTCGTTCGGCTTTTGAGTCACATAAAGTATGTGCGTTAATTTTGACGCCACTAGCTCTGCATGTTGTCATGCAATTTCTTTACCTCTCAGAAATGATTATGACATAAAAGTGAAGTACGTGACGAGTGTGACGTTAGGAAAACATTAGGCATCATGGAGAGATTCTGTATGGGACCACCCAACCCAAACGAGTACTGTGTGACGTGCTACCCGGCAGGTATTCACCGAGGTAGCCGGCTAGCTCAGTCGGTAGAGCGTCAGACTCTTAATCCCGGGGTCGTGGGTTCGAGCCAGACGCTGGGCGGAACGGAATTTTGTTCCGCTGCAAGTGTAAATTACCGTTTTTCTGATTAACGAGATTTAATGGAAATAGCAACTTTAAACTTTGCCTACGTCTCTGTCAGTCGCAAGGAAGCTGTATTTGAAGGTGAAGGTGATTTTGTAGACATGTGTGAAAGACATGTTCTGAAATGCAAGTGTTGTTGTTTGGAGAGCACATCGGTTACGTGTCAGATGTGTAGTCAAGCAGTAATTTGTCGCCATAGCTGCAAATATTAGCCGGTAATATGAAGTGTTGTCAGCTAAAGTCTGATGATGCAGACGACCGTAAGGACGAAGTACCCAAGAGTACCGCTAGGCCGCGCCTCTTTAGCTCAGTGGTAGAGCACTGGTCTAATAAACCAGCGGTCGTAAGTTCCATCCTCAATCTGTCTCGCGTGTGT